>NC_134401.1:117522540-118234780 GCF_050003625.1 Haematobia irritans
TATATATATATATATATATATATATATATATATATATATATATATATATATATATATATATATATATATATATATATATATATATATATATATATATATATATATATATATATATATATATATATATATATATATATATATATATATATATATATATATATATATATATAATATAATATATATATATATATAAATATATATATATATTATATATATAAATATATATATATATATATATATATATATATTATATATATATATATATATATATATATTATATATATATATATATATATATATATATATATATATTATATATATATATATATATAATTATATATATATATATATATATATATATATATATATATATATATATATATATATATATATATGTATATATATATATTTCGCCCGATATGGAATTATTTGGCCCCAGAAACCAGAGTTTTACCCTAATATATATATATATATATATATATATATATATATATATATATATATATATATATATATATATATATATATATATATATATATATATATATATATATATATATATATATATATATATATATATATATATATATATATTCCAAAATCAATAGGGTTCTATTCTGAGCGAAAACACATACTTGTGCCAAATTTGAAGTCGATTTGACTAAAACTGCGACCTAGACTTTGATTACAAAAATGTGTTCACGGACAGACGGACATGGCTATATCGACTCAGGAGCCCACCCTGAGCATTTTTGCCAAAGACACCATGTGTCTATCTCGTCTCCTTCTCGGTGTTGCAAACATATGCACTAATTTATAATACCCTGTTCCACAGTGTGGCGCAGGGTATAAAAATATGTTTTGTATTAGCCAAAAAATCTGAATATTTCTCAGATTAAGGCATAACAGCAAAAAATGCTAATCGTAATTAGGAACTTTTAAGGATACTATAGGGGAGCAATATACCAGAAAACTATTTCTGGTTCGTGGAAATACTTTGGGTAACAATCAACAAATTTTACGAGCTGTTAGCCGCCAGACCTCAAAGTTCAAAAATTTAACAGCAAAGATCGTCTGCTTTTTTTTAGCAGACTTGTATAAAAAGTGAATTAGTCAATTTAACCTACATCTAAAATCGTTTTTTGAAAAGTAAAAACAATCGATTAGTCGATTTTGAGTATCAGAAAATCGACTTTCCGACTTTTTCCAAGTTTGGTTTAAAACAGTCAATTTTGAGAAATAGAAAAAGTCTGTTTCGAATTTGTAATCGCAACGCGAAAATTGTCAAAGTCTACAGTAAATTTCCCAATGAGATGGCTGATCATGTCAATATATTCTGTTAGACTGCAACAATATCTATGTCATATCATTAGAAAATAACAATATATTTTGTTTTAATTGGCTTAAATCCGCTGAATTAATGATAAATTCGTGAACATGTACATTTTTGCTAATTTTACCCAGGAGAGGAAAACCCATTCTAACAGTCTTGCAAATTTATACTGAATGAAACGTATTGTTGTCCAGTTTTCGTAAATGTAATTCCATTCCATTAATAAATAGCAGATTTGATTTTATCGCGCGTTTAATAATGTTTCGATCCTATCAATAGGATATTTTTTATTGTATTTTATGATGTTGAAGAAATAATACCACATTCAAAACTTTATTTCCTTAATTTTTTCTTGCATAAATTGAAGCAAAGCATGCCCGGTTCCAAAGATTTTGTACACTAATGATTTTGGTATTGATTCCGCGTCAAATTTGAATTTATTCGTTTTTTCAGCTCTTTTTTCATGAGCTAGCACAGTGCTTTAAAAACGTGCTAACGGCAATTTAAATTTCCAAATTCAGACTCGACTTCAAGTAGAAATTATTCTATGTATCAAGTAAAATGCGTCTTGAAAATAAAGTGTTGAAAAATATCTTTTATTTTTGAACGCTTTTTTGGTTTGTGGTCAAGATACAAAAACTCCGCAAATTTAAAGACTATTTCATTAATTTTAAGAATATTTCGGAATTGACCCTAGCCTAACAAAATTTTCTTTCATGTAAAGATACCCATTTTTAAGTTGAATCATTTAACTATAAGGACACTGACAAAAAGACTTTGTCGACTTTTGGACAAGTTTATATAAGAGAAATTCACAAATGCTATTATAAGCAAAATTCGCGTTCGTGTTTTAAAGACATAAAATTTTTGGCTTCACGACAATATTTTTTCCAGTGTAAAAAGCAATTCACATCTAATATTTATTTTATTTATTTATTGAACATATATAATACAAAAAGCCGTATGGCCAAAAAACTGTATTACATAGCATATAAATCCTGAGCAACAATACAGACAAAAAGTATTGTAATAACTTAATAACTTAGTAATAACTTAATAACTTGAGAATATTATAATAACATAAAAAGGACACCATAAACGAGTCAAATCCTAATATTCCTAATAATTTACTGACAGTTTATCTAAGCAATTTGTATGGTAATAGTAGCTTTAAAGTTAACTTTTATGAATATGAGGAAAAAACCTTACAAGAAGGTATATTTGCTGCACAAATGGCGTGAATCATTATTAATGTTTCAATTGAGTTTTGAAATAAGTGGAAACTCTTATTCTGGCAGCAAGGCTTAGATAATAACTCCGTATTTCAATAGAAACATGTCGAAAATAAAAAAAAAAAAAATAAAAATAGCTAATACGGTCATGAAAAAGGCCAGAAAAGAAGCTAAAAGCTAAATGAATTTTTTTCCCGCTAAACGACTTCAAAAAAGCTAAATTGGCAACGCTGCCAAAATAGCTAAATTGGCAAACGCTTGAGTATAAATTTTATACTCAAGCAATTTGCATGCCACAAGATACCTTCAATACTTTCTGCTTGAGAAGGCAATTAGGATGAGTATTGAATGGTAGAAAAACATCTATGGTTTCGAAGATACCAAAAAATGTGGACAGATCCAAACTTAATGGATGTTCCGAAGACATCAAATATAGCTTCTGCTATAAATAACCACGCTTTGGTTAAAGTACAAGTCTATCGCATAAGCTGTCACGATGTCCAGGTCAAGGAATTAGAGATGTGCACGTGAGTAATATTTTACTCATGCTCACGCACACTCAGGATGGAAAAAATTAACTCAGGCACACTCACACACGATATTGTTTGGTAGGACTCAGGCACACTCACGAAAAGAAAATTTGTACTCACGCTCACTCACGCACTAAAATGTCGTGACTCACGAAAAATACCCTGACTCACGACAAAATACCGTGACTCACGAAAAATATCGTGACTCACAAATGATTTTGTGAGTACTTCACCTTAGGGACGTGTCTGAAAACATGAGCATGATTAAAATCTTAACATCTTAGGTATCGCTAAAATTGTAAATGAATTTATAGCGTTTTATGCCCTAGGACGGGATTATTTTCGTGAGCGTATTTTTACGAAATTCGTTACTCACGCGCACCCACGAAGAAATTAGTTTCGTGACTCACGCTCACGTACGACATTCGATTTGTTAATCACGCACACTTACGACGTTGCCATCAGCGTGGCTCACGACTCATCCTCCCATCTTGTGTGTCTTGCGTTGTGTAATACGTAAAAAGAAATTTAACTTAAACCTGTTGTTAGGATTTTTAAAACATTTAGGATAGTTCAAATGACTTGAGAGGTCCAAAGAGATCGATTTTTTGTATTGTTAAAATTTGACTGACTTTCGCTATTTTTAAAGTCAAATCCACATTGGATTAAAATAGGAATATAAATATTTCAATCGAAACTCTAAGAGTATCTGTCGTCGATTTTATTTATTTCACAAATTATTTTAAAATGTATACACATGAGCAGACATATTAGGAATATGAATCCGCAGCTCACAATTTTGAAACAAATCAATTTGTACAAATTTTGAAAAAGTAGAAACCCCAAAGTCTGATTTTTAAAATTTTATGTGGTCTTAAGGTCAAAAGGTGGGCTTTTCCAAAAAAAATAAAAATCTTGAAAAGTCGACTTCTCCAAATTTTGATAAATTGATAAAATGGTTTTAAAGTAGAGTCTTTGATTCTCACAATAGAATATTGGTTGAGTTAACCTGAACAAAACTAATTACCTAAGTGTGCCCTTCCCTCTATTATCGAACTTTTTTCGATCCCAGTTTGAGACAACTTTATGCGTCGACTTCGAATCACACAAAGCCCAAGCGAATGGGCAGTATTTACAGACAGCACGCAGACTGTGGCCATGCACATGCAAACGGGTAAAGCGAGCCGAAAGAGACCTGACTCTGCTCTCCTATGGGCACTACTCGATATAGGGATTGAAACTGATAACTGAAAAACCAGCCATTTGCTCCAGTTCCCTGTTGCAAAGTCAGTATTCCCACCATCACAGAACACCTAAAAGGAACTGAATATATACAAATACAGGGTCTCTTTTAATTCTGTTCCTTTGATGTGTTCTAGTACAGTGAGTTACACCACGCTTTTAGATAAACAGAACTAACACACAAAAACTTTAATTATAAGGCACAGAATAGTGGAGAATAGTATCGAAACTCAAAGAATTCCCTTCCATGAAATCACATTAGCTGTTGCTCTTAATATGGATAACTTAGTGTCCCACTATTATCGGATGCATTGAAATGGGAACTAGCTAATAGCACGCAGGCAAACACAACGAAACCATCTAAAGGACCTATCAGTCGATCGCTTGCCGTTAAAACACAATGAGTCACTTTTGGATACCATCACACCATGGAATAATGTAATCTAAAACTTCACATGTAATATCGCAAAATACTTAGTAATCAAATAATTGTGTCTGTAACAGAAGGCAAACGCATCATGGTGTTCTCCAGATTCAAATAATTAAGATCAAAATTGTGGATCCTAGCTAGATGTTAAAAAAATTGGGAAATATGTCTTTATATGAGTTACATCTAATCTTGGAATGTAAAACAAATTAAGCATAGAAATTCTAAAAACTGAGGCTAACAGACTAGGTATCAAAATCGTGCTTTTGATACCTACCCATTGTCAACAACAAACGTAGATGCGGCATGATAAAATATTCACTAGAATTCTCTCCATCCATCCATAACAATTGATCTTACCTATCATCTTTGCCACGAACATTTGTGGCCATATATGTGGCCAATGTAAATGCTGAGGCCATACCCATCATGGGTCCGGTGTTATATGCAAAACGAGCCAAGGTGGGCAAATAACCCTTTGGATGGGACAACATCAAAACATCGACTGTGGACCAGGCGAGACCGGCAGTGGCAGCATAAGTGTTTGTGGCAACCATTTTACCAAAACAATCTTGGCCCTCGGGTTTATCATAATAGCCAGCCTTCGACAACGCCATATTGACTGCAAAGAAACAATTGTAAACTAGCGTAGTATATAAACAAACGATCAAAATGAATAGTATAAAAAATGTTCACGAACGAAAGCAGTTGTATATTTATCCGGAAAAGTTCATGGATTGAAATTAAATTCCAGAACAGAATGTTAGCATTTTCTGAAATGCAAGTGGAAACATATCTGCAATATTCACTTTCCAGCGAGCATCAATTTGTTGTATTATATGTAGAAACGTTTACACACATTCTTTACCGTTATTTTATAAATGCACCTAATTGATTTATTGAATATTTCTACTATATTTTTGGAAATTAATTCACTAACCTGCGTTTTTACGTAATTTTATAGAAAACAGTAATTCTGCCAATTGTCAAAGTGCCGTTGGAACAGCTGGTTATGACACATGACGTTACAGGGTGTTAACCATGTTTTATTATGTACACAGGGTGATCCGAGTAAAATAAAAAGTCATATAACAGCGGCTATGTATGTGCTGTTATAGTAGTTGTGTTCGTTTACAAAACAGGGCTTATAAATTTTTAACAAAGTTTACAACAAACATAACGTTGCCACCTCCAAATATTTAGCTAAAATAATGCGCAGCATAGATAACTAAGTAATAGATGACCCACCGCTCTCCAACCAGAAAATGTTGAAAAAGCCCAAATAAATTTTCAAACATTTCGTTTTTTATTTTTCGTAAAGAGAAAATTTGGTCAAAATTAAATTTGTATTTTCGCGGTTTTAGTCGCATTTTTTTGTTCAAATATAAACTTTTAAATATTTAATTTGACTATAAATCATCTGGTGTATCAAAATAGTTCAAATTGTGGATAAAATAAGAAAATTGTAAAAACGAATCTCAGAGAGAATTTGAATTCCCCCTATTTTCTACGTTTATTCTTCGTTTGACACCGATGGGTCATCTATTACTTAGTTATCTATAATGCGCAGTACATACGAATAAAACAAAAATTTTATTGAAAAATTGGTTGAATAATTAATCTTATTGGAAGGCCTTTTTGGGAATTTATATAAAAGACATGGCAAAACAGCTAGAATCGATGGAAACATCCACGAGGAAGTCAAATCAGCGCCGCCAATCCCTTGCCGTTGGTGGCAAGAATTGAATGTTAGCCTCAGCAGATAAAAATGGGTAGACTTCAATCTCTGCAGTGCCCTTTCTGACTTCTACTTTTAAGGTGGCTACTAAGTTCAGACTGCGCGCCGAAAACCACGGTTTCTTTTTTTTCAAATTCAAAAGACAAAATGTTATGCAACCAATGTATTGGAGCTTTTCCATTCAAGTTTTGACAAGATTTTCAAAAAATTCAATTGCTATCATGTATATTTAGCGTTTTGTTAAAAAACCGACCATAGTACCCCCATTTAGGAAAATCAAATGCTATTCATTAATGTATTCTTCATTATTTATTAAAATCTAAAACGCATTTGGGACTACATACATACAATTAAAAATGATACAATTGCACATACATATATTTATTTTTAATAAATCCAAATAAATATCATAAATTTGTTGTGGTTGCACAAAATTCATGTATGAGACTAGAGAATAAGATTTTAATTTTTTTGCGTCGATAATTAAGGTAAGTACATTTTTTTAGGGTTTTCTTTTTTCTATTCGTTTTGAAATTATTAAAATATTTGGCATACGATTAAATTTTTCTTTTAGAAAAACTTTGGGGATTAGTAAAATTATTTGAGCATACATATTGATGAGATGATGGATAAATGACAAACATATAATCAGAAGAAAAATAATGGTAGCTATAAACTATTAAAAAAAATGCAATAAAATTTTGCAAACTTAGGTAGTCATAACAACAAGTACAAAATAAAATCCTATTTTTTATTAAAACAATTTGGCAACGATTCACTCAACAAATTCCTTACAACGGAAGTACTGGATGATACATATATTTCGTGGAAGAAATGTAATAACATAGGTGATAACATACTTATTGGACGAACTGAAGTACAAATACAACGATAGAAATTAAATCAATATCAATTAAATCAGTCAATATTTGTAAGGAAATCAAATACACGTTGAATGTGACGATATATTCCATCATTTTCTTTACATCGATTTGGTTTCCTTTGTGTGGGGGATATCCACTATCATCCCACGTTCATCCTTTCTTCGATGGATTAGCTTCAATTTAAATCGTGGCCTATTATTTCAATATCATCAGCCAAAGGACTTTCAATTTCGGCTTCAACATTAGCTTTCTTTCCATCAGATTTGGCAGCCTGCATACTGTCTAGATTGATTAGTGATAACGTCATTTTACTACTTATAACAATCTGTGAAGAAAAACAAATAGGGTCATTAATTAATTCAATGTATTTTTATTGAAAGAATTCTTTCTTAAAAATACTCACTGCTGGTTCTTCAGCAGATCCATTGAGTTCAGCATCATTAACTTCTTCCTGTTTGGTTTCTGCATCGGCAACCAAAATTTGCGAGTCATGAGCCAATGCGCCTTCCAAGTATATTGATTGAGGTTCTGGCATTTCATCATCGTGTTTGGACTGAAAGAATTATGTAAAAAATTTTTAATTTATTCATTACCAACGAAGTTCATATCTGCGAATAATAAATAGCAGCATTTATAGATGAGTACTATGTTCGCTTTTCGCATTGAAATTTTCGCAGTTACCAATGTTCTACCAAAAATTGAAGACAATTTATCAAATTTTAAGAATCTTGTTTTGAAGTTTTTGATCAAATTTTTGTGGTTATTATGAAAAAAATGTTTATTTCTTCGAGAGAAAGGAGAAAAATTTTGTCATAATTTCTTTCTATAGAAACTTTTGTCAAAATTTTATTTCATTAGAAAATGTTATCAAAATTTTATTCCTATAGAAAATTTTGTTAAAATTTTATTTCTATAGAAAATTTTGTCAAAATTTTATTTCTTTAGAAAATTATGTCAAAATTTTATTTCTATAGAACATTTTGTCAAAATTTTATTTCTATAGAAAATTTTGTCAAAATTTTACTTTTAAAGCAAATTTTGTCAAAATTTTATTTCTATAGATAATTTTGTCATTTTTTTTATTTTTCAAATTCTTCTTTATTAATTTTATTTTTTAATGCAATTCATTTAATGAGATTTTATCACAGTAGATATTATGTCATTATGTCATTTAAGATACATATTATTAAAGGCAAAAACAGGCTAAAGACCTTTATATGAAATTGTTTATAATTTTGTCAAAACTTTATTTCTATAGAAAAATTTTTCAAAATTTTATTTATATAGAAAATTTTGTCAAAATTTTATTTCTATAGAAAATTTTGTCAAAATTGTATTTCTATAGAAAATGCTGCCCAAATTTTGTTTCTGTAGAAAATTTTGTCAAAATTTTATTTCTATAGAAAATTTTTTTTTATAGAAAATATTGTCAAAATTATATTTCTATAGAAAATTTAGTCAAAATTTTATTTCTATAGAAAATTTTGTCCAAATTTTATTTCTATAGAAAATTTTGTTTCTGTAGAAAATTTTGTCAAAATTTTATTTCTGTAGAAAATTGTATCAAAATTTTATTTCTATAGAAAATTTTGTCCAAATTTTATTTCTGTAGAAAATGTTGTCAAAATTTTATTTCTGTACAAAATTGTGTCAAAATTTTATTTCTATAGACAATTTTGTTAAAATTTTATTTCTATAGAAAATTTGTCAAAATTTTAATTTTATAGCAAAATTTTTGTCAAAATTTTATTTCTCTGGAAAAATTTGTCAAAATTTTATTTCTAGAGACAATTTTGTTAAAATTTTATTTCTATAGAAAATTTGTCAAAATTGTATTTCTATACAAAATTTTGTCAAAATTTCATTTCTACAGAAAATTTTGTCAAAATTTTATTTCTATAGAAAATTTTGTCAAAACTTTATTTCTATAGAAAATCTTGTCAAAATTGTATTTCTATAAAAAAGTTTGTCAAAATTTTATTTTTATAGAAAATTTTGTAAAAATTTTAGTTCTCTAGAAAAGTTTGTCAAAATTGTATTTTTTTTAAAGCAAATTTTGTCAAAATTTTATAACTATAGCAAATTTTGTCAAAATTTTATAACTATAGAAAATTTTGTCAAAATTTTATTTCAATAGAAATTTTTGTCAAAATTTTATTTCTATAGAAAATTTTGTCAAAATGTTATTTCTATTGAAAATTTTGTCAAAATTTTATTTCTATAGAAAATTTTGTCAAAAATTTTATTTCTATAGAAAATTTTGTCAAAATGTTATTTCTGTTGAAAATTTTGTCAAAATTTTATTTCTATAGAAATTTTTCTCAAAATTTTATTTCTATAGAAAATTTTGTAAAAATTTTATTGCTATAGAAAATTTTGTCAAAATTTTATTTCTGTAGAAAATTTTGTGAAAATGTTATTTATATAGAAAATTTTGTGAAAATGTTATTTATATAGAAAATTTTGTCAAAATTTTATTTATATAGAAAATTTTGTCAAAATTTTATTTATATAGAAAATTTTTCCAAATTTTATTTCTATAAAAAAAATTCCAAATTTTATTTCTATAGAAAATGTTCTAAAAATTTTATTTCTATTCTAAAAATTTTACTTCTATAGAAAATTTTCTAAAAATTTTATTTCTATAGAAAATCTTCTCAAAATTTTATTTCTATAGAAAATTTTCTAAAAATTCTATTTCTATAGAAAATTTTCTACAAATTTTATTTCTATAGAAAATTTTATCAAAATTTTATTTCTATAAAAATTTTTTGTCAAAATTTTATTTCTATAGAAACGTTTTGTCAAAATTTTATTTCTATAGAAAATTTTCTCAAAATTTTATTTCTATAAAAATTGTTCTCAAAGTTTTATTTCTACAGAAAATTTTGTCAAAATTTTATTTCTATAGAAAATTTTGTCAACATTTTATTTCTATAGAAAATTTAGTCAAAATTTTATTTCTATAGAAAATTTAGTCAAAATTTTATTTCTATAAAAAATTTAGTCAAAATTTTATTTCTATAGAAAATTTTGTCAAAATTTTATTTTTTCATTCGTTTTGTTTTGTTATTGTTGGTTTTGTTCTTTAATCATTGTTGTTGTTTTTTTTTTTTTTTGTTTCAGCTTAAAACCATACATTGACTAAACTACAAGTGTAGCTTAACCAATAGAGGAAAAGAATGTTTGTCAAATTTATTTGGGCAAAGCCCTAAAGACTGCAAGATTGTTGGATGGACGCACGTTTCGGAATTACCACATTCCTCATCAGCATCCTCTACTTGCAGCAAAACTATCAACCAATTATCAGAATAAATTCAGGCAATTCATTAAACCCAACAATAAACCATACTGGAACCCTCCGAAAAAAGGCTTTACATTGATAGCCGGCTTATGCCGAAATAAATTCGTACAAACATCTCTCTTTTCCTTTGCCACCATCAAATCATCGATTTGAGTGAAGTTGGCTGGGTTTTATTGTGAGCGTGCTTCCTCTTCTTTCTTTCATTCGTTTTGTTTTGCTATTGTTGGTTTTTGTTCTTTAATCATTGTTGTTGTTTTTTGATTTCAGCTTAAAACCATACATTGACGAATTTATTTCGGCATATGCCGGTTATCAATGTAAAGCCTTTTTTCGGAAGGTTCAAGTGTGGTTTATTGTTGGGTTTAATGAACTGCCTGAATTTATTCTGATAATTGGTTGATAGTTTTGCTGCAAGTAGAGGATGCTGATGAGGAATGTGGTAATTCCGAAACGTGCGTCCATCCAACCATCTAGCAGTCTATAGGGCTTTGCCCAAATAAATTTGACAAACATTCTTTTCCTCTGTTGGTTAAGCTACACTTGTAGTTTAGTCAATGTATGGTTTTAAGCTGCAATAAAAAACAACAAATGCCAACAAAAAAATTTATTTCTATAGAATATTTTGTCAAAATTTTATTTCTATAGAATATTTTGTCAAAATTTTATTTCTATTGAAAATTTTGTAAAATTTTAGTTATTAGAATTTTTCAAAATTTTATCCCTGTGTTAAAATTTTATTTCTATGGGATATTTGTCTATTTTGTGTAAAGTGTAAAGTTGTCCGTCCATATAATGGCAATAAAAATAATAAAAGTGGCAACAAAAATATACAAAATAATACACTATTAAAAAAATAAAATCTTACATGTTCGTGGTGGTGTGGTAGTACTGGGGTTGGAGGACGACCTGACCATTTTTGGCCACCCTCACAACTGGCACTAACTTCCATTCCAAGAACCTTAAAAAAAATTAAAAAATTAATAACAAAAAGTAATAATATATAACAATACGCTAAAAATTAAATAAATATCAATAACACATATGATGGGTTGGACAATATTTGCGAATGTATGAAAATATATCGACAGTAGTTTTGGTTGTGGTCAAACATAGTGATATGTAAATACTTACCGCTACAGTACGATCAGCACTTCCGTCTCTCATTTTACGTTTATCATCGGCCGTTGCTTGGGATTTGTTAACGTCGTTGATTTCTTCTACTCTATTATCGTCACCGGATGTCTCATGAATGTTGTTTGCATGCCCATTGGAAATGTTTTCTTTTTGATTCGTGGTCGAATTTTCGTTGGAGTTTTTCTACGTAAACGTAGATAAAGAAAATATTATATTAGTACAAGTTTGAAAAATGTACATCCAACAAAAACAAATTAAAATCCAAAATTAGTAAAACAATTGAACCATAATTGAAAACTGTTAACGAAACGAAAAAAGTTAATATAAGAAAATTGAAAACTATATTAGACTAAAATATGAAAGTTATAAATATTAATTAATATGGACATTTTCAAAATGGTTAACTTTTTTTTTGTTGTAATAGTTAGAGAGGCTTAAGGACAAATGCAAGTTTACTTTTATGGCATTTTTTATATTTGGAATCGTTTGACATCTAAGGCTAACCTTGGTTGGATCGGTGTTGGAGTTCGAAGTCTCTCGTAATTTTAATTCTTCGTCAGCAGCATCAATTAAACCTTGTATAGCTGTTACAACTACGCTCAGAATTGTTTTTTAGCAACATTTGTGTTTGTTTTCGAGAAAGGTAATGAAAATATAACAAATAAATTATTTATGTTGATCAACCAGAATTGCAAATAATATGACAATCGAAATAATGAATTGGAATGATCATTAATGTTGTGGTATTTATGCCATGAATGGTTTATCATATCAAGGGTCCTTGGGATGCTTAAAAAAAATCAACCTATTGCACATGGTCCAAAAATCTATAGAATATGCTGATATTATAAAAAAATTAAATGACTGGATTGAAAGTCAATAGCGACCTTAATGCGCCGTCTAGACTATAAGTTTTTCCGGACGGAATATCTGTTTGTAAAAATCTTACACTGTGGCCGAACACTTAGAATTTGCGGATGTAAGTAAAATATCGATAAATGTGTTATCGATCCCATTAATCAGTTTCAGTATCAATTATATCTTCGATCATAACTTATAGAGCAGTCAATACCTAGGATATGTTTGACACTAACACTGTCGTCCGGATAAACTTATACCCCCATATTCATAAAAGTTAACGTACACTTTAAACCTACTATTACCATACAATTTCCTTCGACAAACTTTCGGTAAATCATTATGAATATTGGCAATAATCTGGACGACGCATAAATTAGCGAGGTGTTGCTTGACATGAATCCTTCTACTACGCTCAAATTATAGATGAAACTTTTTTGTTGTACAAATCTCGAGAGTTCATACCAGGTATGGAAAATCGAAATTTTGAAAGAGTATAACAAATTTATTTATTGAGTGCAAAAATATTTTCCATAAAAACATTCTTCAGGTAGAAAAATATCAAATACACCCAAAGAAATTTGTTAGTAGGGACAGCAGAAAAGTCTGCTAAAACAGCAGAAAGTCTGCTGAAAAAGGGACAGCAGTCACTGTTTGCTGAAATAGCAAACATTTCCTGCTATTTTTTAAGCTCGATTACACTAAAACATGTTTTATTTTGGCTAAAACAAATAAAAATTTCAACTTAAGAGCTATCCTAACATAATTAAAACAATATTTTATGAATATCTATAGCATTTGACCAAAAATCTGAATATTTATCGGATTGAGGCTAACAGCAAAAAAAAGGTTTGCTGATCGTATTTAGGAGCTTGTAAGTATATTACTGTGCAAAAATTTACCAAAAACTACTTTTGGTTCTTAAATATGCTTTGAGGAAACATTTATAACCTAAACATTTTATAAATTGTTGTTCATTAGGCCCTGAAGTACAAAAATATAACAGCAAACATCGACTGCTGTTTTTAGCAGACTTTTTTCTATGAGTGTATAACATATCAAAATAATGAAGTTTTAGAAAATTTTTCGATATTTTTAATTTTTGATATATCTTTCTGAGTTATAAAGTCTTTGACTCGTCGATAGACTTTATTCTTTCGTTTTGGTAGAATTAGAAAAAATAACTTGTACGGTTTGGTGGGGAGTGGCTTTCCTGATATAAAAATGTCAAAAGATTTTTCCAGTTAATAATATACGAATACAATTCAGCAATTCGGACATAGGCCAAAACTATATCTGACCGAATTAGGGAGGTTGTACTAGGTTAGGTTAGGTGGCAGCAAGATGTATCAGATTCAGCCCATTGTGATACCACAGTGGTGAACTTCACATCATTATAAAACTGTGCAGAAAAAGGTACTAATTCAGGGTGACAAAGTACTATAGTACTTCGTTTGTCATCCCTGAGTACACACTGCCAAAAAGAGAACATTTTGTATATTTGGTAGATTTTACAAACAAAAAAATCAGATATTGGGACGTTGTTTCAGATGACACGGAATATTCTTATTTTATATTCTACAGTGTTGAGGTAGTTTTAGCCAAAAATGATTATTATTTTAGTACTAAAAACCATAGTTGCACAGTGTTTAGGCTAATGCGCTTTACTATCAGTTATTCCGGACGGAATGTAGGTGTTTGTAAAGAATCTTACAGTGTGTCGAATCGATTCGACTTGTCGGCGATGACTAAATAATCGGCAAATGTGGTATCGATCCCATAAACACACAGAAAATAATATTATAATTTTTGAGCTAACAATAAATTGTTGTAACAGAAAATTTTTAAGTTCAACAAAATTTTTGTTGATATAACAAAATGTTTGTTGATATAACAAAATTGGTTGCTAAAGTGACTAAAATTGTAATTGTATATACAAATTACTTTGTTAGCTCAAATTTAAACATAATTTTAATTGTATTGACAATTAAATTAATTGATATTTTTTTCTGTGTGCATGCAGCAGTATCGATTATGCCTTCGAACTTAACTTATAATGTGTCCAATATGTGGGATATGTTCGACACGAGCACTGTCGTCCGGAATAACTGATAGTCTGCGCATAAATCCACTTTGTAGATGATTAAAGGCACTGTGAGAATGAGCTATTAGGGTTTAAACCAAATTATGTACCGGCTGATGGCAGCAAAATAAGACAGGAAGCACCACTTTAACAAAAACAACTTGTTTTTCTTTAAATGTGAAAAATTTCAACATCTGATAATACCGTTTATTCTCTCTAACCAAACACCAAAAAGTTTTTTCAGCGGTGGGTTATCCCCTCTCAATAATGCTGGTGACATTTCTGAGTGTTACTTAGCTTTTCTAAGTGGTTTCACCGCAATGTGAAACGCCGTTAGGATTTACTCAATTCCGATGTTGTCATATTAAAACTTCGCACAAACACAGGAAAATTTACCGCCTATCGCTATAGTTATGTTTACAAACTTGTGAGAATCCCAAAAAGTCGAAGGAATACGGTAACGGCAAGCAGAGGGTCCCCAAAATAAGTGGTTAAACATAACCATAGCGATAGGCGAAGACTTGTTTACGTGCATTACTTATGAGAAGCCTAAAATCCGCAATGGAAGATCGTGACATGTGTCAGCCTTTTGCCAAATTAAAATATATTTTAATTCCTTGGCGGACAATGTGTGATGTGATGATTGTTGCCATCGCTTAGCAAAACTTTGAACTCACTACTAGGCATAGTTGTCGCCTGGTTACCTGGAAATTTCTTTTTCTTGAAATAACAAGATATTATATGTTTTTATTCAACTCCAATGTTCAATATTGAAAACTCATACTATATTGACATCAACAAAAACTCGGCAACAAGAAAGAGGAAATTTTTCCCGACAAGGTTATTGTATTTGTTCGCCGCAAAAAATGATTCGCCTACCGCTATGGTTATGTTTACACACTTAGACTAAGTTAATCGCCACTGTTCTGGTTTACGAATTCGCAAAACTCAATATTTTGATTTGCCAATAAATCGTCAACTGATACGTCTTTAGACATGAAATTTTTACAAATTAAATTCCTTATCCATAGGAACAATTTGTGATAATGTTGCATTATATAATGTAGTGATTCGGAAAATAAAGATTCAGAAAAATTTTTCGTTTTGCGAATTTGGAAACCAGAACTGGGGGAATATTTTGGATCTGCGGTCATACATGCGTCAAATAGGGAAGATGATGAACATAGGAGTGGCTGATGTGTATTGCAACCAACTTCAGGGTGCTATAATTTCTAAGCCGCTCGTCTGATAGCTGACAGATTTATTTCAGTGACAGTTCAATTTATTGTTTACAAATGGAATCGTGTTGCAATGATAACCGTTACTTTTCTCTAAACATCCCAAGAATGAATTCGATCAATGAGATTCGGCGATAGTTTGTGATTTTAAAATGATTAATGATTTTGATGTATAAAAATAATTCTTAATTAATGTTGCTAAAACTAAAAAAAGGAAAAATTAAACAAATCATTTTTAGAAATATGTCCCCATTTTTGGCTTGGTTTCAAAAAAAAAATGCAAAGAAAACAAATGCTGCTGTTTGAAAAAATTGAAAGAGTGTTAGTACAATTACTACTACACTTGAAGACATAGTCGGCATTTTAAGGAATGATTAGTTATGACGTAACATCGTATCTCCAAACATTCGTGACGTTATATCATTATTAACTGATCATACCAGGATACTCTCATTATAAGGTAGAGAAACAACCCTGTGTGGAGTGGCCGTTATTCTCCCTGACAGATCCATTTGTTTGTATAGGTTGGTTGAGTTTTTGTGTTGTGTACACACAACAGAGTATTGTTGACAGGGAGAATGTTATAATAAAAATATTTAATTATAACATTAAATTTAAATCAGTTGACTTTATGTCGCTACCTTAATGTAAGTGTATCCGGGATCATCCTTAAAATAAGCACTTCCTCATTGTAATAAAGAGAGAGTTTAAAAGTGTTCGAGAGACATAGAAAGATAGCGAATTTAGGTGTTTTATTTTATTTTTGTACTTAGCATGCCACAAGACAAAGTAAATTGTAAAAGGATCATAGTGCTTTAATTTTATAAATTTTAATTTAAATTTGAGTACGGTTTTTCATTCGTTAATTAACAGGGTTCGTTTTTGTTTTGTTAGTGGGTTCGAACATCCATTAATTAATAAATCAAACTGAAATCCAGTTTGCATGCCTTTTTCTCTTAGTTACTTTTTAGCATTTTAGCTTAGGGTATGGTGTTTTGCTCATGACATTTCTTTAGTGTTCATTCCATACAATTATAAACTATTTAATTGTTAACAAAATAGAAATTGCAAAAGTACTTATGATTCGATTATAAAGATGAGTGCTTTTGGATTTTTATTAATTTGATTGTATTTTAAGAATGAAATTGTTGACGTTTTAGGAAATTTATGGCGACCATCTTGAAATTGAAATAAAAAATAAAAATTAAATTTTAAATGAAATTGAATTAAAGAAGAACTACGAAAAAAAAGAAAATTCAATATAAATTATGTGTTGGATCTTAGTGTCTAATGTGACTTTCAGAATTCAGTTAACTACAATAGTACAATACTACAATAATAAGCCGAATCTGTATCGTTATCGTAGTTGCACGTTTACCGTTTTCCACTCTAATTTGAACCATTCACTCCTCAAATTCACGGCCTGTACATCGCATTCGTCTACGAATCGTTGTTCATGTAGTATGACCAGAGAATGAAGGCGCCGATTTTACCCGTCGCCGACCCGTTTTTAGCAGTCGACGTCGCCGCCGAATATTTCGACTCATCTCAACTGAAATTTAGCCGCAAATTAATCTTAAATATTGATTTATATCAGAAAAATTTAATAATATTTGTTATAGTTTTTGCCAAAATTTTGAACTTTACACCATTAATCAATTAGTATCAAGTTGCTACAATAGTTTTACAAAAATTTAGCTCAAAAAATTTGAATGAAATGTAAATTTGATTGTAAGATTGGTTGTACAACTAATCTCATTACAATTCGGAAAACTTCAAATTGATTTTATAATAGATAATTTTGCGCCGCCGAATAGACAATTTTTTATCGGCTTAGCTGTCAAGCCGTGGTGCAATGGTTAGCATGCCCGCCTTGCATACACAAGGTCGTGGGTTCGATTCCTGCTTCGACCGAACACCAAGAAGTTTTTCAGCGGTGGATTATCCCACCTCAGTAATGCTGGTGACATTACTGAGGGTTTCAAAGCTTCTCTAAGTGGTTTCATTGCAATGTGGAACACCGTTCGGACTCGGCTATAAAAAGGTGGCCCCTTGTCATTGAGCTTAATATGGAATCGGGCAGCACTCAGTGATAAGAGAGAAGTTCACCAATGTGGTATCACAATGGACTGAATAGTCTAAGTGAGCCTGATACATCGGGCTGCCACCTAACCTAACCTAACCTAGCCGGCATACAATTCCTGACCGGTTCTACCCTAAATCAGATGCGTTGGAGCAAATTAATCTGCCCCTTTTCTGCAGATACGTATTACTATTTTGACAGAAAAATTCCATCGATTATACACTCAAAGATAACTTCATAAATGTGGTGACAATAAAGTCTTACTATCATTAGAACAATGAAAATTATCCTTAATAATAACAAGAAAAAATAATAATAATTTTTTTTCAATTAAAATTTTAATTGAATTTTAAAATATTTTCAGTAAGAAATTAATTTTTTTATATAAAACAAAAAATTATTATACCATTTCATTTTTTAATTGGATCAATTAATTTTTTAATAGACGTTCGTAATGGATAAAGGCTGATACGGTCAAAATTTGGTCAATATAAACTTGACGTATTTCTTTCAATTTTGCATTTAAAAAACCTGAACACCCCTCATTTTGAAGGTGTGTGTGTGTGTATAATGTTGCTCCTATTTTGATTTTGGAATTCACTCTTCAGTTGTCAAAATGCCGTCCAAGCAAGAAGAGCAGCATATCAAAATTTTGCTCGCGCATCGCGAAAATCCGAGCTACTCGCACGCAAAGCTGGCAAAATCGCTAAAAGTTGCCAAATCAACCGTTACAAATGTAATTAAAGTGTTTGGGGAACGTTTGTCGACAGCCAGGAAGTCTGGATCGGGGGGAAATCAAAAACCGGAAGCCGCTGAGACCACAAAGAGAGTTGCCGGTAGTTTCAAGCGAAACCCTAACCTCTCTCTCCGAGATGCGGCAAATAAGCTGGGTGTATCGTTTACAACCGTGCATCGAGCCAAAAAACGAGCCGGACTAGCGACTTACAAGAAGGTAGTGACTCCAAATCGCGATGATAAACAAAATACGACGGCCAAAGTGCGATCCCGGAGGCTGTACACGACGATGCTGACGAAGTTTGACTGCGTGGTAATGGACGACGAAACCTACGTCAAAGCCGACTACAAGCAGCTTCCGGGACAGGAGTTTTATACGGCAAAAGGAAGGGGAAAGGTAGCAGATATTTTCAAGCACATAAAACTGTCAAAGTTCGCAAAGAAATATCTGGTTTGGCAAGCCATCTGTACCTGTGGCTTGAAAAGCAGCATTTTCATAGCTTCCGGGACTGTCAACCAAGAAATTTACGTGAAAGAGTGTTTGAATAAACGTCTGCTGCCTTTCCTGAAGAAACACGGGTGTTCCGTACGGTAAAAAGGCCATGGAGTGGTACGCCGCCAACAACGTGCAGGTGGTTCCCAAGGACAAGAACCCTCCCAACACGCCAGAGCTCCGCCCAATTGAGAAATACTGGGCTATTGTCAAGCGGAACCTAAAGAAGACCAAAAAAACTGCTAAGGACGAGCAGCAGTTCAAGGCAAACTGGCTTTCTGCGGCGAAAAAGGTGGACAAGGTGGCTGTACAAAATCTGATGGCAGGTGTCAAGCGTGAGGCCCGGCAATTCGGATTTGGAAAAGCGAGAGCCTAACTGAATATTTTTCTTGAATTTTATACTAATTGAACTTGAAAAAGAAATTTAATTTGATTTTTTAAATAAACGATTTCACCGATTTACACGCGTTTTCCCTTGACCAAATTTTGACCGTATCACCCTTTACAAGCATTTCTGAATTTTCGATTAATAATTAATTCATTTTTAATTGAAATTTCTACAATCCCACCAATTAAAAAAAAAATAAATTTATAGTTAAGATTAAAAAATTAATTGATACTAGTAATTATTGTTTTTATTAAAAAAAATGTTGTTAGAATTAATTCTTTGGAAAATTTTTAAAATTCAATTAAATTTTTACTTGGAATATATTGATGATATTTTTTCTGTGTATGCAATATAATTCATTATTTAAAACAAAATCCTTTACAACAACGAAAACTTACATTATATTTATGAATTCGTTTCGGTGTTTGCGCAAAATTTGTATCTAACGATTTACTGAATTTGAAAGTTAACATGAATGTTGTGTGTATGTGTTGTTCAATCTAAAAATTATAATACATATTTACAAAAAAACAAAAAACTACAACTAAAAAGTAAACCAAAAACAAATTAGATAGAAAAATGAATAAAATTCATATGAAGAAGGAGAAATGAAACCTTTGCCAAATCTAACCTTTGCTTCGTATTGATCAGAATTCATTTCGGCAATTAATTTGGCCATGGCCTTTTCGGTATCCTCCAATTTTTTGCGCAATTTCTCAATTTCCATTAATTTATCGGTTTCCATAGAGGCGGCCACCAGTTTTCCAGATGTAGAGGCGGCAGAAATGGAAGAGCCCTGATGTAGCTGATGTTGATTTTTCAAAGATGATGATAGATGGGAAGCAGCCGTTTGGGCCGATAGAGTAGCATTATACAAATCACTGGATTTGTTACGATGTTGGGCTTGGAGTTGTTGTTGTTGTTGATGAATACCAGTTCCTAAAATTTTTATTTAGTTTGGTTTTTGTAGTTTTAACAAGAAGGGTTATTGATCATTGGTGATTTAGTTTTTTATTTTGTTTTATTAAAATTAAACAACATCTATACAAGAGATATTTTATTTAAAAAAAAAACGAACACAAGAACTAGGAACAATGGAGAAAAAAAACAGAAAAGATATGACAGGTGATATGTATCAAGGATTTGGATGATTATGAATGCGAACAACATTTAGATAATGCTAAATAAGATTTTTCTAAAAACAAAATTAGGATATCAAGGACACCAAATACTTATATACACACAGCGCACTAAGATAGAATAAAAGAAACTAGAATGATAAAAAAAATAAAAGCAGCGTTGTTCGTTTTTTTCGATTCTCATTTTTTCCTTTTTTTCTTTTTGGAAACAAGAGGACATATTCTAAAAAATGTTTGCCACATTAACAAAAATAAAGTGACTAGAAAATATTGAAATCTTCAGGAATTTCAAAATTTTCTCTACTAACAAAAATATAAAGATGATGCACTCAATTTTTACAAATTTTACTTCTTAATCTTACTTGTTTGATGTTCTCGCCATCCTATATCGCAAATACGATAAGGATTACGAAGTGTATGTGAATGGACGCCATCCGAAAGGAAAGCATTATTTAATGAATGGATACAAAAAAAGGATTTATTTGGCCATTAAATGTATATTAACTACGTGTATTGTACACTCTTTTTCTTTGCAAAACCAAAATTATTTTTCTTTACAGTTATTTGGTAAAATGATTGTGTGAAACTTACCCAATTTTGATCCATTCAAATCCTCTACATGCCTACCATTCTCTTGTCCGAATACTTCTTTCCTGAAATTAGGATCGGAAGGTGCTGGCCCATAGGGTGCATTTGGTACTGGCTTCTTGAAGACTATCTAGAATTGAATAGAAAAATATCGTTAAAATTCAATCCATACCAAAAAAATTGAAAAATCCAACCAAAACCTAAAAAAAATTAAATTTTTATATAAACTAAGCGTCCTACAGTGAAAAGGACTTTAATTCGTGACCACCCCCAAATTGATCCAACCAAGACCTAAAAAAATTGAAATTTTTATATGAAAAACTTCTTTTACCCATATCTCTTTAAATATGCGTCCTAGAGCGAAAAGGTCACGAATTAAGACCACACCCAAAAAATTTAAAAATCCACCCAAAACCTAAAAAAATTTAAATTTCTTTTATGAAAATATGCCTCCTAGAACAATAAGGCCTTTAATTCGTGAAAAATTTCAATTTTTTAAGTTTCGGGTGGATTTTTCAATTTTTTGGGGGTGGTCACGACTTAAAGTCCTTTTCGTTCTTCTGCACATATTACCTAAACTAAGCGTCCTAGAGCGACAAGGACTTTAATTCGTGACCATCCCCAAAAAAATTGAAAAATCCACCCAAAACCTAAAAAAATTGAAATTTTTATATGAAAAACTTCTTTTGTCCATATCTCCTTAAATGTGCGTCCTAGAGCGAAAAGGACTTTAATTCGTGACCATCCCCAAAAAATTTAAAAATCCACCAAAAACCTAAAAAAATATAAATTTTTATATGAAAAACTTCTTTTGTCCATATCTACTAAACTAAGCGTCCTAGAGCGAAAAGGACTTTAATTCGTGACCATCCCCAAAAAATTGAAAAATCCACTCAAAACCTAAAAAAATTGAAATTTTTATATGAAAAACTTCTTTTGCCCATATCTACTAAACTAAGCGTCCTAGAGCGAAAAGGACTTTAATTCGTGACCATCCCCAAAAAATTGAAAAATCCACCCAAAACCTAAAAACATTGAAATTTTTATATGAAAAACCTCTTTTGCCCATATCTACTAAACTAAGCGTCCTAGAGCGAAAAGGACTTTAATTCGTGACCATCCCCAAAAAATTGAAAAATCCACCAAAAACCTAAAAAAAATTGAAATTTTTATAAGAAAAACTTCTTTTGCCCATATCTCCTAAACTAAGCGCCCTAGAGCGAAAAGGACTTTAATTCATGACCACCCCCAAAAAATTTAAAACTCCACCCAAAACCTAAAAAAATTTAAATTTTTATATGAAAAACTTCTTTTGCCCATAACTCCTAAACTAAGCGTCCTAGAGCCAATTCCTGACCAACCTCAAAAAATTGAAAACTCCATCCAAAACCTAAAAAAAAGGAAATTGGGACTGAGTTCAACCGGGTCGAAACTCATATTTCCTACCAGGATATTGCTTCTAATTTTGATAAACGCTCTGTGCCCGTGCTCTTTATTCGACCCTCAGTGATACACTCAAAAAACAGTGACCCCATCAGGAAGGAAAATTTTAGTTAATTTTAGAAAATATAATATACGAAGTTTAAGATGGCCGCATTATTGGTAAATTTTCCAAATTTTAAGAAATTCTGAACTATTTTGTGAGAAACACGAATTTAGTAAATTTTTATGTTTCATTTGTGTATAGTTTTCCCCATTTTTAGTTAATTTAACTAACGTACGCAAAACATGCTTAAAGTCAAGAAAACTTTCTTAAAACGTAACAATTCCATGAACTAAAATATAATTAAATTGGCTTTAGTGAAATATAGGGTTCACTGTTTTTGAGTGTAGCTCAGATAGCCCTACTGCAATTGTTTCGTTGTTGCATCTGAATATTTGGCCCATATGTCTAAAGCCAATATGGCATTATGGGTATACCCAAAGAAATTTGTTTGTAGGCACAGCAGAAAAATCTGCCTAAACAGCATAAAGTCTGCTATTTTCTCAACTCTGTTATACCAAAGCGTGTTTGCTTGAGAAAGGCAAAATAGGTAATCTTATGACGATAGTAATACAATAACAAGGATATATGTTACGGCCGAAAGTTCGGCCAGACCGAATCTTATGTACTCTCCACCATGGACTGCGTACAATGTTCTGTTAATATCTGTTATCCATAATCGAATTACTTGGATTGTGGTAATACTGGTGGTATCCCAGCAAAAAATTTGGAAGTTATTCTAAAGGCACAACTTTAAAAGTACTTCCAAATACGTCCTTCCAATGATATTCTTTGTTATAATTACGCAGGACGTTCTTTTATTTCAATATTTTATAACTCGCTTTTTTCATATTTTTATACCCTCGACCATAGGATGGGGTATATATTAACTTTGCCATTCCGTTATAACACATCGAAATATTGTTCTAAGACCCCATGAAGTATATATTTTCTGGGTCGTGGTGAAATTCTGAGTTGATCTAGGTTAGGTGGCAGCCCGATGTATTAGGCTCACTTAGACTATTCAGTCCATTGTGATACCACATTGGTGAACTTCTCTCTTATCACTGAGTGCTGCCCGATTCCATATTAAGCTCAATGACAAGGGACCTCCTTTTTATAGCCGAGTCCGAACGGCGTTCCACATTGCAGTGAAACCACTTAGAAAAGCTTTGAAACCCTCCGAAATGTTACTAGCATTACTGAGGTGGGATAATCCACCGCTGAAAAACTTTTTGGTGTTCGGTCGAAGCAGGAATCGAACCCACGACCTTGTGTATGCAAGGCGGGTATGCTAACCATTGCACCACGGTGGCTCCCTGAGTTGATCTAAGCATGTCCGTCCGTCCGTCTGTTGAAATCACGCTAACTTCCGAACGAAACAAGCTATCGACTTCAAGTAGTTTATAAGTAGTTTTTATTGATGTAGGTCGGATGGTATTGCAAATGGGCCATATCGAACCACTTTTACGTATAGCCCCCATATAAACCGACCCCCAGATTTGGCTTCCGGAGCCTCTTAGAGAAGCACATTTCATCCGATCTGGTTGAAATTTGGTACGTGGTGTTAATATATGGTCCCTAACAACCATGCAAAAATTGGCCCATATCGGTCCATAATTATATATAGCCCCCATATAAACCGATACCCAGATTTGACCTCCGGAGCCTTTTGGAAGAGCAAAATTCATCCGATCCGGTTGAAAATCCGTACATGATGTAAGTATATAATATATCTAACACCCATGCAAAAATTGGTCCATATCGGTCCATAATTATATATAGCCCCCATATAAACCGATCCCCAGATTTGACCTCCGGAGCATCTTGGAAGAGAAAAATTCACCCGATCCGGTTGAAATTTGATCCGTGGTGTTAGTATATGGTCTCTAACAGCCATGCAAAAATTGTTTCTTATCGGTCCATCATTATATATAAACCCCATTTAAACCGATCCACAAATTTGAGCTTCGGAGCCTCTTGGAGGAGCAAAATTCATCCGATCCGGTTGAAATTTGGTACATTGCGCTAGTAACAACCATGCCAAAATTGGTCCATATAGCCGATCACCAATCACACAAAAATCCGTCCATATCGGTTCATAATCATGGTTGCCCCACTCGAAACAAAAACAATCTACCATCATTTTATTTCTATAAAAAATTTTGTCAAAATTTTATTACTACAGAAAATTTTATTTCTATAGAAAATTTTGTCAAAATTTTATTTCTGTAGAAAATTTTGTCAAAATTTTATTTCCATAGAAAATTTTATTTCTTTAGAAAATTTTTTCAAAATTTTATTTCTTTAGAAAATTTTTTCAAAATTTTATTACTACAGAAAATTTTATTTCTATAGAAAATTTTGTCAAAATTTTATTTCTATAGAAAATTTTGTCAAAATTATTTCCCATAGAAAATTTTGTCAAAATTTTATTTCTATAGAAAATTTTGTCAAAATTTAATTCTATAGAAAATTTTGTCAAAATTTTATTTCTAGAGAAAATTTTGTCAAAATTTTATTACTATAGATAATTTTGTCAAAATTTTATTTCTATAGAAAATTTTGTCAAAATTTTATTTCTATCGAAAATTTTGTCAGAATTTTACTTCTATAGAAAATTTTGTCAACATTTTATTTCTGTAGAAAATTTTGTCAAAATTTTATTTCCATAGAAAATTTTGTCAAAATTTTATTTCTATAGAAAATTTTGTCAAAATTTTATTTCTATCAAAAATTTTGTCAAAACTTTATTTTTATTTCTTTAGATAATTTTGTCAAAATTTTATTTCTATCGAAATTTTTGTCAAAATTTAATTTCTATTGAAAATGTTGTCAAAATTTTATTACTACAGAAAATGTTGTCAAAATTTTATTTCTATAGAAAATTTTGTCAAAATTTTATTTCTATAGATAATTTTGTCAAAATTTTATTTCTATCAAAAATTTTGTCAAAATTTAATTTCTATTGAAAATGTTGTCAAAATTTTATTTCTATAGAATATTTTGTCAAAATTTTATTTCTGTAGAAAATTTTGTCAAAATTTTATTTCTATAGAAAATGTTGTCAAAACTTTATTTTTATTTCTATAGATAATTTTGTGGAAATTTTATTACTATAGAAAATTTTGTCAAAATTTTATTTCTATAGAAAATTTTGTCAAAATTTTATTACTATAGAAAATTTTGTCAAAATTTTATTTCTATAGAAAATTTTGTCAAAATTTTATTTCTATCGAAAATTTTGTCAGAATTTTACTTCTATAGAAAATTTTGTCAAAATTTTATTTCTGTAGAAAATTTTGCCAAAATTTTATTTCCATAGAAAATTTTGTCAAAATTTTATTTCTATAGAAAATTTTGTCAAAACTTTATTTTTATTTCTATAGATAATTTTGTCAAAATTTTATTTCTATCGAAAATTTTGTCAAAATTTTATTTCTATCAAAAATTTTGTCAAAATTTAATTTCTATTGAAAATGTTGTCAACATTTTATTTCTATAGAAAATTTTTCAAAATTTTATTTCTATGGAAAAATTTGTCAAAATTTTATTTCTATAGAAAATTTTGTCAACATTTTATTTCTATCGAAAATTCTGTCAAACTTTTATTTCTATAGAAAATTTTGTCTAAATTTTATTTCTATAGAAAATTTTAATTTTCGTTTGAGTAAGAATTAAGAGTAAAAATTAGTAAAATGGTAGATCAGATCTATACTGAAGACTGTGGAAAGGTTCATTCGCCCGAACCGAAACATGTACAGTATAGGCGTGTATAGAATTGTATCTGGCGTTTTCTTTTCAATGACTCATTAATAAAAAGTTCCTTAATCTAAAATTGTCCATTAAGCTCGAATAATAATTGTAAAATTAAAGATATCATGCATTTGGACGTTAATTGCCTGTTTCGGTATCAGGCTAACATGACTAAAAAAAATTAAATCCTATCTAGAAATATTGGAAATTTTTAATAATATTTGAGGGCGTTATATAAAAATTATTTGGCAAAATCTCACAATATTATTTGATTTACATCCAAAACACAGAATTCGGAAAATTGGAAATCTAAAGGTCTTTTATGTGCGGAATATGGCACATAGTTTGGGACAGCATCCATATAGACACCGCAATTTTTATCTGATTTGCTAGGAGGTATTTTGAGTCCTCCAATAAGTGTGCCATGATTTTTAGAAGACATATATTGCCATCATGTTCCAAATTTCAACCGGATCGGTCGAAATTTGCTCCTCCAAAAGGCTCCCAAATCAAATCTGGGTATCGCTTTATATACGGGGTATAGATTATTATGGACCGATAAAGAACAATTTGACCATGATAGTCAGAAGGCATATATTGACATCATATTCGAAATTTGCTCCACCAAGATACTCCCGATGTTAAATCTGTGGATCGGTTTATATGGTCCCTTTATAGAATTATGAATCTATGGTCTATGGCTATTTTACCTTGTATTTAGGTATATTTTCACACACTTTGACCACATATGGGTTTAAGGTATAAAAAAATGTGGAAACTAGTTTCAAAAATTTCTTTACTTTAGCTCAAAAATTAAAATAATGTATGAGCAGATAATTATAGCGTTTACTAGACTATTTATTGTTTTTTTTTCTGCGTGTGTTTGAGGTCACAGAATCGAATATATACAATTTAATTAAAGTAAATACATACCTTTACAATAGTATAACCGAAGAATACAACAATGCCTATGGTATAAAGTGGCATTAGAATTCCCATACTTTGGTTGCCTTTCGCTTGGGGCTGATGCATCGCCCCCGCACCCATGGGAGGACGCATGCCAGGTATTGGTCCAGGCTGAAATAGAACAAGATAAAATCAATAAGAAAAATTAAAAACTTGCTGAAAAACCATATGAATCGTGATGTGATTCATATTATACTTTTTTGTTTTTTTTTTGTTTCACATATATGAGCGAGCTTCTTTAATTTTCTCAAAATCCAGATATGACGTTATATACAAAAATAAAAAACTATGTGACTTATTGTTTGTCCATGTTCTATTTAAAATGTACATAAAAAACGAGTATACTATAGAATTTGAAGAGAATAACATTTTGTTTAGTGAATAAAAATTAATAATACGGAAGAAGTGACATTGTATATGTCACAGTACCAAATTCTTTGGCAATTGAAGAAAATATGTGACTTTTGATAGATTCTTCAAGGCTACAAAACTCAAATTTTTTTATGAAAAAACTAGGTTCGATTAAACTTAAAAGAAAAAGTTAGTAATAACATCAATCACACTGAAAAAAAAGCAGGCCCGGTTCCAAAGATTTTGTCTTTACCTTAAAAAAATTGGTATTGATTCCGAGCCAAAGAAGCGGAGAATACAATTAAGGATACTTTTAAGACACAATTCTCTTTTAAATTTGGGGTTTGTGTACTTGCTTCTAGGAAGCAAATTTTAATTTTTCGCTTTCTCAGCTTTTTTTCTTCATATGCTATCAAAGTCCTTTAAAAACGAGTTAACGACAACTTTATTTTCTCAGTTAAGACCCGACTTCCAGTAGAAATTATGCTATGTTTCAAGTAAAAAGCTTTTTTAAAATAAAGTGTTGAAAAACATGTCTTATTTTTTAACGATTTTTTGCTTTGTAGGCAAGATGCAAAAAGGAAACAAATTTAAAGACAATTTTATTAATTTTAAAGATTTTTTCTTAATTATAAAAGTCACGTTGACCTTACCTCAAAAATTTTATCTTTCATGTTATGATACACATTTTTAAGTAAAATCACTTAATTATAAGGACATTACAACTTCATTCAAAAGTTTATTGATTTTTGGACAAGGAAAATAACTTTATTTTAGAGAAATGCGTCTTCTATGCTAAGCAAAATTTGTATTCGTATTTTAAAGACATGAAATCTTTGACCTCACGACAATATTTTTTTCAGTGTATATTGTCTCTAACAACCATGCCAAAATTGGTCCATATCGGTCCATAATTATATATAGCCCCCATATAAGCCGATCCCCAGATTTGACCTCCGGAGCCCCTTAGAGGAGCAAAATTCATCCGATCCGGTTGAAATTTGGTACGTGGTGTTAGTTTATAGTATCCAACAACCATGCAGGAATTGGTTCATATCAGTCCATAATTATATATAGCCCACGTGGTGGTACTATATGATATTTAACAACCATGCCAAAAGTGGTCCATATCAGTTCATAATCATATAACAGGTTGGCTGATAAGTCCCCGGTCTAACAAAAAAAAAAACATAAATTTTTCGTCAAAATTCGTTTTTATTATTCAACATAGTTCCCTTCAAGAGCGATACAACGATTATAACGACCTTCCAAATTTTTGATACCATTTTGGTAGTACTCCTTCGGTTTTGCCTCAAAATAGGCCTCATTTTCGGCGATAAATTATATGGAGGCTATATATAATTATGGACCGATATGAACCAATTCTGACACGGTTGTTAGAGACCATATACTAGTACCATCTTCCAAATTTCAACCGGATCGGATTAAATTTGCTTCTCTTAGAGGCTCCGAAAGCCAAATCTGTTGATCGGTTTATATGGGGGCTATATATAATTATGGACCGATGTGGACCAATTATTGCATGGTTGTTAGAGACCATATACCAAAACCATGTACCAAATTTCAGCCGGATCGGATGACATATGCTTCTCTTAGAGGCTTCGCAAGCCATATCTGAGAGTCCGCTTATATGGGGGCTATACGTAAAAGTGGACCGATATGACCCATTTGTGCCAAGTTTCAAGTCAATAGCTTGTTTCGTTCGGAAGTTAGCGTGATTTCAACAGACGGACGGACGGACGGACGGACGGACATGCTTAGATCGACTCAGAATTTCACCACAACCCAGAATATATATACTTTATGGGGTCTTATTTCGATGTGTTACAAACGGAATGACAAAGTTAATATACCCCCATCCTATGGTGGAGGGTATAATAAGGCTCCTATCATTCTGGATTTTGATATAACTGATTCTTGAGCGAATAGAAGTCACGGTTGTCACAGTTGGTAGAATTCTACCAAAAATCGTAGCTTTTTTAGTATTCTTGGTAGATTGGTAGAATTTTTGATGTTTTGATAGATTTTTCAATGTATTCATCTCCAAGAAATACAATTTTGACAAAATTTTCTATAGAAATAAAATTTCGCTCAAATTTTCTATAGAAATAATAGAATAGAAATTTTCTATAGAAAGTCCTTTAAAAACGACTTAACGGCAACTTTATTTTCCAAATTAGGACTCGACTTCCAGTAGAAATTATGCTATGTTTGAAGTAAAAAACTTCTTTAAAATAAAGTTTTGAAAAACATGTCCTATATTTGAACGATTTTTTGCTTTGTAGTCAAGATGCAAAAAGATAACAAATTTAAAGACAATTTCATTAAATTTAAAGAATTTTTCTGAATTATTAAAGTCAAGTTGACCTTAGCCCAAACATTTTTTCTTTCATGTTATGATATCCATTTTTAAATCAAATCACTTAATTATAAGGACAATACGACTTCATTGAAAAGTTTATCGACCTTTGGTCAAGGAAAAAAACTTTATACTAGAGAAATGCGTCTTCTATGCTAAGCAAAATTTGCATTCGTATTTTAAAGACATGAAATCTTTGATCTCACGACAATATTTTTTTCAGTGCATACATTCGAATTTGAAGTGCCTGGTGTTATAAGATTTTTAAACGATTTGATCTGGCACAACAATGGACAGTTACATTTTTGAATTTGAATATATAAAGGAAACGGACGGACGGACATCCGTCAGCTGACTACACCATTGTTCAAACAAGAGTATGTATGTGGTCCGATGGGCTACCCACCCTTAATGTGATCCTTAGATTGATCATCCTTGAGTTTCCTATTTAGCCATTTTTGCAACTTCTTAAAGAATAAGGTCAACTTGGCTTTATCAGAATTCTTCAAAATGAATGACATCATCTTTAAATTTTTTGACTTTTTGTATCTCGACTACAAAGCAAAAAATCGCTCAAAAATAGGACATGATTTTCAATACTTAAGTTTAAAGATGTTTTTTTACTTGAAACATAGTACAATTTCTACTTGCATTCAAGTTTGAATTTGGAAATTGTTGTCGTTAATCTGCACTGAAAAAAATATTGAAGTGAGGTGAAAGATTTCATGTCCTTAAAATACGAATGCAAATTTTGCTTAGCATAGAAGACGCATTTCACTAATATATAGTTTTTCCTTGTCCAAATAATTAAGTGATTTGATTTAAAAATGGGTATCATAATATGAAAGAATTTTTTGGGATAAAGCCAACTTGACTTTAATAATTCAGAAAAATTCTTTAAAATTAGTGAAATTGTCTTTAGATTTGTTGTATTTTTGCATCTTGACCACACCCAGAGAAATGATTGGTTGGAATTCGATTACGACAACAGTTTGATAGTGGAAACCCACAATTTTTAATTGTGTGCAATAATTATTAGTTATATCTCTTGTTTGATAGTTTATATAATCAATATAACGGCGGTGTAACCAAAAGTTGGTAAACACGACCAAATATTGGTCGTTATTTATACATTAAAGAATCTAACCATTTCAATTTATTTCACCCTGTTGTGATAACTGATTTGGTTTACCAATGTGTCACCAAACCCAACTGAAAGTCCTCATAGTCAATAATTTGGTTGTGTTAACAAATTTTATAGTTATCAAGAGAATTTGGTGCTATGGACTACATATATATGACAACAAATAAGTTGTTTATTTCAGTTAGTACATGAAACTCTAAAATTTAAATAGTTGATGACGTGAGTTCAATTTTAAAAATGCAATCTACCCAACAAGGACAGCTGCGAGTTATATCTAACCGTCTTTTAAACTGGTAGCTACATTCTTAAGTGGTAAGTAAGTTAAACATAAAACGACATGAATATCACTCACATTTTAACCTTTTCCCTAATTTTCTTACAATTTCATAAAATATATCAATCAAAATATGACGACTTCCGGGGTTGTGAAAGGTGTATATATAGATTTTTTGCCTCATCATCAGACTCAAAATCAATCAGCAAACGAGAACATTTCGCCTGGTTATGCCTGAGTCCCCCTGAAAATCGATCGCGATTGTGAGATTGAGTATCAAATGATGACTGAAGAAGATATTTTGAGAACCGTGAACCAAGAACCACAAACGCCGAATTTGGACGACATTCCAATTTTTCATTAGATAAATGATCAATATGAGAAATATTAATTTGTAATACAATTAAATAAAATAAAATTTGAAATCATTCAAAGGACGTTTTCTTTAATTTTATAATAATTGGTTTTCCAAAACACAGATAATTGCTTTAACAAACGAATGAAACCTTATTGGTTGTGATTTCCAATTAGACTGTTATTGTGCCCAAATATTTAGTCATCCAAACAATTTTCTGTACAATTGTGCCAGACAAGAATTGGTTGCTCTAACAAATTTTGTGATAGTAGATGGGACCAAATAATTCGGTTGGCAAAAAAATTGGTTGCCACAACAAATTTATTTTCTGTGTGTACAAAGTAAAAATCGTTTAAAAATAGGGCATGTTTTTCAACACTTTATTTTAAAGTCGTTTTTTACTTGAAATATAGCATAATTTCTACTGGAAGTCGAGTCTGAATTTGGCAAATAAATGTGTAGTTAACTCGTTTTTAAAGGACTTTGATAGCATAAGAAGAAAAAAAGCTGAAAAAAAACGAAAAATTAAAATTTGCTTCCAAACCCCATATTTAAAAGAGAATTGTGTCTTAAAAGTATCCTTATTTGTATTCTCCGCTTCTTTGGCTCGGAATCAATACCAAAATTGTTAAAGTAAAAACAAAATCTTTGGAACCGCGTATGCTTTTTTTTCAGTGCAGGACTGTTTTCTCTGTCGCCAGAAATAGTCGCCTCGAGTATATGGTAGAGGTGTGCACGTGAGTAACATTATGCTCACGCTCACGCACACTCACGACGGAGAAATCTTATTCACGCACACTCACGCACGATATTTTTTGGTAGAACTCACGGTCCCGCACGCTCATGAAAAGAAACTTTATACTGAGTGATTTACCTATGAATGATTTACCTATAGAACCTGACTGAAAACATGAGTATGGTTAAAATCGAGTGCGTTATAAAACTCTTACTACCTAGGATGTCACTAAAATTATAAATGAATTCAACTCGTAAGCATTTTATGTTCGTAAGCGGAATTATTTTCGTGAGCGTGTTTTTCCGAAATTCGTTACTCACGCACACTCACGAAGATATTATTTTCGTGACTCACGCTCACGCACGACATTTGGTTGGTTAATCACGTTCACACACACTCACGCCGTTGCCGTCAGCGTGAGTCACGACTCACGCGTGAGTCACGAAAATGTTCGTGAGTTACGACAATTTCGTGTCACGTGCACACCTCTAGTATATGTTCAGTCTTTCTGTCTCCCTTAATTTTGAATTTTTTCGCCGTCATGGCAACAATGCTTTATCCTTTATATCTTCCTAAAATTCAGATAAAATTCCAAAGCTCTATTTGAGACCCTGAGTCAAATCATTTCATTCGAAATGACAATTTAATATATTTGAAATCTTACGAATTACGAAAGCTATGAACCTTCCTCAAGATTTTAGTTTTTCTTCATTGACCGTGAAAATGAATTTTCTCTGTCGCAATAATTTCTCTACAATTATTGTTGATAATAATTTCGAAAATTCTTACGGCATCTGGTATCCAAAAATAACAAATGGCTTTGCAAAAATTATTTATGATTTATAAATATACATACGCAAATTTGGATGGGATACATGTATTTAGTTGTGTATTAGAGGGGTACAACAAATTATTATATTTGTATGTAATAAAATATTTTTGTTTTTAAATAGTAAATTAGTCTAAATTAAAAATTTTCAATTTGAAATTGTATCGCATTGAACTCTCTTCGTCTAAATATTTCAATATATAATGCCAGTTAATCCCTACCCTAATATTCTATTTTTTTATTTTTGCATATGGAGAGATAAATATCATGGTTTGTTTGGCAGAATTTTTATTTGCTTACGCTACGTTAATGGCCTAGATCTTGGATGCCAAAATTTAAAAAATAATATTAACAAAGCTGGACATGTAAACAAACCAACAATGGCAAATGTGTGGAACTTATAAAAATGCACTTCTTTGCCATTTCTTTTTTCGATGATTGTATTAATAGAATTAACGATATCAATGTACGATATAAAATGTAAATAGAGGAAACAGAGCGGAATCTGACGTGGATCAATTAAATACGTGATTGAATCAGAAAAAAATTGTTTTCTGTGTAAACACAATATATCCTTGCAAAATGGGGCAAATATGCTTATCGCTCCTTCCATATAAATCAATCCTACGATTTGACCAAACATCTGGATTTACCAACCAACGAAGATTTGTGGCATACTACTGAGAGAAATTGAAAGAAAATTAAAATCAACATTAGGGTCGAGAATTAATTCTACGATCTTCCAATCCATAAAAATCCTGACGGAACACAAAAGCTGAGGAAGACATTAATCAATGTATGACTTTGGAATATTACTGACATTCTTTTAGCAGGAGAACTAGACCGAATCCTATTTGACAGAATGGGAATACGTCGAAAAGTCAAGAATATTAAAATGAAGAACAAGCTTAAGGTGATTTGTTTCTTTTAACCCTAACCTAAAAATATGCAAATTCGATTCGATGTTAAAAATTCGACAACGTTCTTTTTATACAGATTATCTTAAAGCTGTTTTTAACATTGGAATTCAAAGGGAACAACTAATATTTCCAACTTACCCTGCCTTCGACAATGCGAGGTGGTGGATTACTAGGTGATGATTTACGTTCCACAATTGGTATTGTCGGTGTAGCTGGTATAGCACGGCCACGTTCCCTCATAGCCTGATACACAGAATCAGGATGTAAATGAGCTGGGCGTTCCTGGCGAAGAGCTAAAATAATAAACTTTATGAATATTCATAACAAAATTTTCACAGAGTTCAAAAAACGAATATAACAAAAGTAAACGTGAAATTGAGATATAAAAAAAAACACAAAAAAATTATGAAACATTCATGCAAGTTATGGGTAATAACATCCACAATAAACAGAACACAACTAAAATAAAAAATATAAAACAAATGCAATTTGTTAAAGCTCATTGTATGCAAGTAAAATCTCGTTCATCCATTATTAAATTTGCGTGAAATACATGGAGTATAAAATCCTCCAGTTTTTTTCTTTTACAAGAAAGCTCGACTCTAATAGTAAAAGAGAGATAGAGTCATTCATTTGGATATAAAGACAAACATGGGTAAGAAATTTTTTTAATCGTAATGCTTCTTCTTTCATGGGGAATTTTTATGGGATTGCCATAAGTTAGGTCTTATATAAAATAAATATATATTTATAACACAGTTTTTTTTAGATTTCGCTTCACTTATGATAAGAAGTGATACCAGGCCAAGATACTAAAAACTAAAAGCTTTATTGGAGTATTATAGTTATGAGTCTATTTTTATTAACGTTTTAATTTCAGCTTAAAAACGTCGACTAAACTGCAAGAGCTCACAAAATGTTGACAAAATTTATTTCTATATTTTGACAAAATTTTCTATAGAAATAACTTTTGACAAAATTTTCTATAGAAATAAAATTTTGACAAAATTTTCTATAGAAATAAAATTTTGACAAAATTTTCTACAGAAATAAAATGTTGACAAAATGTTCTATAGAAATAAAATTTTGACAAACTTTTCTATAGAAATAAAATTTTGACAAAATTTTCTATAGAAATAAAATTTTGACAAAATCTTCTATAGAAATAAAATGTTGACAAAATTTTCTATAGAAATAAAATTTTGACAAAATTTTCGATAGAAATAAAATTTTCTATAGAAATAAAATTTTGACAAAATTTTCTATAGAAATAAAATTTTGACAAAATTTTCTATAGAAATAAAATTTTGACAAAATTTTCTATAGAAATAAAATTTTGACAAAATTTTCTATAGAAATAAAATGTTGACAAAATTTTCTGTAGAAATAAAATTTTGATAAAAATTTTTATAGAAATAAAATTTTGACAAAATTTTCTATAGAAATAAAATTTTAACCAACATTTTCTATAAAAATAAAATTTTGACAAAATTTTCTATAGAAATAAAATTTGGACAAAATTATCCAGGAAACTAAATTTTGACAAAAATTTCCAGGAAAATAAAATTTGACAAAATTTTCTACGGAAATAAAATTTTGACAAAATTTTCTATAGAAATTAGATTTTGACAAAATTTTCTATAGAAATTAGATTTTGACAAAATTTTCTAGAGAAATAAAATTTTGACAAAATTTTCTATAGAAATAAAATTTTGACAAAATTTTCTATACGAATAAAATTTTTTCAAAATTCTCTATAGGAATAAAATTTTGGCAAAATTTTCTATAGAAATAACATTTTGGCAAAATTTTCTATAGAAATAAAATTTTGACAAAATTTCTTATGGAAATAAAATTTTGACAAAATTTTCTATAGAAATAAAAATTTGACAAAATTTTTTATAGAAATAAAATTTTGACAAAATATCGAAATAAAATTTTGACAAAATATCGAAATAAAATTTTGACAAAATTTTCTATAGAAATAAAATTTTGACAACATTTTTTAGAGAAATAAATTTTTGGCAAATTTTTCTATAGAAATAAAATTTTGACAAAATTTTCTATAGAAATAAAATTTTGACAAAATTTTCTATAGTTAGAATTAAAATTTTAACAAAATTTTTTATGGTTAGAATTAAAATGTTGACAAAATTTTCTATGGTTAGAATTAAAATTTTTACAAAATTTTCTATAGAAATAAAATTTTGACAAAATTTTCTATAGAAATAAAATGTTGACAAAATTTTCTATAGAAATAAAATTTTGACAAAATTTTCTATAGAAATCAAATTTTAACAAAATTTTCTGTAGAAATAAAATTTTGACAAAAATTTTCTATAGAAATCAAATTTTGACAAAAGTTTCTATAGAAATAAAATTTGGACAAAATTTTCCAGGAAAATAAAATTTTGACAAAAATTTCCAGGAAAATAAAATTTGACAAAATTTTCTACGGAAATAAAATTTTAACAAAATTTTCTATAGAAATTAGATTTTGACAAAATTTTCTACAGAAATTAGATTTTGACAAAATTTTCTAGAGAAATAAAATTTTGACAAAATTTTCTATAGAAATAAAATTTTGACAAATTTTTCTATAGGAATAAAATTTTTTCAAAATTGTCTATAGGAATAAAATTTTGGCAAAATTTTCTATAGAAATAAAATTTTGACAAAATTTCTTATGGAAATAAAATTTTGACAAAATTTTCTATAGAAATAAAATTTTGACAAAATATCGAAATAAAATTTTGACAAAATTTTTTATAGAAATAAAATTTTGACAAAATATCGAAATAAAATTTTGACAAAATTTTCTATAGAAATAAAATTTTGACAAAATTTTTTAGAGAAATAAATTTTTGGCAAATTTTTTTCTATAGAAATAAAATTTTGACAAAATTTTCTATAGAAATAAAATTTTGACAAAATTTTCTATAGTTAGAATTAAAATTTTAACAAAATTTTTTATGGTTAGAATTAAAATGTTGACAAAATTTTCTTTTGTTAGAATTAAAATTTTTACAAAATTTTCTATAGAAATAAAATTTTGACAAAATTTTCTTAGGAAATAAAATTTTGACAAAATTTTCTATAGAAGTAAAATTTTGACAAAATTTTCTTTAGAAATAAAATGTTGACAAAATTTTCTATAGAAATAAAGTTTTGATAAAATATTCTATAGACTTAAAATTTTTACAAAATTTTCTATAGAAATAAAGTTTTGACAAAATTTTCTATAGAAATAAACTATTGACAAAAGTTTCTATAGAAATAAAATTTTGACAAAATTTTCTATAGGAATAAAATTTTTACAAAATTTTCTACAGAACTAAAATTTTGACAAAAATTTTCTATAGAAATAAAATTTTGACAAAATTTTCTATAGAAATAAAATTTTGACAAAATTTTCTATAGAAATAAAATTTTGACAAAATTTTCTATAGAAATAAAATTTTGACAAAATTTTCTATAGAAATAAAATTTTGACAAAATTTTCTATAGAAATAAAATTTTGACAAAATTTTCTATAGTTAGAATTAAAATTTTAACAAAATTTTCTATGTTTAGAATTAAAATAGAAATAAAACTTTGATAAAAATTTTTATAGGAATAAAATTTTGACAAAATTTTCTATAGAAATAAAATTTTGACCAACATTTTCTATAGAAATAAAATTTTGACAAAATTTTCTATAGAAATAAAATTTTGACAAAATTTTTTATAGAAATAAAATTTTGACAAAATATCGAAATAAAATTTTGACAAAATTTTCTATAGAAATAAAATTTTGACAAAATTTTCTATAGAAATAAAATTTTTACAAAATTTTCTATAGAAATAAAATTTTGAAAAAATTTCTTATAGAAATAAAATTTTGACAAAATTTTCTATAGAAATAAAATTTTGACAAAATTTTCTGTAGAAATAAAATTTTGACAAAAAATTTCAGGAAAATAAAATTTTGACAAAAATTTCCAGGAAAATAAAATTTTGACAAAATTTTCTATGGAAATAAAATTTTGACAAAATTTTCTATGGAAATAAAATTTTGACAAAACTTTCTATAAAAATAAAATTTTGACCAAATCTTCTATAAAAATAAAATTTTAACAAAATTTTTTAGAGAAATAAATTCTTGGCAAAATTTACTATAGAAATAAAATGTTGACAAAATTTTCTATAGAAATAAAATTTTAACAAAATTTTCTATAGAAATAAAATTTTGGCAAAATTTTCTATAGAAATACAATTTTGACAAAATTTTCTATAGAAATAAAATTTTGACAAAATTTTCTATAGAAATACAATTTTGACAAAATTTTCTACAGAAATAAAATTGTGACAAAATTTTCTATAGAAATACAATTTTGAGAAAAGTTTCTATAGAACTAAAATTTTGACAAAATTTTCTATGGTTAGAATTAAAATGTTGACAAAATTTTCTATAGAAATACAATTTTGACAAATTTTCTATTGAAATAAAATTTTGATAAAATTTTCTATAGAAATAAAATTTTGACAAAATTTTTTATAGAAATAAAATTTTGACAAAATATCGAAATAAAATGTTGACAAAATTTTCTATAGAAATAAAATTTTGACAAAATTTTCTATAGTTAGAATTAAAATTTTAACAAAATTTTTTATGGTTAGAATTAAAATGTTGACAAAATTTTCTATGGTTAGAATTAAAATTTTTACAAAATTTTCTATAGAAATAAAATTTTGACAAAATTTTCTATAGAAATAAAATGTTGACAAAATTTTCTATAGAAATAAAATTTTGACAAAATTTTCTTAGGAAATAAAATGTTGACAAAATTTTCTATAGAAGTAAAATTTTGACAAAATTTTCTTTAGAAATAAAATGTTGACAAAATTTTCTATAGAAATAAAATGTTGACAAAATTTTCTATAGAAATAAAATTTTGACAAAATTTTCTATAGAAATAAAATTTTAACAAAATTTTTTAGAGAAATAAATTTTTGGCAAAATTTTCTATAGAAATAAAATTTTGACAAAATTTTCTATAGAAATAAAATTTTGACAAAATTTTCTATAGAAATAAAATTTTGACAAAATTTTCTATAGAAATAAAATTTTGACAAAATTTTCTATAGAAATAAAATTTTGGCAAAATTTTCTATAGAAATAAAATTTTGGCAAAATTTTCTATAGAAATAAAATTTTGACAAAATTTTCTATAGAAATAAAATTTTAACAAAATTTTTTAGAGAAATAAATTTTTGGCAAAATTTTCTATAGAAATAAAATTTTGACAAAATTTTCTATAGAAATAAAATTTTGGCAAAATTTTCTATAGAAATACAATTTTGACAAAATTTTCTATAGAAATAAAATTTTGACAAAATTTTCTATAGAAATAAAATTTTGAAAAAATTTTCTATAAAAATAAAATTTTGACAAAATTTTCTATACAAAAGTAAGATTTGTTTAGTATTTTTGTTTTTTGTTAAAATTTTCTCCAGATTTTGGTAGAATATTTTCACACAACCGTGTCTTCAACTCTCGCGAAAATGTTATTTGAAAACGTTTTGTTTTTCGCTTATATATTATTAGCTAAATATTATTAATCTCCCAAACAATCATGCTAGGGTTAGTATTAGTAATAAAATTAGTAGAGATTTTTCTTAAAATTCCTTCGAGGGAACAAAATCTTAAATAAAATAGAAATAAAATTTTGACAAAATTTTATATAGAAATAAAATTTTGACAAAATCTTCTTAGAAATAAAATTTTGACAAAATTTTCTATAGAAATAAAATTTTGACAAAATTTTCTATAGAAATAAAATTTTCACAAAATTTTCTATAGAAATACAATTTTGACAAAATTTTCTACAGAAATAAAATTTTGACAACATTTTCTATAGAAATTAGATTTTAACAAAATTTTCTATAGAAATAAAATTTGGACAAAATTTTCTATAGAAATAAAATTTTGACAAAATTTTCTATAGAAATAAAATTTTGACAAAATTTTCTATAGTTAGAATTAAAATTTTAACAAAATTGTCTATGGTTAGAATTAAAATGTTGACAAAATTTTCTATAGAAATAAAATTTTGACAAAATTTTCTATAGAAATAAAAGTTGACAACATTTTCTATAGATATAAAATATTGACAAGATTTTCTATAGAAATACAATGTTGACAAAATTTTCTATAGAAATTAAATTTTGACAAAATTGTCTATAGAAATAAAATTTTGACAAAATTTTCTATAGAAATAAAATTTTGACAAAATTTTCTATAGATATAAAATTTTGACAAAATTGTCTATAGAAATAAAATTTTGACAACATTTTCTATAGTTAGAATTAAAATTTTGACAAAATTTATATAGAAATAAAATGTTGACAAAATTTTCTATAGAAATAAAAGTTGACAACATTTTCTATAGAAATATAATTTTTACAAAATTTTCTATAGAAATAAAATTTTGACAAAATTTTCTATAGAAAAGTAAAATTTGTTTAGTATTTTTGTTTTTTTTGTTAAAATTTTCTCCACATTTTGGTAGAATATTTTCGAGTGGCAACCGTGTCTTCAACTCTCGCGAAAATGTTATTTGAAAATGTTTTGTTTTTCGCTTATATATTATTAGCTAAATATTATTAATCTCCCAAACAATCATGCTAGGGTTAGTATTAGTAATAAAATTAGTAAAGATTTTTCTTAAAATTCCTTCGAGGGAACAACATCTTAAATTTCTCAAAAAACTCTGTATAGACGTACTTATTTCACCAGTATAAATGTTAACACTTTTACGATATAATTGTGGCCCAAATACAATGGGTGCCTCTGATGTGGATTTTTTGGCTTCAGGTGTTGTTATATTGAAAAATTCTTCTCTGTTAAGTACCACGTCACAACAACCTTTAATTTAATTTTTATTTTATACATTAAGCCCAAACATCCATCCATCCATTACAAACACAGGACAACATAAAATTTGTAGTAAAATAAAAAATATATAAAGAAATAAAGTGGTAGATAAATTTAAAGTATAAATAAGACCCTTTAAAAAAGAAGTGGAGATCAAAATCAACTTTGCATTGAATTAATTTTGCTCTTGGATATATTGGGTTAAAGGTAAAAAACTTTTTAATTTTGAAGTCACTGATTTATTCATTATTCATTAATTTTATGTTATTTTAAGTCAAGAAAATACAAGTTACGGCATTTAAAATTTATGTTTTCTGAAAGATGTTTTTTTTTCATGAAAATATATTAATATATTTATATTTTTTGTTGGAAAATATTGGTTTAAAAATTAAATTTTAATATTTGCTTCCTTCCGTTAAGGTCATATGTCTTTAGGGCAATGTAACTTGCCCTTTTTATAAATAAAAAAATACGTTTTTTTAAGACATGATTTTTAATCTAATGGAGATATACAATTTTTGAATTTAAGACAAAAAGCTTAAAAAATAGGCAGTGATCTCATTAAGTCGATTCGCTTAAGTAAAGCATTTATTTTTGAATTATACTGTCCCATTATTTCGGAATCCTTTAAGTCAAGGTAAAACTTTTTGAATTTAATTAAACAATTTTTTTTTGTGAAGAATTTTCTTTCAAATTCTGTTGTTTCTCATTATGATACATAGTTACTCCACTTCTCCCATATATGATATTAAAAAAAATCTTCATCTTACCTCCTGGTCCACGATGTGGTTCTTTCATATTGCCTTTATTTGCAGCCATTCCACTGCCACCGAACATCATTGGATAGAATACTTTCGGCCATAATATGGCAATACATCCGACCACGGTGACTATTATTAAAGCCGTCTTTTTTGGACTTAGACCTTCGTTCATATAAATCGGATGAGAAGGTTTTCTCTGTTGCTCCTGCCGGGCATGCATTTTTCTCCGTTTAATGAAACTTTAATCGTTGATACAAAATATTTTGGATGCTTTTGAATTATGGAAAATTCGAATTTTTTACTTAAATGTAAATATTCGAATATCTGTTTAATTTCCTTGTTAATTTATTTGGTTAATTTGTCTTAAGAGTATCATCACTTGCATAGTTGTTGCATTTGTATGTACTTAAAATTATTTGTTATGGCTTAATAGTCTCTAAAATGAAAAATACAATTTAAACAGTTTCCATTAATTAATTAAGCAAATATAGAATAAAAAATAGTTTATTAAATTAATCAGAAAAAGGATTTTGTACACGAAAAAAAAATAATTCAGAATTATATCCTACACTACACTGAGATAATGGAATAACGGGTTGTTCCTTTCAATCTAGAAATAGTCAAATGGCAATAAAAAATTTTTCACCAAAATATTTCCAACTAAAATTTTAATTGAATTTTAAAAATATTCAATTAAAAATTTAGTTGATTCAACAAGTTTTTAATTAAAGAAAAAATTATTCACAAAAATGTATGAATCAATTTTTTTTTTTTTTTTTTGAGTGGATTAATTAATTTTTTAATTGACTTCGGTGATTGATAATATCATTTCTATCATTGAAGAGATTTCAATTAAAAATTAATTAGATCAATTAATTTTGTGATTAAACTCAAAAATATTTTTTTTTGTGTGTACTATAGACTATTTGTGTGTGGATAGCTCGTGTTTGTGTGGGAGACAAAATATTTTTATACTCAATGACGAAATTAATCGATACAATTGATGTTTAATTGAAATTTTATTCAGGGCAAGGTCTATTAAATAATTGATCCAATTAAACAATTAATTGATACATTAATTTTTGTGAATGATTTTTGTTTCAATTAAAAAGTTAGTTAAATCAATTAAATATTTTAATTGAATGTTTTTAAAATTTAGTTAAAATTTTAATTGGAACAAATACAAATACGACCGAAAGTTCCGCTAGGCCGAATCTTAAGTACCCCCCATCAAAAATTGCGTACAAATTTCTACAAAAGACTGTCATCCATAATCAAAATACTTGAGTTTTGGTAACAATTACCGATGTCAAGGTATATAAAACCTTCTTAACATTGCCTTCTAAAATGTATTTTAGTCCGTCCATATAGAGTCTATGTTAAATAAAAAACGGGTTAAATAAATACATATATACCTCTAAAGTTCTTGTAGGGATCTATAGTGCAAACCAATAATCGATTTTTCGACTTTTCGATTATTGACTTTTAATCAAAAATCGATTTTCGACTATTTTTACCAATCAAAATTCGAACAATCGATTTTTAATAATCGAATTTCATAGAAATAATGATTATACAAAATATTCGATTTTATGAAATCTATTTGTCTTTTTACGAGTGTTATAAGCATCAGTTGGTAAGAAACACCAAAGAATAGTGTTGTAGTAAATTTTATATTTAAATTATTAAAAATTTTAACATGTACGGAGATTTAATGATTCTTTATTTAGCATTCCCCATATAATGGAAGACCAGTATAAATTCGGTAGTGAAAGGGTTAATCAAATGAGAACTTTTATTCTTATTGGTACAGGAATTTTATAAATAAAAAATCAATAAATATGTGAGCTTTTCCCCACCAAACCAATGAATATGAAAAACAAAACATTAAGTCGATTTTTGTTAGTCAAAATTAAGAAATAGTTGAAAATCTAAAATCGATTTTGCAATTATTTTTGGATTAATAATTGATTTCGATTTTTCTAGATTTTTATGACAAAATTCGAATAATCGATTATTCGATTTATAGATCCCTATTCGCAAACCAAACTAATGATTATGAAAACACAAAACATTAAAATGGATTTTTTGATAGTCAAAATTAAGAAATAGTTGAAATTCTAAAAACGATTTTGTGATTATTTGTAGATTAATAATCGATTTCGATTTTTCTAGATTTTTGATCATTTTACATAAAGAAGTCTATAAATAATTATGAACCATAATCGATTATTCGATTTATAGATCCCTATTCCCCACCAAACCAATGATTATGAAAATACAAAACATTAAAATCAAAATTAAGAAATAGTTGAAATTCTAGAAACGATTTTGCGATTATTTGTAGATTAATAATCGATTTTTCTAGATTTTTGTGCCAAAATTCGAATAATGGATTATTCGATTTTTGATATATAGATCCCTAAGTTCTTGATCATTTACATAGAGAAGTCTATAAATAATTATGAACCGATATGAACCATAATCGATTATTCGATGTATAGATCCCTATTCCCCACCAAACCAATGATTATGAAAACACAAAACATTAAAATCGATTTTTGATAGTCAAAATTAAGAAATAGTTGAAATTCTAAAAACGATTTTGCGATTATTTTTAGATTAATAATCGATTTCAATTTTTCTAGATTTTTGTGCCAAAATTCGAATAATCGAATTTCGATTTATAGATCCCTAAGTTCTTGATCATCTTACATAGAGGAGTCTATAAATAATTATGAACCAATTTTCGCATGGTAATCAGAGGACCAAATTTCAAACGGATCATATGAAAGTTCTTTATTCCGAAGTTAAATTTTGGGGGGTCGCTTTATATGGGAGCTATATATAATTATGAACCGATATCGACAAATTTTGGCACGGTTGTTAGTGGGCATATACTAACATCACGTACCTAATTTCAACCGGATCCGATGAAATTTGCTCTTCCAAGAAGCTCCGTAAGGCAAATCTGGGGATCGGTTCATATGGAGTGAATATATAATTATGGACCGATATGGACTATTTTTTTCATGGATGTTACAGGGCATATACTACCATCACGTACGGAATTTCAACCGGATCGGATGAAATTTAATCCTCCAAAAGGTTCCGAAGGTCAAATTTGCAGATCGGTTTATAGGGGAGATCGATTTGGAACAATTTTTGCGAAATTTGCTCTTCCAAGAGGCTCCGTAAGGCAAATCTGGGGATCGGTTCATATGGTGTGAATATATAACTATGGACCTATATTTTTTTTTGGATGTTACAGGGCATATACTACCATCACGTACGAAATTTCAACCGGATCGGATGAAATTTACTCCTCCAAAAGGTTCCGAAGGTCAAATTTGCAGATCGGTTTATAAAGGAGAACAATTTTTGCGTGGTTATTTAAAGTCAAATTAATTGCAAATATTTTCTCTTCGGTTAACTTTAACTTAAGAATCTGAGTCAAAAAAATAACATGCTTGCGACAAACAAGTTATACGTTCCCCGTCTAAAAATAGCATTATTCTATTAAAACATTTTTGAGGGTATCATATTCCTTCTCTGGGTGTATATATGTCCATCGTACGGTTTAAAAGTTCGTTAGCTAACGTAATGAAAAAGGGAGTAGGGATTAGGATGCTGTCAGGTGTTACAGAAGCTTTCGAAAAGGGTGTCGAAAGTAATGCTAATGCATACTTGCTTATATTTAGGACGTTGGTTTGACCTCCCTCATATTTTTTTTCAAATTCATGCCAGAATTGTTCCGATTTAGGTCGACAATTATTCCACTTCTAGTTGTAAGATATTTTTTTCCCCCAAAAAATCCGACCAAGTAAATGTACCCCCTGAAAATCTCCCAAACGTAGGTTAGGTTAGGTTAGGTTATGGAGTATGACACGAATCTGTGCTAAGCGGATTTGTGTCCACTTAGACCAAACGTAAAAAAATCTTAAATAAGGTAGGTGGGGGTAGAAACTAGAGGTGTGTACGTGAGTAATATTTTGCTCACGCACACTCACGACAGAGAAATCTTATTCACGAACACTCACGCACGATATTTTTTGGTAGGACTCACGCACGCTTACGAAAAGAAAATTTGTAGTCACCCACACTCACGCATCACGAAAATCTTTTTAATGTCGCGACTCACGAAAAATGTCGTGACTCATGAAAAACCTCGTGACTCACGAATAATTTTATGAGTGATTTACATATAGAACCTAACTGAAAACATGAGTATGGTTAAAATCGAGTGCGTTATAAAACTCTTACCACCTAGGATGTCACTAAAATTGTAAATGAATTCAACTCGTAAGCATTTTATGTTCGTAAGCGGGATTATTTTCGTGAGCGTGTTTTTCCGAAATTCGTTACTCACGTACACTCGGAAATATATTAGTTTCGTGACTCACGCTCACGCACGACATTTGTTTGGTTAATCACACACACTCACGCCGTCAGCGTGACTCACGACGCACGCGTGAGTCACGAAAATTTTAGTGAGTCACGACAATTTCGTGTCACGTGCACACCTCTAGTAGAAACCCCCAACGTGGCAACACTGTGGTAGGTTCACTTCTTTTGAGTACATGTTGCCAGAAAGATGGGGAAAAGTTATGGCTTGCGATGGACAATACTCCGATTGATCAGTCTGCTAAAATTTTTTTAACAATAAATTCTCAAAGATTTGAAAAAATCTCACATTTTGTATTTTCGCTCCCTATACTTTTTTCACTAATTTTAAGAAGTCACATGAATTTCCACATAGCTAAAAATGTATTTCTTGTGTTTAACCAATTATTTGATTTGCTAAAATATTTAATATAATTAAAAATAATAATAGATTTATAAAACAAAAACAGCTCGGGCTAATGAATTTTTCTTTTTATTATTATGAATATATAGGGGTCAAAGTTCTGGTCCCGCCAGTGCAATATATATTTTTTTTTGACCTCCGGAAGTTTATAATTTAAATGTTTGTTTGATCATGGAAGGTCATTGAATAATGAAAATGCTGATAATGTTTTTGGGGCAACTTTCAAAATTTTTGATTAATTAATAAAATTCATCGCTTAATTAGTTTTCACTAGTTGTTAAATATAATATTTTTATACCCTTCACCATAGGATGGGGGGTATATTAACTTTGTCATTCCGTTTGTAACACATCGAAATATTGATCTAAGACCCCATAAAGTATATATATTCTGGGTCGTGGTGAAATTCTGAATCGATCTGAGCATGTCCGACCGTACCTCCGTCCGTCCGTCCGTCTGTTGAAATCACACTAACTTCCGAACGAAACAAGCTGTCGACTTGAAACTTGGCACAAGTAGTTGTTATTGATGTAGGTCGGATGGTATTGTAAATGGGTCATATCGGTCCACTTTTACATATAGCTCCCATATAAACGGACCCCCAAATTTGGCTTTCGAGGCCTCTAAGAGAAGCAAATTTCATCCGATTCGGCTGAAATTTGGTACATGGTGTTAGTATATGGTCTCTAGCAACCATGCAAAAATTGTCCACATCGGTCCATAATTATATATAGCTCCCATATGAACCGATCGCCAGATTTGACCTCCGGTGCCTTTTGGAGAAGCAAAATTCATCCAATCTGGTTGAAATTTGGTACGTGGTGGTAGAATATGATATTTAACAACCATGCCAAAAGTGGTCCATATCAGTCCATAATCATTTATAGCCCCCATATAAACCGATCCCGAGATTTGGTTTTGGAGACTCTTGGAGGAACAAATTTCATCCGAGTGAGTTGAAATTTGTGGATGACAGTCTTTCGTAGAAGTTTCTACTCAATCCATGGTGGAGGGTACATAAGATTTGGCCTGGCCGAACTTACGGCCGTATATACTTGTTAATATATAAAATTTAAATATTATTTTCTTTTAAAACATGCTTTGAAGACATATATTTCACAATTTATTGCACAAATATTTAAATATTCTTTCATTATAAATATCTTAAAATTTTCACACAATACCAAATTTATCCGACATTATTTTCGGTATTTTTATAAAAATCCGGTAGGCTTATAGTACATTTAAACGCGACGACACAATTATCCCTTCTTGTTTTTTGGGGCTAAACACTTAACGAGATCAAAATTGTTGTTTCTTTCTCATGTCATTTTTTTTTGTACGAGAATGATTTTTTTTATTCAAATTCCTTGGTTTTTTCCACTGTATCCATTTTTCGATTTGAGATGTTTGTGACAGATGTATTATGGCTAGACTTTGGCGGGTAATTTAAAACATGGTCATGTAATTAGGATGCCATAGGAATGGTTACAACGTAAAAAATTTACACTATCTCTTTTTTTTATTATTAAAAGTAGCGGAGCAACAATTTGAATGACACATAAAGATACACGAACATAATGAATTTAGTAGGGTTTAATATTTAAGTATAAAAATAATTTGAGGAAAATTCTTGTAGACAAGAAACTTTGCCGGCAAACGTTTAATTTTTTGTTTTAAAGCGAAATTTCTTTTCAAAACGCACAAATATACATTAGAAAAATTAATTTATAATTTTATATATATATTCACAAATATACTATGTGTAGATTTGTTTGTTTATACACATATTCATATGTAGTACATATACGAAACTTTTTAGGAGCACATTCAATACAGAAAAATATTATTACATAAATAGATGAGATAGATGTCCCGTATGAATTTATTTTTAGCTATGTTCTTCGTAGGAACAAATAAATAAATAATAATTTTTGAATTTAATATTTTTTTTTTTTCAATTGATTTGATATTGATCACATTGTCAATGCATAAGCATGTAATTATCGATATTTTGTTGTTTCTTGTACACTATAGATTTAACATATGTATATATGTATGTATATTCTTTTACATGAACGAACATTCGTGTTTTCAATATTAATTATTTTCTTATTTTCAATATTAATAATATTTTTTTTTTGTATGTAAATCAATTAGATGTTTCTATTTTTATTAGTTTTTTTTTTTAATCAAAATTCTTTTTGAAACGAAATTCTTACGCAAAATATATTTTTGCATTTCAAAAAACCGTTCGAAGTGGCCAAGGCAAGCGAATTTTAGCAACTACAATCATCTCTTGAGTGTACACTGTCGAAACAGCAAATCTGTCCATCCAATACCATTCGTCCGTCCCATCCATTTGTTCATTTGTTATTTTTTTTTTGGTTTTCAATTTGGCATAAGCAGAAAATGCAACAACAAACCATATATCTCTCCTTGCCTTTCGTGATCATTATGAACGTAAACGTCTAGCAGAGGTTGAGGTAATTTGGAAAGCCCACAAAACCGTGAAAATTTCTTTTTCTTTTACCGTACAGTGTTTATGTTTAAAGATGGCATATTTTGCACAGTGAGTTTTTATGATCAAGAGCAGAATGTTATTTTAGGATGGGGAGCTTGTTACATGTTTGTCACAACCATGTGATTTTCTCGGAGATTATGTATTTGATTTCGGCAAGCATTTTATATTTGCCTATAAAACAACATTTTGCTGAAAGCAGAAAATCAACTAACGATAATGCAATTAGCAACAGATATAAAGTCGACAAACAAAGACTCAATAGAAGACAAACATTTAATTTTTTTTTAGCGATTGTACAGTTTAGACGTGTTTTTGATCGGGTTGATATAAACATTAAATTTTGTGGTAGGTACACGGACGAAAAAGACTGTTTTTCATATGTTTGGGTGTAAATATTATATGTTTGGAACTCAAATTGTTTAACACAATATTTTTAAGTGCAAGCATATAATGTTCATAAACTAGCATAACATGTTTGGAACATATATGCTGATATGTTACAACATATTATGTTTGGGACATAAAGTGTTTGTAAATAGAATATGCTTAGATGCAAACATATATTAATTTAGAAATAGCCTATAAACATATATGTGTTTAGAAAGAGCGACCTAGAGAGTATGCTGCAAGTAAAATTATGGAAGTAACAAATTGGCGCTTTAAAAATATATCCACACAAAGAAAATTTTATTAATTTTTTTTCTACCAGGTGAAAAATAATATGTTTAAACAATACAAACAATATTTTGTTTGCACCAATTCTGAAAATATATATGCTTGAAGCAAAATGTGTTTGGGATATATGTTACAGAAGCGATTTTGTTGAGGGTGTAAATCTATACTTTGTATTGTTGCAATATGACTGTAGAAAATAATTTATTTAAATTTTTGTCAAAATTTTATAAAAAAAATAATAATCAGACAAAGTTTATTTCTATAGAAAATTTTGTCAAAATTTTATTTCTATAAAAAAATTTTGTCAAACTATTATTTCTATAGAAAATTTTGTTAAAATTTTATTTCTATAAAAAATTTGTGAAAATTTTATTTCTATATAAAATTTTATTTCTATAGGAATTGAAGCACCTCTTAGATGGAGAGAAATATTTTGCAAAATCTACCAAAACTTCAAGAATTCTACCGAACAGTAAAAAAGCTACAATTTTTGGTAGAATCCTACCAACTGTGGCAACCATGGTTACAGTAGAGGTTCACGATTTAATTGCGATATATATAACTAGATATGGAGCTATAAATACACTCAAAAAAAGTGAACTCTCTATTTCACTAAAGCTAATTTAATTTTATTTTAGTTCATGGAATTATTATGTTTGGAGAAAGTTTCCTTTACTCTAATAATTTTTTGCGTACGTTAGTTAAATGAACTAAAAAACGGGGAAAAAATATACAAATTAAGCATAGAGATTTACTAAATTCGTATTTCTCAGCAAATAGTTATTTCTTTAAATTTGTAAATTTCACTACAAATGCGTCCATCATGAACTTCGTATTTCACTAAAGACATTCTTACAATTTTGAACTTCATTTTTTTCCTTCAAACTACAAAAATTTTCTTTAACAAGTGAAAAAAAAAATAATTATGTTTAATAAATTTTCTTGAATTTTCGAAAAATATTTACTTATTTTTGTGATATCGGCATGATTTCAGCGTTTGCAAAAATATTTAAAAATTTCTAAAATTAACCAAAAGTTTTCTTCCTGGTGGGTTCACTGTTTTTTCAGTGTAGTATATAGTATTAGATATGATGTCATATATGAAGATATACAATTAGATCTTACCAGATATGACTAATATAATTGGTTAACAACATATATGTTATAATGAGATCTTGAATCAGATCTAATCATATAAAACATTATACATAACATATCTCCGTAGATTTATTCACTGAAAAAACAGTGAACCCACCAGGAAGAAAACTTTTGATTAATTTTAGAAAATTTTGAATAGCTTTAGAAATTTTTAACTAAACAGTATTACAAGCGCTGGCATCACGCCGATAGCACAAAAATAAGTAAATATTTTTCGACAAATTCAAGAAAATTTATTAGACATAAATACTTTTTTTCACTTTTTAAAGAAAATTTTGTAGTTTGAAGGAAAAAAATGGAGTTCAAAATTGCAAGAATGTCTTTAGTGACATACGAAGTTCATGATGGACGCTGTTGTAGTAAAATTTACAAATTTAAAGAAATAATGAACTATTTTGTGAGAAGTACGAATTTCGTAAAACTTTTTACTTCATTTGTGTATAATTTTTTCCCGTCTTTTAGTTCATTTAACTAACGTACGCAAAAAATTATTAGAGTAAATGAAACTTTCTCCAAATATAATAATTTCATGAACTAAAATATAGTTAAATTGGCTTTAGTGAAATAGTGAGTTCACTTTTTTTTTAGTGTTTATATCTAAAACCATATCTTAGCATATATTATTATATTTACTTTAATATTATTAGATATGATTAGATCTCTCAATTTTTACACGGTGCATTAGAAAGTTTTCAGAATTTCCCGTTTTTTAACACCAGTGACTTATAGTCACTGCGTGGTACTTAACATTACATGTGTAGCTTGGTACGAATAGGGTTAAAATCCAGAGCGTGGTTGAATATAATTCATCATAATTGTAAGCGCGTTTGTTGGTGGACATGATTTTGAAGAAATTTTAGTCACGAAGAAATTTTGTTTTTCACTCAGTCTCTCTGGTTAAGTCCATTCATCTAAGCTGCTGTTACGCGCACACTTCTACTAAGCTTCCGGGATAAAACATCATTGCAGCGAGTTCCTGCTTCAAATTCACTATGTTAACTGGTGAATCGAAAGAATGTTCATAGGTCCACTAAAAACCCCATAGTAGTTCCAAATTGCAAAAAATTTATTCTTTCCGGACGATAACACTAAGCAAACATTTTCAGCTGATATTGAGTATATAACTTCACGATATGTTAAGAGTATCCAGATGTTTCGAATGTAGTCCTGGAAAATTATTTGACACTCATTTTGCTCAAATATTTTCCTAGTGTAACCATACCCTTGCTTCTACAAAATATTTGAGAGTTTGTCACATATATTTTTTTCATATCCTTCTAGACTAATAGATTTCAAAATCGAATTTTACAGTTTTGCAAAATAAAAGCTCTTTTTTATATTTCAGCACATTTCTAATAAGCCAACTTGTCAAGTTAACAAAAGATTTCACTTTTCCATCCCTCCGTGATAGACAGAAATATGTATAAGTATTTGTGCGAGTATGTGTGTGTGTCCGTGTGTTTCTGGTTGCCTTTTGGTATGTGATTATTATGTTCATACATATTAGTTTATTTTTACACCCTCTTACGTTCATAATTTTTGGCAAAAGACATGATTTTATTGTCCATCAAGAAAATTTATTGTAAATATGAATATTATCATTAAAGTTCACGGCCACAGCATTTACATGCTAATATTTATTAATTATTAAAGTGCCCTTTTGTTATCCTTTCCAATTGAAAACTGGCTTATTATTTAAATAAAAAAGAGTTTGATTTTCATACACAGGCGGAAACACAATTAAAACCCACTTACACGATTCGTTATTTTTATATAAATGTATTTTTTGCTTTTATTTGTATTTTATTTCTAAGCAAATGCTAAGAGAAAATTTTACGGTTGCACTTATTTAACACAGTTGTTGTTATTGTGAAAATCAATAGTTCACTGTTGATGAAAGTACCGTAATATACATTAGGTGTTTGCAAAATACAACGCTTCCTTATGCAGAGATTAACATCCTGTTCGATTATTGCCATATCGTTGAAAATATGAATTATTATTATGGGTCGTTCGCACCGTTTGTGTATCGATAATGCGCCTGGCAGACTATAAGGCTAATGCGCTTTACAGACTGTCAGTTATTCCAGACGGAATGTCGGTGTTTGTAAAGAATCTTACAGTGTGTCGGATCGATACGACTTGTCGGCGATGACTAAATAATCGGTAAATGTGTTATCGATCCCATAAACATGCAGCAGTATCGATTATGCCTTCGGACTTAACTTATAATGTGCACAATATATGGGATATGTTCGACACGAGCACTGTCGTCTGGAATAACTGATAGTCTGTAAAGCGCATAAGGTCACACTAGGCAAATATTTGATCAAACTGAGTGTCAATCATTTTTCCAGAACCAGTTTCTAAATAACTGAATACCGTTTTTGGAAAATAATCCTTCCATGATGTTATATATCCAATATGAGCTTAATATGTTATCTGGTTTCGCTGTGGCGACGGATTCTTTTTTAATTTCTGTCAAATATTTGCCCGGTATGACCATAGCATATGTTTATCTGGACAGTGCTCGTGTCGAACATATCATATATTGACTACATTATAAGTTAAGTCCGAAGGCATAATCGATACTGCAACTTGTTAATTGGATCGATAACACATTTACTTACCTCCAACAATCCTTTGCGTTCGGCCACACTGTAAGATTCTTTACAAACACAGACATCACAAACACAGACATTCTAAATAAACTTATAGTCTGGACGGCGCATGATTTGTTTTCCTCATTCGTTTTTCCAAAACATTTAACAGTTAACACAGTGTTGAGATTTTTTAGTTTGGCAGTTGTATGGAAACTAGAAATTCCCATTTACTATAAATTCAAATATACACAACGCGACCGAAAAGGGAAACATCTTCACATCCTTATGTTCTTCAAAGCCTTTGTTTATTTTTTTTCTTTTCTATGTAATTTATTTCAACAATTTTACATATATATTGAAAAAAAATGTTTAGTCAGAGCATATTCCAAATTAGGGGGTTCACACTCTAAAATTGACTGTTTTTGAGGAAATCTTGTGTTTTAACTTGATAATAACACAAAAAAGAGATTTCAAATGTCAAAAAACGTCTTTTGAAGAAAGCATTTTTTAAATATTCTGGCAACACTTAATATTCACAGAGCCGATTCTGGCTTTCAAAAGCAACGGCGTTAGTAATGTTTTCCATTGCACTTATAATGTAAATCATTTCTCTGAGATTCTGACCCGTTTGTCTGACTGGAGCTGAGCATACAAAAAGAAAGGAGAAATGTAAGTGAAAACCGGTTAAAGGCACTTTTTTATATCCAAATTTTTTATATCCAAATCCGACCAGATTTTGGCAACAATTAAGGGAAATTCGTTCATTTCTGAAGCAATTTTTGGAAAACGATGTAGTTTTTCGATCATACTATAATTATATTCGTTTCGTTCATAATGTAATTTTGGCAGTAGTAATGTAGTTTGGCAGTTGTATGGAAACTAGAAATTCCCATTTACTATAAATTCAAATTTACACAACGTTTGTTCAAATAAATACCGCGACCGAAAAGGGAAACATCTTCACATCCCTATGTTCTTCAAAGCCTTTATTTTTTTTCTTTTCTATGAAATTTATTTCAACAATTTTACATATATATTGAAAAAAATATGTTTAGTCAGAGCATATTCCAAATTAGGGGGTTCACACTCTAAAATTGACTGTTTTTGAGGAAATCTTGTGTTTTAACTTGATAATAATGCTATGTTCCCACCGACTCGTTTTACTCATTCGTTTTTCCAAAACAATTCACCGTTCACACCGGGTTGAGATGTTTTAGTTTGACAGTTACCATGGAAACTAGAAATTCACATTTACTCGAAATTCACATATATGTAACCTATGTCCAAATAATTACCGCGAGCGCAAAGGGAAAAAAGTTTTATATTATTTTCACATGTCCATGTTCTTAAAAGTCTTCGTTTATTCTTTTTTTTCTATGAAACTTATTTCAATATTTGGACATATATTTTGAATAGGGTATGTTATTCGGGGTATATTCCAAATTAGGTGGGTTCACATTCTAAAATTGACGTGTTTTGGAGGAAAACTTGTGATTTAAACTTGTTTTTTAGTGTGGCGAAAACGACTCGTTTTGAAGTGCTTATAAAGGGAAAACATCTCAAACTCCAAAACATGCTTGGTGAGAACACCATATAACACAAAAAAGAGATTTCAAATGTCAAAAAATGTCTTTTGAAGAAAGCATTTTTTAAATATTCTGGCAACACTTAATATTCACAGAGCCGATTCTGGCTTTCAAAAGCAACGGCGTTAGTAATGTTTTCCATTGCACTTATAATGTAAATCATTTCTCTGAGATTCTGACCCGTTTGTCTGACTGGAGCTGAGCATACAAAAAGAAAGGAGAAATGTAAGTGAAAACCGGTTAAAGGCACTTTTTTATATCCAAATTTTTTATATCCAAATCCGACCAGATTTTGGCAACAATTAAGGGAAATTCGTTCATTTCTGAAGCAATTTTTGGAAAACGATGTAGTTTTTCGATCATACTATAATTATATTCGTTTCGTTCATAATGTAATTTTGGCAGTAGTAATGTAGTTTGGCAGTTGTATGGAAACTAGAAATTCCCATTTACTATAAATTCAAATTTACACAACGTTCGTTCAAATAAATACCGCGACCGAAAAGGGAAACATCTTCACATCCCTATGTTCTTCAAAGCCTTTATTTTTTTTCTTTTCTATGAAATTTATTTCAACAATTTTACATATATATTGAAAAAAATATGTTTAGTCAGAGCATATTCCAAATTAGGGGGTTCACACTCTAAAATTGACTGTTTTTGAGGAAATCTTGTGTTTTAACTTGATAATAACACAAAAAAGAGATTTCAAATGTCAAAAAATGTCTTTTGAAGAAAGCATTTTTTAAATATTCTGGCAACACTTAATATTCACAGAGCCGATTCTGGCTTTCAAAAGCAACGGCGTTAGTAATGTTTTCCATTGCACTTATAATGTAAATCATTTCTCTGAGATTCTGACCCGTTTGTCTGACTGGAGCTGAGCGCAAGGTAAACAAATTGCATACAAAAAGAAAGGAGAAATGTAAGTGAAAACCGGTTAAAGGCACTTTTTTATATCCAAATTATCCGACCAGATTTTGGCAACAATTAAAGGAAATTCGTTTATTTCTGAAGCAATTTTTGGAAAACGATATAGTTTTTCGATCATACTTTAAATTCGTCGTTCATAATGTAATTTTATCGGTCCAACATGTGAAATTAGTCCACATTGTTGGACGAATAAAATTACATTATGAACAGAACGAACTATCTGAAAATTTACATTACACTATTACATGTTGATTTAATTTATTTAAGAAAACACCGACCAAATTGTACCCTACAAAATGAAGACTAACATCGTGGACGTTTTATCGCTACAAAGCAAAGTGCAAGAAAATAAACTTCAAAAGAATAAGCCCACTGACTACAGGTAAATGAATTTAATATCAATTTCTTCAAAATTTTTCATTTTTCTTATTGGGATTTTCAGAAAAGTCGATAAAGTAGGTGTTGTTCCCAGATTTCTTTTTGAATGTGCCATTAAACTACAAATTAAACCTTTGACATCGTCTACTGCTGCAATTATATATCACCGTTTCTTTAGGGAAATGGAATCCACAGACTACGATGAATATGTAAGTAACCACATAGTATATGTACATATTGTTCGAGAAAACACTAGACTTCCCATTTTGCAAAATCTTTTATCACATATACCATTTGCATAATTCAAATACGTAAAGTTTGAAAAAGTGCAGCGATTGCATTTATGCAGTATGTATGTGGGCATTAGATATAAGCAAACCCATGTTAATTAGAGAGAAAACGTGTGATCGGGCCACTTGATTAATGTGCGGAACCGGATTTTCATACATAGCTACTAAACTCCACCATACTGAATGGCTTAATTCAAATAATGTTTAGACAAACATGTTTTATTAATTAGTTTTTTTGGTTTTACATTTTCCAGCTAATAGCGGCATCATCGTTGTACCTAGCTGGAAAAATTAAAGACGACCCTGTTAAAATTCGTGATGTTATAAATGTAGCCCACATAACTCTAAATAGGGATTCTTCACCACTTGAATTGGGCGACGAATATTGGTCCATGCGTGATGCTATCGTACAGGCTGAACTCTTAATAGCACGCACTTTAAAGTTTGATTTAAATATTGAACACCCGCACAAGGTAATTTATACCAGAAAAAATATATTAAACATTTATAGCTTTATTTTTTTCCTATGTCCCTCCTAGTTCTTACTTTATTATATGAAGACCTTACAAGACTGGTTGGGCACTAATGTTTGGTCTTCAATGCCAATTGCCAAAACTGCTGCCTCTTACCTACAGGATTTTCATCATAGCCCCAGGATTTTGAATTACAAACCGACTCACATAGCTGTATGTTGTCTTTCGTTGGCAATGCAAACCTATGGGGTTCAAGTTCCCCTAACCGATGAATCCGATGATCAGTCCCAGTGGTATACAGTAAGTTCAATAAAGCTATCTACCTAATCATTTTTATTCATTTATGTTTTGTTTATAGCCCTTTGTATCGGATATAACTAAAGAAAAACATTGGGAAATCATCGAGGATATCATTGAGGTGTATAAACACGAATTAGACATTAACAATATGTAGATGAAATATGACATTTGCATGACGGAGAATCTACGTGGAATGTTTGTACAAATCGTCAACATAATAAATTCCTTTCTGTTATTTTTTTATACCAAATCTGACTGAACAACATTTTCATAAAAAAACTTACAAGCCATCAATTAAATTTCCTTCATTTGATCATGCATTTTGTGTAAGATTGAAATAATCTAGTTTATTATTAAAATTCCAAATCTTTTATGTCCTTTACTGATGTATGGTCTGTATATAAATGCTGTCATGCTAATATCTACTCTTTGTGGATTTCCTGTCACTGCGTGATGAGCTGCTGGAGTAGGAATCACGATCATCACGCTTAGATGACCGTGAATAAGAAGGAGAAGGCGATCTGTAAATGCAAAAACATATTTTATTAGTTACGTTCCTGACATTCTTTATAATATGTTACAATAGAACTTGACCCTGCTTTCTTGTTAATTGGAAATATTTTTTGGCATAAAAATCCATAGGAATAAAAAATTGTCTTAAAGGGGAATTTTGAGGTAGCTTAAGATTAACAACCGATTATTCGATTAAATTTATAAAACAAAATTTAGACGATATATTTCACAAATCCAAGAATTGTTTCTAAAATTTCCACAAATTAAAAAATGTTGACTAAAATTTCCACAAATAAAAAATATTGAAAAAAATTTCAACAAATACAAAAATTTGGCTAAATTTTTCCCAAATAAAAAAATTAAATTTTGACAAAATATTATATAAAAATAAAACTTCGATGAAATTTTTTATAAAAATAAAAATATTCTATAAAAATAAAAATTCGACGAAATTTTCTATAATTAAATTTCGACAAAATTTTCCATAATAATTAAATTCCGACGAAATGTTCTATAAAAATGAAATTTCAACAAAATTTCCTATAAAACTAAAAATTCGATGAAATTTTCTATGAAAGTGTATTTTTGATGAAATTTTCTATAAAAATAAAATTTCGACAAAATTTTCCATAAAAATGAAATTTCGACAAAATTTTCTATAAAAATATAATTTTGACTATATTTTCTATAAAAATTTAATTTTGACAAAATTTTCTATAAAAATTCGACAAAATTTTTTATAAAAATAAAATTTCAACAAAATTTGCTACAAAAATAAAATTTCGACAAAATTTTCTATAATAATAAAATTTTCGACAAAATTTTCTATAAAAATAAAAATTTTAAAAAAATTTCGACAAAATTTTCTATAAAAATAAAAATTCGATCAAATTTTCTATGAAGGTGTATTGATGAATTTTTCTAAAAAATTTAATTTCGAAAAAATTTTCTATAAAAATAAAATTTTGACAAAATTTTCTGTAATAATAAAAATTTCTACAAAATTTTCTATAATAATAAAATTTCGACAAAATTCTCTATAAAAGTAAAATTTCAACAAAATTTTCTATAAAAATGAAATTTCGATAAAGTTTTCTATAAAAATAGAATTTTGACAAAATTTTCTATAAAAATGGAATTTCGACAAAATTTTCTATAAAAATAAAATTTCGACGAAATTTTCTATAAAAATTTAAATTTGACAAAATTTTCTATAAAAATAAAAATTCGACAAAATTTTTTATAAAAATAAAATTTCAACAAAATTTGCTATAAAAATAAAATTTCGACAAAATTTTCTATAATAATAAAATTTTCGACAAAATTTTCTATAAAAATAAAAATTTTAAAAAAATTCTGTAATAAAATTTCGACAAAATTTTCTATAAAAATAAAATTTTGACAAAATTTTCTGTAATAATAAAAATTTCGACAAAATTTTCTATAAAAGTAAAATTTCAACAAAATTTTCTATAAAAATGAAATTTCGTAAAGTTTTCTATAAAAATAGAATTTTGACAAAATTTTCTATAAAAATGGAATTTCGACAAAATTTTCTATAAAAATACAATTTCGACGAAATTTTCTATAAAAATTTAATTTTGACAAAATTTTCTATTAAAATAAAAATTCGACAAAATTTTTTATAAAAATAAAATTTCAACAAAATTTGCTATAAAAATAAAATTTCGACAAAATTTTCTATAATAATAAAATTTTCGACAAAATTTTCTATAAAAATAAAAATTTAAAAAAAAAAATCTGTAAAAAAAATTTGACAAAATTTTCTGTAATAATAAAAATTTCGACAAAATTTTCTATAATAATAAAATTTCGACAAAATTTTCTATAAAAGTAAAATTTCAACAAAATTTTCTATAAAAATGAAATTTCGATAAAGTTTTCTATAAAAATAGAATTTTGACAAATTTTTCTATAAAAATGGAATTTCGACAAAATTTTCAATAAAAATGGAATTTCGACAAAATTTTCTATACAAATAAAATGCGATTTTTACAAAAATGAAAAGAAAAGAAAATGTCGACAATTTTTTTTTTATAAAAATAAAATTTCGACAAAATTTTCTACAAAAATAACAATTCGTCAGTTTTCTATAAAAAAATGTTTCGACAAAATTTTCTATAGAAATAAAATTTCAACGAAATCTTTTATTAAGATAAAATTTCGACAAAATTTTCTATTAAAATAAAATTCGACGAAATTTTCAATGAAAATAAAATTTCGACGAAATTGTCTATGAAAATAAAATGTCGAAGAAGTTAGCAATAGAAGAAACTACTTAAAGAAGTTATTCATAGTGAAATGTTCCGAGGGATTTATCCCCTATTGAATAAATTCCTGTGCCGGGATTAGAACCGATGACACTCAAACTAACAAGAAAGTTGCACATTACTTTTGTATATTCAAATGACTCATGGTTAATGTAGTTTACTTAGAGTACTAACCTTTTCGATCTGGATGATGATTGCGGACTATCGTAACGAGACGATTTTGATGTATAAGTTCTGTCCAAAGGATGAGGATGGGGTGGTGATGGTGGCGACAAACTGCGTGAACGATGACGTTTGCTATATTTACTACTGTCACGACTACTGGTCGATGGTGATTTTTCGCGGCGACTACTACTCTTGTATGGTGACACAGAACGCTTTCGGCTACTACGTACTGGACTAGAACGGGAGCTTCCACGTGAATGTTGTTGAGTAGGAGATGGTGATCGCCTATAATGACGAGATCTTTCGGGGCTAGCTGCTTCTTTGCTATACATATAACTTAGTGGGGAGTCCACAGATTCCGAAGTCTATGGGCAAAAAAAAAAAAAAGAAAAAAAAGTCACAATAATAATGTTCGTTGGAATTTTAAACTAACCTTTTTCAATAATTTTTTACGATAATGTTCCACCTGTTCTGGTACAGTCCACCCTGATTTCAATTCAATTTCTCCCGTTTCTAGAGAATCTTGATATTGCATTGTCTTCATTTCAACTTCTCGTAATTTTGTACGTTTGATTTCATCAAAGTCCTGTTCAATGTCATCAACATCATATTTGGGCGGATCGGGAGGATCCAATGAATCCCATTTACAAGTTGTAACAGCTTGTTCTGCAACTTGTTCAGGATCTACAGTCTCCCATTTAGAAGGAATAAACGCTGGAGTTTTTGATGACGATTTACTGGTCATTGCATCTGTGGTTGTTAAATCATCGGATGTATCTTTTTCCAAGGGTATACCATCAATATCGTCATACACTATGAAGTATAAAATATCGTAAAATAAATTGATTTATATATGTATTGTGTAGGTAATGTTACTGGGTATTCCATCAATGTCATCATTATAATCTGCATCGCGGCTAACTTCTTGACTTCGACGAACGGGAGTATTCTTTTGAGAGGTTTCGGGTAAATTCCGCATTAAAACTCCCTTTAAAAGGGCAGCCCCGTCCAATGGTACCCCGTCTAAATCCTCGTCATCCCTATCATCGCCCGAAAGTGGAGCACCATCAATATCTTCCTCTTCAGTCTCTTTTATATCGTCGGGTATTGGGGATGGTGCAGAAGGCATTAGCTAAATGAAAATCGTTAATATGCAAAAAGCTAAATACCATAACAAAATACCTGTTTTCCTAGGAATGTACATCTCAATTGCATTAGGAATTCTTTGGAATACACAGCCCAATCATCCCATGCCTTTAAAACATTCAATACTCGATTCTTGAAACCCTCGGCCTTAAGACGACTCTCAATTGCATTACAAAAGGCATGCAAATTCTCAAAGATTTCGGGCAAATGTTTTTCAATGCTAAAGAAAACGATAAAATAAATTTTTTAACATAGCTTGCATTAAGAATATGGAGATTCTTACGATTTTCTAAAGAATGAAGCTTTCGATACTGTGCAATTATGTAAAATATCTGACAGTAGATATAAACGAGCGATTTTCCTTGAAGCTAATGTTGATGGATTCGACAGTGATTCAGCAATACATTCCGAAATTTCTTCAGCAGCATCTGCATGTTCTATGCAAAATATCATAGCATCACCAATGCGTGAACGTTCAGGGGTTAGATAATGAATTAAATCCTCCAGACGATCACGTTGCCTACAAAGACAAAATATTTCATGAAATCATAGATCTTTGTAGTGATCGAATATGTAGATAGTTACGCTGTTGAAAGAGCTCCCTTATGAACTTCAGGAACATCAGGATCCACCACCAACTCATCGGGCATACCCTGAGTATAGAAATTAACAAGGGGTGGTTTCCAAATGGGTCCACCTTTAAACATGCGAAATTCTTTTTCATTCCATTCGCTAGTACTGTCGCCTTGTAATATGGAAAATAGCTTCCATCGGTAATAGATATGAGCTGGACTTTCATTGTCGAATAGAAATGAAAACGCAGGGTTCTCTATTTCTCGACACATTATCATAGCTTCAAACATTGGACCCTCACGTATCACAAATTCAATCATACGATGGATAATGTGCAAAGCAGTCCTGTAGAAAGACAAAAAACAGTAAATATATTTGTGTTCTGATTTTTTGTTGTCATTACGTACTTTTCCGTTGGTATTATAACCTTGACTACAGATTTCTGGAGAATCTATTGATACAGTAAGAGAAGATATTACAAATGTTGACAATTCCAAACTAAATATTGATATTCTTACATTTTCCATATTTTCCTTTTCCTCCTCGGTTGTATATTCTTTATAATTTTTGGAGGGTAAATTCTGCCGTTCATTTGGTGGAGGTTGGGCATTGAAAGGCAAACCCGAAGGTGGCGGTGGCATGATGAGTTCTAATAATGTAGGTGGAATGAAAATGGGGTGATTTAATATTGGCACCGCCTTGCCCCAACCAAGACGCATTTCATAACCCATTATAAAACGTCCATTGAGTGTCCTTAGAGCTCGTTCGGCATCTTTGCGACTCATATAGGCCACGAAACCACAATTACGTCCTCTTGATTTTTCTTCCTCTGATCTAGGCCACATGATTTTGATACTGGCCAAGGGGCCATAACGACCAAATATTTCCATCAGTTGCTGTTCTGAGAGCTGTTGGAAAAAACAAATGGTTTGTAATTCTCCTCAACATGTAATACCACGTTCATTACCTTTGGACACAAGTTTCCCAAGTACAAGTTTGTTGTATTCGGATCTCCTGTGTCGTGCGATCCTGAGCGTTCAACCACTTCATTTTCTACTATGTGATCTTTTTGGTCCCTCACTTGTAATATATTGGACTGAGCCATATGTTTAAACTTGTGTCGTTCTTCACGTTCCTCCTGGATCTGACGTAGTTCTTCTTTGAATAATTCCAAATTACTCTTTTTCTTTTCTTGACTCTTCTTTTTCAAGGACATTGAATCTTTTTTCAAATCAGATGCCAAAAATTTGGCATATTCCTGAGCTTTTTCAGCAGCCGACTTTTCTTCGACTTTGGATGAGGGCTTATATAGCTTTCCTTTTTCGCGGTTGTCTTCCCCTGTAGAAATAACTTGTAGTATATCCATAATGATACAAAGGTACTTTATTTTAAACTTACTTCGCGAACCAGCATCGTATGTACCGGCTTTTACCCAAACCTTAGAGGAGGCTGAGGGAGCTTCTTGAAACGTCTCCACAAATTCTTTAAACACCTGATGATAGAAGAGAAATTCAATAATGGACTAACCATATGAATAAATAAACAAATTTTTTTACATGAGCAGCAGCCTCTTCATCATCTTTCTTCTTTTGCTCCTCGATTTCCTTCTTGGACATTTGACGTTTGGACATTTGGCCAACGTTGAAGGCTTCCAACTTTTTTTCACTAATGCGCTGAAAAACATTAGTACACAATAACAATTAACACGTTTCAAATACATATTTAACTACAAATTACCTTCATTTTAAGGGTTTTTATCCATCAGCAAAGAAAAGAAAAAATATTTTCTTCAATAAAATTCAGAGAAACAGCAATTTTATTACCACTTAACAACACTGAAATCGTGGAGCGATTTTTATACGAGATTGCAGTACCTGAACAGCTGATGAGACATTTTCAAGCCGGTACGTACATAGAAATTCTTCTACCCCCATGAAATAAGAGCGTTATTATCGATTATTGTATATGTATGTTAATTTGCAGCCTTTAGGTGGGTACTATGTTCGGTTTTCGAGTTGAAACTCACTTTATTTTCGCGATTACTTTTCCTTAAATAATCGAAATTATAAATGAAAACAAACTTATTCCTTTAAAGTCTTGTCGAAATCTAGAAAAACAAGAAACATCGCATCAATTGAGTCAATTTATCTGCTTTATATTGGAATGTTTTAATAAAGTAACCACGAACATTTCAACGCGAAAAGCAAACATAGTACTTACCTTTTGATTGTAGCGCCAATTTTTATATGGTAAAGGTCGGTATGCATTTCTAGCGGAATTACGTTTGTATGCCAATAACACAGTTTTGTCATGTAGTTTTTATGAGAGCAAAATGTAAACAATCGATAACAACGCATCACGGAATTTTCGTTAGCGAATATGACAATGCATTTTTATGTGTCGCGGGTTCCTTAAAGGTGCATACCAGGCTTAAAGCAAATTTTTGGTTGTTTCTATGATGTATATCTTAGAATCCCTAAGAAGTGCCCTCAAATTCAACAAATTTTAGAAAAAACCTTTGTAAGTATAATACACACTTAGCAATATATTAAAACCCATCCACAAATTGCCTTTTAAAACAAAAAAGAAAATGTTCTCTTGATGCAATTCAATCGTTTACTATTCACAAGTGATTTCAAAATATTACAAAGTTTATAAATCATTAAGTCGAATTATTGTAATGTGAAACGTATCAAATATTGTCATAAACATTGTACTTTAAATATTATACATTATTCTTCAGAGCTAAGTTTGCTAAAACGATTTTTAGATTTTCAAATTACACCTCTAAGGTCATAGATAATATTAACGTATGACACAGAGGACACGTTCGATGTCTAGTAATTTCCATGGGAGCTGCACAATGGTGACAAGTTCCACATATCCATATATTGGCTGTTGGTTGGGTTATTGGTTTACCAGATGAGACACAAGGAGGGAAACGAGCGCCACATTTATTACAAGCTGGTAAACTAGAGGGATTTAACTTTCATTATACGTTCACATGTTCACAAGAAATGTCAAATGTACATACCTATCAGGGACTGAAGCTTTGCAAGCATAACATGTTATAAAGTCGTCTTTATCATCTATAGGTTCATTTTTTGAAAATATATTTATAGCCAGCTCCTCATACTCTCTTAGCGTTTCCTCCGGTAAATCACTTAGGGATTCTAGTTTTATAAAGGCTTTAGAGCAAGTACCAAAGGATCTATCGGCACAACTGGCCAAGGCCAGGAGGCTGTATATATTTTCCGGTTTAAATACATCTTCATAATCCCGCAGGCGTAATGATGTTATCACTGCACTGTGTACGATTCCAAAACGTAGTTGCCGTTGTGCCAGCAACATAAAATGATAACCCTCCGCACAATGCCACATTCTTTCGATGGCAGCAGAGTCATCATGATTCATAGAATCCAAAATACTTATGCGATCAACACTGTAGCTCTGTGAATCGCCTGAATTTGCTGCCAGGCTTTTCAAATGCTCTTCACCCAACAATCCCGCCAGTACATACAGTTTTTTTATGCGCAGTAGGTTCGAACCTTTTTCTATCTCTTTCTCAGCTAATTTCATCATGAGACGACCCGCGTCTAAGAAACGACCAGCTTTTCTTTGAAGTTCAATTGCCTCTGGCAAACGATTTTCACTTAATAGTTGTTGGGCATGTTTACTTAGCAGTGTAGTAACCTGTGGCATTTGGTATTTCTGAGCCAATTCTACAGCTAGACCCCATTGTCTCAAATTGACGCAAGCATTTACAGCAGCCTTGGGATCACCGAATTTCAAATAGGCGTTAACAGCTTCATTGCACATACCTACTGAACATAACATTTCGGCTATTTTTTCTAGCAAAGGACTTTTCTCCGGCAATTTATCGATGCACTTTTCCAGTTCTTCAAACTGCTCCAAATGATACAATGAATTCATTAGTCCTTCGATGTCATGCGATTTATCATAGTATTCTTTGGCACTTTCCCAAGAACGCAAATTTGCAAAATGATTACCAATTTGTCTCCAGGCTATTTCCATTTGTTGATCCGATATTCCTGAGCCCATTCGATACAATTGTACAACTCGAAACCAGTCACATAAAGTAATGCGTAAGTTTATAGCTAAGTCTCTACGATCACCATCAATATATAGTTTTTCTGCCTCTTCGTATTCGCCATAAAACGCTGCGATTTCGGCTTTTTGTAACATCTCTGAAGGTATATTACGCAGGCGCTTTATTAACTGTATGCCCTGATAGTTGGCACAACGGACAAAAGCATTTTCCGCAACATCAAGTTCCAATTTCTTTAAAGCAGCTTCGGCCAACAATCTCCATAGCCGAGGATGTGGATTATCTTCAATGAATTGTTTGGCATCTTCTAAGCCAACATGTTGAAGAAGATCATCCGTATCACGTAACGATTTTACTTTCAATTGTAATATATGACTAATAGGATTTTGGCTCTCCTCACCGCTAATTATATCATCCAATAAAACACTGGTTATTTCCAAATCCTCAAAAGCACATATATAGCCGGAACATGCTATGGGTTCTTCGGGATCATTGCCGCGGAAAATGTACATGCGAGTTTTTTCCATTAGGGCTAAAAGTAAGGGATTGTCTCTTGCCCAACAGATAGCCCAAACGTCTTTGCGTTCTACTCGACTAAAATTCAGTTGAGTTTCCCGATCATCATTCAAGTCCAACAAAGTCATCACACCATTGTAGTCAATTAAAGCCGCCCGCCTGAATATACAGAAAACAATTTTTGGTATATGCCTGGTTTGGTCACTAAAGAATTCGATATTGGAAATTTTTACTTACGTAGAATTTGAATTTATGGCCATTTTGACCATTTTTACTCCAACCTTATGACGATTTCGCAGAGCAACATTTGGTACACTGTACTCGTTTATGATACCAGATTCTCTGGCCACCAATAATGTCTTCTCCGACAAAGTTAATGAACAAATAGAATCCTCATTGTTTACCGAATGATCGTTGCTCGTTTTGGAGGTTTGCAAATCTTTAGCTAAATCAACGCCAGTTGGAGTATCATCGATGTGGAAACGTTTTTCTTTGCGTGATTTCACATTGTGCAGCTGAGAAGCGCTCTAAAAAGAAAAGGAAATTTGTCATTACAAACAGCATAAAACCCTGCTAAAAAAATCCTGCAGCCGTCTGCTGAAACAGGGAAAGCATTCGATGTATGCTATAACAGCAATTGCATATAAATATAACGAAATTTCTGGTACCAATAAAAGGTACATATTGGGTTTAAAAGCCGATATGCACATTTAACGAAATTTCTGTTAGCCATAAGAAATATATTTGATAGCAAAGATTCATTTAGACGTTGTTATCGATTTTTTACATTTTGCTCCTATAAGAAATATATGGAAGAACTGTGTTATTGGCACGCATACGGAATTTTTCCCAGAGCTGCATGTATCCCATTAAAAATGCCAAGATACTTTTCAATCGATTTTTTCATCGGCCCCCAAGGCTATGCGAGACGGAATTTCCTGAAGCCCGGTATTAACTTATGTAAACAATCGGTAACTACTCCTTACGAAATTTTCATTAGCAAAAATACGAATGCATTTCTTATGGGTAGTGGAAATTTCACTTGCGTGCCAATAATACAGTTTTTCTATGTAGTTCTTGTGGGATCAAAATGTAACCAGTCGATAATAACGGCTCACGGAATTTTCGTTACAATATATAGCAATACATTACATACGGGTAGCGGAAATTCCCAATAGGTGTGCATACAGGGTTTCATAAGGAATCTTATAGCAGATTTTAACCATAAAATGTTTATAAAAATAAAATTCCCTACCTTTGGTGTGTGATAGTGCCATAGTAGTATTTCATCTCTTGAAGCGATTGCGACATAATTTGAATTTATACCAATATAATTTGGGCAGACTTCTGTGTATTTAGCTGAAAATTTTGAATTTGTTATGAGTTAAATAAATAAATAGGGATACTGAATATATTCGAGCTTACAATCAACTGTTGTTCCAATCGAATTGCACAATAACAATTGATACAATTTATCATCGGAGTTTTTACGTTCCATAGAGGATAGGGCCAAATCTTTCATATTTCCACTAACACATTCAACGGCGAGAACACAATGTTCATTAAAAGCGGCCATATTCAAACAAGGTTCAACTTCTTTCAGAAAACTCTAAAGAATAAGCTTTAAAATATTAACATGATTTAGAATAAATACCAATCAAAGAATGAAGCCGAGGATTTTAATTTTGAGGTTAATACCAAGGTCGGCCTTTTTTAATCTCATAACGACAGGACAATGCCAATATTGTTTTCTTTGTTCAAAGAGTTCTGCATTCTACCAAATTTGGGCTGACTTCATTCTATGACAATAGTATATAAAATATTTACCTGATTTGTTATTGTATTCCAAAAGGTTACACTATTTATATTACTCGTTTTATTACTATTGCTATTTAAAAATGCAACTGTCTTTTCAAAATAACACCAAATGTAATCCGGCCTAACATTGGCGAAGTATATAAAAGAATCAACAGCCATGGCTATACGTAGTGATTTTCCTTCCCATGATATGGAGGTAATTTGATTACCTGGTACTTTCAGAGAACGATATAGATATCCATAGGGAGAATAGAAACTAACTTGATTTAATTCTTTGGATGCGGACGTATCGTCTAGACGACCACACACAGCCAAAACCGAGCCATCATGATTCCATTTAGCATCGGTAATATTCATCGGAGTTTCTAGAATAATTGGATCTGAAAATAAAAAAGGAATTACTAAAACATCTCTATGGTCCGGTCAAGGATAGTCATTTTATACTAAGCCAATTGAAAAGTCCGGCCTGGCCTAGCACATAGAATATAGTAGATTTTTAGTTGGCCATTGTGGACTTCATCTTTAAGCCATTGTCACGAATCGACATAAAATCCTATTTATCAAATCGTCTTTGTTCTCGATCAATAGTGAGCTCGTATGGCACCGAATTTGCACAGTCTTTCTCTTACCCAATATATACGTTCAGTTGATTTTTCATTGAATTTTTATCCCCATTCAAAATCATTTTGGAAATTGTTTTGAAGTTTTCGTCAGTAACAACCCTTTCTGATAAAGCGAGAAAATACCGAAATTCTTTTTGGCAAACAGTGATTGCTATGCTTTTTTCAGCAACCTTTTTGTAGATATTTATTGTGTGTCTATTAAAAAATGTCTGAGTATAGCAGAAAAACTTAAATAAAATACTATAATTTTTGACAACTGGGCAGTATTATTGGCCATGGATCATTTTAGTTCAATGATGAAATAATAAAAAACGGCTGAACTATTTTAATATAACATACTTACTTTCATCGTTTTCGTCTTCCATTAATTGAGCTTTGCCATTCGCATAACATATAGCCAATACAGGTCTCCGATCGGTAGTTTTACCACTGTACCAATTTAAAGCAGTAATTTGAATGGGATTATTCTGCGATGAACTAACGCATTTTATGTTCAATTTCATCTACAAAAAAATAAAATATATAATAAAAAAATTACCATCTATGGTCCGGTATGTGGATCTATCGGAAATTTCGTTTTCGTGCCGATAACACTGTTTTGCGTTTATTTTTTATAGGAGCAATATGTAAACAATCGGTAAAAACTCCTCAAAGAATATTCGATAGGGAATATATATAAATGCATTTCTTATGGGCATCTGAAATTTCGTTAGACGTGTATACCGGCCTTGTGTTGTTAAAACCACGGTATGCTCTTCCAGTACAAATTTTTCTACCCATAAAACATGTATAGCCGTTTTTTTCTAACGAAAATTGTTAGAAACGTTATTATCGATTCTGTTAATTTTCATTACAATCTTTTTCGTTGGTGAACCATGTGTTTTTTATATGGAGAAAATATGAACGATCCGCACGCATGGAAAGACGTGTTGGCACACAAGGGAAATTCTCACTAGAACTGCATACCGGCCTTTATTCAAAAGGCTCAACGAATGTGTTTATTAATTCTCTATTAGTGTAATCAACCGACTTCTTTGCCTTTTGTATACATATTAAGCCGGTATGCACCTCTAGCGGAAATTTCATTTTCGTGCCAATAACAGAGTTTTTAAATGTATTTCTTATGTAAGCAAAATGTAAACAATCGATAATAACGGCTCACAGAATTTTCGTTAGCAAATATATAGCAATGCATTTCTTATGGGTTGCGGAAATTTCGGCTGGAGGTGCATACAGGCCTTTAAATATATAATTACCGCAAAGTTTCCTTGATTGTCATATAAATGACATTCTCCATTGGCTAAACTGAATAAGATTAAGCGATTGTCCGGATTCCATTGAACACCACTAAGGTGGGTATTTTTTAATTCTTTACCCCAAATACGATTTCCGTCGACAGAACCTTTTCACGGTAGCAATAGATATCACAAAGAGAATAAACATTAACAAAAATAACCAATAACCCATTGTAACTCACCAACAATAATTGCTCCATCGGCATAAACAATGCAAATTTTAGTACCATCCGATGTCCAATGCATACCATTTACGGTGGATTTCTTGCGATCATTTGTCATTTCCTCATACCATGAACCTTTATACAACATCCACACCATAATAACGCCATCAACGTCAGACGATGTCAACTTCTGTTGTGCATTATTCCATACAACCACTTTTACTGCGCCTTTATGACCATCCAATGTTTGATTCATAGACAGATTTGAGACAGCTGCTAGGCCTCCCTTGTTTTGACCATTGGATGATGCTTTACACAAAAGGAGAAGCGAAAGTAATTTTAGGCCCTATGTATGTGCATTTTGCTTTGATTTACCTTGTTCCAATTTTAAAACCTTTAGTAAACCCTCCGTACCAGCCACAGCTATGTATCCATGTTCTTTATTCCAAGATATGCAATTCAATTGAACATTGTTTGGTATAGCGATCTATATAAATTATAATACAAATTTCATTAGAACTATCCACATAATAAAACAATGAATTTACTTACTTTTTTACTTAAATATACAAACATTTTTTTTACGTCAAGTCCCTCAGGATATTTTACCTTTTATGTGGTCAAACAAATTTTTATTGTATAAAGAAAAAAGAAAACTTGTTTCCATGGTGATCATGTTACTTCTCTTCGTTTAGCATAGCCGCAACAGTTGGTGTGTTTGTAATACACCTTAGGTATACAAACTGTTGCTTTTCCTAAATCTTGGACACACAGTGTATATTATCTACATGTGTAAAAGAGATACATACAAAGAATGGCCATTTCCATAGATATTCTTTGTATGTGTGTGTACAGTTTGAAAACATTTTAAATGCAAACAATCGAATTTCGAATCAAATAATATATGAAATATTTATTTTTTATTTTATTATTTATTTCATATAAAACATATTTATTTCATATAAAACACAAAGCCTATAAGGCCAATACATTAATATAACATATTTACTTAACGATATTTGATAGTAAATAATAAAGAAAACATAATATGTTTAAACAATTCTTAAGATTATGAAATATATATAAAATATATAAGTTTACATATGGCTGGGGAGCCGCCCAGCCATATGTAAACTTCTTTTAATCTTTTCTTATTTTGTCTATCTCAAAATCCCTTAGAATTGCTATTTAGGCAGATCCAAAGAAATTTTTAAATCTTAAGCTACGAAACGCATGACCATTTAAAGCCCGGCATGCATCTCTTAATTGTCAATAGTAGAGTTTTTAATTTAATTTGACTTTATTTTTGTAATTCGAAGCCTCAGGTGGCCAATTTAACACAAATTACAATAAGACTAATATTAAAATCAAGATAAAACTAATAATAATATTAATTTAAACAGAATAATCTTCTAAATTAATCGGAACTTGTCATTACAATCTATTCGTTTATTTTTGTTCAAATTTTTTTGTTTTCGTATTTGATTTTTTTTTTGCTTTGAGTTTTATTTATTATATTTTTTTATAAGGAATCATTAAACATATACGAATTCTTCACATAAATTAATACAATGAAATGAGATTCAGCAATTTTTTAAAGAGATAATTATTAGACTTAAACTAATAGAAACTATTTCCGATAAAAAAAAAACTACTCCGATCAGCCGGATCGGATGAAATTTGATTGTCTTAGGGACTCCGCAAGCCAAATCGAGGGGATGGGGGCTATATATAATTATGGACCGATGTGGACCAATTTTTGCGTAGTTGTTAGAGACCATATACTTACACCATGTACCAAATTTCAGCCGGATCGGATGAAATTTGCTTCTCTTTGAGGCTCCGCAAGCCAAATCTGGGGATCGATTTATATGGGGGCTATATATAACTATGGACCGATGTGGAACAAGTTTTGCATGGTTGTTAGAGACCATATACTTACACCATGTACCAAATTTCAACCGGATCGGAAGAATTTTGCTCCTCCAAGAGGCTCCGCAAGCCAAATCTAAGCATCGGTTTATATGGGGGCTATACGTAAAAGTGGTCTGATATGGCCCATTTGCAATACCTACCTACATCCATAACAACTTATTGTGCAAAGTTTCAAGTCGATAGCTTGTTGCGTTCGAAAGTTAGAGTGATTTCAACAAGCGGACGGACGGACATGCTTAGATCGACTCAGAATTTCACCACGATCCAGAATATATATACTTTATGGGGTCTTAGAGCAATATTTCGATGTGTTACAAACGGAATGACAAAGTATATCCCCCATCCTATGGTGGAGGGTATAAAAATAGCGAAAGTTAGCTACTATACAAAATCACCATAAAAATGTTGCCAAAAATGTTGAGCCTCGGTCCATGTTTTGGTATGGTCCCCATACAAACCGACCTCCCGATTTGGGGTCTTGGGCTTATAGAAACCGTAGTTTTTATCCAATTTGCCTGAAATTGAAAATCTAGAGGTATTTTAGGACTATAAAGAGGTGTGCCACAAATGTTTTGGTATAGCCCCCATATAGACCGATATCACGATTTTACTTCTTGGGCTTCTAGAATCCGAAGTTTTTTATCCAATTTGCCTGAAATTGGAAATCTAGAGGTATTTTCGGGCCATAAAGAGGTGTGCCGAAAATGGTGAGTATCGGTCCATATTTTAGTATAACCCCATAAGAACGATCTCCCGATTTAACTCCTTGGGTTTCTAGAAACCGTAGTTTTTATCCGATTTGCCTGAAATTGTAAATATTCTGGTATTTTAGGCTCACAAAAACGTGTATCGGATTAAGTTTTTATCGGTCCATTAGGTAATGCCTCCATATAGACCGACTTCACTTCTTGAGGGTATAGAAGACGCACTGATCATGAAAATTGAAACTCAATGTAAAATTTTCAGATTTTACTTCTCGGGTGAAAATCTACAGATTTAAGATTTCAAATCAAGACGTTATGTTATAATTTTCTTGCACACTTACAAGAGATGTTAATGATTCCTCTAAAACTCAAACAAAAATGGTTCTTATAAATCCAGAATCTGATAACGTCCTCATAGGTGAAATCTTTAAATTTATCTTCGGGAAGTGTCCTCAAGCCCTCCTGAAATTTCAAAGGAAACCCCAATATTTGGTGGAATGGTGGTGGGTATTTAAGATTCGGCCCGGCCGAACTTACTGATGTATATACTTGTAATATATGTTGTGAGTGAATGCAAAGACACGGAGGGGATTTAGGGAGCATATTGAAATGCCAGGCTACTCTGACTGAAAAAGAACCACACATAACGGATACAGCTCTGGGCAACACCAATTGATTAGCACGTGCCGAATGGCAAAACTTGAACGATTCATAAAGGAACAACGGTAAACGATTCCTATAGATCTTATAAAACATTAGAAAGGTCATAACCCTAATGAAATTATCAAATGAGCAACCTACACCCAAAAAAAAAGTGAACCCACTATGGAAGAAAATGTAGGTTTATTTTAGAAAATTTTAACTAAAATAGTTTTCTAATTGCAACATGTTACAAGTAAGTTTACAGTTTTTGTCAAATTGAAGAAAATTTATTAAAAATAATTAATTTTTTCTGGTGTTTAAGAAAATTGCATATGTTGAAACAAAAAATTGGATTTAGAAAATGTTAAAATGTCTTTAGCGCTGTATGAAGTTCAAGACAGGTACAATTTTAGTAAAATTTACTCATTTGAGAGACTTCTGAACTCAATTTAAGCAAACTTCTGCCATTTTAGTAAAATATTAACTAATTTATTTTTTAGTGCACTATATTTGTATACAACTTTTTTTCTTATTTTTAGTTCACGTCATTAAAGTTAGTAAAAAATTATTCAAATAAGGAACATTTGCTCATATTGTGCAAAATCTAACTAAAATCAACTAATCTTCATGAACTAAAATAAAGTTCAGTTGGCTTTAGCGCCCCTTTTTTTGGTTGTAGGAATTGTTTCACAAATCGAGAAATATGGTCAAATCTATTGCAGCCATTGTACCGGCATATACTTCAATACAGTATAGGAAATTGGGTATTATTAGGGCGTGTACCAAACGCTCCTTAATAAATAGCGGTAATACAAAATCTGTATTATATAGTTGACGCAATCCTAAAATCGTGCGGGACATCACAGAATTGATGTGTACATCAAACGATAACCTGTCATCGATGATCACTTGCCATATAATTCTTATGGGAGAACAATGATTAAGATTCCTCACGTATTTTCGTTCGCAAATATATCAATACATTTCTTATGGGCGCAATCAGATTAAAAAAAATCTTTGTATGAACCACTAGCGTATATTATTAAAACTTTGCAGTACTGGTACCGTATTTGGTAACGAAAATTCCATGACACGTAGTTGTCGATTGTTTACATTTTGCTCCCATAAGAAATGCATGGCAAAACTGTGTTATTGGCATGTAACAGTTGCATACCGGGCTTTAAATGGTCATGCGTTTCCTAGTTTAAACAATAAAAATTTCTTTGGATCTGCCTAAATAACAATTCTACATAAGCTACATACTGGAGTATAAGAAATACATGGCACAACCGTATTATTGACATATAATTGGTGTGCCAGATGTCGATAGGGAGTTTTAACCGATTCAAATTCGAAATTGAAAAAAGGAAAACCAAATTTCATTAGGGGCAAAGGTGACTTAAGTGTGGCAAGCACTTCTTGCTGAGATTTCTTTTGTGTCGATAAAGCAGATTATCATGTGTTTCTCTAGGGAGAAAATTTAAACAGGCTATAACATTGTCCTAATGCGCTTTACAGACTATCAGTTATTCCGGACGGAATGTCGGTGTTTGTAAAGAATCTTACAGTGTGTCGGATCGATACGACATGTCGGCGATGACTAAATATTCGGTAAATGTGTTATCGATCCCATAAACATGCAGCAGTATCGATTATGCCTTCGGACCTAACTGATAATGTGCACAATATATGGGATATGTTCGACACGAGTACTGTCGTCCGGAATAACTGATAGTCTGTAAAGCGCATAACAAAAAATTGTTTATGCTATTGTTTTGGGTAGCGGCTACGAATTGTAATGAGTTTAAAAAAGCCACGTGTTCAATTTTTTGATTTTTCTACTTTCGACTTTTTAGAAAATTGTACTATTAAATTTTTCAACTTTTAAAAATACTTTCATATTTCATTTCAAATTCTAATTTTTCTTTTAAGTTTGATTAGAACCATAGACCAATTAAATATAGAAACATACTTTGATAATTCATCATGGTTTTGTTTATTTACAGTGCGCAGTCATTCCACTCAATTGCGCAGTCAAGTGACTCAATTTATTTTTGGAAAACGAGAATTACCCTACAAATCATTCAATTTGCATTACAAAAAAGGTGTTCCATCAAAGGAACAAAGGAAAGACAACAAAATAAAGCCAAGTTAAAAAATCACTCAATTGCAGACCAAAAAGAGCGCTCTACGGTGTGCAGACAAACTACAGCTCTGTGAATTCACTTGAGATGTCATATTTAATTGGTCTATGGTTAGAACTTTTGTACACATGTAAGTTGTTCTTACCGGTTGTTTACATTTTGCTCCCATCAGAATAATATGGTAAACTGTATTGTCGACAACAGGAATTTTATTGATTCTCAAACTTTTGTAAGTATGGCATCCCTTTTGGTTTTGTTAAATAGTCTGGCAATATTTTGAGTTTCCCCAACAACTCTGTTTTATTTGGTAAAAATCAGCCGGTACTCGAACATTACATTCAATCAACAATTGGAGCAAAAATGATGCAGTTTATTTCGAGAGCAGTACGCTATTCTTTTGTGGTAAATAGAAAATATGAAGTAATATACAGCAATGTCTTTATTGCAACTAAATGAATTGAATTACAGCAACGTGGCTACTGTTCCAAGAACATTCCAAAAAATGTCCTAGAACCAAATCAAACTTCGCACCTTCAACCCGAAAATGGAGTTATTTTTGATAAAAAGCCATTCAAAATTCATTTGGAACAAGGTAAGTGAAGTTACATTATTCCACGTCTAACCTAACTGATAATGTGCACAATATATGGGATATGTTCGACACGAGTACTGTCGTCCGGAATAACTGATAGTCTGTAAAGCGCATAACAAAAAATTGTTTATGCTATTGTTTTGGGTAGCGGCTACGAATTGTAATGAGTTTAAAAAAGCCACGTGTTCAATTTTTTGATTTTTCTACTTTCGACTTTTTAGAAAATTGTACTATTAAATTTTTCAACTTTTAAAAATACTTTCATATTTCATTTCAAATTCTAATTTTTCTTTTAAGTTTGATTAGAACCATAGACCAATTAAATATAGAAACATACTTTGATAATTCATCATGGTTTTGTTTATTTACAGTGCGCAGTCATTCCACTCAATTGCGCAGTCAAGTGACTCAATTTATTTTTGGAAAACGAGAATTACCCTACAAATCATTCAATTTGCATTACAAAAAAGGTGTTCCATCAAAGGAACAAAGGAAAGACAACAAAATAAAGCCAAGTTAAAAAATCACTCAATTGCAGACCAAAAAGAGCGCTCTACGGTGTGCAGACAAACTACAGCTCTGTGAATTCACTTGAGATGTCATATTTAATTGGTCTATGGTTAGAACTTTTGTACATATGTAAGTTGTTCTTACCGGTTGTTTACATTTTGCTCCCATCAGAATAATATGGTAAACTGTATTGTCGACAACAGGAATTTTATTGATTCTCAAACTTTTGTAAGTATGGCATCCCTTTTGGTTTTGTTAAATAGTCTGGCAATATTTTGAGTTTCCCCAACAACTCTGTTTTATTTGGTAAAAATCAGCCGGTACTCGAACATTACATTCAATCAACAATTGGAGCAAAAATGATGCAGTTTATTTCGAGAGCAGTACGCTATTCTTTTGTGGTAAATAGAAAATATGAAGTAATATACAGCAATGTCTTTATTGCAACTAAATGAATTGAATTACAGCAACGTGGCTACTGTTCCAAGAACATTCCAAAAAATGTCCTAGAACCAAATCAAACTTCGCACCTTCAACCCGAAAATGGAGTTATTTTTGATAAAAAGCCATTCAAAATTCATTTGGAACAAGGTAAGTGAAGTTACATTATTCCACGTCTTTTCATTTGATCAGGACAATAGAAGATTCGTCAAAGGCGATGTTTACATAACCATTGAAGCGAAGTTCAGTTTGATTTTAGAATGGATTTTCTTACGTAGGTTTTTACTCTACAATATGATTCATATACCTTTGTTAGCTTACAGTGGCAGCCATAAGGGTCAGCCACAAGGCTCTCATAGAGAATTTGTCCACTTTGATATCATAATAACTAAAAATAGCTACCCCATAGAGGCATTGGCAATTCTTAACGTAGAGCCCAGCCAACAAAACAATTCCCGTTGAGCCCTCGCCCATTTATACTCTTCATAGTGGGTGGTTTTTATCCCAGCATATTTCCTTTTTTAGTATTGTTCACATTTAGGGTCTTCTGTAAATTTTTAATGCAAAGAGCTAAAGATTCTTGTCAATAAAGAAGCCCCCCATCATAAGCTATCTGACACAACTATTAGACTACCATCCGTATATTATACATTTGGATATCGAAGGGGAAGCTTAGTCATGTTAAATAGTAACGAGAATGCTTCCTATGTTTTTCCTTGGAGATGACAGGAATTAGATTCTAGAATAGCTCGAGCTTTCTCTGATATTTCATCCCACTTATTGACCAACTTTAGTACCCTAAAATTTTGGACGTATACCGAGTACGCGACCGCTTTAATATGTCTCATACAAGCCATTGCCTGGCCGTCTTTGCAAATATAGGAGAATTACTTCCATTTAGCTTTACTAAACGTTCTGTCCCTAGACAAAATACTCTCGTTGTTGTAGCCCTTTGTTGTTATTTGTCCTACGAGATGTTGTATTTTTATACCCTTCACCACTACTGTGGTACAGGGTATAATAAGTTTGTGCATTTGTATGTAACGCCAAGAAATAATAGTCATCTTTTAGTATACCGACCGGCTTAGAATTAAATTCTGAGTCGATTTAGCGATGTCCGTCTGTCTGTCTGTCCGTCCGTCTGTCTGTATATGTAATTTTGTGCACAAAGTACAGCTCGCAATTTAAGTCCGATCGTCCTCAATTTTGGCATGGGGTCTTTCTTCGGGTCAAAGACAATCGCTATTGATTTTGGGAAAAATCAGTTCAGATTTAGATATAGCTGCCATATATATTTATCACCGATTTGATCATAATTCACGTATTTATGAACCGATCTTCTTCAAATTTTGTACATCTGAATATTTTGTCGGTCACGTAAAACCTGCAAAACATCAGCTAAATCGGTTCAGATTTAGATATAGCTCCCATATATATCTTTCGTCCGATTTGCACTTATATGGCTTTAAAAGCCAGAATTTTACCCTGATTTGCTTCAAATTTAGCACAAAGTGTACGTTTTATAATATGGTTAACTGTGCCAAATTTGGTTGAAATCGGTTCAGATTTAGATATAGCTCCCATATATATCTTTCGTCCGATTTGCACTTATATGGCTTTAAAAGCCAGAATTTTACCCTGATTTGCTTCAAATTTAGCACAAGGAGTACGTTTAATAATATTGTTAACTGTACCAAATTCGGTTAAAATCGGTTCAGATTTAGATATAGCTCCCATATATACCTTTCGTCCGATTTGGACTTATATGGCCTCAAAAGCCAGAATTTTACCCTGATTTGCTTCAAATTTAGCACAATGAGTACGTTTAATAATATTGTTAACTGTGCCAAATTTGGTTAAAATCGGTTCAGATTTAGATATAGCTCCCATATATATCTTTCGTCCGATTTGCTCTTATATGGCTTCAAAAGCCAGAATTTTGCCCTGATTTGATTCAAAATTTGCACAAAGTGTACGTTTAATAATATGGTTAACTGTGCCAAATTTGGTTGAAATCGGTTCAGATTTAGATATAGCTCCCATATATACCTTTAGTCCGATTTGCACTTATATGCCCTCTAAAGCCAGAATTTTACCCTGATTTGCATCAAATTTTCCAAAAGGAGTGCGTTTAATAGTATGGTTAACTGTGCCAAATTTCTTTGAACTCGGTTCAGATTTAGATATAGCTCCAAATTTTCCTTTATCTCGAGTACGTATTTCTCGCTCGATAAATCGTAAATATTATTTCGTACAATTGCATTAAAATTGCTCTAGCTTTATATTTCCCATATTTTGTACCTAACATTGTGTTTCATCCCAGGGTGTCAGCCGATTTAAATTTTAATTCTAGAGATTTAAGTACAAAAAATTGTCTCCATATTGTATATAAATTATATAAATATTTCTAATAAAAGCCTTCATAATAATTCCCAACAAATTTGAACGATTTGAAATGGTAACACAAATTTTTGGTCTACATAGTGGTGAAGGGTATAATATAGTCGGCCCCGCCCGACTTTAGACTTTACTTACTTGTTTTAATTATTTCGGAAAAAAACAATCAAACAGTGGGTCTGTAGTGCTTGGGCACAGAGACTCTTTGTATCATCCCCGGTACGGTGGACCGACTGCAATGAGGTTTGTTATCATGATGATTGGTCTGATTGTTTAAGGTAAAGAATAAATGTCGAGTTGGTTGTATGTTGTAAGATTTCAATCCATCGTGACTTTTTTCAGGTTTCTATTTTCAAAATGGGTCCGGGATTATGTTCTCTTACATCAATTAATATAATGGATTTATATATATATTTTTTTGCAATTGCAGATAAGGTATACAGTTGGTGCCTGTGTGGTAAATCTAAAAATCAGCCCATTTGTGATGGTACCCACAAAAATGAATTTCTAAAGATCAAACTGAGGCCCATTCGTTTCAAAGTTGAGAAAACCGGTGACTATTGGCTTTGTAATTGTAAGCATACCAAACATCGTCCATTTTGTGATGGTACTCACAAACAAAAACATATACAAGAAGCTGTAAAATAATTTAAAATACCTATGAAAATGAAATTTGTGCATTACCAAACCCAACAATTAATTGAAAATAAAGTACCGTTATTTCATTTGTATATATTTTTTGTTTTCTTTGTGGGATTTAAGCAACAATTACAATTGTGATATAGTTATTTGTATAATATATAAAATAAACGCTTTTACCTTATATGTATGTTGATATCAAAAGAGTGACAAGAATCGAACTGTTCTGTAAAACGAAAATTGTGTCTCTTGCACTATAACTAAATAAGAAAGGCGCAGGTGCTGAGACATCAACCAGCTCCCATGATCGAATTTGCACTTAAATGCTTCTTACTCCTTGTCGCGATGATATGACAAAGCAAACTATTGTCAACTCCATCAAAAGAGCGATAAGGTCAGTGCTTAAAAATTTGAAGAAAATTCTACAAATTAAAATATCCCAAATAAATTTAGTTAAGTTACGCTCAGCTTAAAACCATGCGTTGACTAAACTACAACGGTGACTTCCAACAAAGAGAAAATATTTTCGAAATTTTATTTCTACAGAAAAAACAAAATTTTATTTCTATAGATTTTTTTTTCAAAATTTTATTTCTATAGATAATTTTGTCAAAATTTGTATAGAAAATTTTTCCAAAATTTTATTTTTATAGAGAATTTTATTTAAATTTTATTTCTATAGAAAATTTCGTCGAAAATTTTATTTCTATAGAAATTTTGTCCAAATTTTATTGCTACAGAAAATTTCTTTGAAATTTTATTTTTATAGAAAATTTCGTCGAAAATTTTATTTCTATATATAATTTTTTCCAAAATTTTATTTCTATAGATCATTTTGTCAAAAAATTTATTTCTGTACAAATTTTTTTCAAAATTTTATTTATTTTTCCAAAATGTTATTTTTATAGAAAATTTCGTCGTAATTTTATTTTTATAGAGAATTTTATTTAAATTTTATTTCTATAGAAAATTTCGTCGAAATTTTATTTCTATAGACAATTTTGTCCAAATTTTATTTCTATAGAAAATTTTGTCAAAATTTGTTTCTATAGAAAATTTTGGCAAATTTTTTTTCTATAGATAATTTTGTCAAAATTTTATTTCTGTACAAAATTTTGTCAAAATTTTATTTGTATAGAAAATTTTATTTCTATAGAACATGTTGTCAAAATTTTATTTGTATAGAAAATTTTGTCAAAATTTTATTTCTATAGAAAATTGTGTCAAAATTTTATTTCTACAGATTTTTTTTTAAATTTTATTTCTAAAGAAAATGTTGTCAAAATTTTATTTCTATAGAAAATTTTGTCCAAATTTTATTTCTATAGAAAATTTTGTCAATATTTTATTTCTATAGATTTTTTTTTTCAAAATTTTATAGATAATTTTGTCAAAATTTTATTTCCGTACAAAATTTTATTTGTATAGAACATTTTTCCAAAGTTTTATTTTTATAGAAAATTTCGTCGTATTTTTATTTTTATAGAGAATTTTATTTCTATAGAAAATTTCGTCGAAAATTTTATTTCTATAGAAAATTTTGTCCAAATTTTATTTCTATAGAAAATTTCGTTGAAATTTTATTTTTATAGAAAATTTTGTCGAAATTTTATTTCTATAGAAAATTTTGTCGAAATTTTATTTCTATAGAAAATTTTGTCCACATTTTATTTCTATATGAAATTTTGTCAAAATTTAATTTCTATAGAAAATTTTGCCAAAAAAATTTTTTATAGAAATTTTTTTCAAAATTTTAATAAAAAAATATCACCAAAATATTTCCAATTAAAAAGTTAATTGAAGTTGAAAATTTTTTCAATTAATAAATTAATTGATACAATTAACTTTTTAATCATGATAGAAACATTAAGTTAATTAAGTCAATGATTGAAAATTTTAAAATTTTTAATTAAAAAATTAATTGGTACAATTAACTTTTTAATCAAATTCGGAAGACTAATTCAGTTAAAAAGTGCTGATTTTTTTTTAATTTTTAATTAAAAATGTATTTCAAACAATCATTTGTTAATCCAAATAAAAACTAAGCCAATTCAGAAAGTAATTAAAAATAGTTACCTTTTTTAATTAATAAATTAATTGAGTTTTGCAATCAACATCAATTAAATTTTTAACTGAATCAATTAAAAAATTAATTGAAATTTGCTGAAAAAATTAATTAATTTTTTAATCAAGATTTTTTTCTATGGCCAATTAAAACTGTGATTGATACTATTATTTTCGTGATTGAAGACATTTCAATTAAAAAATTAATTGGGTCAATTAATTTGGTGATTGAATCAGAAAAAAAAAATTTGTGTGTATAGATAATTTTGTCAAAATTTTATTTCTGTACAAAATTTTGTCAACATTTTATTTGTATAGAAAATGTTATTTTTATATAAAATGTCAAAATTTTATTTGTATAGAAAATTTTGTCAAAATTCTAAATTTCTATAGACAATTGTGTCAACATTTTATTTCTATAGAAAACTATGACAAAATTGTTTTTCTGTACAAAATTTTATTTCTATAGAAAAATTTTCCAAAATTTTATTTCTATAGAATTTTTTTTTCAAAATTTTATTTCTATAGAAAATTTTGTCAACATTTTTTTTCTATAGAAAATTTTGTCAAAATTTTATTTCTATAGAAATAGTGTAAAAATTTTATTTCTATAGAAAATTGTGCTAAAATTGTATTTCTGTACAAAATTTTGTCAAAATTTTATTTCTATAGAAAATTTTTCCAAAATTTTATTTCTATAGAACATTTTGTCAAAATTTTATTTCTATAGAAAATTTGTCAAAATTTTATATAGAAAATTATGCCAAAATTGTATTTCTGTACAAAATTTTATTTCTATACAAATTGTTTTCAAAATTTTATTTCTATAGAAAATTTTGTCAAAATTTTCTTTCTATAAAAAATGTTGTCAAAATTTTATTTCTATACTAAATTTTGTCAAAATTTTATTTCTATAGAAAAATTTTCCAAAATTTTATTTGTATAGAAAATTGTGTTAAAATTTTATTTCTATAGAAAATTGTATCAAAACTTTACTTCAAGAATTCTAACAATCCACACAAATGTAAAATATCCACCATTTTTGGTACAATTCTGCCAACTGTAGCATCCATGGTTTCTGGAGCCGAGAATGACCATGACAGAGCAACTCGGTGGTCGATGGCAACACACCAAATGAGTTGTAGGTTTCGGAATAAAATAAGAGAAGAAAACGTATCTTTCAGATGTACGGGGGCCAGAAAAATGTCAACAGCTTTCGATGAATTGAACATAAATCAGGAATGAAAAAAGTGGGTTAAGAAAAAAAAAATTAGAAGAAAATATATAGTACAACTTTGTCCCACTCCCAGAATGTTTAGGTGTCAATTGTCAGTAGGGGGATATTTGATGAGTGATTTGACTCATCCATCCTTCGCTTAATTATGTCAGAACAGTTCGATTTTTCTCCGTTTCATTGCAATTTATCTTTGTTATAATGTGTCAAGTTTTCCAAAATTATTATACGAAGAGAAAAACAAAATAAATATTTACATCATCTTGCTTAATAACTGATAAACGATAGGATTTTATGGTACCATGCATTTTTGTAGACCTTCACAGAATTCCATATAATTTCTTGTGAAGGTTTATTGTGGCATTTTATAAAAAATATTAATTATGCCCACTCGAGTAATGTGGTATTAGAGCATGTAGATTTAATACTAATATATTGTGGTCATAGTTCGTATTTATCGTTTAACGATTTTCCCCAAAGGTGAGTATTAAGTTCGAGTTTAGCCGCTAAAATCGCCATTTTTTCACGATTACTTTTCTTTAATAATACTTTTTAAGGAATACAAACTTTGTGAAAACTTGCTTTGGGCTATTCCCCATCAAGTTATAATAAAATCTGCAACAAATATGTATAATATGTATATATAAAATATGTATAAGTTTTCACTTCAGTGAAAAAACTCGAACTTAGTACCCACCTAACATAAAAATATTTAAAAAAAAATCAAGTTTTTTATATTTTAGTTTGATTTAAGAATTTTCATCTCACTTTTATTAAAGAAGATGTCCTAACAAAGACAAACAAAATCAAAAGAAACTTGAGGGTAATTAAAATTCGTTAAAACTAAACATAAATAAATTCTTTTGTATTTTGTATTTGTAATAAAAAATGTTGGCAACCTTTTATTGGATAAAAAAAAAAATGAGAAACAAATTACATATATATACTCGTTTTAGATAAATAAACTGGTAGAGAATTATAGAGGAAAATTTCATCTATTGCAACTTTCCTCAAAAATAAAAAAATAGGTACATAAATATAAATTAATTGTTTTTTTTTTATTATATTATTTGATCAACTAGTAATTTTTAAAAATATTTGTAAAGGCCTTTTGAGAGTAGTTACAGAAAAATAATTGTTAAATGTTGGTTACTATATTGTGGGTATTATTTTGTAATTTTTAAACTTAAAATTTAAAAACTAAAATAATGACTGATTGGCGAATAGGGGCAGGGATTCGTTCATTTAAAAAAACAGCTAAAATCATTCGAAATTTTTTGAAAATGAAATTATACAATACTTAAAATAGTTATTACATAGCAAAAATTCCTTTGATCGAGTGTTTTGCTTCATTTTTTTTTTTGAAAATATTACGAAGATGTAATAAAAATAGGTTAAAAAGAAAAGAAAAAAACAAATCAAAAGAATACAAATTTTTTGAATATTGTTTTGAGCATTATTTAGAAGTATGATCGATATTAATTTTTTTGTTTGTTTAATACATTTTCAACATTTGTTGCCTATTTTCGTACTATATGTTGATAATTTGCAGGTGTTGTTGTTATAAATAATTTTGTTATTACATATACAATAAAAATTCAAATAGAACTTGGTGTTTTTAGAAAAGTATATGCTAAATAAAAAAATTATTAGTTTTGTTGTGTGTCTCTTGTTTTTGTTTTGTTTTGTTCTTCATTGTTAATTTTTTTTTTTGTGTAGCAAAAGAATTTCAACACTTATGTTCAACATTTTCTTTGTTGTATTTCTTTGCAAAGTTACAAATAATTTATGGAAAACAAGAAGCTAAAGTGATTTATTAATAATGTTTGTATTCAAAACAAAACAGAGGTAAAGTTTTGTCGACAGTAAAGAAAATAAAGAGAACACTCCGCGAACCACACACACACGTACTCAGCCCACTTTCCTAGCTTAATATTCTTCATCTTCAGGTGGAATCTCATCCGGAGGCGCAAATCCATCCTAAAAAAAAATAAGAAAACAGTTAATAAACTTAATTTATGCTGGAGGTTTTTAGATTAAAAAATACTCAATTCCTAATAAACGGATAAGGTCAGACAAGGAATTGTAATTAGCATCATAAAAGTCTACCCTTTCCAAATTTAAACAATATGAAATTAGGGGAAAATATATAAAGAGAGCTGTGAAAATCCCATACGGAGCTAAATTTTTATTTTTCCATAACCCCGACTAAACATTGGGGGATCTGATTTTAGATTTTTTGGTTAGATCTGAGTCAAGATATGTTTAGATCTGTGCAGAAAAATGGTTCTGATCAGATCTCAAATTGGATGGCATGATCTAACACGAAAATAAAAATTTTGAAGATATTGAATTTATAGAACATTTTGCCAAAATTATATTTCCATAGAAAATTTTGTCAAAATCTTATTTCTATAGAAAATTTTGTCACAATTTTATTTCTATAGAATATTTTGTCAAAATTTTATTTCTATAGAAAATTTTGTCAAAATTTTTTTCTATAGAAAATTTTCTCAAAATTTTATTTCTATAGAAAATTTTATTTCCATAGAAAATTTTGTTAAAATTTTATTTCCATAGAAAATTTTGTTAAAATTTTATTTCCATAGAAAATTTTGTTAAAATTTTATTTGTATAGAAAATTTTGTCAAAATTTTATTTCTATAGAACATTTTGTCAAAACTTTATTTCTATAGAACATTTTGTCAAAATTTTATTTCTATAGAAAATTTTGTCAAAAATTTATTTCTATAGAAAATTTTGTCAAAATTTTATTTCTATAGAAAATTTTGTCAAAATTTTATTTCTATAGAAAATTTTGTCAACATTTTTTTTCTATAGAAATTTTTGTAAAAATTTTATTTCTCTAGAAAATTTTTCGAAAATGTTATTTCAATAAAAAGTTTTAGCAAAATTTTATTTCTATAGAAAATTTTGTCAAAATTTTATTTCTATAGAACATTTTGTCAAAATTTTATTTCTGTAGAAAATTTTGTCAAAATTTTATTTCTATAGAAAATTTTGTCAAATTTTTTTTCTATAGAAATTTTTTCGTGTTTTGTTTTTTATTGTGGGTTGTACTTCAATCATATTTGTTGTTTTGATCTCAGCTTTAAAACCATTGTGTTGACTAAACTACAAGAGTATTTCTTTCCCTCTGTTGGTTAAGCTACTCTTGTAGTTTAGTCAACAAAATGGTTTTAAAGCTGATATCAAAACAACAAATATGATAGAAATTTTTGTCATTTTTTTTTTTATAGAAAATTTTGTCAAATTTTTTTTTCTATAGAAATTTTTGTCAAAATTTTATTTCTCTAGAAAATTTTTCGAAAATGTTATTTCAATAAAAAATTTTATCAAAATTTTATTTCTATAGAAAATTTTGTCAAAATTTTATTTCTATAGAAAACTTTGTCAAACTTGTATTTCTATAGAAAATTTTGTCAAAATTTTATTTCTATAGGAAATATTTTCAAAATTTTATTTCTATAGAAAATTTTATTTCTAAGGAAAATTTTGTTAAAATTTTAGTTCTATAGAAAACTTTGTCAAAATTTTATTTCTATAGAAAATTTTGTCAAAATTTTATTTCTATAGAAAATTTTGTCAAAATTTTATTTCTATAGAAAATTTTGTTAAAATTTTATTTCTATAGAAAATTTTGTCAAAATTTTATTTCTATAGAAAATTTTGTGAAACTTTTTTTCTATAGAAAATTTTGTCAAAATTTTATTTCTATAGAAAATTTTGTCAAAATTTTATTTCTATAGAAAATTTTGTCAAAAATTTATTTCTCTAGAAAAAATTTCGCAAATGTTATTTCTATAGAAATTTTAGTCAAAATTTTTTTTCTATAGAAAATTTTGTCAAATTTTTTTTCTTAGAAATTTTTGTAAAAATTTTATTTCTCTAGAAAATTTTTCGAAAATGTTATTTCAATAAAAAAATTTGTCAAAATTTTATTTCTATAGAAAATTTTGTCAAAATTTTATTTCTATAGAAAATTTTGTCAAAATTTTATTTCTATAGAAAATTTTGTCAAAATTTTATTTCTATAGAAAATTTGGTTAAAATTTTAATTCTATAGAAAATGTTGTCAAAATTTTATTTCTATAGAAAATTTTGTTAAAATTTTATTTCTATAGAAATTTTTGTCAAAATTTTATTTTTATAGAAAATTTTGTCAAAATTTTATTTCTATAGAAAATTTTGTCAAAATTTTATTTCTATAGAAAATTTTCTCAAAATTTTATTTCGATAGAAAATTTTGTCAAAAATTTATTTCTATAGAAAATTTTGTCAAAAATTTATTTCTCTAGAAAAATTTTCGAAAATGTTATTTTTGTCAAAATTTTATTTCTCTAGAAAATTTTTCGAAAATGTTATTTCAATAAAAAATTTTATCAAAATTTTAGTTCTATAGAAAACTTTGTCCAAATTTTATTTCTATAGAAAATTTAGTCCAAATTTTATTTCTATAGAAAATATTGTTAACATTTTATTACTATAGAAAAGTTTGTCAAAATTTTGTTGTCAAAATTTTATTTCTATAAAAAATTTTATTTTTTGTCAAAATTTTATTTCTATAGAAAATTTTGTCAAATATATTTTTTATAGAAATTTTTGTCAAAATTTTATTTCTTTAGAAAATTTTTCAAAAATGTTATTTCAATAAAAAATTGTATCACAATTTTATTTCTTTAGAAAATTTGGTCAAAATTTTATTTCTATAGAAAATTTTGTCAAAACTTTATTTCTATAGAAAATTTTGTGAAACTTTTTTTCTATAGAAAATTTTGTCAAAATTTTATTTCTATAGAAAATTTTGTCAAAATTTTATTTCTATAGAAAATTTTGTCAAAAATTTATTTCTCTAGAAAAAATTTCGAAAATGTTATTTCTATAGAAATTTTTGTCAAAATTTTTTTTCTATAGAAAATTTTGTCAATTTTTTTTTCTTAGAAATTTTTGTAAAAATTTTATTTCTCTAGAAAATTTTTCGAAAATGTTATTTCAATAAAAAAATTTGTCAAAATTTTATTTCTATAGAAAATTTTGTCAAAATTTTATTTCTATAGAAAATTTTGTCACAATTTTATTTCTATAGAAAATTTTGTCAAAATTTTATTTCTATAGAAAATTTTGTGAAACTTTTTTTCTATAGAAAATTTTGTCAAAATTTTATTTCTATAGAAAATTTTGTCAAAATTTTATTTCTATAGAAAATTTTGTCAAAATTTTATTTCTATAGAAAATTTTGTCAAAAATTTATTTCTCTAGAAAAAATTTCGCAAATGTTATTTCTATAGAAATTTTTGTCAAAATTTTTTTTCTATAGAAAATTTTGTCAAATTTTTTTTCTTAGAAATTTTTGTAAAAATTTTATTTCTCTAGAAAATTTTTCGAAAATGTTATTTCAATAAAAAAATTTGTCAAAATTTTATTTCTATAGAAAATTTTGTCAAAATTTTATTTCTATAGAAAATTTTGTCAAAATTTTATTTCTATAGAAAATTTTGTCAAAATTTTATTTCTATAGAAAATTTTGTCAAAATTTTATTTCTATAGAAAATTTTGTTAAAATTGTATTTGTATAGAAAGTTCTGTCAACATTTTATTTATGTAGAAAATTCTGTCAAAATTTTATTTATATAGAAAATTTTGTTAAAATTTTATTTCTACAGAAAATTTTGTCAAAATTTTATTTCTATATAAAATTTTGTCAAAATTTTATTTCTATAGAAAATTTTGTCAAAATTTTATTTCTTAGAAAATTTTGTCAATTTTTTTTTCTATAGAAATTTTTTCATGTTTTGTTTTTTATTGTGGGTTTGTACTTCAATCATATATGTTGTTTTGATCTCAGCTTTAAAACCATTGTGTTGACTAAACCACAAGAGTATTTCTTTGCCTCTGTTGGTTAAGCTACTCTTGTAGTTTAGTCAACACAATGGTTTTAAAGCTGAGATCAAAACAACAAATATGATAGAAATTTTTGTTTCTATAGAAAATTTTGTCAACATTTTTTTTCTATAGAAATTTTTGTCAAAATTTTATTTCTCTAGAAAATTTTTCGAAAATGTTATTTCAATAAAAAATTTTATGAAAATTTTATTTCTATAGAACATTTTGTCAAAACTTTATTTCTATAGAAAATTTTATTTCTATAGAAAATTTTGTCAAAATTGTATTTCTATAGAAAACTTTGTCAAAATTGTATTTCTATAGAAAATGTTGTCAAAATCTTATTTCTATAGAAAATGTTGTCAAAATTTTATTTCTATAGAAAATTTTGTCAAAATTTTATTTCGATAGAAAATTTTGTTAAAATTTTATTTCGATAGAAAATTTTGTCAAAATTTTATTCTATAGAAAATTTTGTCAAAATTTTATTTCTATAGAAAATTGAAGTACCTCTTGGTTGGAGGGGAATATTCTGCAAAATCTATCAAAACTTTAAGAATTCTATCAATCTACCAAACAGTAAAAAAAACTAAAATTTTTGGTAGAATTCTACCAACTATGGCAAACGTGGAAGTATGTAGTACTATTCTTATGGGAAAGTCTTTGTATAAAGTAATATAATACAGAATACATACCTCCGTTGCATACAAAATTTCCAAAATTTTCTGTATCAAAGGATGGGTATCCCCTTCATCAGCTTCTTGGCAGCTAAAAATGGAAAAGAAAACATTTAATACAATTTCATACAAATTATTCAATTTCTAATATTTACAGAATTTCTATATCACGCAATTTAGAGAAGTAGAAATCTCTTTCTTTTTCCAAACCCTCCAAATTTAAACGCATATCCATAACCTTTAATGGGGGAAATAATAAAATATTCATATTAATAAATGAACAATTCTTTGAAAACAAATGCTACACTAACCTGACTTGACAATTCTTCAATTTGTTGATTTGTTACAGCATTTGAGTTATCATTTGCCTTTTTAACTGCACCACCACTACTATTCGAGATCGCTGTAGATCTTGAATTTGCTATGGGTGCTGCTCTAGGTGGTACTTTTGTAGCTTTATTTGGTTTCGAATAAAGAAGAAAACAACAAGAAAATATATTAATACAATATAGAACAATATATAAAGTGAAATTTATTCAAATCTTTAAATATTGAGTAAATTTCATTGCATTTCTCAGTTTGAACAAACGCGAAGCACGTTAAAGAATTTATTTAAGAAAAAATAGGTAATTGCAAAAAAAATACCAGTTTTAATTTATTAATACGCAAATGATTTTGAAATGTAAGTGCTTTCCGAATTTGTTAAATGCAATATGAACTAAATAAACAACAACTTATAAAAACAGTAATAACAAAAAAAATACATATATACAAAAAAATACAAAAAGGAAAACTTAAAATAACAATATCAGACAAATCACATACTAGGCCTCATTGTTGATGGCACTGTTGATCGTTGAGTGGGCACTGCCACCGCTGGTTTCCTGTATGATGTATTGCCGCCACCTGTGCCTGGTAAAGTCTTAACATTACCCGATCCAAAACCCATTTGCGCGCCCTCTCTGGCCGCACTAGCGTCATAATCATGACCATCATAGTTGGCATCGAAAAATTTTTTGAACCATTGCAAAAATTCAAAATTGTCTTGAAAGCGGCCTTTTATTAATTTGTCAATCGGTATAATCTAAATACAAACAATTTGGAATCCAATGCATTTTTGTTGATTTGTTGTTTGTTCGAAAAGTTGTAACAAACACAGACAAACACAAAGGAAAATAAGAGGTGTGTAACAAAAGAAAAAAAGGAGAATTAAATAAATGATAGATGAAAAAATGATAATGCGTTTTTTTTTTAAATGTGTAAAGTAAGTGATGTTTTATGAACCGGAATGGGGTGTAATGCCAGGGTCAAAGAGGAATATACATTTTCGCTTAAACGTGTATCAAGTACCTTATTCAAGACAAATTACAACCAATATACGACATACTCACAAATCTATTGGCAATGACAACCAGTTGAGGTACATGAGACGCAAGGAAATGATGGGGATACGCAAAAAATGCAATGGTAGATTTATTTTTTTTTTTTAGTGTAAAAATCCATCCATGAACCAAAAATAAAAAGTAACTACATATATCTTCCTTATTTTAGTTTTGTTTGTTTGTTTTTTTTTTTTTTGTAAGATATGTGGTGTCCGATAAGTATTTAGTCTTCACTACCTAAGTATCACAAGAGCAATTTGCTATTGTATGGCTACTTTCGAAATTGAAGCCACGTAACACTCGCATGTTTGTTTTTACCGTATATGTTTTAAAATTTTGGAAATTAGGTAATAAGGGTACAAGTACATGTGCGCTGTATATCTGTCAACACATAATTCATTGATAGGTATGCCAGAAGCATTTTTCAAATAAAATATATCCACTCGAATTTTCGACCTTTTCGTTCTAGCGAACATCACAAATAGGTTAGAAGATATTGGTCAACACTAAAAGGCGTTTAGTCGTTTAATCTATTTGAGCCGATTTCCAAAAATATCAAAAGTCGAATATGTAGATTACTAAGTCGACTTAGACTATTTTTTGGCAAAAAGTCGATTACTACGAAAAGTCAACTTTCAACTTTTGTTACCCTGTTACACTAATTGCTTGAGTGAAGGGGAAGAATAATTATAATGGACGGAAAAACAAACGGACGAATAATACCGGAATGATTATAAACAAAGGATAATTAAAGAAATGAACTGTAGCAGGAAGAGCGAAATGCTGCATCATAGTCAGATGCACAAAATTTTTATTGATCTTTAAATGATCAAAGTCTTGTGTGACAGTGATTTTCAGCATGTCCAAAATTATCTCCGTTTTACATTACGAATAGGTTTGTACTAATAAACATATTCGTCTGCGTCTTTCGAAGTCTCCATTAGAACCAATCTAAACTTTTGAAGTAAAAGTTATTTAAGAAAAATATGAACAATGAAATAGTCATTGTTGGAAAAAATAGAAACAAAAAAGGTGAAAAAATCTATGTTTAAAAATAAAAGTAGACATTTATTTATGCCATGAATAAGATGTGTAAGTAGATTAAAATCGATATCATAACCACAATGTTAAGTATATTAGTCTTTGTCAGATTGCAAAAGAATCTTAAAATGCTTGTGCGATATATGTGTATGTTGTTGTTGTTGTTTTTCTTTTGTGGTATTATATGAAGTAGCAATAGTGCTCATTAGCCTCCCAAAGATATCTTAAAATTATAATAAAAACAAAATATAAAGAAATTAAGAAAAACTCATACCAAAAAAAAAAAAAAAGAAATGAATGTGAAAAGAACCCATAAATGAATTTGAAGAACAAAGTGAAAAACGTGCTTCACACTACTGTCTAGTTATTTTTAAAACTTTTCTTTTTATTTTGGGTCATACCAGTTGTACGTGTGGTCGCAGCAGCATGATGCGTTCGTCCCGAAGGTATTTGTATATGACGTCTGTCAAGTAAATCATTGCTACTGCCGACACCACTACCGCCGCCACCAACACCGTTGCCCAATCTGATGCCACCTCGTGCAATTAATGGTTCATATTCACGTCCATCATAATTAGCATCAAAGAATTTTTTAAACCATTGCAGAAACTCAAAATTGTCTTGAAAACGACCCTTAATTAATTTGTCAACTGGTATAATCTATGAGAAGGGAAATCATCAAAATTTCATTTGATCCATATTTGGTTTGAATTGAGGTCGATTTGTTTTTTTGTTTTGTTTTTTTTTTGTTAGAAGGACAACATGGTGGAGATGATGAGGAATAAAATATAGAGAACAAACTTTAGGTCATTACATGATGCAGCACTTTATTATCGCCTCTTTATTACAAAAACTATCACTTACTTTGCTTTTCAACAAAAAATATATATATTTAAAATCAAGAATAATTTTAATAGAATGCATTTGTTTAATGTTAACTTACCTTATCCACACTCATTTTTTTGAAGGAGGCTTGCAATATTTTAAAATTTTGAATATATTCATGTTCCAAATTTGTGCGGAACTTTACACGTTTCATAGGCACACAACCAGGAAATAGCATGTCCATAAATTGACAATAAGCCGCACCTGAGAAAATTCAAGATATTGTAATTACTTTGCATATTATATAGAATTACACACAAAAAATATTTTTTGTCTTCAATCACAGAAATGATAGTATCAAATAAAAATTAAATGAAAGTCCATTAAACATTAATTGATCCAATTAAAAAGTTAATTGATACTATTAATTTTTGTGATTGATTTTTGTTTCAATTGAAAAATTTGTTGAATCAATTAAATTTTTAAATGAATATGTTTTAAAACTCAATTCAGACTTTAATTGGAAAAATTTTCATTGAATTTTTTCATGAATGCTAAAACAGTAGGATAAGTGCAGCAAATGTGATATAGGCTGGTAGCTAGTAGCTTTTTTCTCTATCTAACAACATATGAATAACTAAACCAAGCTGAATAGATTGTAGCTGTCAGAGAATGAAGCAATCAAAGATCAGTTTGATTTTTGCAACTCTTTCTTTGTGCCAGTTGAAAGAATTCACATTTACCATTTAATCATTTCGTTTTGTGTGAAGGTATATTTTCAATTTATTAATTAATATATTGCATTAATTTTTCTTTTACAAAAAAAAAAAATACAATATAGTGTACCACATTACCTTAATGTGTTTTTTAATAAATTCGCAAATATATACGAAATTATGGGTTTCTTATTTTTCGCTCAAACCCAGCAAAAACTAGGTAACCACATCTCATTACAATTGACATTACCAGTCGTAAAGCTGTCATTACACTTTGCATTACATTGCGGCGAGTTATAAAGACTAACTTGTAATGACAAAAATAAATACTTCTCGGTAATTTTCGAATTGTTATTCTCAAGGCAGTTGGCTGTTAACGACTTAATAAAATAGAATAAATGATGGTACCATTAGGTATAATTATTCACATAATTGAGCACTTACATAAAAAATCAAAAAGAATATGTAATGTAACGGTAATTCTGATGATTTTTCCGTTAAAAAAAAAACTTTATCACAAATATTTCATAATAATTGTGTTTAATGACATTATCATATTATGTTTTAAATAAATGCTTTCTTATACCTCATTCACATTACACTTCCAAAATGCACTTAAACTAAATTTCAAATGCCATTTGCCTTATAAAAAAGGGACTTAAAATCCACTTTTAGTATATTTCGAACTAATGTGTGTATTATAACGTAATTCACGAATCCAACTCTCTTAAACAACCTACATTTATTTCTATTTTAAGTGTGAAATTAATTTGCGTGTAATCTTATTTAGATGATTTATTAGATTTTTTGTTTATTTATACAATATTCGTTTCTATTCAAGTAGTGCTCCTATTACAGCATCACTCGCCATATTTTGATCCAATGTAATCGACGATAGAAATCAATATTTTCGAGATTTGGTTGCCTGAGACAATAAGTGGCTATTTTGTAAGCTTTGGTGTATCTACGAATAAGTCATTATATATTAGGTGATTATATGCTTTAAAAGCACTACTTATTTTATGGCCGAAAGTATGCCTAGGGAGAAGTACTTTCCTCCCAGGACATGCGTATGTAAATGTAATCCGAAGCGATGCCAATTAATAAGTGGTTATCAATTTTTAAATAGGCTTACCTACAAGATTAGCGGGTAATGAGAGTTTTTGCTGGTAGTAGTTGCGTGGATGGCTAGCACTAGTAAAATGTCGAAGAAAAACCAAAATATTTGGCTATTGAAAAACAAATGGGTATAGCACATTTGCTGCACTCACCCTATACTTTGCTACCCTAAAAACTCGCCCAGCAAAAACTCTCATTACCCGGTAATCTTGTAGGTAAGCCTATTTAAAAATTAATAACCACTTATTACATCGCTTCGGATTACATTTACATACGCATGTCCTAGAAGGAAAATACTTCTCCCCAGGCATACTTTCGGCCATAAAATAGGTAGTGCATTTAAAGCATATAATCACCTAATATGTAATGACTTACTTAAGAACTACTTGAATAGAAACGAATATTGTATAAATAAACAAAATATCTAATAAATAATCTAAATAAGATGCAAATTAATTTCACACTTAAAATAGAAATAAATGTAGGTTGTTTAAGGGAGTTGGATTCGTGAATTACGTTATAATATATCCAATAGCCAATTCACATATGGTTCAAAATCTACTAAAAGTGGATTTTAAGTCTCTTTTTTATAAGGCAAATGGCATTTGAAATTTAGTTTAAGCGCATTTTGGAAGTGTAATGTGAATGAGGTATAAGAAAGGATTTATTTAAAACATAATATGACAATGTCATTAAACACAATTATTATGAAATATTTGTGATAAAAATTTCTTAACGGAAAAATTTTCAGAATTAACGTTACATTACATATTCTTTTTGATTTTTTATGTAAGTGCTCGATTATGTGAATACTGCATAAAATTTGAGAATAACAATTCGAAAATTAGCGAGAAGTATTTATTTTTGTCATTACAAGTTAGTCATTATAAATCGCCGCAATGTAATGCAACGTGTAATGACAGCTTTACTCCTGGTAATGTCAATTGTAATGAGATGTGGTTACCTAGTTTTTGCTGGGCGGTTACACAAAACTAACAAAAAATGTTATCAAGGAGCTACCATCCACAAAATAGAATATTTTTATATTAGCTCAGAAATCTTGCCTATCGCGTTTTGAGAGATTTTGGTATATAAAAGGGAGGGTATATCGAAAAAAAAAACCTTTTTGATTCTTTAAAATTTTTTGTGTAACATTTTAAAATCTAAAAATTTTACCAACTTTTTTCGATAGGTTTTGAAGTAAAAAAATAAAATTCAAGCCACCGACTGCTATTTTTTGTAGACTTTTTGGAGTATGTAAGTATAAGGCTCCATATAAACCGATGTATATTAAATTTCTTCACTGTCCCACAATTTTTTTTTCATTCCATCCAGCTTGAAATGTTGACAGGCAAGCAAAGAACAATTTTTATTTTGAAAAATGTAAACCCAAGTCACGATCTACACATTTGTCAAAATACTCCAATTTTTAATTTAGTATTTTTTTAAATAAGATAATAATATAATTTGTATCTTAAATTGATCTCATTATTATACCCACTGTTTTAAATTACTTACCGGTGCAGAGTTCTTCAATTTTTGAAAACTGTGCTTTCAGACAATCATTTACCCATAATAGCATATCATGTCTGGATAAATTCTCAGTAGTAACATTTGTTGAATACACATTTACTGCCATTTTTATGTAATTCTAGTTAATCGTATTCGCCACTATTCAAATATGGTTAAGTTGTCGTTGTTGCAACGGGGAAATTTTATTTTGTTTCTGCCAATCTTCAGTCGATTTTCTAAAATGGAATAAATATGAATTAAATAATAAAATTTATTGTGTTTCCAAATGTGTTGCTAAAAATAGTGATTGATTACCTTAAATATAAATAAGGGGAATATGTGAATGACTCAAAAAAAAAAAAAAACATTATTTGATACAATTTGTATGAATTCATCGATTATAGTGTCGTCATCAAGTATCGACATGCCGCCATTCAAACTTTTTTTGTGAAAGTGAATTGAAGCATATCACCTCTAACCCATGTGCGTGATTTAAAACTATCCTATCCAAGTTCATTATCATTTTAAACGTAACGGATTGTTGCCATTACTGCAAACTATTATTTGTTTCGCTGACGATCGTTCATACAACATAAAAATACTATAAACATAAGCTTGAAGCAAGCAACAGATGGTCGCCGGGATACTGTAACACAAAATAAGAAAAACAAACATTTGGTCTCAACGCTCACGTTTGCCATAGAATGTTAAATAAAAGTATCCAAACGGCACTAGTTTATTTGAACGAAAATTCTAAAGAAATTTAGTTTATTATACAAAATAATTATGGTAACAATTGTAAATTATTTTACCCATTACGTTTTTTAAACGTTTGTAATTTATGTTTTTTTTTATTTAATGAAACTGAACCCACATGGGCCATGTGTTGACAGATATATAAAACAGAACAATAGTATGATTTAAATAATAAATAGCAAAACCTAGATATCTAACAAAAGGCTTAAATCTACTTTAGTACAGGTGGTCCGATTGGTCCAATTTTTGGCCAGCATGTAGACTTTTCGATTCTAAGCACAAAATGTAATATACCGCTTTTTGTCGGAAAGACCTATTTTGGAATTACAGTCCCCTAATCAGGTATATTGGATTTAGTAATATATTTAGAATAACATGGACCCGGAGATGTCCAGGGTTCGCGTTAGCCCACTTTGGACACTGTCCATAGGAGAAAGTGTCAAACCACGGCCGAAGGCCGGCCACCTTTCCCCTTTGGATTCGCGTTAGCCCACTTTGGACCCTGTCCATAGTAAAAAGTGGTTTGTTCACGAGTTTTTCATAATGGTAAATCAAACTCATTGGTTCTAGGCAGTGAAAACGAAAAAATAAAATAAATGAAAACTATTGCAAATTAAAAAATATCTGTGTAATCATTGTATATTTGCAACGATTTATTTCCCCCAAAGCATTCGCGCGTATTACTACTTCTAATTGCCCTTTAAGGCATGCATTTTCCATTGTGCCTTGATCTGTAGAATCCGTATTTCACTATTGGCCTCTAATCGTTTGCTCCCTATTTGTTGACATTAATGAACATTTAAAATACCTTAAATCTCTTGCCAAATTTTTTCTTTAAAATAGTGAAATCGTTCATGTAAAGTTCAAAATCAATCAAGGAAATGATTTTAATGTTAATGTCTTAAGAAAATGTTATTTTAAGCACTGACCTTTTACAAGATTTATTTATATTTTTCCAATAGCAAATAAATATTTTTCTTCCCTATTGGCTTCGAATATGTCGTTTAACGCTAATGGACATAAAATGGACTTCAAGTGCGTTGACTTTAAACGTACACAATACAAACGCACACGAATATGTAAAAATAAGGGATATTGATAAATAAGTTTATGGAGCTTAACAACTATTACAAACTAATAAAGTGCAATAAGAACAATCTAACCACAATCTCATAATATAGTTACTATAGGAAATTGCAATGTTGCGCCCACTTATATGCAGTAAAAGTGGATACATGTTTATTTTGTCATTGTATACGGATTAAATTCTAGGGGAAGTGATGTTAATGGCAATGTTAATATAGAATATAAATACAGGGAAACTAAAGGCATACTATAGTAACAAAAATTGTTGATGAGTTTATTAATTGCGTTCCCAGCTAAGATTTGGGTGAAAAAAAAAATATTTTCCTACTCTCCACTATTTATAACCTATCCACAACGAAAGTCATAATCTTCTTCCAAAAAAGTCTTTATTATTTTATTTTAGAAGTTTATTATTTTCTGACCACTCCTAATAGCGACAAATTTTTTGAGTGTATAAATATTTATATTTATAGAAAATTTATTCAGAATGTTATTTCCTTAGAAAATTTTGTCAAAATTTTATTTCTATAGAAAATTTTGTCAAAATTTTATTTCTAAAGAAAATTTTGTCAAAAATTTATTCTATCGAAAATTTTGTCAAAATTTTATATCTATAGAAATTTTGTCAAAATTTTATTTTTATAGAAAATTTTGTTAAAATTTTATTTCTAAAGAAAATTTTGTCAAAATTTTATTTCTATAGAAAGTTTTGTCAACATTTTATATGAATAGAAAATTTTGTCAAAATTTTATTTCTATATAAAATTTTGTCAAAATTTTATTTCAATAGAAAATTTTGTCAAAATTTTATTTCTATAGAAAATTTTGTCAAAATTTTATTTCTATAGAAAATTTTGTCAAAATTTTATTTCTATAGAAAATTTTGTCAAAATTTTATTTCTATAAAAAATTTTGTCAAAATTTTATTTCTATAGAAAATTTTTCCAAAATTTTATTTCTATAGAATATTCTGTCAAAATTTTATTTCTATAGAATATTCTGTCAAAATTTTATTTCTATAGAAAATTTTGTCAAAATTTTATTTCTATAGAAAATATTGTCAAAATTTTATTTCTATAGAAAATTTTGTCAAAATTTTATTTCTAAAAAAATTTTGTCAAAATTTTATTTCTAAAGAAAATTTTGTTCTGACAAAATTTTATTTTTTGTCAAAATTTTATTTCTATTTTATTTATTTTTTATTTTTTTTTATTTATTTATTTCAACTTTATTAGTAACATAGCCTATAGAAAATTTTGTCAAAATTTTATTTCTATAGAAAATTTTGTCAGCATTTTATTTCTATAGAAAATATTGTCAAAATTTTATTTCTATAGAAAATTTTGTCAAAATTTTATTTCTATACAAAAATGTTATTTCTATAGAAAGTGTTGTCAAAAATTTATTTCTATAGGAAAAATTGACAAAATCTAACAAACAGAAAAAAAAATCTACCATTTTTGATAAATTCTATCAACTGTGGCATCCGCATTAGGATTCTGGCCTTGCAAATGTAATGTAAATCTTGTTACACTGACTCCTTTATTGAAAATACATCTTTATATACCTATAAAATCTGTAGTGCACTAAAATTATGAATCGTCTTAAATTATCGTAGTGCGAAGATCAACTTTTCCATAATCGAAGTCGACATTTCCAAATCTTAAAGTACTTCACATATTTAGGGTTTTACAGTAATACCTGGGATGTCATCATTACTCTAGCCATTATGTTAGGTTAGGTGGCAGCCCGATGTATCAGGCTCACTTAGACTATTCAGTCCATTGTGAACTTCCCTCTTATCACTGAGAGCTGCCCGATTCCATGTAAAGCTCAATGACAAGGGACCTCCTTTTTATAGCCGAGTCCGAACAGCATTCCACATTGCAGTGAAACCACTTAGAGAAGCTTTGAAACCCTCAGAAATGTCACCAGCATTACTGAGGTGGCATAATCCACCGCTGAAAAACTTTTCGGTGTTCGGTCGAAGCAGGAATCGAACCCACGACCTTGTGTATACAAGGCGGGCATGCTAACACCACGGTGGCTTCGTCTATTCATTATAGTATTGAGAAAATATCCATTGACACACAATCCATACATTGATTCAGAATTCAATATTCATATGAATGACTACGCAGTAATAAAACCAAAAATAATACTAACGGATTTTCAATTTTATTTCAAATAAATAGTCAGCATCCATGTAACATATCAATAACACAATTTAACCTTTGTCACCATGTGTCATATAGAACTATAATCACGTCTCCTTTAATGATAAATTCCCTATGATGATGTGATCTTTAAACATCATTTTAGTAAAATCATTTTCTTCCACCGTTGCACAAAAATATATCTCCGCCATGCATAACCACACTGCACCATTAAAAAGTTCATTGTTCGGATGATCATGACGACTAGCCCAAGAACAGAGGGCGATGATGACGATGTTGCTATGCCGCTGTTTCTGTTATTCTTATGGTGTTTTCCGTATTACCGCTGCTGATTGTTCGTAAAAGTATTCTACAACGTTCTGTTGGTTGCATTATTTGTGTTTGTCGAATTTGTTTGTGTGGTATTGCCTCCGATTCCCTTCAATCCTCCACATGCATTTCATTTGCAGTACTCGATTCTGTTCAAATGTTTTTTTTTTTTTTTTGACTGAGTATAATCTTTTTATGTTCTTTTTCTGTCCATTTCGTTGGTGTGGTTTCTATTTTAGCATTTTTAAAATAACTCCAAGTGCCTCCTGTTGACTGGCTGGCTAGCTAGCTTTTTTCCTAGTTGTTGTCATTTATTGTGCGGTAGTATTCCGGTCGAATGTTAATTTGTTATACGTTTGCTTTTGTACAATAATATATGAATGCTTTCTCATCTACTATTTTATCGATGGGACAAATTATAACCGGAAACTGTCTCCAGTTTTGCCTATTTAATTTTTCAGGCGAAAATATCATTCATTTTGGATATCGTGCAATGGTACCAATGTGAGAAAGAGATTGATAATTGAAATCACAAACTGCCACTTTCATAGATGCTGCACGAATAAGATGACATACATAAATTTCAGTATCCTTTCAACTCTTGAAATCATATACTATAAATCTCTACTCCTACCTCCGTATATAACGTGAAACCTCTCAAACTTGGATACTCGGAAAACCGGCCACATCTCTAAAGTGGACAATTATCGTGGGATGTTTGCGACTGTGGTTGTCCACTTCTGAGTGGTTTCATTGAGGGAACATTCAGTTGGTCACGTTGATCATGAGACTTGGGTATTGTCCCACGATCTGCTTAAAAGCCAAAATGATTTTCCAGTCTTATTACTCAGCTTCACAGGGTTGTGTACTAAAACCATTGTTGTTTCCTGGCAGGCCTTTGGAGTGTATGTAAGTGTAAAGCATGCACTTACCTCATTTGGTATTAAAACGGACTTATAGCATAGAGAGAATGATCTCCAGGCTACCAACGATATTGCAGTGAAAGTAGCACCACAAAAAATGTCATTTGCAATACGAACCAAAGTAATTTACTTAATTTTTTTGGAAATTGTAAAAATTAAGAAATATCTTGTTTTGACCAAAATTTTTTAGTTAGTATGAAAATGTTTTTTATTCGAAAGAAATATTTTATATTAAATTTATAAAAAATTTCGTGAAAATTTTTCTATGAAAAATTTTGTCAAAATGTTTTCTATGAAAAATTTTATCAAATTTTTTTTATAGAAAATTTTGTCAAAATTTTATTTCTATAGAAAATTTTGTCAAAATTGTATTTCTATAGAAAATTTTGTCAATATTTTTTTTCTATAGAAAATTTTGTCAAAATTATATTCCTATAGAAAATTTTGTCAAAATTTTATTTCTATAGAAAATTTTGTCAAAATTTTATTTCTATAGAAAATGTTGTCTAAATTTTATTTCTATAGAAATTTTTGTCAAAATTTTATTTCTTAGAAAATTTTGCCAAATTTTATTTCTATAGAAAATTTTGTCAAAGTTTTATTTCTATAGAAAAATTTTGTCAATATTTTATTTCTATAGAAAATTTCAAATTCAAAATTTTATTTTTATAGAAAATATTGTCAAAATTTTATTTCTATAAAAAATTTTGTCAAAATTTTATTTCTTTAGAAAATTTTGCCAAAATTATATTTCTATAGAAAATTTTGTCAAAATTTTATTTCTATAGAAAATTTTATCAAAATTGCATTTCTATAGAAAATTTTATCTAAATTTTATTTCTATAGAAATTTTTGTCAAAATTTTATTTCTATAGAATATTTTGTCAAAATTTTATTGCTATAGAAAATTTTGTTAAAATTGGATTTCTATAGAAAATTTTGTTAAAATTGGATTTCTATAGAAATTTTTGTCAAAGTTTTATTTCTATAGAAATTTTTGTCAAAATTTTATTTCCATAGAAAATTTTATCAAAATTTTATTTCTATAGAAAATTTTGTCAAAATTTTATTTCAATAGAAAATATTGTCAAAATTTTATTTCTATAGAAAATATTGTCAAAAATTTATTTCTATGGAAAATTTTGTCAAAATTTTATTTCTATAGAAAATTTTGTCAAAATTTTATTTCTATAGAAAATTTTGTCAAAATTTTATTTCTATAGAAAAATTTGTGAAAATTTTATTTCTATATATTGTCAAAATTTTATTTCTATAGAAAATTTTGTCAATTTTTTTCTATAGAAAATTTTGTCATAATTTTATTTCTATAGAAAATTTTGTCAAAATTTTATTTCAATAGAAAATATTGTCAAAATTTTAATTCTATATAAAATTTTCCCTAAATTTTATTTCTATAGAAAATTTTGTCAAAATTTTTTTTTATAGAAAATATTGTCAAAATTTTATCTCTATAGAAAATTTTGTCAAAATTTTATTTCAATAGAAAAAGTTGTCAAAATTTTATTTCTATAGAAAATTTTGTCAAAATTTTATTTCTATAGAAAATTTTGTCAAAATTTTATTTCTATAGAAAATTTTGTCAAAATTTTATTTCTATAGAACATTTTGTCAAAATTATATTTCTATAGAAAATTTTGTCAAAATTTTATTGCTATAGAAAATTTTGTTAGAATTGGATTTCTATAGAAAATTTTGTTAAAATTGGATTTCTATAGAAATTTTTGTCAAAGTTTTATTTCTATAGAAATTTTTGTCAAAATTTTATTTCTATGGAAAATTTTGTCAACATCTTTTTCTATAGAAAATTTTGTCAACATCTTTTTCTATAGAAAATTTTGTCGAAATTTTTTTTATATAGATATTTTGTCGAAATTTTTTTATATAGAATATTTTGTTAAAATTTTAATTCTATAGGAAATTTTGTCATAATTTTACTTTTATTTCTATAGAAAATTTGGAGTGGATTATTTTGAAAAATTTACCAAACAGTAAAAAATCTACCATTTTTGTAGAATTCTTTCTACCAACTAACACAGTTGTAAGAACCGTGCAAGAAAAATAGGTGCAAAAATATTTCAGAATAAATGGAACTATTTAAAAATGAGTCACAGGTCAAAAAACTGGCACAAAAAAACAAAGAGTGGAGAAAAAGTATTACTGCTGGAAAAAAGTGGCAAATATGTCCCTTAAGTGGCATAACAGTGACACTGTCTACTACTAAAACCCATCCTCTAATAAGGCTAATTATTTTTACTACTTTCCCAACCGTAACTAAGTCCGTCTCCTTGGAGGTTGTATCTCAACAGCAAGTTTGAAGCCGGTTTGACTAAATGTGCTTCATTCATGGAAAAGATGCACCTGCATCTGGGTAGAGCAAACAAATTACAATACTCTTGAACTCAATCATGTAGGGTACCGATACGCATATTATATATCTACAGTAAAATATTTGAAAGTAGATATCTTCAGATATATGCTCGTACTCGAAAAACACTTAAAGAATTTGAAATTACCATACTTATGTATGTAGGTCAACACCAATAAGAGGTCTTTTACCCCCCCCCAAAAAAGCACATACTTATGGAAAACAATACAAAATATGAAAGGCATAGAAAATAGCAGAGAGAACGAAAATCGTTCGTTCAACAGGGGAGAGGTGTCTGTTCTTTATTGCTATGAAAACATAGCGCGCAAAGAATAAAACGAAAACTATACGAGCATGAGGAGAGAACTAGAAAAAATATCTGAGTTCTTTAAGAACTTCCCAAAAACCGGCATATGGCAGCTACAACAATTACATTACCACACAACTAACATAATAAACGACAAGATTGAAACTTAATCGAAAAAGGTGCAAGGTGAGGAGGCGCTGAATAACATAGAAACAAATATCAACAAAAAAACCGCACATACTATTGAATAAAGCGGAGGTGGTCTCGAATAGCCATTCAACAAGAACAACCAAGCGATTAATAGCATAGAGAAGCACAACTATTAATGAATCCCCCATGGGTGACGTAAACTCTGAAAAGATACATATGGTGTGAAGCTTGTCTTCATAATAAAAGGATAATTTTAAGGTAAAGGTCATTCAGTACCAAAAGAAAACAAGCCTGATGTTCTAGATAGTTCATAACGTTATCCAGAACTAAAAGAAAACAGGCCTAATGTAAAACTAGGAACACAACTAATATGTTTTCACATTTTACTGAGAGCCCTGATGACTTGAGGCTACCTTAGAAATTACTTGTACCACGATTTTTTTTAAATCAAATATAGAAAAAGATGACACATTCCGATTGAATTTTCACAACTTTTATTTAGAAAGAGAATATTTGTTCCATGTCATTAAAAACCAGATTTGAGATAAACGAATCAAGTTAGCCACGCACAAGCCAAACCCATTTTCTGGCTTAACGCAAAAGATTCATGAAATCTCCAAAGGGGCCAAACACAGAACACAAGACGAAGAAGAAAATCTTGAACCCCCCTCAACATACATAACTTCGGCTGCCTTGACGCAAGGCAAAGGCGTCTTTTCTCTATGGTCAAAGACATTATTTAGGAGGATTATCAATACATATGCATGCAACACTGCAAACAATCATCCCCTTCGAAAATAAAAAGTATGCGTCATTTAGAAAAAAAAAACGGAAGAAAAAGAAACAATAAAAAACATCCACTTCTACATACGCACACATCGTCACACATATATATTCATTCTCGCAACTGCAGGAATTAGAAAAAAATTAAAACATAATGCATAGGCATTTAGTGACCCGGCTAATTTTGTTTGTATTCTCTTCAATGTTACACGCACATATATTAAGCATTTACATATTAACCATGTTTTAGGGACACTTTCATATGTTTCTTTAATTTCTCTTTTGAAGTTCGTTTTTTAATAATTAATCATCTTTAGGTTTTTGCCAAAAACTTTCGTTGGTCATTTTACACTTCAAAATTCTTCTTTCTCTTTCACACTTGGATATATATGAACTGCAAACCGGGAGTTAAACTCTCACTCACCTTTTCACACACGCTCGTATCGTAAATATGTGAAAATTCGATTTCTCGATCTCTTAGCAAGCGGCTTGGTTGTTTTACGTCTATTTTATATGCTAGAAACTATTATTTATGTTCCGAATGCACACAATAATAATATTTGCAAATTATTGTAATGTGGTATATTTTTAATTCATAGACTTATTTAATTTTTTCTTGTTAAAATTCCGATTTGCCCATGTGGTGGTGACTTGCGTGTTCTTCCGAATGCGCGATACTTCTGACATTTGTGTAAGTATTTGGTAAGTTATTTGGAATGACATTTTGGTTGTGTTCATTACGACGCGACCTAAATAGATGGGTGCGTTGCGTATTTGCAACCTATCGTCTTTGAAGTATTCAAAGCGGCAAATCTTGGAACAATTTATATTATATCGCCTATATATATTTAAATTCCAAAGAAGAGCTGTGATATCTGCTTTGGAATTTGGAAACTTCCAAAAAAGAGCGATGAAGAAGAAGTAAAGAAGCCCCCACATACCCTCATACAACCCCCTCCCTTAGACGATCATATGCTTATATATCGTGACCGGCATCGTGAAAATTGACGCCGTTCAATATGTATTTGTCTGACGTATACTGGATGCGGTGAGGGGGTGATGATGGAACGTCTTTTGTTTTTATTGAAAAACGGACAAATTGCGGACCAATTGAGAAAATTTAAGAATTCCTCCTCCTGTGGAGGAAATGTTCCTGCAAATTGTGGAAAACATTGGCGGTGTGGAGATGGAATCGTCCTTCATCTACAACGATGACGTTAAAGTTGTGGACAAGAGCAAGGGGAAAGTGGCTGGAAATGGTAAGTATTTTTTTCAATTTCTTCATTTTGAGCGCGAAAATAGTATCAAAATGAGTGTCATTTCAGTGAAAGACTGACAGGCTTAAATCTATTTTAGTACAAGTGGTCCGATTGGTCCAATTTTTGGCCAGCTTGTAGACTTTTCGGGCCCCTAAAGCTTTCATAATCACGCATATTGAATTTAGTGTCCATCGCACATAATCATCCTAAAATTAATATATTTAAAATAACATGGACCCGGAGAGGTCCTTGGTTCGCGTTAGCCCACTTTGGACTCTGTCCATAGGAGAAAGTGTCCAAAGCCGGCCACCTATTCGCCAATTTTCAAGGGTCTGTATGTCGAAAACTATGCTCTTCCGACAATATGTTTACTTAATATTTTCTTTTTTTTTTACTTAATTTTTACCAAAAAAGCGAAATAAAATTGCTGTCAGTAATGAACGAAATAAGATGTGAGGGAAGATGCAATTAACCAGAAAATAAATACAAAATAATAATTATCCTTTATGAAAGTGTTTTCACATCCTGTAATAGAAACGTTGTCTAAATTAATTAATTAGAGAGCCGAATATTAATATATCTCAGAAACTACTTGAGAAATTTCATTTCGATACGACATCGATACGTTGATGACTAAATAATCGGTAAATGTGTTATCGATCCCATCAATATGCAGCAGTATCGATTATGCCTTCGGACTTAACTTATAATGTGCACAATACGAGCACTGTCGTCCGGAATAACTGATAGTCTGTAAAGCGGAATAACTGATAGTCTGTGGCCCTTGATTACAGATGGGACACAAGTCAGCTACGCTGCTATAAGTAGGAATTGAGGCGGCTGCACTTACCTGATCTTAGGTTAGGTTAGGTGGCAGCCCGATGTATCAGGCTCACTTTGACTATTCAGTCCATTGTGATACCACATTGGTGAACTTCTCTCTTATCACTGAGTGGTGAACTTCTCTCTTATCACTGAGTGCGTTACATGTTAAGCTCATTGACAAGGGACATCCTTTTTATAGCCGAACGGCGTTCCACATTGCAGTGAAACCACTTAGAAAAGCTATGAAACCCTCAGAAATGTCACCAGCATTACTGAGATCCGTGATCTTACCCTTGTCTTATAATGTGGCCAATATATGGGATATGTTCGACAAGACCACAGTCGTCCGGATAAGCTTATAGTGTGCAAGGCACATAAAACAGCATGCCCTGATTGTCTATAAGACAAATGTATTTGGAAAATGTAATAAGTGCCTAAAACAGGTCAATTGAATTATAAGGGGTTTGTTTTACAAATGAAGCTCTCTGAATATAAGTCCAACAAGCTTTGTTAATTATTGATTTTTTTGTTTGGGTATCTTTGATAAGAACTTTAAAGATTTATTTGAATTTATATAGTTTTCTTTTTGTCATTCATTTATGGTCAATGAAGATGAAAGCTTTTGATTGAAAACAGGCAAATTTCTTTATAAATAAAAAAATATTTTATATTCTCGAATAATGGACAAGTGGTTTTCGGAGTACATTCTAAAGATCTGGAACATCGAATAGCGAAAAGATTACCTAATCACTGTACTGTTTTTCAGTCTGAAATATTAGCAAAAAGAGAGGTGGCGAATTGGCTGAGAATTAATGTTCCAAAAAAAATGTTGGCACTAATATACGAGGGCGGTTCGGAAACTTCTTAGCCTATCAATGAAAGAGAATAGTTAGTTTTTCAAAAATATTTTTATTTTTCAATATAATCTGAAACTTCAATACACTTAGTCCAACGCTTTTCTAGCAATTCTATCCCTTGATTAAAATAGTTTTCCTCAAGGTTTTCAAAATAGTTGTTTACAACTGTAATTGCATCTTCATTTGAGGTAAAACAGCAAGGAATTTTTTTAGATTTGGGAACAAGTAAAAGTCACTGGGAGCTAAATCAGGAGAATAAGGTGGGTGGTCAAGCAAATCGTACTTTAATTCGTTGATTTTAGCCATTGTTAAAACACTCTTGTGCTAGGGTTTCCATATGGATAATTTTCAAAAGAGAACTTTCGCTTTAAAAAAAGAGAACATTTTAACTAAAAAAGAGTTCACAATAAAAAAATTCTTTATTAAATAATGAATAATATTATTGATATTAAAATTAAAATAATAATAGATTCTAATGATAGAAACAACGAAATAAATATATAATAAAACAATAAAAAACAAAAAGAATCACATTTTCTTAAAAAATAAACAAAATAAATTCAAAAATACGCTGTCAAAAATAAAACACACCTGTTCCTATGATCTCGCCCACAATTGACGACGACAACGTATTGGCGTATTTACGTAGTACGTTCAATTACATAAATATATTTCTAATTTTAACGCCGTACGTCGAAACGTCGCAATTGTGTTCCGACCTTTAATTTGTCAACAGATTTAGCCCAGTAAACAATTAGTGGCGAATAATTGTGGCGAATTCCTACTAAAGGCCGGTATGCACCTCTAGCGAAATTTTCGGTAGCAAAAATTTATTTAAGTCTACAACAAAAAAAACAGGGCTGTGTACACAAATTTTAAACCAGCTAATCACTTTTAAAAATTGTTAATATATGTTCCAAATATTCCTCAAATAAATTGTTTATTATTTACAGACCTTTTAAAACTTTTACGCACACAATGATTGTAATAAATTAAATGTTTGCTGCCAAAATATGCTTTTGACAACCCTGTTATTTTCATTAGAGGTGCGTACCAGCTTACGAAATTGAACGCTACCGAAAATTTCGTTAGCATAAATAGCAATGCATTTCTTATGGGAATGAAATTTTTCGTTAGAGGTGCATACCGGCCTTAAATAAATAAAATTCCATCAATCTAGGACTTTTTTTGAAATAGAGTACATAAAGAGCACTGTTGGACATAAAAATACGGCACCAAAAAAAGAGAGTGAACAAAAAGATAGAAACACAAAAAGAGAACATGTTCTCTTTAAAAGAGTTGTAATGGACAGCCTATCTTGTGCCCAGCGCACGCGTTGCATTGTCTTGATGAAAATTTATGTTTTTGTGTTGTAAGTCAGGACGTTTTTCTCGAATTTGTACATTTAATTGATCCAAAAGCTTGCAATAGTACTCTGAATTTATTGTTTTACCCTTTTGCAGATAGTCAATCAATAAAATACCTTTGAAGTCCCAAAAAACCGTTGCCATAACCTTACCAGCCGATTGAATTGTTTTTGCCTTCTTTGGGGCACTTCCTCCAGCTTCAGTCCATTGTTTGGATTGTTCTTTTGTCTTTGGAGTATAGTGGTGGATCCATGTCTCATCAACAGTTATGAAACGACGCTTAATATCCATTTTATTTCGCTTAATACGATCCAAACAAGCTTGAGAAATGTTCATTCTTGTGCGTTTTTGATCGACTGTTAACAAATGCGGCACCCATCTTGCAGAAAGCTTTTTCATCTGTAGTTCTTCATGCAAAATTAAATGGTATTAGCAATTTCACGCACTCTTATTCATCGATCATTTAATACCATTTCATGTGCCTTGGCTACAATTTCTGTTGTTGTTGCTGTTTTTGGACGTCCACTACGTGGTTCATCTTCAATGCTTGTACGACCACGTTTAAATTCAGCAACCCAATTTTTTACTGTTGCATATGAAGGAGCACTTTCACCTAACACATTCACCATATCATTATGAATTTCTTGTCCCGATAAACATTTTTTATTTAAATATATAATGACGGCATGCATTTCTAATTTTTTTATTGTAAAAAAATGCGGATGCGTCTTTTTTGAACACCTGTTTCTATATGAAGGAGTTGCCAGATGGAAACAAAATTTAACATGTGTTCATAACAGAGATGGAAGTTTCCAAAACACTTAACTTTTTTCTGTTTATACCGCGCTTTTTGTGCTAGGCTAAGAAGTTTCCGAACTGCCCTCGTATACTCAGCAGTCAACCTGCAATAAAATCCTTGGACTCTGTGTTCCTTAATTCGAAAACGGTCATCGACTGCCGCAAATCTCTCAATGAGATTGATCAGCCATCATACAATATTCACCTAATATGGGTGCCTGGCCATAGGAACATACCGGGGAACTGCGAAGCGGATGAGTTAGCAAGGCTAGGGACTGATGGCAAATGTTCGATGGGAAAATTGCAAGGGTTGTAACGACACCAAGCAAATATGGCCCCATTTAAACTTAGATTACTGGCGGACCGGGAAAACATTAAATTTTCTTCAACAGAAGAAAATAATCGAGAAAGTTCAGCGGTTAAAACTATAAGTGCCAATGTGTAATAGGTACTTTTAGTTAATGTGGTATCACAATGGACTGAATAGTCTAAGTGAGCCTGAAACTTAATCGGACTGCCAACTTCGGAAAGCGACCTTGTTTGTCATCAAATTCAACAACTATACTGTTTTAATTTAGGTCATAATGTTATTATTTAATGCTTTATTCTCTTTAATTCAATGTGCAAATGTAATTCTAGAAAATTTTTTAAATGTTTACGTAAACTTTTTGTATATAGCGAATAAGAATAAAAACCTTTAATTAATTATATATTTTTATACATGTCTAAGTAGTTTTCAATTTAAGGCATCGCATTTAGGATTTTTTAATGATCATATCAAAAACCAGTTTTGGTTCTTGAAAAGACATTCTACTTTTGTAAATAGGATGTCTTAATACTGTAATGTTTGATTTCGTTTAATAACACTTTGTAATTGGCACATAACTGGACTCGAACTGTTCCTTTGGCGACATATGAAGACAATATCCGGCCAATGTGAAATCGTAAAACATCCAAAGTTAAATTCGTTGTAAATGGGTAGCTCCTAATATAGAAAAATAATTCTTCTTCTATTTTCGGGTGTCTATTGAATATATTTCTTCATTCAACCGTCAAACTGAACGGACGTGTTTTAAGCGGATTATTTCACCGTAATAAGTACCTATTACGAATTTCAAGTGTGGTGGTAAATTATTCATCCACGAAATTCAAATTCATCCACTGGGTTGCTAACTTCAGGGCCCAGTGGACGAGTATCGACTGAAGTTATAAATTTTGGCAATGACCAAGGGTTAGGCCAATTAGTCGACCTGTAGGTGGCGACACTTTGGCAATACCAGAGATAGATGAATCTGAGAGGATATAAACGAGAACTGAGAAGGGCTCAGCTCTTGGAATGATAACTGTAGCAGTATCGAGAATACGTCGGAGGCTTCCATGCTATGGAAGGTACTAGCATCCACTAACTCAGCTCCAGGTTTCATTAAAACCTCGGAGGGTAATTGGACAACGTCCAGTGAGGAGACGTTGGTTCAACAGAAGAAAAATCGAGAAGGTTCAGCGGTTAAAACTAGAAGCGCCCATATGTAATAGGTACTTTTAGTTAATTTGGTATCACAATGGACTGAATAGTCTAAGTGAGCTTGGAACTTAATCGGGCTGCCACTTTAACATAACCTAACCTTCATTGCAATTAAAAAATCATCGGCAACGAACTTCAACCCAGACAGGCGACGTTCTACTTAGCTGCATCCATCCATGCGAATTCAAAAATATCCATTCCTTTAAAACAGATTCTGTAACGATAATCAACTACACGTAATTTATTTGCTTTTAAGTTTTAAACGTGTACCGAACAGCTTACCATAATTGTCTCTTTATAAATTAGAAGAACATTCTATGAATGTCTCCATTCTCTTCAAGAAGTCAACCGTCTTTGCTTTTGTCTCACTGTCTGGCTCTATATCCTTGACTTTACTTATTATTCCGTTTGTGAATACTTTCGTAACCATTTCAAAGTCTCCTGGACGGAAATGTGTTACACAAGCTTCCGGGTAAAAGTCTTTGGCTTTCGTAATCAAGTCGCCATCAGCGTTATCCCTATTATCAAATGTATTAGATCGGGAATGAACCATATATGTTTGTCTAACGGATTGCAGGAAGAGATTTCCGGCAAGTATTTGGCTTTAAAATTATCCCCACAATTAAACGTTTTACAAATGCTATACAAATTTTGTGAAATTGGAGTTTGATCGGCGGAAACGCAAATTATATCATATCCACATTGATAGACAACGTAAACGCATTGGGCTATTGGATTCTTTCAAGGGTCCGATAGTATTTAGACCATTTTCTATAATGTCGTAGGACAATACACACTGCCAGTCGCTTCTAATGCCATTCAAACCAAATACTCGACATAAACGAGTACCATCGCCAATATCTGCCGTTACATTAATTTCATCATATGATAGACAAACTTTGCGACTGTTGACTGGCAGACTTTCCGCAAATGCTGTTATTATTTCCTTAACTTGTGGGTACATTTCTGGCATAGCTCAAATAATGAGCCTAGAATTAAGTATTTCACGAATACTGCGACCCATAACAGAAATTCAATGAAATAAAAAGCATTAATTAAACAAGTAAGGAAAGTGTAAAGTCGGGTGGGGCCGACTATATTATACCCTGCACCACTTTGTAGATCCACATTTTTCTATAGCATATCCAATGTGTTGGGTGCTATATAAAGTTTTATGTTCCATATACATATTGTTACGAATTTGATAATTATAGTTTAAGTTTATTTAAATTAGTTTCCGTTAATTTAAATTTCAAATTGTAACGATAAAATTTCGTTATAACTTGTTGGAATCATCTATTCATTTTCTAGCACTTTCCTGAATTTCTTTTATGTTCTTTTGTTTGCTTATTTTCATGTAAGTTCTCACTCTCTTTGATAACAACCCCTTTGTTTTGTTATTTTGCATTCTCATTTCATCTCATTGTATATTGTCATTGTTTTTGTTCTTGTAGTAATGCGAGCGCATATCTATGTGAGTGTGTATGTGTTTGGCAGCCACCAGATGAATGACTTAATGGTCGTAGATCCTTCTATCATTGTCTAAGAATGTTCTGGCGTTGCCAGAATATTGTAGTGCTACCAGAATGTTCTCGAATTGCCACACCGTCATATATAAAAGCGCTCGCATGCTGCTAACGAGTCAGTCTTAATTAAAGCGTCAAACGAATAACTTCAGTGTGAACGAATTGTAAAGTGTGAAGTCATAGTAAATAAATTGTAGATTGCCGTTATTTAAAAGAACTGTGTTTTAATTGTCGGGTAATTAAAAACGCCTAAATATAAAAACGTAACAATTGGTGTCGGAAGTGAAATAACGGAAAAAAATCTACAATGAAGTTTAATGAGCTTCGTGTGGAAGACTTAAAAAAGGAATTGAGCAAACTGGAGCTGCCGACAACAGGAAACAAGGCTCAATTACAAAAGCGACTACTGGAAGAGTTCGAGCGGCGCAGTATTGATATCGAAACACATGAGTTCGATTATAAGGAAGATCTTGACGAATCAGTAGTAGCCAGCGCCTTGGAAACTCCATCTGTAGCTTCTAATGTTGTTGATTACACATCGATGGTCAATATTTTGAGCAAAATGATGGAAGAAAATTCTCTAAAAATGCAAGAGAATTCTAGAAAAATGATGGAAGCTAATTCTAGAAAATTGGAAGAAAAATTCGACGAAAATTCAAAAAAGATGGACGAAAATTCTAGAATTCTAAATGAGAATCTTCAACAAATTGCTGAAGGCATGGAAAAACGTGTGGACCATATCGAAAGCCAAATTGGGGAGCTGGATAAGAAGATTATTTCTGTGGATGAGAAAATTATGGTTCATGATGAGAAGTTTCTACACATTGAAAGAAAAATGTCAGAGCTGGAAATTAAAGGTGGGCCAGTGCGCGTCATCGAGGGCTCAAAAACCAAACCTCCTGTTTTCGATGGCTCAACTTCATTTGATGTATTCAAATTCCAATTTGAAATGGTTGCTTCTAGAAATTTATGGAACGACAATGACAAAGCAATTGAACTTCTATTGGCATTAAAGGGCAACGCCGCTGATGTGATACAAAGCATTCCCGCTGCCTCTAGAAATAATTATAATGAAGTAATAGCGGCACTTCAACGTAAGTACGGCGGAGAACATAAGCAAGACATCTTCAGAATGGAATTAAGAGGAAGAGTCCAGAAGTCAAATGAGACTCTACAAGACTTTGCAACAGAGGTTGAGCGGTTGGTGCTTTTGGCATACCCAGGAGAGAGTCACCCACTTGTGGACCGCATCAAAATTGAGACCTTTGTGAATGGCATTCGAGACCCAGACATAAAATGTGCAACATATGCCGCACAAAAAGCTACATTCACAGAAACAGTAACATTTGCACTTGTACAAGAGACTGCGAGATTGCTGGCACGGCCTCAAATTCACAAAGTACGCAGAGTAGAGACCGAGTGTGAAGAATTGAAATCGGTCATTGAATTGGTAAAAGAGGCTGTAAAGCAGATAATGCAAGAAATGAAGCAGCAAGCAAATAAATCTAGAATGAAATGCTATAACTGTGATAAGGCTGGACATCTTTCCCGGGAATGTAAAGCGTGGCGTAAAACGTCGGGGACAATCTCGCCATTTCCATTAAACAATAATCAGAAGAAGGCGATCACAAAGCCAAGCGACTCAAATTCAAATTTTGCGGATAATAGAAAAGGTGGCAAACAAGTTATTGATCAAGCCTTGACACGACGGCATTGCAATGTAGAAAGCAGACGCTACTCGAAGGCTGAACCAAAGGAGACAGTTGTAAATGTCAGGCAGTTACACATCGAATCTGGCACAGACTGGTCAACAGAGCAACGTAAAGATCCCATTCTGAGAAAAATTATTTCGGCAAAACAAGAAAATAAGAAACCCAGCAAGAAAGACATCGCAGCCGAAAGTCCACTTATGAAAGCATACTGGGCTCAATGGGATAGTTTAGTTCTAGTCAATGGATCCCTGCAACGTAAATGGGAAAGCGAAGATGGCAAGAGCAGCCGAAATTTGATCATCGTTCCAGATTCCAAAATAAGAGATGTTTTGGCGGAGTTCCATAATGGTCCCAGTGGAGGTCATCTGGGAATAACCAAAACCGCCGAGAAAGTGAAGCAACGATTCTACTGGGTTGGATGCCAGAAATCAATTGCTGAATGGGTAGCCAATTGCGAGAAGTGCATGAAGGCGAAAGGTCCAACAAGGAAAAGTCGAGGTCCTATGCAAGAGTATAGACCTGGAGCCCCGTTTGAAAGAATAGCAATGGACGTGGCAGGCCCTTTCCCAGTAAGTGATTCTGGAAACCGTTATGTCCTTGTGGTCATGGATTACTTCAGCAAATGGCCGGAGGTGTATGCAATTCCAAACCAAGAGGCAAAAACGATTGTGGATGTTGTCAACAAAAACTGGATATGTCGCTACGGTGTGCCGTCCGAGATTCACTCAGACCAGGGAAGAAATTTTGAATCGGCCATATTCAAAGAGATGTGTGAATCCCTTGGTATCAAGAAAACGAGGACTACACCATTACATCCACAATCCGATGGCATGGTAGAAAGGTTTAATCGCACTCTGGAGGAACATCTTCGAAAAGTAGTGGACAACGGCCAGAGGGACTGGGACGAGCATATACCAAAGTTTTTGCTGTCCTATAGATCTGCCATTCATGATTCCACCTCTCGAACACCGGCCAATATTCTATTCGGAACTGAGTTGAAGTTGCCTGGAGATCTGATATTCGGCGCTAAACCTAATGAGCTCGCCATGGAAGAAAACAGAAACGACATTCCAAACACTTTCGGAGAAGTTCACGAATCAGTGCGCAACAAAATAAAAATGGTCAGCAACAGAATGAAGGCGAGATACGATCGTGCTGTAAATACTGAGGGCTTCCAAGAAGAAGAATTGGTTCTGCTATTTAACCCGCAACGAAAGAAAGGACTGTGTCCCAAACTGCAAACACAGTGGGAAGGCCCATACAAAGTCATCAAGAAGATCAATGATGTTGTATACCGGATTCAGAAGGACGACAGCCCTAGATCAAAGATGAAAGTTGTACATCTGGAACGATTGGCTCCTTACGGAACAGGTTCTGTGCCTGTTCGGGACGAACAGGCTTAAGCGGGAGGCAGTGTTACGAATTTGATAATTATAGTTTAAGTTTATTTAAATTAGTTTCCGTTAATTTAAATTTCAAATTGTAACGATAAAATTTCGTTATAACTTGTTGGAATCATCTATTCATTTTCTAGCACTTTCCTGAATTTCTTTTATGTTCTTTTGTTTGCTTATTTTCATGTAAGTTCTCACTCTCTTTGATAACAACCCCTTTGTTTTGTTATTTTGCATTCTCATTTCATCTCATTGTATATTGTCATTGTTTTTGTTCTTGTAGTAATGCGAGCGCATATCTATGTGAGTGTGTATGTGTTTGGCAGCCACCAGATGAATGACTTAATGGTCGTAGATCCTTCTATCATTGTCTAAGAATGTTCTGGCGTTGCCAGAATATTGTAGTGCTACCAGAATGTTCTCGAATTGCCACACCGTCATATATAAAAGCGCTCGCATGCTGCTAACGAGTCAGTCTTAATTAAAGCGTCAAACGAATAACTTCAGTGTGAACGAATTGTAAAGTGTGAAGTCATAGTAAATAAATTGTAGATTGCCGTTATTTAAAAGAACTGTGTTTTAATTGTCGGGTAATTAAAAACGCCTAAATATAAAAACGTAACAATATATTTAAATCTGACCATATACATATATATTTGAGCTATATCCAAATCTGAACCGATTTCTTAAAAAATCAATAGGGTTCTATTCTGGCCCAAGACACATATTTGTGCCAAATTTGATGCCGATTGGACGAAAACTGCGACCTAGACTAAGATCACAAAAATGTGTTCACAGACAGACGGACGGACATGGCTTTGCAACATCCTTCTGGATGTTGCAAACATATGCGCTAACTTATAATACCCGGTTTCACAGTGTGAAACCAAAATATTTCCAATTAAGAATTTTATTGAAGTTGAAGACGTAATTGATTAACAAATGAACTGAAACAATTAATTTTTTAATCAAAGTGAAAAATAAAGTCAATAAAGACATTTATTTTAATTTTTACTTTTTTAATTTAACTTTATCTAAAGGTATTTAATAAATTATAATAATAATTTATTTGAAAGAAAATAAACTTTTTCAATCGTTGCTTTGGATGATTCCCCATCAAGTTATAATAAAATTTGCAAAAAAAAAAGTTATCATTTCGTTCTGTTTTTACACATTTGATTTCAATTTTAAAGTAATAATGTTAGCAATATTAATTAATTAATTAGTAAACTATTAATATGCCCTGTACTATGCTATGTTCACCGGCATAAATTTGTTGCTTTTAATACTATGGTTCACGCATTTTCGAGATTTCAGACATCAAAACAGGTTATTTAGAGCAAAATGTTAGCGTAGTGTAAGACACTTATGGATCTCTTCATCAGGATGCTATATCTATTCCATGTTTAGCTCAATGACAAGGGTCCTCCTTTTTATAGCCAAACGGCGTTTCACATTAAGAGGAAATCACTTAAAGAAGCTTTGAAATTCTCACAAATGTCACCAACATTACCGAGAAACTTTTTGGTGTTCGGTCGAAACTTGAATTGAACCCATTATCCTTTGTATACAATTCGGGTATGCTTACCATTGATCCGCGGTGGCTTCCTATCGTGGGTATAAAATCGAGTTTTGAGAAGATGCCCTGGAATAGTGAATGCAACATATTTTCACAATTTTTATATACACACTCATAAAAAAAAGTCAGCTAAAAACAGCAGTCGATATCTGCTGTTATACTTTTGTACTTCAGGACCTAATGAACAACAAATTATAAAATTTTTAGGTTATACATTTTTCCTCAAAGCATATTTAAGAACCAAAAGTAGTTTTTGGTATATTTTTGCACTGTAATATACTTACAAGCTCCTAAATACGATCACCAACCATTTTGTTTGCTGTTACGCCTCGATTCGATAAATATTCAGATTTTTGGTCAAATACTATAGATATTCATAAAATATTGTTTTAATTATGTTAAAACAATATATGTCAGTTGACATTTTTATTTGTTTCAGGCAAAATAAAACATGTTTTACTGTAATCGACCTTAAAAAATAGCAGGAAATGTTTGCTATTTCAGCAAACAGTGACTGCTGCCCCTTTTTCAGCAGACTTTCTGTTGTTTTAGCAGACTCTTCTGCCGTCCCTACTAACAAATTTCTTTGGGTGCATATACCATTATAGTGCCACTTAACGACCATTATAGTGTCACTTAAAAGGATCCATGGTAGCGATAGGAAAATCGAATAATGCTGGAAGGGAAGAGGCACTAAATATTTGTATTTTAGAAAAATCATATTTCGTGAATCCAGGGCCTTTAATTTTTTTTGCAAAAAATCCTCTTTAGGCTCTCCATAGGAGATCGTCTCAAACCCTGGTCAAAGCACGCCTACACACATCACTTTGAATTCACGTTAGCCCAAAATTTAAAGTATTGTTTACTTGATATTATTAAAATATACTATTCATCCCAATACAAAAATTAAAAAAACAAATAATTTTTCAGGTGTCAACATCTTGAAAACTACGCCGGTATTAGGTTTGCATTATCGCGCTAAAATAGCCATTTTACACGTTTAATTTTCTTTCATAATGTCTTTAATTTTTAACTTCATTCTGCTTTTACTATTTTTTTTTTATTTTAGCGGTTTAGGGTAGGTATTAAGATCGCATTATCCTGCTAAAACAGAAATTTGTTCACGGTCATTTTTTTTTAATTCATTTTAAATAAAATAAACCATTTCAATTGTTACTTCGTATCGTTCCCCTTCAAGTTATAAAATGTTCCACAAAAAAATTAGTAACGATATGCTACTTTTAAAGATTTATTTTTGATTTTAGCGGCCAAACTCGAAATTATTACCCACCTTTTCGAAGTTTATATACACCTATACGGAAAAAATATTTACTTACATTCTTTTAATAATGTACACACAAGATTTAAAAATATGAAATATTTTAGTACAATACATAGCGTTTTTTTGGGACAAGGGGTTTTATTTTTAGACTTACTTTTTTACAGAATTTTGTTTATATTGAACTTAACTCTAATAAATGCAACAGTTTCACAAACATTATGGAAGGTATTCACAAAAACGTACGTAGTTTCTACGATTCGATACTTAATAAATGCACATTTCCCCATCGAAAGAAAAGTGGGTTTTGGAGTTTTCTTTTTTGATTCTTTGGTTTACATGCGGAACACACCAAATTTAGTATTATCGCCAGGATTATTGAGAGCTGTTTTCAAACTCAATCCTAAAACTTGGCGTGTATTAGCTGGATCTATAATACCATCATCCCACAGACGAGCAGTACTATAGTAAGGAGAACCTTCCTTTTCGAAGGTTTCCATAATGGGAGCCTTCAATTTGTTAGCTTCCGCTTCTGTAAATTCTTTTCCAGCACGTTTTCTTTGATCGGCAGTAATTTGAGCCAATACATTAGCAGCTTGTGTACCGCCCATAACTGATATGCGAGAATTTGGCCACATAAAAAGAAATCTTGGAGAGTATGCTCGGCCACACATGCCTGAAAGGTAAAAATTATATCATTTAAAATCCGAAAAAAATAAAGGATTATTTTTGAAACTTACCATAATTACCAGCTCCATATGAACCACCTATAATGACAGTGAATTTTGGAACATTAGCGCATGCAACGGCTGTAACCATTTTGGCTCCATTTTTGGCAATTCCATGTGCTTCCGCATCGCGTCCAACCATAAATCCAGTGATATTTTGCAAAAATACTAGTGGAATATTTCTTTGGGCACACAGTTGTATAAAATGTGCACCTTTCAAGGCGCTCTCCGAAAAAAGAACTCCGTTATTTCCGACAATACCAACGGTATGACCATAAAGTTTAGCAAAACCACATACTAGAGTTTCACCATACAGTTTTTTGAATTCTGTGAAGCGACTACCATCGACAATACGTGCTATTACCTCGCGTACATCAAAACTCTTTGTTAGATTTGGACCGACAATGCCATACAATTCACGTGGATCATATTTAGGTTCTTCAACTTCGGCCTCAAAAATGTTAGATGCCGCTTTGATAGTCTTTTTACTCGAGTAGAGTAAATTTTCATTGTAAGCATTGGTTGCAGCGGTATTTAAATTGCTCACGACTTGACGTGCCAAATAGAGAGCATGTTCATCATCGACAGCATAATGATCCGTTACACCCGAAGTTTTACAATGTAAATCAGCACCGCCTAAATCTTCAGCAGATACTTCTTCTCCAGTGGCGGCTTTTACTAATGGTGGACCAGCCAAAAATATAGTTCCTTGCTTTTTAACAATAATACTTTCGTCAGCCATAGCTGGGACGTAGGCACCACCAGCTGTACAGCTTCCCATGACAACAGCTATTTGAGGAATCCCTAATGCTGACATATTAGCTTGATTGTAGAAAATGCGACCAAAATGCAACTTATCGGGGAAGACCTCAGCTTGACGAGGTAAATTGGCACCGCCTGAATCCACAAGATAGACACATGGAAGTCTATTCTCTTGAGCAACCTCCTGAGCTCTTAAATGTTTTTTCACCGTTATTGGATAGTAGGAACCACCCTTGACTGTGGCATCATTGGCAACAACTACACATTCAGTTCTGAAAAATGTTTAAATTTCATATGATAATTATTTTATGTATGATATAAAAAGCAATTAGTAAATATTTTCATACTAAACAATGGAAGGAAGACTTCTGGAGACCATAAACTTCTAACGCAGATTTATACTGAATTTTCCGGTGATGGAATACTGATAACTAAACTTGGAATAAGTGATGTGCTCTTTGTGGATGTTCTCACAGTGGACGACCTTCCCCAAGAACGGTATATATGGGTTCTATATTAAAAAAAGGGGCCACTGTAAACCATATTTAAAAAATAACCATTCATTCAAATGTCCCAAAAAAACGAACTCTTGGTTCCGAAGAAATAATTTCTATATATGAGTAATATCGAAAAAACGGATCGACATCAAACATATTCAGCATAACTGTTAAGTGGTATAAAATACATCCAAATTTCAAATTTGCGCTAAATCGAATGAAAATTGTGACATATATAGTTAAGAAATAAAATGGGCAATATGAGAACTATATGACAAAAAACCGGCGCTTAAAAACAATATACACTAAATTTTTTCATGAGTGTAAAAACGCATCACATTCTATTTCTATAAGGGAGTTGATCAAATTGGTGCAAAATAAAGTAAGTTCGACCGGGCCGAATCTTAAAAACCCACCACCATGGATCACATATAAGAGTATCATTTAAGAAAATAACGGCTTACATTATAGTATATAGAATTTCAGGTGGTTATGATACTCCCTCAATAATATTAGTTCAAATGGAAACGTTATTACGCCAAACAGATAAAATTTAAGTTTATACGCGATGGCTTCCATGGTTTTTAGTACGACGAAAACTGGGAAAAAGGCCTTTGAATTGTTTGTCTTTTTCCGTTTTTTCTCTAGCAAACCTGATCATCCAGAGGTACTACTTTATATATCTATTTTTTGCCACAAACGTCCATAAAGCAGAAATATGAATTGACTGCATATTTAGGAAATAATAATATGTTGTCTACCGTATCCGGAATAGTATTTTTCTCTATTTTTAATTATCGTGTGAAATACGAATTGCCTGAATTTGTAACCAAAGCTCCTACCGCATATTTACCTGACACTTCCATAGTGCTATTTCAATAGTTGTCATTTTTATAGATTATTAATAACATATCTTACCCGCATATGCGACCAACTCCAGTAATAATGCCTCCAGAGTTAACCACTTCATCACCATACAACTGATAACCAGCCAAAGTACTCAATTCCAAAAATGGTGATCCTTTATCCAGTAGTTTATTGATGCGCTCACGAGCCAACAGCTTGCCTCTAGACGTGTGTCGTTCAATGGCTTTGTCCCCACCACCAGTTAAAACTTCACTCGTAATCGAACGCAACTCATCCACTAACTTTACCATATCTTTTTCATTTTCCTGGTTCAAATAATGTTATCAGCATGAGAATTATGCAACTGGTCAACACAAAAACTCACCTTAAATTCGCTCGAATTAGAATCGACAGAAGTTGGCAAAACATTGCCCTCTCCTACATGTAATAAGCGAATTGAACCCCGCAACACATTGGTAGTGAAGGAATTTCGGAAAATGCTGAGTTTCAGCATTATTAGTGTATAAATGCAATCGAAACGGTAAGTATAAACTAATAAATAAATGTACTCGACAGCACAACAGAAAAACAACTGTGCAAAATGTTGGCGATCGGACCTGTTAAAATTACGAAAGAATGAATGAAGTCAACATCTCTGTCATTACAAACGAATGTACGGTTTTATGATCATTGTACCCATCTAAATAAAATATATTGGCGATCAACAGCAATTTCAAAAGCGATGAAGAAAATATTGTACCTCATTTCTCCGAAGCAACAATAAATACAGAAAAATGTATATATTGTGCCGCTCAGATAAACAAATAATTTACAAGAATATCGTCAAAAGTTTGGACATTCAAAGTCAATTGGAAACATATTCGATAATGTTTCCAAAGCAACCTATTTGCATACATGTATTTTTTAGTTGAATTCTACTATAGGCCGGTATGCACCTCTAGCGAAAAATTTCATTCCCATAAGAAATGCATTGCTATTTATGCTAACGAAATTTTCGGTAGCGTTCAATTTCGTAAGGTGGTACGCACCTCTAATGAAAATAGCAGGGTTGTCAAAAGCATATTTTGGCAGCAAACATTTAATTTATTACAATCATTGTGTGCGTAAATGTTTTAAAAGGTCTGTAAATAATAAACAATTTATTTGAGGAATATTTGGAACATATATTAACAATTTTTAAAAGCGATTAGCTGGTTTAAAATTTGTGTACACAGCCCTGTTTTTTTTGTTGTAGACTTAAATAAATATTTGCTACCGAAAATTTCGCTAGAGGTGCATACCGGCCTTATCTGGTATTGAGAACTCGAGTTTTCGAATTAAATCTTAAGGCGTTTTCTTTTCTGAAAATATGATATGTCTTCATTTTGTCTTTACAGAATGTACATTTTTAAAATGCTGCCAGCAAACAAAAAATGCTATTTTAACGACCAGAAATGAATTCAAAGTAGTAAACAAGGTGAACATAATTAGGTTTATCCTTGAAAAAATTTTTTGATACTGTGTTCTCCGCCTTTTCTATTTACTGCGATCTTATTCTAAAGAATGTAAACCAATTCAATTGATGCTCTCAAAAGGTGTTTATAAGTTTCTAGTTATTGTACCAAAAAAAAAACACATAATAAAGATATTAAAGAATGGCCTTAATGTAGTAATATGACGGGCGCCAGATAACACTTTTGTCCTACTAGTGTTTTCGTATCGGTGTGAAATCTGTTGGAAAATGTAATTTATTTCTCATTTAAAACATATGCAATAACAAAAGACAGAGCTGGATATATACCATTGATGATAACTTGGCAACACTGCGACTAAGCATATTGACATTTGTAAACAAATCAGTTACCAATGAATTTTGAGTACCCGTTGACTACAAATCACTAGTGTTTGTTCAAGAGTTTGACACTACCAGCAGAGAAGAATTTTCATCTCGTGTTTGTTAAAGCCCAAATTTTTAGTGCAAAAAAATGTTGAACCCAACCAAATTGCTGGCCCGTAATGTTTCCAAGTTCATGGTCAGGCACCACAGCCATGGTGGTATTCCCGGAGAGGTAAGTGTCGTGCAATTAAGAAATGAAATTTGCTTCTAAACTTTGTAATCAACTCAGATTGTGATTACATAATTTGAACTTTTTCTTGATGGAAAAATTATAACACGAAATTAATTTCTTTTTTTCTTTTCCAGAACTTGCCCTTCAGCTTGAACAATCGCTACAAGTTGACAGCAATTTTCACCACCTTTACCGTTTTGGGTTTTGGTTCACCATTCTTGATCGTCAGACATCAACTCTTGAAATCTTAAATACCAAAATTTAGGTTAGTATAATAAAACTATGCGAGTTTTATAATATAAATGGCCAGTGAGCAATAGAATAAAGCAATTTCTTCGCGGTTTTCTTGAAATTGTTAAATGTTATGTAATTTCTTTTGTTACTTTGCCATGTAATTTTCCCCCGGACCTATGCCAGAATGTTATGATTTCGGATTTTATTAATAATATGTTGAAACTGCAAAAGGGTCTGTGCCCTTTTCAGTTCATCCATATTCGGACAGTAGTTTAATAAAAAAACTTCCCCAACAAGTCCAGATTAAATTAGGTGTGAAACCACTTATAGGAGCTTTGAAACACTCGGACATGGTGAATAGAGCTAACAATAATCTGTAGTCAAAATGGGCATGAAAAGCAATGAGTCACAATGCTTTGCCAATCTAGCACGTCAATTGAAAAGTTTCGGACAAATGCACTGATTATATTCATCTTTTCTGAGAAACAGATGTCCTGTCCCCCTGTACTGGTTTACGAATTCGCAAAACTTTCTCCAACCTTTATTTTCTGAACCACAATGATATATAATACGAAATTGGTCTACATAGTTCCTATGGATATGCAATTTAGTTGAAAGAAATTTCATGACAAAACATGAAATGGTTCAAAATCTATTTACTTTTGCGTTTTACGAATTCGAAAATATTCTCCATCTGGAGAATATCGTGGATGCGGGAACTATTCAAGAGAAACTAATGTAGGTAGTAGCCGTAGTTTTCATTGGTTTGTTACACATTTCATTATATTGATGAAGATGAGCTTTACATTCTTCAAATAGGGTCGTTTTCTCGGATTTCATCCTCGTACTGAATGGTATGATGCACACGTTGAGTATGTTTAGAGTGTAGCCTACACCTGACTGCCACATAAAATATTAGCAATGATTCAATCCTTCTTTCAAGAAAATTTAACAAAAACCAACTAGGGAGTTGATAATTACTTTCTATTCATCTAATAAAGAAAAAAATGGAAGTTAAAAATGTATACTGCACCCAAAAATATTTACACTTATTATATGAGCCAAAGTATTGGAACTGTTCGTAAGCCGCATATAAAGAATAATAGTTTTAATCCGTGTGTTCTCAAGCTTCTGTAAACATAGAATCGGGCGGATATCATTTATGATAGAGAAGTTCATTAACTGTGGTATCAAAATGAACTTAATATTCTGAAGTGATTTTTAAATAAAGGGCTGTCATCATACCTAACTATATATGTATGCATATTAGGGCTATAACCATTTTTTTTTTTTTTGGTTTAGTACCACGAGATGCGCCATGATGTTTTATTAATGAAAAGCATTATCTTGCATCATTTTAAGAAAAAACCTTCACCCACCAAACGCATTTTCTAAATCAATACAAAAAAAAAAAAATAAAAATTTTGGAATTTTTTTGAACCACTATTACACTTTTCTTATAAGACGTATTGAAATGCAATGAATCACGAAGCCAAATTATTAACAATAAAGGGGGCTATACTCGAAAACGCGTCGAAGAAGCTAAAATTTCCATTAAAACTAAAATAAAGTTTGACAGAATTGTTTTTTGTTTTTATATTCATATTCTAAACGTCATCGCTGTTGGTGGGTGAACTTTTTTGACGCTAGCGAAAAAGTAAAAACGTATTTCTTCATAGTTTTTAATGGCCTATTGGACTATAGTATGCCAATTTTGAAATTCGCAAAAATTGTTAAAAAGTTATAGCCCTAATGTATATGCTATATGAAGTTGTAGTTTAACTCGCCTAGTGATTTAAAATTACGAATAGCGACTTTGTTTATATATTATAATAAATAATATATAAAACGGGACATATGACTTCGTATACATTGTCCAACCTTAATATCGCTTCTACGAGAGCGATGGTGATGGTCGAACAAAGGACACTGGCACTGTACGATACTCAAAATAATGCCAGATCTGACAAACACCAAAAGAAAATTTTGCTTTAAAATTCATTGAGTAAGTAGGTTTTGAGGTCTTCTTAAAAGATATTGAAGTTTTTAAGGATGAAACATTAGTAAAATAAAGGCAGTTTGGCTGAGATGTTGCCATAAATACATATTCAGGCAGCAATACTACTACAAATGGCTATAAATCAAAGATCGAGATCCTCCTAAATAGGAAATAACTTACATACATATGAGGATATAGAATCTATTGGGATCTTGTAATATCTGTAACTTATACAACAAACCGTCATTTGCGAAAACTGAGAATTTGTTTTTTTTTAACATGACAAGCTATGCCAGCAACGTTCCAATATTATACTTTTAAAACTTCTGAACTTTTAACTTATATTCTATTCAAATATTTTTATATTTTACAATTATATTCTAATATACATCTTGTTTTTTTTTTTCAATTTTCAGATTAAACGAGTTGCGTTTAACATAGAAGCGATAATGATTCAGTCTAAAAGTATGGGGTGAACTATATAAGATGTAAAGTTAAATACGAAATATAACAACAAAATAAAAAAAGAAAAAAAGATTTTTATTTTTAAAAATAAGCCTATCGAACAAGTAGGTGGTTAAAACATAGCTAAACTTTATCAGATAATTTGCAAATGTGAATGTAGCAGGTATATACGAAAGATCAAATTAAATATTAAAATCGGAATATCTTGATTTATTTGACATTATTGAAATCTCAAATTCCTGTATAAGTACTAGATTTAGGTTTGGGTACACTTTTGTCATCTTCAAATTCATCTTTTTCTTGATAACCAAAGACGTTTGATCGACACAATAAAAATCGGGTGTTGACCTTGAAGTATTTTTGTTATTATTGACTTTTGGACATTAGAAATACAAATGAAGTTGTTGGAGACGAATATTGGATGGCAATCTATACCGATTCCTAGAGTATGTTTAGATGACTTTTTTAAACACTTTTCATTCCCTTCCAATCCTAGATTACATGGGAAGTATACACCTGGCATATCCATGCGCTAAACTAGACATACATCATATCCCTTTTTTGAAAATAGCTCTCAATATGGCCCATATTTAATATTTGTTTTTTAATAAAAACTTGAAAGAATACAGGCATACAAATTTTGTTTTCATATTCGATAAATTTGTGACGGAAAAGAGTAAAAAACAATAGAATAAATTGTTATGAAATATCGAACCTTCATTTCACGGTTCGATTTTATCCCCTTCGCTAGACTCCAGTTCTTTGTCGCCGTGAAACACGAACTTTGTATTAGTCTAAAGTTTTGAAAATTCCAATTGCCTTGTCTTCATGTATATTTCTGCACTTTTACACCCATATACAAAAACGTTAACGAAAACTTCTAGCCTACTTTTACCATGTACATTTCTTCGATAAACTGCATGGCTGAACAAGAAGGTTAAATCATGGGCCCATATGATTACAATTTTTTTATTTCGACAAATTTTAAGATGTCAAAATCATATGTTTATGGTGATTGCAGCTCTTCTAATGACACTGCATAGCAAATGCATCTCAAACAAACTCGCGCATTCATAGCTGGAGAATTGTTCAAAGTTGACTTGAGTATCTTGATAACATATTCCAGACCCAAAATACCACGTACATCAGTTTTTAAACTGCATCATAAACTGTTTTTGTTAATAGATGGCGAAGATCCATTTGACTGACTTCCATTCTTAACTTTGGTGGGTATTACAGTCTTATTTGTCTCATATCGGCGTTCCTTGGATGAATTATCCACTTCACAATCACTCATAGGTGACACAATTAAATTTGAACCTTTATTTTTCTCTGGATTTTAATTATTTTTTCAGGACAATTGAAAGAATAAATAATTGCTACTTTTACCAATGCCATACGATTCTTTTATCAGCTGATTTTGACTTCTTAAAATTGTAAACAACATATTGAAATTTGTTGTTTTTGCTATCGTGATTCAACCTCCTTATTCAGCCATGGATAAACTGTTAATGCTGCTAATTTCACATCTTTCTTATTCCGACTCAGTCGGGAACCCACCTATTCAACAGAATGGATATATTTTTTAGTTATTAACTACAAAATACAGCTCTGGTACATAAAAACTTAACGAAGTATCAACCTTATGATGACAGTGATGCCAATTTATCAGAAAGCTGAGCTAGAATATTCGTTTTTATCGCAGGACACCAAAAACGCCTAATTAAATTATTTCACTAGCTTTGGTTTATATGCGTTCTTTTGCATAATTTGTCTAAAAATATTTTCAGAAAGTAAAAGTAGAAATACAATTCCTTGGATATAAGTTTCGCAGATTTTGGCCAACCTAATCACAAAGCAAGCTCAACTTTTTAAGCATTCTAGTTAAAAATCAAATTTTTAGACATCTAGTGAACACTATGAATATGACGCACAATGTAGGGTTGTTAATATTTTCTTATTACATTTCCAAGTAAAAAATTTTGATTTTTTTTTAATATTCAGTATATCAAGTAATCGTGAAAAAATGACGATTTTAGGAGCTAAACTCGAACTTAATACCCACCTTTAGTACTAAGTTCGTTTCTGCCAAAAAAAAACTAATATCTTCATCTATCTCCGTAAATAGGGTCTCAAAACCAGGGATGCTAACTTATTTATGCGAAATAATATACCTGCCTATTTTTGGTGCGAAAAATTCAGGGTTGCATAAATATTTGCTTGACAATGCTCAAAATAAGTACACTATTATTGTGCTCGTTTTGGCTTATTGTATTGTCTCAATAAATTGAAATTGAAAATAAAGATTTCGCATTTATTCCGCACTTACGTTTTTTATATGGGGTATAACAGTTTTTCGTGCGAAAACGTGATCTTAGTACTAGGCTTATAATACAATTTATTACAGTATAATAGATTTCTTTTCAAATTTGCGGAAAATAACGAAATGTTTTTATTAGCGTTGGCATCACTGTTGTCTTGACGATGTGTTGTTTTGTAGTTATTTTCGTTCAACCGTACGCGCCGCCATATTAAAGTTCAGTCAAGATCCGGTCAGCTGCGTTGCAAGGCACAATTGTACGATTTCTCTCCGTTAATGAAAATTGCTAGTGTTTCACTGTGTGTGTAATTAAAAGTAAAATAAAAAGGGAAAAATTCCATATATTGTTGAAAAAATTTAATCACAGTGCAATTAAAGGAAATCGTTCCGTAAATACAGACATTACAAATTTTATTCAAAAATTACCTGTTTTCGAGTTCAAGAAATCTCGAAAAAAGCGAAAAGGTGTTGCTTAACAAAATGGCGAAAGTGACGAAAAATTCAAGTGCATTTGGAACACTAGTTTGAATGCCAACAACATATATATCATATTTTGGTAGCAGTTTGAGGATAATTCAATAAAATACCTAAGCAATACCTCAAAACGAGGACTTACTTTTTTGCCACGAGTTTTTAACTTAGTACAAGAGGAAAGAAACCCCCCAAAAAAGCTCGGGCACCCGTCTCGCAGTTCAATTCACACATACGACCACCGAATTTAATAATGTAGTGAGTGACGTGACGTAGAGGACAACCCCATACATACGGTTTTTGGTTTTTAAAATAAGATAAAATGCCTTTTGGTAATTGATTTTATGTGAGAAGATTTCCAAAGTATTCCATGAAACGCAATAGAAAATTGATATTCTATTCCATTTGTCTATTAAAATAAGTGGAAACGTTAAAGAGAAACCCTGAATACGACATAAAGAGTAAAAAAAAACTCGGCTGAGGAGCTAAAGGCCCAGACAAAAGTTTCTGTGGAATTAGCAGCTTTCCGTACGGGTTTTCATTAGCATTTATGGTGAGTCTATTTTTTAGAGTTTATTCAGAAATCCTGCTATTAAAGGTGGAAAAATGCATTAAACAAACATCGGGCTATATCCTAACCTCAATTTTTAATTTTTTGTTATGTTTTATATATTCGTTTTATTCTTACGTTGGAGAAAAAAACTGAAAGTACCGTTCAACGCACGAACAAAACATTTTATTTTATCAAAGCATAAATACTGAAGGCAAGAACTTTGTAAAGTACATATCAAGATTCTTTTGTTTGATATTTTTGCATTTTCTTTTCGCCTCTACCCCACGCTACCCTTCTTATTTGTCTCCCTAAAGTGTTTTGCATTCTGTCTTAATTCGTGCTCAGTATTTTTGAGGTTATACTTCATATGTCTATTTAAAAGAAGAATTATCAATATATATATATATAAAACTAGTGAGAGGCAAACAAGCAAGCGCCGTATAATATAAAATTCTTTTGCCTTTCCTTTCATCAACGCTTATAAAACCTACAGACATGACCTCTTTTTGATGGTGTTTTTGTTGCTTTACCTATAATCGCGAGATGATGAGATAGTTTAGGATTTTAAACCAATATTAACTTTTGTATACAAGAATCCAGAATGTGTGCCTTGTGTGAAATAAAATTTCATCAAATTTCTGGCAATTATTAGACAACCAACAAGGTTTTCTGTTTTTTTTTTTTTTCATTACAATTACATGTATACACATATGACTGGTGTTGTTGTTGTTCTTTTTTTGTGAGGCGAATGAAGTTGGGTAGCTCTGTCTTTTTTACTCTCATAGAATTTGCCGTATATAGTATGCTGTACTCATTTACACCTCTGTCAGTTTTCTTTGGGATTTCTCTGTTTTGTTTTTTACATTAACGTCATTTCATAGAGATGCCACATTTTCATGAAGAAAGATGGCAACAATAGGAATTAATATACATTGTTGTCATTTCGAATGGTGAATGTGAAGAGCCAAAGAGATTGGAAGGAAATGCTTTAAAAATATGAAATATTCCTTCGATTACCAATTGTAGTCGTAAACTGCATTCCCAATAACCAATTAAGCTTAAATCTTCTATCAACTTTGGGTTCGCGTTAGCCCACTTTGGACTCTGTCCATAGAAGAAAGTCTCAGAACCCGGCCGAAGGCCCCCCATTTGTCCACTTTGGGTTCGCGTTAACTCACTTTGGACCCTGTCCATAGGAGAAAGTCTCAAACTGCGACCGAAGGCCGGGACACGCCAATTTTCAAGGGTCGGTATCTTGAAAACTACGCTCTTCTGACAAAGTTACTTAATATTTTCTCTTTAAAATATACTATTTTTTATCAAGAACGCCAAAAAAGCAATTTGATTCATTTTATGAAAAATTGCTGTCAGAATTAACAAAAATATTAAGGAAAATACCGATTTTCAGATGTTGATATCTCGAAATCTAGGCTTTTCCACCAATCAAAACCCCTAAAAAATTCTATGCACTGGGATCTCTTCGTTTGAAATTAATCCTCCAAAAGTTTTAGAACAAATTATTCCCATCGAGCAGCCCTTATGTCTAGTTCTCACATTCAATGTATGTTCTTTGTTGCAAATTTTTTCATGTGTTCTGTGTATTTTTTTTTTTTTATTTTGTAGATCTACATATATTGTAGGTCTACTGATGATATTGATAGATATGTTGTTGTAGGTCTCCTGATGATATTTATTTTTCGAAATTACAATTATATTGCCCTACTTTAAATTCTGCTATTCCATAAGGCAATAGTGAATTGAATCTGTTAAAAATTATTTCAAATTAAGGCATGTGCTATGTTTGCGTCTCACAGATGGAAATTAAAACAAAATATGTAAACATTATTCGCGGCATAGTCTACCAATGTCAATTTTCATTTTAGTCTATATATTTGTTATATAGGGTAGTCGAAAAAGTCATTTCAAATTTCTACGACCACTTTTTGCCCCTTTTTCCTCTAGAAGCATTATTCCATCAGTTTAATATGTTGGTGGTTTCTCGACGAAAAAATGTGGCAAGTTTTTGTCGCAACATTTTCTTGAAGCCAATTTTACTCCAACTTTTATATGGACAATATTTTTCGTAATTTCATCGATCAGAGCGAGGATCATCTTTCACAATGAAATTTCCAGAATGGAATATTGCTGCGCTGAAGAAACCTTTGCTTTAGAATGTGCCAAATTAAGGGCGGATTACATTGTTTGTATTTCGTTTTTCCTACCTACTCGAGGAAATAGTGAAGGCAACTGGTGTTCATATCGAGAAAAATTGAATTGTTAAAAAATAGATCAGTTTATAAAACAAAAAAAAATATTTTCATACAAAATGTATGGTATGACAAACACTTTGTGTAAGCCACCCTGTACAAAAGTGGTAAACATGACCATCAATGTTGAGCAATCTTACCAACCTTTCCCTTTCAAATCACATAATGTTAAATACATAATTATTTCATGTTTCACTTTGAAAAAATATGCCAAAAATTTCGTTGAAAGCATTACTTTTGTTTTCAAATTATATTGTAAAGGGTGATTCTTTTGAGGTTAGGATTTTCATGCATTAGTATTTGACAGATCACGTGGGATTTCAGACATGGTGTCAAAGAGAAAGATGCTCAGTATGCTTTGACATTTCATCATGAATAGACTTACTAACGAGCCACAACGTCGAATTTTCAGTGAATGGGCCCTAGAAAAGTTGGCAGAAAATCCGCTTTTTTATCGACAAATTTTGTTCAGCGATGAGGCTCATTTCTGGTTGAATGGCTACGTAAATAAGCAAAATTGCCGCATTTGGAGTGAAGAGCAACCAGAAGCCGTTCAGGAACTGCCCATGCATCCCGAAAAATGCACTGTTTGGTGTGGTTTGTACGCTGGTGGAATCATTGGACCGTATTTTTTCAAAGATGCTGTTGGACGCAACGTTACGGTGAATGGCGATCGCTATCGTTCGATGCTAACAAACTTTTTGTTGCCAAAAATGGAAGAACTGAACTTGGTTGACATGTGGTTTCAACAAGATGGCGCTACATGCCACACAGCTCGCGATTCTATGGCCATTTTGAGGGAAAACTTCGGAGAACAATTCATCTCAAGAAATGGACCGGTAAGTTGGCCACCAAGATCATGCGATTTGACGCCTTTAGACTATTTTTTGTGGGGCTACGTCAAGTCTAAAGTCTACAGAAATAAGCCAGCAACTATTCCAGCTTTGGAAGACAACATTTCCGAAGAAATTCGGGCTATTCCGGCCGAAATGCTCGAAAAAGTTGCCCAAAATTGGACTTTCCGAATGGACCACCTAAGACGCAGCCGCGGTCAACATTTAAATGAAATTATCTTCAAAAAGTAAATGTCATGGACCAATCTAACGTTTCAAATAAAGAACCGATGAGATTTTGCAAATTTTATGCGTTTTTTTTTAAAAAAAAAGTTATCAAGCTCTTAACAAATCACCCTTTATAACATATGTTGATGTTGGAGTTGATCAACATCAATTTATTTTAATAATATTTTTAATAGAATTCGTTTTGGAACTTGGTTTTTGTTTTTTTATTTTTTAACTTCAAATAAGTAATATACAAAGTATTTGGCCTTTGGCCGAGCAATCTGACCTTCATATTTTTTTACATTTACATACTAAAATCTCTTATTTTTCCATGAGTTCCTTGTTTTTAGCATTTTGTGTTCACTGAGTTTAGAATCCTCATAGAGGATGCATAAAATATTCGAAATTTCCAATAAAATGAAACATTCTAAATATAAGAGGTCAGCTTTTTAAATAACTTCAACGTTATTGATTTTCATAAAAACAAACTTATAAATCTTTGCCGTTGAATTCTTTCATATATTTTTGTTTAGTAGCACGTTTTTCAATGCAGCTTAGTAAGCACATACAATTGTTGCCGCTTTACATATAAAAAAACAAGCCAGTTAACAAAAAAAAAACTTAAGACTATTGATATAACATTTCAGTTTAACGAAAATAAGAAGAAGAATAAAGGCAGCCAAAAGTGTATAACGTTCATTACCAACAAACGATAAAAACGGCGGACACCACAAGTTATTCAATGGTGGAGAGAGGAACCTGTTTTACATGTTTGACATCTTTTTTTTTTCGTATATTTTGTTTTCATCTACATTGGCCTGACTGCCCCCACCAAAATAGTCCAATAAGCTGTTGTATTAACTTGGAGGTTTTTAAAATCATTTTATATGAAAGACAAAAAATCGGCCACTATTGATGAATTCAATCTAATTTAAATTGATACAAATATTTGCTATTATATACATGGTTACATACATGCATATTTTCAATGTTGCGGGTGTACTCATAGTGAAATAGATACCTAATCACAATTATGCCTAGAAGAGTTGTTGTAAAAGCGAACATAGTATAACTGGAGATGCATATTATAGCTGCATATATTATGAAGTGGTATAACTTTGGAGCTGGGAATATTGGTGGTCTACTGATAGCAGTGGTGTAATGTACGTTTTGTATATGGTCATTGGTCCATGTCAGTTTCTCTTCCAGAAAACAAACGTGAGTCCTTTTGTTAAGGTGGCAGTAAAACTAAAAGACATGTGAAAATGTTAATATTAATAAAACTGAGCTTTTGGGAGGATTGGCTTGTTTCAATCAATGGGAAACGCTCAGAAAAGTCAACAGCTGGATATAAATTTTTCCTGTAAAACTTTTTGCTGTTTGGCTGAAGCTGGGGTTACATTGGTGGCTCATAGTCATTTTTTACTAGACTAATATTTAATCTCTTGGAATTGACAAATTTCCAATAAAAGATATAAAAATGTGTGTGAAAATAAATTATAATGGATCTCGTTATAAAATCACAAAATGAGCGCCCCCTATATGTCAAATTTGGAACTAAAGTTACATTATAATGGATTTATGGTCAAAAAATAATTGTAACAAAATGCACAAAACGCGCAAATTAGTTAAGATAATATATCAAATTGTATAATATAAGTCGAACTCTATCCAAAAAGGTGTTCCAATACTCCATAACAATCATTGGTATGGAGATATAGTACCTTTTATACCTTGTGTCTCAGAAAGCAAACAAACAAGTGTGGGCTGTCAAACCCTACGGGGAATGGAAGTAGAAATCGGGATCTACTCAAAAACACAAACCTTGTGTTCCAGACCCGCTGGGGAGCCGAGATATTGGCCACTTTGTGTTATGGGCCACTCATCCTGGAAAGAAATTTTCAAATTTCATCCAAATGGAAATATGTGGGCTGTCAAAACCTACGGGGAATGGAAGTAGAAATCGAGATCTACTCAAGCACATAACTCATGTGTTCCAGACCCGCTGGGGAGCCGAGATATTGGCCACTTTGTGTTATGGGCCACTCATCCTGGAAAGAAATTTTCAAATTTCATCCAAATGGAAATATGTGGGCTGTCAAAACCTACGGGGAATGGAAGTAGAAATCGAGATCTACTCAAGCACATAACTCATGTGTTCCAGACCCGCTGGGGAGCCGAGATATTGGCCACTTTGTGTTATGGGCCACTCATCCTGGAGAGAAATTTTCAAATTTCATCCAAATGGAAATATGTGGGCTGACAAAACCAACGGGAAATGGAAGTAGAAATCTAGATCTACTCAAAAACACAAACCTTGTGTTCCAGACCCGTTGGGGACCCGAGATATTGTCCACTTTGTGTTATGGGCCACTCATCCTGGAAAGAAATTTTCAAATTTCATCCAAATGGAAATATGTGGGCGGACAAAACCAACGGGAAATGGAAGTAGAAATCTAGATCTACTCAAAAACACAAACCTTGTGTTCCAGACCCGCTGGGGAGCCGAGATATTGGCCACTTTGTGTTATGGGCCACTCATCCTGGAAAGAAATTTTCAAATTTCATCCAAATGGAAATATGTGGGCTGTCAAAACCTACGGGGAATGGAAGTAGAAATCGAGATCTACTCAAGCACATAACTCATGTGTTCCAGACCCGCTGGGGAGCCGAGATATTGGCCACTTTGTGTTATGGGCCACTCATCCTGGAGAGAAATTTTCAAATTTCATCCAAATGGAAATATGTGGGCTGACAAAACCAACGGGAAATGGAAGTAGAAATCTAGATCTACTCAAAAACACAAACCTTGTGTTCCAGACCCGTTGGGGACCCGAGATATTGTCCACTTTGTGTTATGGGCCACTCATCCTGGAGAGAAATTTTCAAATTTCATCCAAATGGAAATATGTGGGCTGACAAAACCAACGGGAAATGGAAGTAGAAATCTAGATCTACTCAAAAACACAAACCTTGTGTTCCAGACCCGCTGGGGAGCCGAGATATTGGCCACTTTGTGTTATGGGCCACTCATCCTGGAAAGAAATTTTCAAATTTCATCCAAATGGAAATATGTGGGCTGACAAAACCAACGGGAAATGGAAGTAGAAATCTAGATCTACTCAAAAACACAAACCTTGTGTTCCAGACCCGCTGGGGAGCCGAGATATTGGCCACTTTGTGTTATGGGCCACTCATCCTGGAAAGAAATTTTCAAATTTCATCCAAATGGAAATATGTGGGCTGTCAAAACCTACGGGGAATGGAAGTAGAAATCGAGATCTACTCAAGCACATAACTCATGTGTTCCAGACCCGCTGGGGAGCCGAGATATTGGCCACTTTGTGTTATGGGCCACTCATCCTGGAGAGAAATTTTCAAATCTCATCCAAATGGAAATATGTGGGCTGACAAAACCAACGGGAAATGGAAGTAGAAATCTAGATCTACTCAAAAACACAAACCTTGTGTTCCAGACCCGCTGGGGAGCCGAGATATTGGCCACTTTGTGTTATGGGCCACTCATCCTGGAGAGAAATTTTCAAATTTCATCCAAATGGAAATATGTGGGCTGACAAAACCAACGGGAAATGGAAGTAGAAATCTAGATCTACTCAAAAACACAAACCTTGTGTTCCAGACCCGCTGGGGAGCCGAGATATTGGCCACTTTGTGTTATGGGCCACTCATCCTGGAAAGAAATTTTCAAATTTCATCCAAATGGAAATATGTGGGCTGTCAAAACCTACGGGGAATGGAAGTAGAAATCGAGATCTACTCAAAAACACAAACCTTGTGTTCCAGACCCGCTGGGGAGCCGAGATATTGGCCACTTTGTGTTATGGGCCACTCATCCTGGAAAGAAATTTTCAAATTTCATCCAAATGGAAATATGTGGGCTGTCAAAACCTACGGGGAATGGAAGTAGAAATCGAGATCTACTCAAGCACATAACTCATGTGTTCCAGACCCGCTGGGGAGCCGAGATATTGGCCACTTTGTGTTATGGGCCACTCATCCTGGAGAGAAATTTTCAAATTTCATCCAAATGGAAATATGTGGGCTGACAAATCCAACGGGAAATGGAAGTAGAAATCTAGATCTACTCAAAAACACAAACCTTGTGTTCCAGACCCGCTGGGGAGCCGAGATATTGGCCACTTTGTGTTATGGGCCACTCATCCTGGAGAGAAATTTTCAAATTTAATCCAAATGGAAATATGTGGGCTGTCAAAACCTACGGGGAATGGAAGTAGAAATCGGGATCTACTCAAAAACACAAACCTTGTGTTCCAGACCCGTTGGGGACCCGAGATATTGTCCACTTTGTGTTATGGGCCACTCATCCTGGAGAGAAATTTTCAAATCTCATCCAAATGGAAATATGTGGGCTGACAAAACCAACGGGAAATGGAAGTAGAAATCTAGATCTACTCAAAAACACAAACCTTGTGTTCCAGACCCGCTGGGGAGCCGAGATATTGGCCACTTTGTGTTATGGGCCACTCATCCTGGAGAGAAATTTTCAAATTTCATCCAAATGGAAATATGTGGGCTGACAAAACCAACGGGAAATGGAAGTAGAAATCTAGATCTACTCAAAAACACAAACCTTGTGTTCCAGACCCGCTGGGGAGCCGAGATATTGGCCACTTTGTGTTATGGGCCACTCATCCTGGAAAGAAATTTTCAAATTTCATCCAAATGGAAATATGTGGGCTGACAAAACCAACGGGAAATGGAAGTAGAAATCTAGATCTACTCAAAAACACAAACCTTGTGTTCCAGACCCGCTGGGGAGCCGAGATATTGGCCACTTTGTGTTATGGGCCACTCATCCTGGAAAGAAATTTTCAAATTTCATCCAAATGGAAATATGTGGGCTGTCAAAACCTACGGGGAATGGAAGTAGAAATCGAGATCTACTCAAGCACATAACTCATGTGTTCCAGACCCGCTGGGGAGCCGAGATATTGGCCACTTTGTGTTATGGGCCACTCATCCTGGAGAGAAATTTTCAAATCTCATCCAAATGGAAATATGTGGGCTGACAAAACCAACGGGAAATGGAAGTAGAAATCTAGATCTACTCAAAAACACAAACCTTGTGTTCCAGACCCGCTGGGGAGCCGAGATATTGGCCACTTTGTGTTATGGGCCACTCATCCTGGAGAGAAATTTTCAAATTTCATCCAAATGGAAATATGTGGGCTGACAAAACCAACGGGAAATGGAAGTAGAAATCTAGATCTACTCAAAAACACAAACCTTGTGTTCCAGACCCGCTGGGGAGCCGAGATATTGGCCACTTTGTGTTATGGGCCACTCATCCTGGAAAGAAATTTTCAAATTTCATCCAAATGGAAATATGTGGGCTGTCAAAACCTACGGGGAATGGAAGTAGAAATCGAGATCTACTCAAGCACATAACTCATGTGTTCCAGACCCGCTGGGGAGCCGAGATATTGGCCACTTTGTGTTATGGGCCACTCATCCTGGAGAGAAATTTTCAAATCTCATCCAAATGGAAATATGTGGGCTGACAAAACCAACGGGAAATGGAAGTAGAAATCTAGATCTACTCAAAAACACAAACCTTGTGTTCCAGACCCGCTGGGGAGCCGAGATATTGGCCACTTTGTGTTATGGGCCACTCATCCTGGAGAGAAATTTTCAAATTTCATCCAAATGGAAATATGTGGGCTGACAAAACCAACGGGAAATGGAAGTAGAAATCTAGATCTACTCAAAAACACAAACCTTGTGTTCCAGACCCGCTGGGGAGCCGAGATATTGGCCACTTTGTGTTATGGGCCACTCATCCTGGAAAGAAATTTTCAAATTTCATCCAAATGGAAATATGTGGGCTGACAAAACCAACGGGAAATGGAAGTAGAAATCTAGATCTACTCAAAAACACAAACCTTGTGTTCCAGACCCGCTGGGGAGCCGAGATATTGGCCACTTTGTGTTATGGGCCACTCATCCTGGAAAGAAATTTTCAAATTTCATCCAAATGGAAATATGTGGGCTGTCAAAACCTACGGGGAATGGAAGTAGAAATCGAGATCTACTCAAGCACATAACTCATGTGTTCCAGACCCGCTGGGGAGCCGAGATATTGGCCACTTTGTGTTATGGGCCACTCATCCTGGAGAGAAATTTTCAAATCTCATCCAAATGGAAATATGTGGGCTGACAAAACCAACGGGAAATGGAAGTAGAAATCTAGATCTACTCAAAAACACAAACCTTGTGTTCCAGACCCGCTGGGGAGCCGAGATATTGGCCACTTTGTGTTATGGGCCACTCATCCTGGAGAGAAATTTTCAAATTTCATCCAAATGGAAATATGTGGGCTGACAAAACCAACGGGAAATGGAAGTAGAAATCTAGATCTACTCAAAAACACAAACCTTGTGTTCCAGACCCGCTGGGGAGCCGAGATATTGGCCACTTTGTGTTATGGGCCACTCATCCTGGAAAGAAATTTTCAAATTTCATCCAAATGGAAATATGTGGGCTGACAAAACCAACGGGAAATGGAAGTAGAAATCTAGATCTACTCAAAAACACAAACCTTGTGTTCCAGACCCGCTGGGGAGCCGAGATATTGGCCACTTTGTGTTATGGGCCACTCATCCTGGAAAGAAATTTTCAAATTTCATCCAAATGGAAATATGTGGGCTGTCAAAACCTACGGGGAATGGAAGTAGAAATCGAGATCTACTCAAGCACATAACTCATGTGTTCCAGACCCGCTGGGGAGCCGAGATATTGGCCACTTTGTGTTATGGGCCACTCATCCTGGAGAGAAATTTTCAAATCTCATCCAAATGGAAATATGTGGGCTGACAAAACCAACGGGAAATGGAAGTAGAAATCTAGATCTACTCAAAAACACAAACCTTGTGTTCCAGACCCGCTGGGGAGCCGAGATATTGGCCACTTTGTGTTATGGGCCACTCATCCTGGAGAGAAATTTTCAAATTTCATCCAAATGGAAATATGTGGGCTGACAAAACCAACGGGAAATGGAAGTAGAAATCTAGATCTACTCAAAAACACAAACCTTGTGTTCCAGACCCGCTGGGGAGCCGAGATATTGGCCACTTTGTGTTATGGGCCACTCATCCTGGAAAGAAATTTTCAAATTTCATCCAAATGGAAATATGTGGGCTGACAAAACCAACGGGAAATGGAAGTAGAAATCTAGATCTACTCAAAAACACAAACCTTGTGTTCCAGACCCGCTGGGGAGCCGAGATATTGGCCACTTTGTGTTATGGGCCACTCATCCTGGAAAGAAATTTTCAAATTTCATCCAAATGGAAATATGTGGGCTGTCAAAACCTACGGGGAATGGAAGTAGAAATCGAGATCTACTCAAGCACATAACTCATGTGTTCCAGACCCGCTGGGGAGCCGAGATATTGGCCACTTTGTGTTATGGGCCACTCATCCTGGAGAGAAATTTTCAAATCTCATCCAAATGGAAATATGTGGGCTGACAAAACCAACGGGAAATGGAAGTAGAAATCTAGATCTACTCAAAAACACAAACCTTGTGTTCCAGACCCGCTGGGGAGCCGAGATATTGGCCACTTTGTGTTATGGGCCACTCATCCTGGAGAGAAATTTTCAAATTTCATCCAAATGGAAATATGTGGGCAGACAAAACCAACGGGAAATGGAAGTAGAAATCTAGATCTACTCAAAAACACAAACCTTGTGTTCCAGACCCGCTGGGGAGCCGAGATATTGGCCACTTTGTGTTATGGGCCACTCATCCTGGAAAGAAATTTTCAAATTTCATCCAAATGGAAATATGTGGGCTGTCAAAACCTACGGGGAATGGAAGTAGAAATCTAGATCTACTCAAAAACACAAACCTTGTGTTCCAGACCCGCTGGGGATCTAGATTTCTACTTCCATTTCCCGTTGGTTTTGTCAGCCCACATATTTCCATTTGGATGAAATTTGAAAATTTCTCTCCAGGATGAGTGGCCCATAACACAAAGTGGCCAATATCTCGGCTCCCCAGCGGGTCTGGAACACAAGGTTTGTGTTTTTGAGTAGATCCCGATTTCTACTTCCATTCCCCGTAGGTTTTGACAGCCCACATATTTCCATTTGGATGAAATTTGAAAATTTCTTTCCAGGATGAGTGGCCCATAACACAAAGTGGCCAATATCTCGGCTCCCCAGCGGGTCTGGAACACAAGGTTTGTGTTTTTGAGTAGATCTAGATTTCTACTTCCATTTCCCGTTGGTTTTGTCTGCCCACATATTTCCATTTGGATGAAATTTGAAAATTTCTCTCCAGGATGAGTGGCCCATAACACAAAGTGGCCAATATCTCGGCTCCCCAGCGGGTCTGGAACACAAGGTTTGTGTTTTTGAGTAGATCTAGATTTCTACTTCCATTTCCCGTTGGTTTTGTCAGCCCACATATTTCCATTTGGATGAGATTTGAAAATTTCTCTCCAGGATGAGTGGCCCATAACACAAAGTGGCCAATATCTCGGCTCCCCAGCGGGTCTGGAACACATGAGTTATGTGCTTGAGTAGATCTCGATTTCTACTTCCATTCCCCGTAGGTTTTGACAGCCCACATATTTCCATTTGGATGAAATTTGAAAATTTCTTTCCAGGATGAGTGGCCCATAACACAAAGTGGCCAATATCTCGGCTCCCCAGCGGGTCTGGAACACAAGGTTTGTGTTTTTGAGTAGATCTAGATTTCTACTTCCATTTCCCGTTGGTTTTGTCAGCCCACATATTTCCATTTGGATGAAATTTGAAAATTTCTTTCCAGGATGAGTGGCCCATAACACAAAGTGGCCAATATCTCGGCTCCCCAGCGGGTCTGGAACACAAGGTTTGTGTTTTTGAGTAGATCTAGATTTCTACTTCCATTTCCCGTTGGTTTTGTCAGCCCACATATTTCCATTTGGATGAAATTTGAAAATTTCTCTCCAGGATGAGTGGCCCATAACACAAAGTGGCCAATATCTCGGCTCCCCAGCGGGTCTGGAACACAAGGTTTGTGTTTTTGAGTAGATCTAGATTTCTACTTCCATTTCCCGTTGGTTTTGTCAGCCCACATATTTCCATTTGGATGAGATTTGAAAATTTCTCTCCAGGATGAGTGGCCCATAACACAAAGTGGCCAATATCTCGGCTCCCCAGCGGGTCTGGAACACATGAGTTATGTGCTTGAGTAGATCTCGATTTCTACTTCCATTCCCCGTAGGTTTTGACAGCCCACATATTTCCATTTGGATGAAATTTGAAAATTTCTTTCCAGGATGAGTGGCCCATAACACAAAGTGGCCAATATCTCGGCTCCCCAGCGGGTCTGGAACACAAGGTTTGTGTTTTTGAGTAGATCTAGATTTCTACTTCCATTTCCCGTTGGTTTTGTCAGCCCACATATTTCCATTTGGATGAAATTTGAAAATTTCTTTCCAGGATGAGTGGCCCATAACACAAAGTGGCCAATATCTCGGCTCCCCAGCGGGTCTGGAACACAAGGTTTGTGTTTTTGAGTAGATCTAGATTTCTACTTCCATTTCCCGTTGGTTTTGTCAGCCCACATATTTCCATTTGGATGAAATTTGAAAATTTCTCTCCAGGATGAGTGGCCCATAACACAAAGTGGCCAATATCTCGGCTCCCCAGCGGGTCTGGAACACAAGGTTTGTGTTTTTGAGTAGATCTAGATTTCTACTTCCATTTCCCGTTGGTTTTGTCAGCCCACATATTTCCATTTGGATGAGATTTGAAAATTTCTCTCCAGGATGAGTGGCCCATAACACAAAGTGGCCAATATCTCGGCTCCCCAGCGGGTCTGGAACACATGAGTTATGTGCTTGAGTAGATCTCGATTTCTACTTCCATTCCCCGTAGGTTTTGACAGCCCACATATTTCCATTTGGATGAAATTTGAAAATTTCTTTCCAGGATGAGTGGCCCATAACACAAAGTGGCCAATATCTCGGCTCCCCAGCGGGTCTGGAACACAAGGTTTGTGTTTTTGAGTAGATCTAGATTTCTACTTCCATTTCCCGTTGGTTTTGTCAGCCCACATATTTCCATTTGGATGAAATTTGAAAATTTCTCTCCAGGATGAGTGGCCCATAACACAAAGTGGCCAATATCTCGGCTCCCCAGCGGGTCTGGAACACAAGGTTTGTGTTTTTGAGTAGATCTAGATTTCTACTTCCATTTCCCGTTGGTTTTGTCAGCCCACATATTTCCATTTGGATGAAATTTGAAAATTTCTTTCCAGGATGAGTGGCCCATAACACAAAGTGGACAATATCTCGGGTCCCCAGCGGGTCTGGAACACAAGGTTTGTGTTTTTGAGTAGATCTAGATTTCTACTTCCATTTCCCGTTGGTTTTGTCAGCCCACATATTTCCATTTGGATGAAATTTGAAAATTTCTTTCCAGGATGAGTGGCCCATAACACAAAGTGGACAATATCTCGGGTCCCCAACGGGTCTGGAACACAAGGTTTGTGTTTTTGAGTAGATCTCGGTTTCTACTTCCATTTCCCGTTGGTTTTGTCAGCCCACATATTTCCATTTGGATGAAATTTGAAAATTTCTCTCCAGGATGAGTGGACCATAACACAAAGTGGCCAATATCTCGGCTCCCCAGCGGGTCTGGAACACAAGGTTTGTGTTTTTGAGTAGATCTAGATTTCTACTTCCATTTCCCGTTGGTTTTGTCAGCCCACATATTTCCATTTGGATGAAATTTGAAAATTTCTCTCCAGGATGAGTGGCCCATAACACAAAGTGGCCAATATCTCGGCTCCCCAGCGGGTCTGGAACACAAGGTTTGTGTTTTTGAGTAGATCTAGATTTCTACTTCCATTTCCCGTTGGTTTTGTCAGCCCACATATTTCCATTTGGATGAAATTTGAAAATTTCTCTCCAGGATGAGTGGCCCATAACACAAAGTGGCCAATATCTCGGCTCCCCAGCGGGTCTGGAACACATGAGTTATGTGCTTGAGTAGATCTCGATTTCTACTTCCATTCCCCGTAGGTTTTGACAGCCCACATATTTCCATTTGGATGAAATTTGAAAATTTCTTTCCAGGATGAGTGGCCCATAACACAAAGTGGCCAATATCTCGGCTCCCCAGCGGGTCTGGAACACAAGGTTTGTGTTTTTGAGTAGATCCCGATTTCTACTTCCATTCCCCGTAGGGTTTGACAGCCCACACTTGTTTGTTTGCTTTCTGAGACACAAGGTATAAAAGGTACTATATCTCCATACCAATGATTGTTATGGAGTATTGGAACACCTTTTTGGATAGAGTTCGACTTATATTATACAATTTGATATATTATCTTAACTAATTTGCGCGTTTTGTGCATTTTGTTACAATTATTTGTTGACCATAAATCCATTATAATGTAACTTTAGTTCCAAATTTGACATATAGGGGGCGCTCATTTTGTAATTTTATAACGAGATCCATTATAATTTATTTTCACACACATGATATAAAATGCCGACTGAAAAGTCACCGACATGGCACATAGCTAGCTACTAGAATTAAATCCATATGAGTGTTATGAAGTTGGCACATTTCGGATCATTACTAGCGTTGCCGTTACGGGCTCTAAAGAACCAAATTCTTTTTTGAGCAGCTGGCTCTTTTATTTTGGCTCCAAATTTGGCTCTTTTTTAATTTTTCTGACCTTTCTGTCTCTTTTTGGCTCATTTTTAGTTTTTTGTTTTCTAATTATAGTGTTTAAATTTAAGGCTAAATCAAACAAGTGACAAAGAAAATGTAAGGCAGGTTGTGAGGTTGGATCGAAATTTGGTGTAGCAACCATGATAAAGAATAAAATCAAAAGAATCATAATCCATATAGTCCACAGTTACGTTGATTGATTAAATGAATGAATAAATAAATCTGTTCCATATTGGATGAGTTTTCATTCTATGGACTTAGTTAACAAGGACGCATTAAAATACATACCAGATGATGTCGAAAAACTACAACGAAATCTTTCTACATATTTATTTTAAAGGTTTTAAACGCCAATCACTGTTCAAGTGTCACCATACTATTTTCGAAGTACCAGAACATAAAATCTTGAACCTTAGTGATATGTTAGTTTTGATGTAATAGAACAATAAAAAAAATTAAAATCTTCTGAATCTCTCAACAAAATGCATATCATACAAATGGGACCATAAGTTAAGCCTTATAAAGACTAAGTTGAAATTTGTGATTAATGAATATGTGAAGGGGGTTGATAGCGACGAAAAATTAAGAAATTACGAAAATCTACAAAATGATTTTGCATTGACTTTAAAATTAATGTACATCATATCAATCACGAATATTTGTGTACGAGAAAGCTCTGTGCAACGTGTGCAGTCCAAGTTCACTTTTAACCAAAGCCATTTCCCTGAAAAAAATGATTTTGCATTGACTTTAAAATTAATGTACATCATATCAATCACGAATATTTGTGTACGAGAAAGCTCTGTGCAACGTGTGCAGTCCAAGTTCACTTTTAACCAAAGCCATTTCCCTTTTGTTTATTATTGTGGGTTTCTTTTCAATCATTATTGTTGTTTTTGATTTCAGCTTAAAACCATGCATTGACTAAACTACAAGTGTAGCTTAACCAACAGAGGAAAAGTACAATTTTTTTTAAATTTAAACCTAATATGAAATCATGGATTCAATAATATTACCACATTCTATGCGTAAGGGCGGGTGCATATGAAAACATTCCCGCTTTCCCGGGACTTCAAAAAGTGCGAGAAAAAATCCCTAAAATGTTTTCTCCTATTTCCTCCCCAAACCAGTTGTAACATTGTTACTATTTTCTCTGTTTTAATGATTCTGGTTAAAATGTAATTTTTGTTGCAATGTTATTTTTAAGGGTCTTACGCCCTCGTTTATTTCCTTCCTCTCTTTTAATAAAATCAATATTTTGCTGCAATCTTCAGTCTTCTATTGAGATTTATATATACTTGTAAAATACTGAGTATATTGGGGGGAGAATATGGCTCTCCAAGAGATATAAAACTTTACTTCGCTGTGAGAGCGTACATATTTAACCAAAAAAAAAAAATTTTTTAAATTTTCGTTGGCTTTATATTAAAATGTATTTTATCTACCCTTTTCTTTGCATAAAATTAGTAGTTTTTGTTGCCGCATTCCGTAGCACTTATTCAACATTCACATTTTGTATTTGGCTTCCGTTTGCGATAATGTAGTTAGTCTCCCCCAATATTCCTCTTCGTACATAGTATAATAGGCTTTTGTTAACAAAAAAAAAAAAAATATATACCATTAACTTTGTGTTATAGTTTTTACATTTTTGGTATAATTTTCTCTTCGTTTGGCGTTTTTATGTGTTTGGGTTTACTCAAATAATGACACTTTCTTCGAGCATAGTTATTAAAATTATTCCTAGTTCAGTGTAATATGGTATTTCCGATTAAAGTTTTGGTTTTTGTTTTTGGAGGACAACGTATCCGATTAGAGTTCAATTCATCTCTGATATATACAACAACGGGGTTTCCTAAAGCATCGCGAGGCGGCAAGCTTCGTGAGCTGAGTGACACAAACGGATTCATAATTCTCTTTGTGAGTAATTTTGTGGGCAAGACTAGACGTATTTCAGAGTTTCTTATTTCATTTCTGGGCATTATGTATTTGCCAATGCAACAAACAAAGATTTGCTCGTCGGTATGTCTGTTCCCGCTATTACTTTTGCTATTGAGATTTACGTTTCTCTCCTGATAAATGCTCTTATTTTATGTTGGCTAACATAGTTGTGATTTTGTAGTCTTGCTCAAATTGCTGGCTTTCATCAAAATACATGAAAATATCCATTGTTGCCATCTGAGGAGGATTTAAAAAAATGCATAATTACGATTATCATTATTTAGAACCCCATACAAAAATATTTTATTTACATTCAATAGTTAGACATCGACAAACTTTACAAACAATTATTATTATTATTTCTGAACACCATATCGAATACCATTCCTTATAAAAGGATGCCAATAATTTTGGTTGCTTGTAAACAATATATTGATTTGTCTATGATATACATATCATAACGTACCCCGGTTGTAAGGAATGGATTTTAAGACATGAACAAATAATATAGGTTTTTAGAAAAGACAGATCAACAGAAACCCATTACCGCTCTCTGTCCCCATATGTGGACACCTGTTTAAAGTCAAACAACTGTGAGCTACCCCTTATTTTTGTAATTTTATGACAGCTTTATACTGCATCTGATCTATAAACAAAGACACTTGGTCGCATTTGATAAACAAGTGTCCTTTCAATAAACTGTAGATAAAACTATTAAATTTATTTTATTAAAAAGTTTAAAATTGTACTACCAGGTTATGGAGATTTTTGGATGATTTCATACTCAATCTGCCCAATGTCCCCATTGGGATACCCTTTTTTCTAAAAAGTTTCAGTTTTTTATATAAATCTTTTTATTTAGTCGTTTGTCAGTTAATAAAAACCCATTAAATCAATTTTTGTCTGGCAGTTTCATTTTGGGCGTTAATGGGTTAAAGTATAAATTATTAATGATATGGAAAATGGAAGTCAAGTTTATGAGCATTTTAGGATACTAAAGTTATTTAATTTTCTCGTGAGTAAACATACTACAAATAATTGCTCTTTTCATAAGTAACAATAGCTATAGAGAACTAAAATTTCTTGGTAGTACAATATAACACCGTCTGATGTAATAACCCTGCTGGACATTTTTTGAATTAGACGGCACTTTCCAGTTCCGATACCCAGTCGTATACGATATATAAATAGAGTGTCAGTGTTTTTATCCTTGATCAAGGCAGTATGTTTGAAACAAGTTTTAAAAAATATCACCACTTTTCCGTTTCGAAAATTTCTACCAATATACCTTTCAAAATGTTAAGCGTAATAACAAAGTTTCCAGCGCATTTTTTTTCTTCAAATAATTTATAAGAAGCTATTTACTCTTAGTGTTTCACAAAATATGAAAATGGCTCTTCTAACAATAGTGATTGCAAAATACTTTCAAATATTTTTTAGACATTTCCCCATCATAGTTGGCGATTGTTATAAGAGTCAGGAAGGAGAGAAGTCTAGGAAGTGATGGCGATAAAATCGAACTTTGAAATGCTGGCAGGGAAGTGTATAATTTATTAATTGTAGCAAAAACAAATAATGTACATATATTAAATATTCTCGCTTATTAGTCAAGAGTTGGCATCACTAGAGACTTGCCGTAACCTGGTTTCGTATGCCCCAAAATTATTTTGTGTTGTCTCTCAAAACGAAAAATATCTCTAAAATGTTTATTCTCTTTATCTCCCGAACAACTCTCTTGGTTCGAGAAATATGTATAAGGTTTGTTATTGTTGCTTATTGTGTGTGGGGATTTGTGTAGCCATTGGCGTTTTTTTTTATTATATCTCCCCATCAAGACTGTGGAGAACAGTAAAAAGTATTAGCCTTTTGTAGGGCCCTAAATATGTATTGAAATAATTTATAGTAGCAAGTTGCAAATGCTTAAGTTGCAACAAAATTCATAAACGAAAAAAAAAATAAATTGTGCAATAAAATGATATGACAATTCAAAGGCTTTCATTCGTATGGCCTGTCACGGTCAATGTGGAGGTATCTACATCTGTAGTTATGTGTATATTCATGATTGTGTTCAACTTGAACATAGCCGAAAGTCATTATATACAGTCAGTCAGTCGTTTCTAGATTGCTTCGTGTGTATTCGTTAGTTGATTTTTTAAGGTTTGCATTTGTCGTCAGCGGCGGCAGTGTATACGTTTTTTAATCGAAAATATTAGCGGTAGTAGTCAGATGTGTAAGTTGATTTCTCGTTAAAAAAGTGTGAAAATTCTAATTAAAAAATTACTAGAATTGTAAAAGGCAAATATAGCCATACCACAAATTATGACAAGTAAAAATGTTCAACAATGAACTAATGTGAATCTGTTTAAAGAAGAAAATTTCAAATTGAAATACAGATATTGGGGTAGATCTCCTACATCAATTTGTTGAAAAGCAACCAACAATCAATAGTGGAAAATATTAGTTTGCATCTGTGTACATGATATTTGTGGCAAAATTGTATTAAAAAATGCGAATTTAATATTTGTGTTGTATGTGAAAATATAAAGAAAAAGAAAAATTTTCATCAGTACGTCTGTCGTCCAGCCATATCTATATTTCGTGATATTATCTAGTGTTTGCTCTGTTGCTGATGTAAGTGAAAAAATTTCGCCATACTCTGTTCAAACTTTTGAATCTGAGTTCAAATTGTTAACTTTCATACAAAATCTGTGGATATAGCATGTTTTTCTTTAAATTGTGCAATAATAATGTGTCCAAATTTCGTTTTCTTTTCGCGAAATAAAAAAATACTAAAGTATATATTTTTAGGTTAGGTCATTTTTTCAATTGGTTAATATACGTCGTTTTTAGTAGTCGTTCGTGGATGTCTTTTTTCTTCGCATCTTTCTCCTCTTCATCATAAAATAAAATACACAAAAACACCTCTCCCGCCTGCAGAAATTCAAAATCAAGAGAACTTTCATATATAAACTTTTCTATGATGTGCAATAGAGGTGAACTCTGAGTATTTGTGTGTGAACACACTTCGTGTTTGCTCTCTAGTTGTTTTTGTTATAATATAAGAAAGTCGACCTGTGTTCTCTCATTCGCTCTCTTTCTCTCTTTGACAGATGACCCCCCACTTCCCTTAGTTTTCATATCGTTAATTTGGACCCCAGTGTTTTTGCATTGGGCCGCAATCCCCACCGTGTATAGTGGTTCGTTGCGTTGTTTGTTTTTGTTGTCGCATTCATTATTTGATATGCGAGTGAGTGAGTAGCAGAATTTTCCGATGTATTTCTTTCTGTACATGCATATTTGCACTGAAATGACTTAATATTTGATGAGTATGTGCCTATAACGATTTTTTTCTCTTGTAGTTGGTAGGCAGCGGCATTTTTAGCAATAATAATAAACAAAAATTGTTGTTGCATCTTATATTATTGCATTGCTCCTTGTCTATTTTGTATTTATATATTTTTTAGCTATATGTGTATATTTTAAGCTTTGTATGGTTTTTGCCCTTTGCTCTAAGGAGTTCACTCCCTCTCACTCACCCAAATGCACCCCAAAATTCTGTTTAGCAAACTTTTTCTTATATTTCCCTGTATTGTTAGCTATTCTAATAACTAAGTCTAAATTATTGTTTATAGAAGAACCTAATAATATTGACAAATTGATTGAACTGATTGTTATTCGCGTCTCCAAATTTTAGGGTTCAATGCTCTCAAAACAAAGAAATAAGCTATGGATTTAATCCGATGTATTAACTCTACCACTAAGGAACTAAATAATATTATTCTGAAAGTAAGCCTATATAAATAATACATTTTTATAGTTTTGAGGGTCGGCCTTTGTTCCAAAACTAAATTATTTTAGCCTGAAATATTGGATTTGATTAAAAAAGAAATGAAAATTATTTAGTAATAATATGGAAATAACTTGGCTTAGTTTATTTGTTGTCGATACGTTTGAAAATTGTGGTCATAAAAGGGTTATGGACAGACACTGAGTGTAATTACTCAAGGATGATAGATTTACATTACTCAAGGTTACGTATCGATATAATGTTTACTCAGTTTATGATGGATCTTGGTAACAATTCTTGTTTTTATCCTTTGATTGCCTGTGATATGGTTGTATTTCTCGTAGCTAAGTCACAGTTACTACTACTAGATATCTTCTTACTTATTATTCCATATGCATATTGTGGAAACTGGCATTGTTTATATCATTCTGATTTTAATTTTTTTCGTTCGAGGTAAATATTTTGCAAATCTACCAAAACACAAAGAATTCTACCAAACAACTACCATTTTTAATAGAATTCTACTACGGTGGCCACACGTAGTGTCAGTTCTGAAGAATAATTTTCTTAGATTTAATTTTGTTAATTTTCCACAAATTACTTTAAAATTTATTTTCATATTTTGCGCTGTTTTAGGCGTAATGTTTGTGAAAATATGAACTTGTAAGTTTCTTTTTGTAAATTATCTTGTGCCCCACAAATGTTCAAATTTTGTGCAAAAATGGATAATTGTGAAAAATAGGTAATGACGAGTTCTAATCTAATTGCACTTTTTTTTCATATTTTGCACGACTTTGTTGTAGTTTTTTGATTAATGATTACCCAAATAAAATATCAATTAAAACCTTCGGAATAAGACTGTAATTTGGGCGTAGGGGCAATGAGGGAAGAAATAGAGTAAGAATGGGGCAACACCTTTTCGAAGAAACTAAATTGCCTTAATCGTGTTCTTGTTTCATTCATTTATTTCCTCGAAACTGTCAAACTGCATTTGAAACCGATTATTCATCTATGTAGAATTAAAAATATATGTCTTCATACATTTGCTAACCCGCAGTTCGCATAGCTAAACAAAAATTCGGGTATGTTGACTTTTTAAAAATTAAAAAAAAAAATAGAAAAGTGAATTTTTTCCTTATAAATATCCCAAATTTGGATTCCGCCACTTATTAAGGATACTTTATCTTCCAGCAGTATTTTATTCTTCATTTTTTTCATAACAATTCTGCCTAAAAGAAATACTGGTTAATTTTTTATTTATATCATTGGCTAAATATATTTGATAATTTCAAAATACTGTCACTTGAAGGGTTGACAATATAAACCATAATTTCATGTATTTTTTTAATGTATTCTATTTGGCAATATTAGATATTAAATACAATACTTTCCAATAATGTTTTGCTTAATAATTTATAATACATCCCTTCAATTCTATTCAGTACACTTTATGTCAATGGCTGTTTGTTTTTGCAATTATATCTCTCTGTATTTTGCACTCTCCCAGCCGCAACCATCCACTATTATTTTGACCCTGTTTCGTTCTCTTGCTCTCAGAGGGGTTTATTCTCTTGCATGGTATGCGGTAAAAACATCTTTTAAATGTACGACGTATGTAAGTAAAATTTATTTCTGCTTTGTTGTTCATTGGCATCGTACGTACTACGTACGTCGTACATACACGCTCACACACAGACATTGTATCAGCCGTCATACCTTATCCACTGGTACAGTTTACAAAAACAAAAAACTTCTGAGAAGCAACAACAGCAATGGCATAAAAAAATACACGATTCACAAATGAATAAAAGACAACTAACAAGATTTTCACACATGTGCGTGCATATGTATGTGTTGCTGTAGCGTAACTTTAAGATATTTCATATCCAAAAGATACCATGGATTCAAATTGGAAAAAATGAATAGTTCTTTTTGATTCTGCACTTTGTTTCCCAATTGTAGCCTTTAATTTTCCAAAAACTGATGAAGAGCAAATATTTAGTTTGAAGGAGACACCAAAAGAGACTTCTCCCCACAATCACTCCAATACATCTGTATATTGTAGAAACGCAATCACACATTAAGCCATACCAAACTAGTAGTCATCCGTCCATCCAATGAGCACAGAGGAATGAAAACATGTAGATATTTATTTAGTCACACTTTGCGCGCTTTTTTCCGTTGCTTTTGTATGGGTGCTATTGAGATACATATATCAGTGTGTGTGTGTGTGTGTTTCGATTCTATGTTTAAATATCTTTCTTTTCCACCTCCATTTAAGTTCACTAGTTTTTTGCGCCGTTTACTTAATTATTTTTATACTTAATTTTTCTACTTTGTTTTTGTTTATGAACAAAAGTAATTTTTGGAATTTAATTCGCGTTATAGTGGAATCAAAAAATTGCAATAATATAAAGAATGTGTAGAGCGTATATTATTGTTGCTCATATTATAAGTCTCGGGCAAAGAACTGAGGAGTAAAGTTCATATATTTCAATAGATACAGATTGTAATAATCCACTTACTATTCGCCCTCCGAAAAGGCATATCGATAAGATTTTTCCGAAAAGGCATATCAATAATTTTCCAAGTTGATAAAATTACCCCTACCCCCTACATGCAAAACGCTAGCCTTATAGCTGAGAAAAAGTTTTACCAAATCAATGGCCAATTTTATGTGTGAAAGTTACCTTAATTTCAGGAAAAAGGGGATTATTTCTGGATATTACTAACTTTTGCTTTGAATAATACTCGAGTTGCATTTTTTTTACACATATATACATTTAAGTCGTTTTTTACCCGATCATACTAAACTTATAATCTGGACGGCGTATGCGTGGACGAAATAAAGTGCGGAACATGTTTTTTCTTTTGATGCTGGGTTGTTCAGGGTTGCCATTTTGGTTCGATCGGACCAAAATTGGTCCAAAACATTATTAATTATTAATTTTTAAATTTGATCCGATGGTCGGACCAAACGGTAATTTTTCAAAATTTTCTATAGACATAAAATTTTTACAAAATTTCTGTGGAAATAAATTTTTGACAAAAATTTCTATAGAAATAAAGTTTTAACAAAATTTTGTATAGCAATAAAAGTTTGCCAAATTTTGTACCGAAATAAACTTAAAATAAATTTTGTATAGATACAAAATTATGCAAAAATTTTGTATAGGAAGAACATTTTGTATAACTTTCTATAGAAATAAAATTTTGACGACGTTTTATATACAAGTAAAATTGTGACAAAATTTTCTATAAAAATAAAATTTTCCGTAGAAAAAAAATTTGACAAAATTGTCTATAGAAATAAAATCTTGAAAAAATTTCTACAGAAATAAAATTTTGACAAATTTTTTTATAGAAATAAGATGTTGACAAATTTTTTTATAGAAATAAAATTTTAACAAAATTTTCTACAAAAATAAAATTTTCCGATAATTATCAATAGAAATAAAATTTTGACAAAATTTTCTATAGAAATAAAATTTGGACAAAATTATATATCGAAAAAAAAATTTTATATTAAAATAAAATTTTGACAACATTTTATATAGATATAAAATTTTGCGGTAATTTTCTATAGAAATAAAATTTTAACAAAATTTTCTATAGAAATAAAATTTGGACAAAATTATCTATGGAAATAAAATTTTGACAAAATTTTCTATAGAAATAAAGTTTTAACAAAATTTTGTATAGAAATAAAAGTTTGCCAAATTTTGTACCGAAATAAACTTAAAATAAATTTTGTATAGATACAAAATTATGCAAAAATTTTGTATAGGAAGAACATTTTGTATAACTTTATATAGAAATAAAATTTTGACGACGTTTTATATACAAGTAAAATTGTGACAAAATTTTCTATAAAAATAAAATTTTCCTAGAAAAAAAAATTTGAAAAAATTTTCAATAGAAATAAAATCTTGAAAAAATTTCTACAGAAATCAAATTTTGACAAATTTTTTTTTATAGAAATAAGATGTTGACAAATTTTTTTATAGAAATAAAATTTTGACAAAATTTTCTACAAAAATAAAATTTTCCTATAATTATCAATAGAAATAAAATTTTGAGAAAATTTTCTATATAAATAAAGTTTGGACAAAATTATATATAGAAAAAAAAATTATATAAAAATAAAATGTTGACAACATTTTATATAGATATAAAATTTTGCGGTACCTTTCTATAGAAATAAAATTTTGCGATAATTTTCTATAGAAATAAAATTTTTACAAAATTTTCTATAGAAAAAAAAATTGGACAAAATTTTCTACAGAAATAAAATTTTGACAACATTTTATATAGAAATAAATAAAAATTTTGAATAGAAATAAAAATTTGTCAAAATTTTGGAAAAATTTTAACTTTTTGTATTAATTTTGTTGTTTATGATTTCAGCTTAAAACCATGCATTGACTAAACTACAAGTGTAGCTTAACCAACAGAGGAAAATAATGTTTGTCAAATTATTTGGGCAAAGCCCTATAGACTGCAAGATGGTTGGATGGACGCACGTTTCGGAATTACCACATTCCTCATCAGCATCCTCTACTTGCAGCAAACCTATCAACCAATTATCAGAATAAATTCAGGCAGTTCACTAAATCCAAAGTGGACCGCACTTTTTTTTATTAATTTAATTTGGAAAAATGGGCCGCTCGTACCAATTTTGGAAAAATGTTGGTCCAAAATAAAAATTCATTGTGGCAACGCTGGCTGGGTTTATCGTTAAGGTATAGTGGCAGCCTTATATTTCAGGCTCACTTAGATTATTCAGTTCATTGTGATATAACAAATGATGTACTTCTTCCTTATCAATGAGTGCTGCCCGATACTATGTTAACCCCACTGACAAGGGACCTCCTTATATCCAAGTCCGAACGGCTAACGATACACACAGAAATGTTACCATCGCTCAAAAACTTATTGGTGTTCGGTCGAACCTTTGTATGCAGAGGGGGCGTTGTCGAATATTCTTTGTACGTCACCACCATAGTTTTTGGTAACGCTACCAGTGTCCTTATAACGTTTTACATTGTGATCGACAAATATTTTGTTCACTTGAGAATAAAAAACACCAAAATTTTATATGCTTAACTTAAACACTTAAATATATACCTTTAACAAATAAGTTTGTGAATTTGATAATACTTCGTATCTGCTAATCCGAACAACCATATTCACCCCACCCAAAATATACTTATGTTTTTTTTTTTTTCAAAACTTTTAGACCAATTTAACTTAAACTTTTTAACTTTTGTAAAAAAAAAATAGATTTATTAATGACAAATAATTTCAAATTTTCTTTACAGTGGCAATATACTCATCGCTAATCATAATAGATTGAAGGGTACTAAGTGAAGCCTTAAAACTCACTAATAACTAAGTGGAACAAATATCAATCTCCAGAACAACATACACTAGAAAAAAGTGTAAAATGCAAAAAAATCAAATGAGAAAACGGCGTAATTACAATTTACAAAAACCCAAAGTACTATACCATCAACAACACCATACATCGACAGAAGTTACAGTAATCGATAAAAGGTATGAACGTTAGAGATCTATAGGTACGTCCGTATACCACAACTAATTAAGAATATAAAAAACAGCATAAACATTAGTAGAGTTAGCAAAGAAAATACCCATACCGCAAGACTAAATTCATTATCCGACATAAGCCGCTGTAAAGATCTTACGGCAATATTGAAAAATAATTGAATTGAAACCAAGAAACTTTAAGGCTCAACAGTTTTAAAGACAAACTACAAAAGTGAAACCTTTAAAAATGATGAAACGTACTCGTGAAGAAGTACAGTATGGTGCACGGCCCGGTCCAGGTGGAGTGGGCGGTAGCGGTGGAGGGGGAGGAGGTACGGCTTCTGGAGGTAATGTTGTGACAGCTGGTGCAGCCAGCGTTACCACAGGGGCCATAAACATAGGCACTATGGTGCCCGGCACACACGCATCAGCCGGTGGCACGACATTAAGTGTTGGTTTGGGAACTGGTAATATAGCAACGGCAGGATCCATTGCCCACCATCGTATTTTAACACCTCAACATGGAGGTGCTCAAACAATAGCTTATTTACCATCAACAACACCAGTTACAGCAACAAATCTGAAGACATCAAGTGGAGGTATTGTCGCTGACAGCAGTGCTGGCGGTAATAACGATGGCAATGCAGCCACCGTAGGTGGCGGTGTTGGAAGTAGAATAACACAAATTGGTGGAAATACAGTTGTAACTCCTGGAGGCGGTGGACCTAATGCAAATACAGTTGTCCAGCAGCAAACTGTCCAATATTCGACTTGTAAGTATAATTCACATTTACAAAGAAACTAAAATACGTACAAAATATTTGTAGTTAGTCGTCAGGTCTAACTTTAAACGAAAATGTGGAATGACAGTTCAGTGGGTATGGCGAACAGTTTAAACCACGTATCTTGTAAATTTCGCGCAAGTTCTATTTCAAAAGCTTTAAATACCAGCAATCGACTGTGTTGTGTAAATCTAGAAAAACTATATTAAGTTACTAAAAAAGATCAAAATCTTTGTCTGAGGTCTCAATACAACAAAATAAACTATAGATTTGGTTTGGTAAAAAGGTAGTTGTAAAGCAGCACGTACGAAATCGGCCGGTACTAGACCCATTTTCGTAAAATTTATCAATCCTTTCTAAAATAACCGACATAGAAAAATCATTAAGTTTGCCATCTGGCGCTTACAACAATTATGAATAGTTCAATTGTGCAATTTGTCTCATCAGAAAACGCGAGCATCATTTACTGCAATCGCGGCAAATTCTTTACTCTCTCAATTCTAACATTTTTTTCTTCGGCGCAAGACCGTGTGCTTCAAAATCTTTACCTTAAGTTCGTTTTTCAATACATATTGAATCCTTTCATGGGATATATTTAGATATTACACAGCAATCACTATTACACATTTGATAGCAAAAACACTCCATCACTTACTTTTTAAATAAGCTTAAAAGTCAAAGTCAACTTTACCCAAAACTTTTCCTCCTTTACAAAAGGCAGAAGTCGATTGCATTGGAAGCGTCAAATAGTCGATCTTCTTCATATTTCCAAAGCTTCAAAAACTCACAGACAGATTCCGATAACAATTAATAAACTAAACTAAACGCCTTATTTTAAAATATTTCGAACATAAAAAATAAAAATAACCACTGCACATAAATAATCTTTATATTCGTTTTTTTGCTTTGCAGCCTATAATGTTTCTTCCATACCAACCGGCGGTACTTTAAAAACAGGGCCTGATGGAGCGGTGCAAATACATGTAACAGGTGGCACAGCTGGCGCCGTCCCCATTGTAACCAATCCGACTGTACCCCAAACAACAAATTCTGTTCGTCAGCGTACTATAAGTGGCACTACCCAAAGTAGCAACATCTCATCGTCATCTCAGACCATGGTACAACCGGCTCCTGGGGGTGGCCAGGGAACGCCCATAGTTACGGGCCCATCGTCAACTCCACAACCCGGACAACCAGGGGCTCCACCTCGTCTTAAAGTGGAAGATGCCCTCAGTTATTTGGATCAGGTTAAATACCAATATGCGGATCAACCTCAAATCTATAATAATTTCCTTGACATCATGAAGGAATTCAAGTCACATTGCATAGATACACCTGGTGTCATTCAGCGAGTGTCTACGTTATTTAAGGGCCATACGGAGTTAATATATGGATTCAATATGTTCCTACCACCGGGTTATAAAATTGAAATACATTCTGATGAGTTGGGAACAGCTGTGCCAGTCGTATCCATGCCGTCGCCTCCAGGATCAGCACCGGGTAGCGGCACAACCGTTCATGCCGTTTCTGGCACAGCAATGAATATTGGCCATAAAATAGGGAGTAGTAATGCCCCAGTACATCAATTGCAAACAGGTACATCGACGGGCGCAGTCAATTTGATGACCCATGGCGGCACTTCGCTTTCCCAAACCACTATACATGCCTTACAACCCCCCACACCTGCACAACAGTCCCCAAGTCCTGCTGCTGGAGGTGGCCATACTCCAACACATGTGCCACCACATGCCAGTGCTTCGCCGGCTCCAGCTCAAGTGACGGTTGCATCCGTAAATGCTGTCCCTCCAACGAATATGCCTCAGAATTATTCTCGAGACCGGGACAGGAGTGTAACGATTGCTACTGCTGCAGCCACCAATATTAATGCACCCACCCCTGGAGGCATGGTTGTAGGTGGACCACCCACGCCCAACTCATTAAACGATATGGGTCCCCAAACTGGAGCTCAAGTCCACCATAACTTACTGCACATGTCGCAAGCCCATCAATCAATGATGATGGGCGAAAGTGCACCCACTCCAGGTGCTGCGCCACAACAACCAGTCGAATTCAACCATGCCATAACGTATGTCAATAAAATCAAGGTGTGTATAAAATATTTTCGAAAATCTATCTATCATCATGATATACGAGAGTATAACATTTATAATTTGTATCTTTATTATCCTTTTAGAATCGTTTCCAAAACCAACCCGAGAAGTACAAAAAATTCCTGGAGATTTTACACACTTATCAAAAGGAACAAAAAGTCATCAAAGAGGGTTCAACAGGTGTTAACCAAGGTAAAACACTTACAGAACAGGAGGTCTATACACAAGTGGCAAAACTTTTCGGCCAAGATGAAGACTTATTACGGGAATTTGGTCAATTCCTACCAGATGCCACAAATCATCAGGCCCAACAATATATGACAAAATCTCATAATGATCATAAGAGAGCAACAACGGCAGCTTTAAGTGGTGGAGCCCATATAACCATGTCACCGGCTGGTGTTCCAGCTGCAGGATCGCCTCTACATCTTAGTAGTGGTGCTACTCTTTCACAAATCAGTACAACGGCTCATGCGGCAGCTTTGGCAGCGGTAAATACCAGTGTAAGCTTAAAACCTTATGGAAGCACGCAACAAAACCACATTATAAGTAGTGGACGTAGCAGTGATACCAGTACTGGTGGAGCGCCACCTGGTGTTGGCGTTTCCAGTGCAAATGACATTTTGTATGACAAAGACTTCCGCGGAAATGTACATGCCAATGTGCACCATCAAAGCGGTGGTTCACATCATATACCAAGTGGCGGCAATTCCGCTACGAGTAATATACGGGGAACTTTCGATTCCAAAGACTCACATCGTAATAAACATCATCCCTCTGTAGTAACCGGAACACCAAAATATCTCTCACACCATCATCATACCCATAACCAAACAAGTCAATCAAACATAGGTCATAATATGGGTAATATGAGCGGTAGTATGTCCAAAAAATCTCCTAGCTACAGTGGATTACCATCAAATATGCCTCCAGGAGGATTGCCACAGCATTTGGCCGGAGGATCTCCAAATATTTCCAATTTGAATTATGCACCATCTCCAGCCAATTCCTATCATAATCAGATGCCACATACGGGCTCACGTAGACATGCCGTAGATGACATGGGTGGAGTAGGCGGTTTGGGTGTACCGCCAACAAAGAGGCATAAACCCATATGTCGCGACATTTCATTCTCTGAAGCGTCTCGTATGTGCAGTATTCAAGATGCAGCCTTCTTTGATAAAGTACGAAAATCTCTGCGTAATCCTGAGGTTTATGAAAACTTTTTGCGTTGTCTCACCCTGTACACACAAGAAATTGTTTCGAAGACTGATCTCTTGACATTGGTTACACCGTTCCTTAGTAAATTTCCTGAATTATTCCGATGGTTTACGGACTTCTTGGGCCCACCAGTATCTCAAGTGACGGGTTCAACGTGTGGATTCACCGGCCATTTGGAAAGCATACCATTGCAAGGGGCTGCAAGACATGCTGTAAATAGCAGTTCTGGCCCATCGGCTCACGGAAGTCTAAATGATCGCCAAAATAGCTTGCAAAATACAGATCATCATCAAGAAATCGATTTGGCGTCATGTAAACGTTTGGGTGCTTCGTATTGTGCATTACCTCAATCGACAATTCCGAAAAAATGTTCAGGTCGTACAGCACTGTGTCGAGAAGTTCTTAATGACAAATGGGTATCATTCCCCACATGGGCCAGTGAAGATTCAACATTTGTTACGTCGCGTAAAACACAATTTGAGGAGACAATTTACAGGTTTGTGATATATTAATATAATCATGTTTTCTTTAGATGTAAATCATCCAAAAATTAGCTTAATTTATTGTTATTATTATTGTTTTTAATACTAATTTGTGTGGATTGAAAGGCTTTGTCCGGTTTGCGAAATACAATCAGAGATTGGCCTGAACTTATATTGAAAACTTGTACATATTTAAAAATTACTATTATTTAGTCTACAATTTTCCTATTTATTAACCTCGCTAAGTCAGTTTTTGGAGTTTTTGGTGACATGGAAAAATCGAAGTGTACTCCAAAGCGTTGATAATACTATTGATTTTTACATCCTTGTCATTTTTCTTTATTGAACAATACTACTTTCAAAACATTTTTATGTATCAATTTCAATAAAAAAGAACTGATGAAATGTAAAAATGCGAACTATGCCTTTTCAACGCTTATGACTACATTTTTATATATTCGTCATATTGAAAATAATGTAGCTTTGGAAGATTAATAAGTATTCCCGTTTTCATAACTAAAATCAAATATGATATGATTACATACCTCTGGAAATAATGTTCTTTCCAAACCACCGTCAAAGTATGTGGCATTATTGCCAGATACTTTACCGAAAATTGATTGATTATAAAAATCATCAAAGTCAACACTATGGAAAATCGTCAAAATAATCTTTATAGTCACTCAATTGAACAAGTCCCTTAATCTTCTATGCCCACAAAGCTGTAATAACAATGAATTACAAATACAATCATACTTTTGGACGTTAATCGTCTCGATATCAAGCTAACATGAAAATTTATTCAATTTGTCTTCTTATTCCGTCCCTTGACGATGCGAAAGAAATGTAACTGTACCGGAATGAAACTAATGCATAACGGATGAAGGCGCTTACCAAATTTGGCCTCAACTAACATCACATATAAATCAAAAATAGATTTAGGCAATAGTCTTGATGAGTGCTATGTTTCCGTTGATTTAGACTGCTAGTCTTCAGTTAATGTACTTAAAACAATGCAATTAATTGATCAGAAGAACATATTTGGGTGGTTTAACAGTAAAGACCGAAAGTACCTTTGTGTAATTGGTATATTTATCATAAATGAACTGCTAGTCAAAAAGAGCCAATCCCCAAAATCTCCTATGTCTATGTCCAGTTGTATAAAAATTAAAACTCGTAGTTATCGAAAGTTATGACGGTATTTTTTTGCAAACGGTTTAAAATAACCTTGTAATGTTGTTTAAAAAACAACGATATTTTCAGTCAATACATTTTAAGCTATATACTACAAAATTAAGCTTGAACATGGGCTGCTCTCTCATTCACATTCATAGAAATTCCTCCCCATATACTACATTTCCTATCTCTGTAGTCATCCATAATCTCTTTACACTTGCTTTGAACACTTTTATAATTTTTACCAATCATTAAAACAAAAAATTCTAAATGAAAGGAATATTCACAGAACTGAAGATGAACGTTTCGAACTGGATGTGGTCATAGAAACTAACAGCGCCACGATTCGTGTTCTGGAGGGTGTGCAAAAGAAAATGTCACGTATGTCTCCAGAAGATTTAGCCAGATATCACCTCGATGATTCGTTGGGAGGTACTTCACAAACTATTCACCAAAGAGCCATATACAGGATTTATGGAGAAAAGGCCGGTGAAATAATACAAGGTCTGAAGAAGAATCCTTCAGTGGCTGTTCCCATAGTTTTGAAGCGTCTAAAAGTCAAAGAAGAAGAATGGAGAAATGCTCAAAAGGTTAGTTTTTTTCCCACACACAGATATTTCTTGTATCAATAAGCAAGTGAACCGCTATTACTACATCTGTGTTGTTTATCCATTTGCAGAATTTTAATAAACAATGGCGAGAGCAAAATGAAAAGTATTATTTGAAATCATTGGATCACCAATCAATCAATTTTAAACCCAATGATATGAAAGCTTTACGTTCGAAAAGTCTCTTCAATGAAATTGAAACTCTTTATGATGAGGTAATTAATTCAAAATCCAAAATTTTTTTTTAATTTCTTTTAATTTACGTTTTGTTGTTTTTGTATTTCCATCACTTAGCGCCATGATCAGGAGGATGAAAATGGTGAATCTTCAAGTGGTCCCCATTTGACATTACCATACAAAGATAAAACAATATTGGATGATGCTGCAAATCTATTGATACACCATGTAAAACGGCAAACTGGCATCCAGAAGCAAGAGAAAACCAAAATCAAGCATATACTAAGACAATTTGTGCCTGATTTATTCTTTTCGACAAGACAGCCATTAAGTGATGATGAAAGAGAAGATGGTAAATATTTTATATTGTTTTTTTTTTTTTTTTTTTTTTTGTATGTGTGTTTTAACTAAAAGTTTCAAGTAAATAACTTTGTTTACATTTCCTTAATTTGTAGTCTTCTGTTTCGAAATAGTAATTGCAATTTTATTTAATTAGATGTTAGTATAGTAAATTATTAAAATTTTGATAAACTTTGAAAGTATGTCTTACTTATTGTAGTTGTCGTCGTTTTGGTGCAACGTATGGATCATAACCAAAATCGAGAAATGATGAAGTCGACTCTTTTATTTTTTTTTTAATTTGGTATAATATATGAATTAAAGAATTACTGATATTTGCGTAAAAAAAAATTACAATCCTAGAAAAATCATAACTAATGGAAGTAAACACATACCATAGTAGAGAAATTACTCAATTTGTAAGAGGACAATTCGTAGCATGTTTTCTCCATAAGAAGTTAGCATAAAGTACCCAAAATTGAGTTATCTATCCTAGCCCTATCCTAAGGGCTGCGGAAAGGTTCATTCTCCCGAACTGAAACATGTACAGTCAGTCGTGTATAGATTTGTATCTGGCGTTTTCTTTTCAATGACTCTATTTATCAAGTTCCTTAATATTCCATAGGAAGCAATCGGAAGTAGATAATATAATTAAGGTCCATCCCAACCTTTAGAGAATTTTTTACACTAACATTGCATTTTTATTAGCTTTTAAGTAGTTGAATTAAATGCGATTAAATTAAGGGTATTTTGTGTATTTCTTCTTGTGTTACATTTCGAAAAAAATCTGTAAAAAATATTAATGTTGAAAGTTTTAAAACTCTGCAAGAGCATTCCAAAACTTAACAGAATTAATTTGTTAACGTTTTTATTAAATGAAGTATATGTATATTAACATAAACCATTCGAAACTTTTTTTTTTTTTTTTTTTATTTATTTATTTTTTCTTGGCGAATCCAAGCCGCAAAGCCATATACGGATTCCAAAACTACACAATTTTTTTACATATTTTAATTACATATTTTAAAAGATTCCTCTTCGCCTTCGGCCAAAAAGATTAGCTTCCGTCAAGCTCTTATAAGCTTATAATCTGAAATCGGATTTTTATTTGTTTGCCAATCTTTTTTTTTCATATCAGAATCTAATTTACTATAATGAATGAATTAACCCTCTAATGGCCAATTAATTAAATAAGGAAGCTTTTAGTAAAACACACCTTAAGACAACAAAAATGGGTAAAAGAAAAAGAAAACTTAGTTGAAACTGTTCAAGGGGCTTTATACTGAATTTTACCGTATAAAATTTTCTTGTTTAGTTTTCTTGCTTTTGTTTCGTTAACATTAACAGCCTGTTTCTGTATGTCGAACGAGTTCAATCGATCGACTGAAATGCATAGAAACAGCTGTTTTTTGGTTATAAATTCAGCTGTTTGTTTCCATTTTAGTCGATCGACAGAGCTCATTCGACATACAGAAACAGGCTGTAAATATTTAATCAGCTGGCCAAAAAATTGGGGCATTAGAGGATTACCTGTAGCTTTTTATGAAATTTACTTGCTTCAATTCAATAACAATCAGTGCAACTCCCTTTCACTATCCCTGGTTCCTCACAGTGAATTACTTTTGAACGAGATTACGTATAAGTCTACTGATTTACATATTAAATTTGCATGCTTCATTATCTCATGTACTTTCTCTTTTTTCGTCTCTTCTTGCACCTTGCTTTTTGTTTCGTCTTTTTTTATCTCTCAAGTATTCCCATTTTTATTAGATGATAATGATAAAATGGATGTGGATTCTACGCCTTGTAAGCAAGATAAGAATAAAGTAGGCGGTGTCTCTACTTCATCATCGACGTCTCTGACCTATTCTCCACCTGCAACATCATCGACATCAGCAGCGGCAACTGGTGTTGGCGCATCTGCGTCAGGCACTCCTATAAAAACGGAGAGTGAGATATTGGATTCGAAAGATCAGGTTATATCCACACTTGCCAGTAATGCATTGACGTCAGATACTACGCCTGCGATGAGTAACGCCAATGCTTCCTCTTCCATATCCACATCTGCCATAACATCTACGACAGTGTCTTCATTGAACTCGGTTACATCAACAGCAGCAGCAGCCGGTGGTAGTGATAAAAATACAGATCCAAAGGGTGGCGTTATTGATACTTTAAAAGAATCGAATACAACTGTTGTAAATAGTCTAACCACCAGCGCAATAAGCAGTGCAACATCCAGTTTGAGCGATACCGTTGTTACAAGCAGCACATCAGCAAATGTGATGACATCAGAGACGAGTACAAACAACAATGATCCCAAGACAAATGCTGAAACAACAACAACAACAATAACAGCCACATGTTCAGTTTCCACCGCTCCAACAAATGCCTTGTCGTCATCAGCTTCAACAATTGCCACCGCTGTTTCGACCTCAACAGGAACAACTGCGACAGTTGATGCAATTAAAACCGAAATAAAACAAGAGGATGAAGAAATGCCATCAACAGATATTCCCGTTCCCCCGCATGCTATAAGCAAGCACTTGGTAAGAGATATCCTAAAATACTCATGAAAGACCTACTAAACCTACTATTTTTTTCATGTTTTGTTTTTTAGGATGAGGCCTACACCCTCTTCTTTGCCAATAATAATTGGTATTTGTTCTTCCGCCTGCACGCAATATTATGTGAAAGGCTGCGCACCATGTATGAACGTGCCCAAATTATTGCAGCTGAAGAAGAAAAATATAAACAAAATCGCCGTGAAAATATTGCACAAGCCTTAAGACTGAAACCAAAATCCGAAGTTGCCGTTGAAGACTATTATCCCACGTTCTTGGATATGTTGAAGAATGTCCTAGATGGTAACATGGATTCTAATACTTTTGAGGATCAAATGCGTGAAATGTTTGGCATTCATGCATACATATCATTTACTCTGGATAAAGTTGTATCGAATGCTGTGAGACAATTGCAGAATTGTGTCACAGAAAGGACAGCATTGGAATGCGTTGAGTTGTACCATCATGAGCAAAAGAAAGGTGCCGCTGGCGGGTTATGTCGCAATGCTCATAAGACATTTAATGCTGAAATGCAATATCAACACAAAGCCGAGGATATATTGCATGAAGAGAATTGTTTTAAAATATATATCGTAAGTACAGCCAAGAGGAGGATCAAATTTAATCCACACAAAACTATGCGATATAACAGTGAACTATATTTAATCATGACATTCTTTTTTATTTTACATATAAAGTATAAAATTGATTGTCGTGTTACTATTGAACTATTGGATACCGATAATGATGATATGACTGAACGTGAGAAACCTGTAAATAAAGTGAAATCATGGTCTAAGTATGTTGACCGCCTCGCAAATCCCTCATCTGCAAATAATAGCCATAATACAACCAATGCCAATTCACCAAATTCCAATAATAACAACTCTGTGTCAAATATGGATGCAAGCATCAACAACGAAATCAAGTCGGAAAGATGGGATGAAGATGGATTGGTAAGTCTCACAAAACACATTTTCTAAACAAAATGAAAGTTTCGGATATATAATTTCTTTGTGCAGATTTGGATATAAAATATACATGTTTAGTAAAGTAGCACATTTGTTTTACTATTTTAATTTATCTTATACATAATTATGAACTTGATTTATTTCGAAATCATTCCAAGTTTACAACAAGCTAATTTCAATGAATCAAACCAATGTGTGCCTTACATAAGTAAAGTTTTCAAATATACAATTTGTTTTTACATTATTGGACTACTGTTTCTATATAATTGTGACTCAGACTTCAATTAGGTTTTTTGTTGTTGTATAGTCACATTGAGTTTTGCATTGCCAAATTGCACACTATTAAAAACATTTCGGCACCTGAATGTATGCAAATAATTTTTTTGCAACTATATTATATGTAAGGTTTTCTTGGCTAATCAGGCATTTAGGTAGAGAAACCTTTCGTTAATCTTAATATTTCTTACAAAGAAATACAAGAGGACAAAAAGTTCTCTTCTGCAAAGAAAACAAATGTCAACTGTATAGATGTCGCACAATAACCGCATCTTTTGGTATCACCGATGTTGCGGTCGAAGCGCTGTTTTGATAAATTAACTATAGAAACATCGGCAGTTATAATTTCAAATTGACTGCCAAAAAGTTAATAAAATGAAAACATTTATAAAAATAACATTTGTTATTACAAAGAAGGTTCTCTAAATCCTATTTTCTTATGTTTCGTAAAGCCGGCAGAGACCAGAACTGGGTGGCGCCGACGCAAACTGTATGACATTTGAGAGAAACGCCCACAAAAACTGCATGATATTGGAGAAATTTTCGACATGATTGCCACCTACTGACGCAGTTTCGTTATCTTGTATTTCCTACTCTCTGGTGATGGGTTCATTTTGCACACAGAGTAGTTTTCGTGTTTGCCAAACGCTTCATTACTTTAGTGGATAGAATCAATCTTGATATACAGAGTATTAGAAAATGATTAATTTGACCAAGAAATACACTTCGAATGTGGGCTTGATTGGTACAAATCACATCTTAAGCATATTGTCTATTATACTGCCACAATGGACTGAATAGTCTAAGTGAGCTTGAATCTTAATCGGGCTGCCACTTTAACCTATACCGCTTTTGGTTTTGGACATATTTTGTCGTATTGTCATGAAAAAAAGCCGTAAAGAACGAGTGATTTCAATTCGGCAAAAATTTGTGTATTCGGATGGCCGGAACACGCCCAGAAAAAAAAACAATTCGTAAACTTTTTGCGAATGCGTTTGCCAGAACAGTCGTAGTCTACTGTTATATTTATGTAGCCATCTAGCTAATAATAAAACTCAGGTTTTAAAATGTAAAAAATGGCAGACAGTGTTTGCTGTTTCAACAAACAGCTACTGCTTTCGCGTTTTGCAGTTTTAGCAGATTTTTCTTCTTCTTTGGGTATAGTAAAATTCCTGAATTCATTTGATTTTTTCAAAGACTTCCCAGAAAAAAATTGAAAGTTCTTCCAAAGGCACAACTTTAAAAGCACTTCCAAAAATGTGTTCCCAAAGATGTTCTTTATTTTAACTGCACAGGAAGTTCATTTGAGTCAATTTTTTTTATAACTCACTTTTATCATATATTCCATGGGAAATTTATTTTTTGTTTGTTTCAAATAGGTTAAAAACAGATTAAGATCTAATAAAATAGTACAAAGTATTTAAATGTTGCCGGAAAAAATCTAAATCTATTCTAGAAAATTTGAGAATTTTTGAAAATATTTGATGTCAAGCGTTCGTAACAAGCGTTAGAATGCAATAAAAATCATAAAAATTGTTAAAAATTATTTCTCAAAATATCACAGAATTTCTTAACACAGATCCAAATCACTGAATTCGCATCACACCTTAATAAGTGATGCTAATGTATTGCAATGGTTGTTGAAATGGTGGACATCCGTCCTATGACAAGCTCATGTTAAATTCAATTTTGCCCCACTTCTGGATCCAAAAAGAACATTTTCACTACTTTTTTGGCGACGTTTTTTTTTCTGGGTTATCAATGCATGCATTCATTCGAATTTTCCGGGAAAATTTGTCAATCGGGTGTTAAGAACAACATGATAGTGATTTCGTTTGGGAAAAAGAGTTACATATAAGTGGTAGAATATATTATGGTGTTACCACAGTGATGCCGAACCCCCCAGCCAAAACCATACCGTTTGCGTTTGAAAACGAACAAAAATGTTTGCACACTGATACAAATTTGCTTTTTTGCATTTTGTTTTTATTTTAAAAATATCTAATATCAAATTTGTTGTCGCGGCACTAAACTAAAGAAATATTTCGTCTTGGTAAATTAATCAGCTGTGATGAAGAAATTGAAAAGTAACAGTAAAAGTACAGGCGTCATATTCGCCTTGCAGACTATATAAGTTTATCCGGACGACAGTGGTCGTGTCGTACATATCCCATATATTGGTCACATAAATTAAGTCGGAAGGCATAATCGATACTGCTGCATGTTTATGGGATCGATAACACATTTACCGATTATTTAGTCATAAACGAATTGTCGTATCGATTTACACATTAAGCTAACGATATTGTATAAACTCGCACGTGTGGGGTTAATTTACAATTAATTAAACATTTTGAATTTATAATAAAACATCATAAAATCGGATATATAGAGAACAGCGTTGCTGGCATTTTTTCATCAAGAACCTTTAGATTTTCCCCCAAAAAGGCTAAAAATAAATGCGAGTAATATGCTAAATATTATCAGTGGGAATTATTGTTAATGTTTGGATTGAGCTTTTAACTATACGGGAAACCTTATTCTGGAGGTTAAAAACCCCTAAAAAGACCATGAAATTATTTTTTGTCCTGGCAGATCTAGCGGGAAAAAGCTGTTAGAAAAGCACACTGTCTATTTTGAAAAAAAAAAGAAGGGATCTTTATTAACATTTTACATGTTACATATATTATCTTTGAAGGAATCGGTGATCTTGTGAATTTAAGGGTTAACAATTAAAGCCAAAAAAGATATGGTCTTATCTACTCTTAAGTTTCAAATTTACATAAAAAGCCAACGATCCGCCCAGGATTACTTTGTGTTTGTTCTCTTCTGACAAACTAAGCTTGTTTTGTGATAATTGGTTTGGAAACTTGGTTTTTTATTAGCAAACAACGACTGCTTTCCGTTAACAGCAAAACTTTTGCTGTTTCAGAAAAATTGATATTATTCTGAATTCCACAAAATTGCGAATTGTATTATTTATTGTGATGTATATTTATCCACATCTGTATAAAATCCATATTTATATAAAACTATATTCTTCTTTTTTCATTGGGAATGTTTTTTTTTTTTCGCTAATACGATTTACGTTTATGCTATTTTTGTTCTGTTCCTCGTTTCATTATTATCTCCTTTTTGTCGCACTTTTTTATAGTTTTTGTTGGTTCTATTTTTTTTTACTTTGTCTCTCTTCAAGTATATATTGAAAAGAATGCTTCAAGTTTCCAATTTTCAAATAGACTTCTTGCTTTTTATCAAAATTTATTCTTCAAACGAAAACCTCACTAATTAATGCTTTTTATGCATTTCTCTAATATTTTTCTTTTTTCGATTCTTTCTCCGTACCAGGTCAAACCCAAGGCTTAAATTAAAATTATACTAAAAAAAAAAACAAAACAAAAGATAAAAAACTAATCTTTGAGATAGTAGAGAAAATCCCAATAATTTTTTCCTAAAATTAATCTAACCACCATCATGCGATGAGAATACATTTTTTGATATCAAGCAAATGTAGAATTTGACTAAGAAATCTCGTATTGCAAGAAAATAAAACAAAATATATAAAACTATCATCTGCTATAACATCCACAAAATTGCAACAAAGGTCTACTATAAATCACTATCAACTGCCACCATCATACATGAAAATCACCTTTAATGCATACCATCACATCACTCTTTATTAACCACCACACAATAATGTAAAGATTTCCTTTTTTCCCCCTCACCACAAGTTTTGTGTATTGTTTTAGTTTTTTTACCATGAAATGAATAATAATTGTAAACAATGTTTTTAATTTACAAAATGAAGAAAAAAAAGTTATATAAAATACATGTTAGACTTTTTTTCGTTTTTATCGTAAATTATTGAATGATCCTAGTAATATTTGTAAATAGATTTTTTAAGCAAATAATTAACAAAAAAAAACTAAATATTTTTCTAAAGTGGAAAAAGACGCCAGTCTTTTTTTCTGGATAATAATTTGTAATTAAAATGCTATTGACATTCTTATCAATTTTAATAGAAATTATTATGAACAGTTTAATTAAACAAATAAATGAACCAAAAGTTAATTTACACACAATAATTTAGAAGAGCCGTTGTTGTTTGCTATTCCATAATCTTTTGAAATTGGGTCTCATGATAGGGAGGCATGTTAAATTATTGATATAAAATCAAATATTAGAGAAAAAACGTTCCTAAGGTAAGTTGAAAAGAAAAGGGATTACCCAAGAGTTTATATAAGAAGAAGAAGAGAGATTTATAAATTATTAAAACCATAAATTCTATACAGTCAACCTTAGAGTGATAATCTTATCAGTAGTGAATACTATTCGGGACGACATACATTAATTTTATAATATAAATATGAAAGAAAAAGTTGCGAATCAAAAGTCAAATTGGCGATTTTTGTTATTATTGGGACTCACTTCTAACATTCTAATTGCTGTAATTTCCTTAATATGGTGTCTACAAAACATTTTAATTAAAATATTTCATTTTTTAAGGAAAAATGTTCCCGTAAATCGAACGGGAGATTTACGGGAACAGGGCAATTACTCTTCTGCTGTTTCGACAAAAAAAATTTAAATCCAAAGTAAAATCTGAAATATATGAATGAAAACATTTCTTATTTCGAATACATAAAAAAAAAAATAGATTTAAGTAGGTAATGTTTATATTTTACTCAGTTTCAAAGAGCAGCAATTTCAGCAAATTACAGAGTATTTGGTATTAAAAAATTGCGAATGTATCCAATCACTGTAGTAGTAGCATAAAATTGTATACCGAAAACTGTATTTGGGTTTTCCTATTCTCAATCTGCCCATATGTAATAGGTACTTTTAGTAAATGTAGTATCACAATGGACTGAATAGTCTAAGTGACCCTGAAACTTAGTCGGGCTGCCACTTTAACCTATCCTAACCTAACTTTCCTATTCTCAAAGCAGAATATCCTAGGAGTGGGCAAAAATCATATCATGCTTGCCAACTACAATAAATAGCTTTTACCATGTGAACAATGGAGCGAAGGCGCTAAACAAGCGTAAACCAACCTAAAAGTATTTTGGGAACAAACTACGGCTAAAGCTTACATGGGATGCTGCCAAATATTTGCTCAATGTGGTCGTACCCTGAACACGGTTGCCACAGTTGATAAAATTCTACCAAAAATTGTAGATTTTTTACTGTTTGGTGGATTGGTAAAATTCTTTGATAGATTTTCAAAATATTTCTCTTCAAATAGGCACTACACAAATTTTCAATAGAAATAAAATTTTGGCAAAATTTTCTATAGAAATAAAATTTTGACAAAATTTTCTTTAGAAATAAAATTTTGAGAAAATTTTCAATAGAAATAAAATTTTGGCAAAATTTTCTATAGAAATAAAATTTTGACAAAATTTTCTTTAGAAATAAAATTTTGACAACATTTTCTTTAAAAATAAAATTATGACAAAATTTTCTATAGAAATAAAATTTGGCAAAATTTTCTATAGAAATAAAATTTTGACAAAATTTTCTATAGAAATAAAATTTTGACAAAATTTTCTACAGAAATAGAATTTTGACAAAATTTTCTATAGAAATAAAATTTTGACAAAATTTTCTACAGAAATAGAATTTTGACAAAATTTTCTATAGAAATAAAATTTTGACAAAATTTTCCACAGAAATAAAATTTTGACAAAATTTTCTTTAGAAATAAAATTTTGACAAAATTTTCTTTAGAAATAAAATTTTGACAAAATTTTCTATAGAAATAAAATTTTGACAAAATTTTTCTATAGAAATAAAATTTTGATAAAATTTTCTTTTGAAATAAAATTTTGAGAAAATTTTCTATAGAAATAAAATTTTGAAAAAATTTCTATAGAAAAAAAATTTTTTTTCAATAGAAATAAAATTTTGAGAAAATTTTCTATAGAAATAAAATTTTGACAAAATTTTCTATAGAAATAAAATTTTAACAAAATTATCTATAGAAATAAAATTTTGTCAAAATTTTCTATAGAAATAAAATTTTGAGAAAATTTTCTATAGAAAAAAAATTTTCAATAGAAATAAAATTTTCTATAGAAGTAAAATTTTGTCAAAATTTTCTATAGAAATAAAATTTTGACAAAATTTTCTATAGAAATAAAATTTTGACAAACTTTTATTGAAATAAAATTTCGACAAAATTTTCTATAGAAATAAAATTTTGACAAAATTTTCTATAGAAATAAAATTTTGACAAAATTTTGAAAAAAAATTTCTTTGAAAATAAAATTTTTTACATTTATTAAATAAACTTCTTCAAATATGACACAAGGGTCATCCCTCTTAATATTTCTAAATATCGGTCACTCTAGACTTAGGCACGACTCTCCCTACACAATTCTGTATTATGTGATGATTGCGATCTCTTTGAAGTTCGAAATACGATAATTATGAATCTCTCTTCCCCAAATATATATCTTTTATTCCACAATCCCTTTTCTTTCTCATATTAACAAAATTTTAATTATCTTGTAGTTTTTTTTTTTCAAATAATTTTTGAATTAATGTTGTAAAAGTAATTACTATGCAATTATTTGTATATTTTAAAGTTTTTAGTTATAGGATGGACTTAATAAGGTAGATTCACTAAAAAGACATCGCCTTTTATTAAAATCAAATATTAGTTACATAAATAGAAATGGAAATGAAATTCCCAGTTATATGTGTGATCATTATTTCGAATGGTTTCCATGGATTATGAAATATTTGAAATTATAAGGCAAATTCCATAGAAAACTACCTTATTTTGAATATCCATTGTTAAATCCTTTGTTCAATAAATTGAAATAATTGCTATTGAAAGGAAAGTATCATTAATAACTAACTCAATTGTTTTTTTTTCACATTTCATTTACACATATGTTTTAGTTTATATATTACAAAGTTCATTAAAATGTTTGACCTGGTACGCTTCTCAGCCTACTTGTCATGAAATACTCAACCGATTGATTTCTAATTCTCACTCTTTCGTTGTTTAAATCCCTATACCAGGGGATTGTCAAATATGTCATTGTGATCTTGATTATTATTTCCTTAGTTTTTCTTGTGTACTGCATGATTTATAAAAGATCGAATTCAATGTTGTTGTATATACATTTTATAAAATTCACAAAACAATTTAAAAATTTCTTCACATTTTTTGCTTATTCCTATAGGATTTACATCTGCCTCGTAAACCGAGATTTTTGAAACGCAATAAACGTTCTGCTTGTCTAAGGGCTGAACAATTACGTTTGATGCAGGAACGAAAAGCTCTTATTGCAGGTGGCTCTAGTGGCAATTTCTCAACACCAACAACAAACGCCGAAACGCCGTCTAGTGGTGTTAGCAGTGGTACCTGTGCATCAAGTAACTCCGCCGATATATCTCCCAATACTGTAGATCTAAATAGTTTTTGGTCCAAAAGACCACCCGAACGACTTGGTAATTCTGCTTTGGTGTGCCCCGGTGGTGAGAAATATATTATAAATGATCGTGATGAAATTAAGCTAAATGCTTCAGGACGCCAAGTCTTTGTTATTAATAAGAATCTCAAATTCTTTAAATTGGACTCTGTGAGGAAAGCAAAAATGGTAAGTAAATTCAAATAAAAATTCCATTGCAAATTTGTAATTGTTAAGTACAATAATCAAAATTTCGACATGGCAAAACCAGCCTTCGATCGATGTAGATGGTCCATGGATACAATATTCATAAGTTTTGAAAAACCTAACTTGTATTTTCACTAATAAATACATAGATGTTTTGCCCTAAAACAAATCAAAATTGATTTTTTGTAATTTTTAAATTCTATTGTTCGGCTTTTGATTTTTTTCAATGGGTTCAATGGGTTTAATCTAAAGATGTCATTCGGGATTTCATTCAAATATAGAATCCCGGGATTTTTTCGGGTCTTTTAAAATATTTTGAGTACGAAATGTGCATACCGACAATTCGAAACCTTTTATGTTTGACCAGTCATCTCCGACATACACACTTGTTGGACTACATTTTTGTTTTAATATTTTTTTTTTTCGAAAAATTTCCTTTGAGTGCATACATTTATTGAATATTTTTATATTGTTTTTTTTTTTTTTTTTTTTTACAGTGTCATTTGCGTATAACGCAATGCAAATTTAAACGTTTCCAGCAATTTGCGAAAAGTTGGTTAACAGCGCATGTATCACCTGAACAACAGCAAGAATGTAACGAATGGTTAATGGGGAACAGTACCGATTCCGGTCCGGGCTCCTCTAATACATTGACAACATCCAACAATTGGTCTTTACCCAAAACAAAAGTCATTGTACAAAATGATTTAAAGAAAACACCATATCGTCCATATCATCGGTATAAAGTGATAAATATAGGGAGTGGAGGCATAGCTGCCAACGTAGCTGGTGACGGCATGGGTGGTTCCACATCTACATATAGCAGTGCAAGTAATACATTACCATCCTCATCTATGACAACAACACATTCAACAAATGCCTCAACCCCAAGCGCGAATTTGAATACAGTTAATAACACGACCCTTAATGTTTCATCAATCAATAGTAATAATGATAGTGCTAGTAACAGTGGTAGTGGTAACAATTCCTCTGTTGCAGCAACTACATCCGCCAGTGTAGTGACAAATTTGGCACAAACAGCACCACCACACTGTAATACCGTGGCGGGTTTGTCACAATCAACTGCAGTAGCCCAAGAACCTGCTCAAATCCGACCCATGGAAAGTTAGAAGATTTTGATAACTGATATATAAACTAGTAATACAAGAAAAAACAAATTAAAACACTACTTCCATATATACATACATATAAAAATGATCCATCTTGCATTTTTTTGCCTAATTTTTACAATGTTAATTTTATATTTTAATAATTTAATAAGTACAATAACACATCTTGTTTTATGATATTTAATGTTAGAGAAATTCCCAGCTGGTTGTATATTTTTAAAATACGTATGGTAAAACAAAGATCAATTATTACTTTTATTATTATAGATTTTAACATTAAAGCTAAATGTGTACAGGACCAGAATATAATTTTAACTTTATAAACTAACTTAAGAAAAACAAAAACAGAAGACAACAAACAAACCAGCCTTTTTTCTCTCTCTTAAGCTCAACCATATGCAGTTTGTTGTTAGTATTGGTGAGACTTCAAGCAATGAAATGAATTATTTTATTCCAATTGTAATGCATATATCTCTAATTACAATAAATAATTAGCCACATACAAATGGTTTTGTAAAAAGTCACTAATAATAATAATAATAAAAATCAATATAAACGTAAACATTTTTATTTGCATTAATTTCATTTAATTTAAGCATATAATTTAATTATATTCATTTAATTCCTAAGCTTTTCATTTTCCTTGGTAATTTGCTAGTTTTATAAGCACACAATTCTTATACAATTCTATTCTTTTTTTTTGTATTTTATTAAAAAACAAACAAACAAAAATGAATTGCGTTTGCACTGGTCTAATGTGCTCTTTTCCCGCAGAAGATATATAGATCATAAGTTTTTCATGATTACAAAAAATCGTTAAGAATATATATTAGAGTATTCGCAAAAAAAGTTCATTCTTTATCTATACATATTAATTATAGTATTAAATGTAGATTGATTAATTACACTATTAATTGTTAAGTCTTATTATCTATAGTAGTACTTGTAAATGTTAATAATATCCATAATTGAAGAGATAACCATTAAAACATATATATGTATATGTCCAAAAACATATATTATCTTTATAAATAAAAAAACAATAAGAAACTGTTGAGTAAACAAATCATAAATAATAGTTTGAAGAAAAATAAAAAATTTAACATTTTTATAAAAAAAAGCAGTGTTTTATGTCTTTCTCATATTTGGACACTCGTAAATGGGAATATTTTTTATGACATTTGATAATCACTTCTCATAAGTGATGTAGAGAAAATGTAGGCGACTGTATGTGAGGTTTCTCTATACATACCAGGGGGCCAAATCACGGTATTCGGTATAGAATTACGGTTGCCGTAGATGGTAGAATTCTACCAAAATGGTAGATTTTCTTACTGTTTCTGTTTGGTAGATTGGGAGAATTCTTGAAATTTTCGATAGAAATAAAATTTTTGATAAAATTCTATAGAAATAAAATTGTTGACAAAATTTTCTATAGAAATAAAAATTTGACAAAATTTTCCATAGAATTAAATTTTGACAAAATTTTCCATAGAAATAAAATTTTGACAAAATTATCTATAGGAATAACATTTTGACAAAAACTTTCTATATAGATTTTCTTACTGTTTCTGTTTGGTAGATTGGGAGAATTCTTGAAATTTTCTATAGAAATAAAATTTTTGATAAAATTCTATAGAAATAAAATTGTTGACAAAATTTTCTATAGAAATAAAATTTTTGACAAAATTTTCTATAGAAATAAAAATTTGACAAAATTTTCCATAGAATTAAATTTTGACAAAATTTTCCATAGAAATAAAATTTTGACAAAATTATCTATAGGAATAACATTTTGACAAAAATTTTCTATAGAAATAAAATTTTGACAAATTTTTCTATAGAACTAAATTTTTGTCAAAATTTTCTATAGAAATAAAATTTTGACAAAATTTTCCATAGAAATAAAATTTTGACAAAATTATCTATAGAAATAACATTTTGACAAAAAATTTTCTATAGAAATAAAATTTTGACAAAATTTTCTATAGAAATAAAATTTTGACAAAAATTTTCTATAGAAATAAAATTTTGACAAAATTTTCTATAGAAATAAAATTTTGACAAAATTTTCTATAGAAATAAAATTTTGACATAATTTTCTATAGAAATACAATTTTGACAAAATTTTCTATAGAAATAAAATTTTGACAAAAATTTCTATAGAAATAAAATTTTGACAAAAATTTCTATAGAAATAGAATTTTGACAAAATTTTCTATAGAAATAAAATTTTGAGAAAATTTTCTATAGAAATAAAAGTTTGTCAAAATTTTCTATAGAAAAAAATTTGACAAAATTTTCTAGAGAAAAAAAATTGACAAAATTTTCTAAAGAAATTAAATTTTGACAAAATTTTCTATAGAAATTAAATTTTGACAAAATTTTCTATAGAAATAAAATTTTGACAAAATTTTCTATAGAAATAAAATTTTGACAAAAAATTTCTATAGAAATAAAATTTTGACAAAAATTTTCTATAGAAATAAAATTTTGACAAAATTTTCTATAGAAATAAAATTTTGACGAAATTTTCTATAGAAATAAAAGTTTGACAAAAAAATTCTATAGAAATAAAATTTTGACAAAAATTTTCTATAGAAATAAAATTTTGACAAAATTTTCTATAGAAATAAAATTTTGACAAAATTTTCTATGGAAATAAAATGTTGACTAAAATTTCTATAGAAATAAAATTTTGACAAAAATTTCTATAGAAATAAAATTTTGACAAAATTTTCTATAGAAATAAAATTTTGACAAAAATTTTCTATAGAAATAAAATTTTGACAAAATTTTCTAGAGAAAAAAAATTGACAAAATTTTCTATAGAAATTAAATTTTGACAAAATTTTCTATAGAAATAAAATTTTGACAAAATTTTCTATAGAAATAAAATTTTGACAAAATTTTCTATAGAAATAGAATTTTGACAAAATTTTCTATAGAAATAGAATTTTGACAAAATTTTCTATAGAAATAGAATTTTGACAAAATTTTCTATAGAAATAAATTTTTGACAAAATTTTCTATAGAAATAAAATTTTGACAAAATTTTCTATAGAAATAAAATTTTGACAACATTTTCTATAGAAATAAAATTTTGACAAAATTTTCTATAGAAATAAAATTTTGACAAAATTTTCTATAGAAATAAAATTTTGACAAAATTTTCTATAGAAAAAAAAATTGACAAAATTTTCTAGAGAAATAATTTTGACAAAATTTTCTAGAGAAATAAAATTTTGACAAAATTTTCTAGAGAAATTAAATTTTGACAAAATTTGCTATAGAAATAAAATTTTGACAAAATTTTCTATAGAAATAAAATTTTGACAAAATTTTCTATAGAAAAAAATTGTGGGAACATTTTCCATAGATATAAAATTTTGACAGATATTCTCCTATGTAGATCTGTTCAACCAGTACGCTTCCCGAAGATAAATTTAAAGATTGTACCTATGAAGACTAGACCAGATTCTGGATTCAAAAGAACCAATTTTGTTCAAGTTTTAGAGGAATCATAAACATCTCGCACAAGTGTGCAAGAAAATTATGAAAAAAACGCCTTGATTTGAAATAAAAAATCTGTAGACAACCATTATTCAAATGATTAGAAGAAGTAAAATCTGGAAATTTTACTATCAGTTTAAAGCAATTTATACAAGCCGAAGAAGTTAAATTTGAGAGATCAATCTATAATGGTATAGCACCCAAAAACATGATATTCGGCAAATTAACCACACCTAATTGTGGTTCTGAAAAACCTACAGAATCTTTACACCAAATCGGAGGGCGGGTTTATAAGATGGATATATCAAAATCTGTATCGATACACAATATATTCGTAACACCTAGTTATGGTCCTAAAAACCTCTAGATTTCAAATGTCAGGTAAATTCGATAAAAACTACGTTTTCTACAAGCCCAAGAGTAAACTCGGGAGACTGATTTATATGGGGGCTATACCAAAACATGTGCATACCATTTTCTTAAAACCTATTTATGATCCTAAATAGCCTGTAGATTTCAAATTTAAGGAAAATTGAATAAAAACTACGGTTTTTAGAAGCTCAAGAAGTAAAATCGGGAGATCGGTCTATATGGCGGTTATAGCAAAACATGGACCGATCCTCAGCATTTTTGGCACATCTTTTTATGGGCCTAAAATACCTCTAGGTTTCCAATTTCAGGGAAATTGAATGAAAAATACGGCTTCTATAACCCCAGGAAGTAAAATCTGGAGATCGGTCTATATGGGGGCTATACCAAAACATAGACCAATACTCACCGTTTTTGGCACACCTCTTTATAGTCCTAAAATACCTCCAGATTTCTAATTTTAGGCTAATTGAATAAAAACTACGGTTTCTATATGCCCAAGAAGTAAAATCGGGAGATCGGTCTATATGGGGGCTAACCAAAAGATGGACCGATACTCACAATTTTTGGCACACCTCTTTATGGTCTTAAAATATCTTTAGAAATCTGGACCGATATAGTCCATCTTCGAACTTAACCTGCCTGCAGACAAAAGACGAGATTGTGCAAACTTTCATCACGATTGCTTCAATATTGGAGACTGTAGCGGGATTACAACAGACAGAAAGACAGACGGACATGGTTATATCGTCTTAGAATTTCTCCCTGATCAAGAATATATATGGAAATCGATATTTCGATGTGTTACAAACGGAATGACAAACTTATTATACCCCCATCACCAATTAATACTTAGATGAAAATTTAAAAAAGTAAATTTTCAACTTGTATATCCCTACTCAATAACTGAACCCTTTTAAGAACAGACATCAATCCCACGGCGGCGGGTTCTACGCACCGGATTGACCCGATGGATACCAGCCATCGGCCAGCGGCTGCCACCTCAGTGTACGTGTTGTCTCGTCCGTTTTTTCGTGTTGGAGAAGGTGCATCCCGGGGAGCCTTCTCCGCCTGCTTTTGGTCCGAGCCGGGATAGAGGAAAACCCCGGACCATGGTACTGTGCCGTCTGCCGAAATCGAATTCACCATCGCTCGGTTTCGGTGAGGTGTAACCGGTGCATGGAATGGGTGCACTTCCGGAACTGCTCCGGCCTAACATCGCTGCGGGAGTATAGTCAAACTGACTTCGTGGCAGGATGCTGTGCCAATGACAGCAGCAGTGGGTCATCTGATTATGTGACCCCACCGACTTCTCCCGCACAACAATATTCTCCGCCGCAGCATCTTACACCGAATATTGTTGTACCAGTTCCGGAGAGTGCATCATTTTTGCAATTTAATTGCAACGGGCTCCGTGGTAAGATTAGTGAGATCGTAGACTTTATGAATCGGAAAAGGATAAGGGTCGCGGCGATCCAGGAAACAAAGCTGAATCCCACCTGCAGCCTACGACATTGTGATGGGTACAATGTCCTACGGAAGGATCGCACAAGAAATGGAGGTGGTGGCCTGGCTTTCATATTACACCGTTCCGTGCAGTATAGACCTATCACGCTTGTGCTAGACACTAATGACCCGTACATGGAATGTATGGGGGTAGCAGTTAAGTGTGGGGCTGCCGAGATAGAGCTATACAATGTGTACATACCGCCGGTTGGTAGCTGTGCTCCTGGTTATAGCCCAAACATTGAGTGGTTGTTGAGCGGGCATAACCGATTGGTTCTAGGAGATTTTAATGCCCACCATGAACTTTGGCATTCTCTCCTGGGTAATGACCAGAGGGGCATAGCTTTGGCAGAGCAGATAGACGACTCCACATTTTGCACGGTGAACGAAGAGGCCCCCACGAGAATTATGGGTGACTGCAGCAGTTCGCCAGATTTATCGTTAGCATCGCCTGGTCTGATAAATGACGTCTCCTGGCAACCCGTCATTTCATTGGGTTCGGACCACCTCCCCATAATTCTCACCATCAACCGACCCTCCGATTTCATAACCTCTGAACGCCGGACGTTTATTAATCAAAAGAAAGCCAACTGGGAAGGCTTCAGAGAATACACCGATCGCCGCTTCAGTGAGCTCCCGTCCCCCTCACATGTTCATGTTGCCCAGAGGGAGTTCCGGGACATCATCAACGCAGAAGCCGCTCGCTTCATACCCGCTGGTCGAATTGCCCAAGTGAGGCCCAACTTCCCAGCCGAAGCGGCGGGACTCGCAGACGAGCGTGATGAACGCCGTCGTGCTAACCCTGCTGATCCTAGAATCAGAGAACTAAATCTAGAGATTAGTAAGATAGTCGACGAGTACAAGCGGAACACTTGGTTAGAGCACCTGAAGCAATGTAACTTAGGAACAGGAACTGGTAAATTGTGGTCAACAGTTAGAGCCCTCTCGAACCCCTCTACAAGGGATGATGGGATTTCAGTCACATTTGGCGACGTGACTGTGACTGATCCGAAGAGGTGCGCCAAATACTTCAACCGACAGTTTGTCGAGCATCCCGAGAGTGATAGAGCGAAAAGGAGAGCCACCCGTCGTGTACGTGGTCTCCGAGCCGATGACACACCACAATTTACTGCAGCCGAAGTTACCAATGTCATCAACAGCGCGAAACCATCTAAGGCGCTGGGCCCTGACGGAATTTCAATGCTAATGCTGAAGCATCTGGGAATACTGGGAGTTGAGTACCTGACCAGACTCGTCAATTTGTCTTTGGAATCACACATTATACCCGATGTCTGGAAAATGGGAAGGGTGATTCCACTACTGAAACCGGGCAAAGATTCGAGCAAAGGTGAATCGTACAGACCGATATCCCTTCTTTCGCCAGTAGCCAAGACACTTGAGGCATTACTCCTCCCCAGCCTTGTGGAGAATTTTCCAGCTGCCCACCATCAACATGGATTCCGTAAGGTACATAGTACGACAACAGCCTTACATGCCATTTCGACACATATTAATAAGGGACATAACCAGCCCAGGCCGTGTCACAGGACGGTCCTCGTGGCGCTTGACCTATCGAAAGCATTCGATACGGTCAACCATGCCACATTATTTGAGGACATCGAGAATACGTCCCTACCGGCAGGAGCGAAGCGTTGGGTGCTGAATTATATGTGTGGACGCCAGTCGTACGTGGAATTCAGGGACAGAAAGTCAAGACCGCGTAGAGTTAAACAGGGAGTTCCCCAAGGTGGGGTGATATCTCCGGCACTGTTTAACCTCTACATGTCCTCGATTCCACACCCTCCTGACGGCGTCGAGATTGTATCATATGCGGATGACTGTACAATCTTGGCATCTGGGCCCAATGTTGATGACATTTGCGATCGGTTGAACGTCTACATAGCTAATCTTACCAGTTATTTCACTGCGAGAAACTTGAGGATATCCCCCACCAAATCCTCAGCCACACTATTTACTACATGGACGGCAGAAGTGCGCAGGCAGTTGAATATCAGAGTCGATGGAGTAATAATTCCGACCACAAATTACCCCAAGATTCTTGGGGTCACATTCGACAGCCTTTTTAGGTCATCTGCCCATGCCACTGCAATTTGTAATAAGCTCCGTGGTAAAAACAAGGTCCTCAAGTCACTAGCCGGCAGTACTTGGGGTGCGGACAAAGAAACCTTGCTAACTACTTATAAGGCAATTGGCCGGTCAGTGGTAAACTATGCAGCGCCAGTGTGGACACCGCAGACCAGTGATACGCAGTGGAATAACATACAAACCTGCCAGAACGCTGCTCTTAGAACTGCGACTGGGTGTCTCCGCAGCACACCCCTGGATCACCTTTATGTGGAGACAAAGATCATCCCTGTGCGAAGACACAACTACATGTTGTCAAAGCAGTATCTCCTGGGTTGTAATCGCAGTAATCATCCAAACCACCATCTTATGGATACACAACCACCACCCAGGAACGTAAGGGTTGATATACATAATCTAGAGCGCGAGATCCAGCGCTATAAAAGAGAGCCTCTAGATCAAGCAGCGTACCAGGCAGGTTTGAACAGGATTCATGAGGATACTGTAGCTGAAGCGGTGAGAAGCTACAAGGTTAATCCTGTTCTTGGAGTCCGACCACCGCCCATAGCACCGGAGGAAAGAGACCTCCCACGGCAGACTAGGGTAGTTTTGGCCCAATTAAGATCAGGCAAGTGCAGCCGCCTCAATTCCTACTTATCGGTGATTGATAGCAGCGTAGCTGACGTTTGTCCAATTTGCAACCAAGGGCCACACGACACGCGTCATCTTTTCTCTTGCCCAGCCAAACCAACCCGACTTACCACCAGATCACTCTGGACACACCCCATCTTAGTCGCAGAGTTCCTTGATCTGCCAACAAGCTGATGTACCAAGCGTATAACATGAAATGGATGAGATCACAATAAACTGTTACAACAACAACAACAAGAACAGACATGAAGCCACCGAAGTTAAAATGGGTCGGATCTTATCCTCGCTAAAAAATTATGACCTAAACTAGATTTGCCATGGTTTTTACCATGTTAGGTCAAAACGTTACTTGACACCCCATAGAAATTAATTCAATTAGTTATAATAAAGTAATTAATATTTATTCTTGTATATACATACGGTAAAAATAGCATGTTTTAAATCAGAGTAATTGTAAAAAAGTTATGCATATATCAAAAGTATTTACATTATAATAAAATGTTGTCGAGAAATTTAATGTAATCCACTTGGATAGAAATATTAAAATCATTTATGTAAAAAATCTTTCCTTGTTATAATACCAGCAACACGATTCTCTCGATTAACAACGATTAAGTGACGCAGGCCTAAAGCTCGAAATTTATTGAATATTTTCTGAACAGAATCATGCTGAATGTGAAAAGAGAATTAATTTTAAAATAAATTCGTTTGATATTTGTATATATGAAAGAATGTACCTCTCTGGAACATATTGGTGAAGGATTCATAAATATGTCCAAATTTACAGTGTAATTTACTTTATCGTCGTGTAATTTAACATTCTGCAAATACAAAAAAAAAAAAAAAATAATACAAAATGCTACAATTATTTTTTTTTTTTTTTTCAAAATATAGGCTTACATCAATCGATGGGTAACGAGGATAAACATCACGGAATGTTTGTATGGTTGTCTCACCTATCCAAAATTGTTTCTTTTCCTCGTAAAGCGATTTCAGCAGTATAACAATAAGTTGAGATCGTAATATAATTCCGCAAACGCGTCCTGTCGACCGGTCATTCTAGATAAGAAAGAAATTAAAATGAAACAAACAAAATGAGATTTATTAATTATTTTTTAAAAATAATTGCTTTCCCTTTTTCATTGGCATTTTTGTTTTTTTTTAGCAGACTTTTCTGCTATATTTAGCAACCACTTTCTTTGCGCGGATAAAATGTATTTTTCTAGGCTGTTGGAAGTAAGAAAAATTAACGATAGCATTAGATTGAGCTTGATATTGTGTAAGGCCATTGACAAATTGTTGAAGATATTTCCAAATTATGATTTCTACTATTCACCCACAAATTTTCACTTCATATGAAGTTCTTTTGGAAAATTTAATTAAAATAGGTCGTGGTGAAATTCTGAGTCGATCGCGTGACGTCCGTCCGTCTGTTGAAATCGCGCTAACTTCCGAACGAAACTTAGTACAAGTAGTTGTAATTGATGTAGGTCGAATGGTATTGCAACTGGGCCATATTGTATGACTTTTAGGTTAATAGCCCTTAAATAAACCGATCCAAAAATTTGACGTCCAGAGCCCCTTGGAGGGGCAAATTCTATCCGATTTGATTGAAATTTGGTACGTGCTCTCAGTATGTGCCTTGCAAAAATAGGTTCATATCAGTCTTTAGTTATATGTCTTTCCGTATAAACCGATCCCCATATTTTACTTCCAGAGCCTCTTGGAACAAAGGAACAAAGTTCATCCGATCCGATTGAAGTTTCTTGCGTAATGTCAATATATTTCCTCTAAGAACTATGCAAAAATTGGTCCATAATTATTCAAAGCCCCATCTAAACCGATTACAAGATTTGAATTCCGGATCTAATTTTAGAAAAATTCTTAAAATTTTAGAAAATTTTTTGTCAAAAAAAAAAACAAGCTTCGATCGAGCTATAGTCAAAATGTTCTCCCTTATAACCATGAGGCTCAAGAAAAATGGAGTAAATTGCATCCCTATCTGGTTGACATTGATGTACGATGTCAGTATATGGCGTGTAACTACCATTGATTCATATAGGTGCATTTTATAGACTTCTCCATAAAAACCTACCACATACAGACTAAATTACAATTTAGTTTTAATTTACCTTTTAGTCGACAACTTTTATCCAATTCGATTGTGGATGACATAGTAGAACATTATACGCAATCCATGGTGGAGGGTACATAAGATTCGGGCTGACCAAAACTTTCGGCCCTAACATTAACAAATTTTATTGAACACAAACACGTAAAACATTATACTTTTGCAGGACTTTAGTACTATCAGAATTCAAAATCCGATAGCCACTGTGGAAGATTTTTTTTTAGATTTTTTTCTTTATTTTTGAAAAAATTGTGGATTATATAAAGTCACAAAAGCAATCTGATCCATCAAATGGAAACGTAATTTTTGTTCATATTCAGTACTTACCCCTTGAACATCCTCGACCACTGGAAATCCATTATGTTGGTATCGGGTCAAAATATCATAGATATATTTCGATTTATCTCTCAATTTTATACAAACAACGGGAGAACTCATAATGTTGGATGCTTTTAAACCTGTATAGTGAGGCAATGGCTCCCATGGCAACATTGGAACATGATTTGATTTAATTTGAATATCGTAGATTCCTTCATTGAATAAATCACCTATCCATTTGGCACTAATCAGAGTGACTATGAGGGGAAAAACGAATGATGTTGCGATGCCGGTGGTTTCCAATAAAATCACAGTTAAACTGATAGTCATGCGTAAAACACCTCCTAAATTAGCGGCTGCTCCTATCAAAGCGTATTTTCCTGGTGTTAAGAAAGTCTAAAAAATGGTAGAAAATACACATTAATCGTAAACTATAATATAAAGGAATATATAAATAAATAAATTGTAAATATATTACATGAGTATGGACAATTGTATGGATGATATCTCTTCGAATACAACAATTCACAAAAAATAGATAAATAAAAATTTCTTCAATATTTGGAATTAAGACGAATACAATTACACCAAAAGAAATGAAAATTTCTTCTATAGTTGGAATTTGGATAATTATGAAATTGGAATTGGTAATTCTTTAATAGCAAATTAATTTATGAATTCATTCTCAGATATATTTTAGAATACTTACGGCCTGGGGAAAATAATAAAATCCTACCGCCGCCAAAAAACGCCCCCAAGCAGCACCAACCAATACAGATGGTATAAAAATTCCAAGGCTTACATTTAACCCAAATGTGAAGCAGGATAAAGAGAAATAAACTAGTGTAAATACGCCCAACGTTACTATTCTATGCGATCCTAATAATAACATTTAGTTTAGTCTATATTTTTCGTTGTTTCCATATGAAATTATCAAAACAAACCTGGAGGGTCATGAAACAATGATCGGACTGTAGCTTCAGGTGTTTGAAACCATAGTGCAGCAACAGCATTGTATTCATTATCTTCACAATATAACTGAAAATAAAAAATTGTTAATAGAAAGTCGCTTACACAACGAAACAAAATACAGCAAATTTTTTTTGTAGAGGATACGGTAGCAAACACAAATGTATTTTTAAATTTTACCGAAAAAGATTATTTTTCGCTCCATTTGTATCAAAATTTGTTCAATTCAGCTTTTGGTCTTTTTATTATATTTATAAAAAAATCAATGTCTTCCACCTTGCAATTCGGAAAGCAATACTATCCTAACATATCATACCTGCGTGGGATAGTCTGTAGGATCATTTCCCAAAGGACGGCAGTCATTTATTAAGTAAATCATTAGACAAGCTAATGAAACTCCCAACATTGCAACCAATACAGCTTCCAAAACTTTGCAGAACTTAAATTTAATAAATCTCGAACGGAATTTATTTATTTTCGTATTCAACATGTTCCATAAGGCGCCAAGTAGCCCACCGGCTACACCAAATATCATAAATATCGGTAATTCAAAATATTCGAATGTTAATGGTTGTTCAAATTGGCCCAAGTTAAAGAGACCAGTGAAAGTGAAATTGTTTAGGCCATGGTAGGCTGAGAGAACTATATTCAGTGTAAATGAACTTATTATACTGGCTACCAATGTGCGCCAAATAAGATTCTGATTCCAAAAACTAGCTGCTTCTTCCAAAGAGAATAGCATTCCTCCTATAGGTGAACCAAAAGCAGCAGAAACACCCGCAGCAGCTCCACCCAAAACAAAATCTCTCTTCTCGTGATCATCACGAAAAGCCTTGAATATACGAAAATCTTTAACAAATGTGGTACTTTTTCCTTGTGATATTCCGGCAGCCACTACGGCACCAGCGTGTATCATAGGTCCTTCCTGAAATATAAGGACAAAAAAACAACTTAGAACCGATTCTTTAATATTCAATATATGCAAAAATCGTACTTTTCCACCAGCTAATCCTCCAACAACTGACGTGATTACACCTATACATTTAACAGCCAACGTCTTTACACGAACTATTCGAGGAACTTTAACGCCATTTAGGTAACATTTCACTTGCGGTATTCCACTGCCAGCAGTGATGGGCTCCAAATATGTTACCATAGTAGCTCCCAATGCAACTGGTAACATACTAAGACCCAACCAGTATAAATAGGGTAATACCAGGTCACCTGTGGGATCGTCTGTTCGTGGTACATTGTTGTCGACAGCTAAAATGTTTGAAAATTGATTAATATAATAGGGATGGTAATTACCATTTCATTGCATCACTCCCAAAAGTAAAATTAGCCCTGCGACATACATTCACTTTAAGTGTCGGATAGACTGTATATGTTCGTCAGATTATACGTCATATCCAGGTACTAGTTCTTTTTGGATCCAGAATTGGTTCAAAGCCAGTCAGAAGCAATGGATTTTACATGATCTGGTAATTGGGCGGAAGCCGTCTTTTTAAGAATCCACTGCATTGATTTCGATTAACTCTTCAGTCTCTCGCCTTTTATTTAAAAAAAAATAAATGTTCGGATTCCACCTTTATGTACAGACTTTTCGGACATTACTAGCGCATATTATAAATCAGCCTAGAGATGGATTGGTACACTTTTCGTACATTTTTAGGAATTTAAATATAAAATTGAGAAATTAAAAAAAATCGAAAACTGCTTAAAACAAAGCATTTTTAAATATCACCTCGAAATAACTTCTTGTGAAGTAAAAAATAAGTTCAGGTTTAGACGATTTTTTTTTTTTGATGTAAGCTAAAACTAATAGCTCAGAAAGAACTTCTCAATTTTGGCTAATATAATGAAAAGAGGACGTTTAAATTTATGGAAAATGTGTACACTCAATAGGATAGAAAGTTTATGTCAACGAATTACGAACAAAGAAACAAAAAAAAGTTATACTTCTCTGATAGTAAAAGATGGATAGAATCATTCATAAGAAAAACTGCTTACATTATCAGGTGCGCTAATTTTAGCCAATATTGAATCAATTCACATATTGACAATCCATCGTTAGTCACACGAAACGAGATATTGCTAGAAAATAAAGCATTTAATTACTCACAGTGTTGAAGAAATCCGTATTTTAGAGCTGATAACTCTTCAATGACGATATCTATGGCGCAGGCAATAAGAGCGGTGATAATTCCAATTTGTATGAAAATTATCCATCGCAACATATCTTTTTGTACGGAAAATCTTGTATTTCGTGTACGTTCTTGCTCTTTTCGAAAAAGTTCATTTTCGCACACATCGTAATCCAGGCTCTGAAATATTTCAAGTATTGTGTTAAAAAATGATTTGCTTGGAATACCTATTTTTACAAATTCTAACTTCATAGCGATCAGATTGTCCAGCCAAGCAGATTTCATTAATGGCTGCTGTTCGAGAACGTATTCGAAAAGTAGGATTTTGCTGCTGTTCCCTACTTTGCTGATCGGTCGATAGTTGAGTGTTTGGGATGTTCACATTTCTACTTGTTGAAGCTCCATTCTAAAAGTATAACAAATTATCAGTCACTGTAGAATTACAAAAATTAAATCCTATTACATGTACAACCGAAGGGTTATCTCTCTTAGAGAATTTATTCATATCATTCATTACATCTCTTCTTGTGTCGTTCTGATTTTTTATTATCATTTCATCATCCTGCGAATCATAGTTTCTGGGGGATTCACCATCTTTAAAATTTTCGCTTTGATTTTCTTCTAAATTTACAAGAAGTTTCTTGTCATCTTTTTTTACATCCATTTTCGACCGAATTGCATTGCTCACACTAAATTTTGTTTGAAATACTAATGCATTTACTAAACAAAGACCATGCAGACAAAATACAGAGTTTCTCTCTTATATTGAGAGAGAACTAACGAGGTGATGTAGATGGCGCTTAACACAGGCTATAAATTTAAATAGATAGACCCATACTTGTCTGAATATGCGCCGTCCAGTCTATAAATTTTTACTTAAGTAAAATATCGATAAATGTGTTATCGATCCCATAAACAAGGTGCAATATCGGTTATGTCTTCGAGCATAACATATAGTCTGGACGGCCCATAAATTTTAGTCGCGACATTCTCTGCACAGAAGATATATATATTATGCGTCTTATACGCTTTACAGACCATCAGTTATTCCCGACGACAGTGTTCTTGTCGAACATATCCCATATATTTTGCACATTATAAGTTAAGTCCGAAGGCATAATCGATACTGCTGCATGTTTATGGGATCGATAACACATTTACCGATTATTTAGTCATCGCCGACAAGTCGTATCGATCCGACACACTGTAAGATTCTCTACAAACACCGACATTCCGTCCGGAATAACTGATAGTGTGTAAAGCGCATTACAGACTATTATAAGTTTATCCGGAGTGATGTCTTCTAAAAAATCTTTTGCGCCTTGCAGACTATAAGTTTATCCGGACGATAGTAGTCGTGTCGAACATATCACATATATTGGCCACATTATAAGTTAAGTCCGAAGGGATAATCGATACTGCTGCATGTTTATGATCTCGATTTATTTTGTCATCAACGAATTGTCGTATTGATTGGTTCTAAAAAATCTTTTGCGCCTTGCAGACTATAAGTTTATCCGGACGATAGTAGTCGTGTCGAACATATCACATATATTGGCCACATTATAAGGTAAGTCCGAAGGGATAATCGATACTGCTGCATGTTTATGGGATCGATTTATTTTGTCATCAACGAATTGTCGTATGGATTGGACACACTGTAATGCGTCTTTTTACAAACACAGACATTCCGTACGGGAAACTTATAGTCTGTAAGACGCATTACAGTGTGTCCAATCGATACGACAATTCGTTGATGTCTAAATAACCGGTAAATGTGTTATCGATCCCATAAACATGCAGCAGTATCGATTATGCCTTCGAACTTAACTTATAATGCGGCTAATACTTGGGATATGGTCGACACGACCACTGTCGTCCGTATAAACTTCTGCGCTTTACAGTCTATCAGTTATTCCAATCCAGTTAGTGTTCTTCAAACTGAAAAATATCAACCCTTCCATCAACGCACGGATTAACGCATGATATGTAACTCAACCTTAAGGCTACAATTATTTGAAATTAACTCCACAGAGTTATTCAAATAAAATCGTATTCTGAAGGTCCCATGACAGTTTCAAAAAAGTGATTTGACAACACTTTTTGCACGATAATGTTAACGGTTCTTTTGTCATTATGAGAATAATTTGATTTAGTTCCAATTTGCAAATTTAGTAATTTTGGGCAAACTGATTATATATTGTAAATTGAAATAATTTTGAAAATACTGTTTTGTGGATTTATTATCTTTCAAAGTAATACCATAAGTGTTACAGAGGTTTATCTTGGTTAGTTGATCCTTACTCCCGAAATGGGATTGTGAATTTGAAGTTGTGAGTAAAGATATGCTCTCTTTATTGTAAAAAAAAAAACTTGACAACAACAAAGGCATCTTGCAAATAGTGACATTTCTTACGGTGCTCACCATCAATGGTTCATTAGTTTGTTTTTATGCATTCGCGCAGCTATACGATGGAAAATCATACCGAAGAAAGTAATGAAATGATGGAATTATTAAAATCGGAATTGTTGCAGCAGCAGCAGCAGTCACCCAAATTACTAATATTAGAAGGTAAAGAGCGTAAGCAGGACGAAATAGCGAAGCAAGATCAGATTTCAAATTTAGAACCACTTGAGATACAGCCTCCAGGGGTGTTGGGAACACATGGTTCATCAACGAGCATAATTATGCTAAATCAAGGATTTTCCAATGCCGACGATGAATCCAAAAAATTGGAACACCAGGTCCGGCATGTTCATATTCCTTATATATTAAATGGCGAACTATACCAAATACAGACACAAGAAGGTGAAAATGTGACTGTTAAATGCTGCCACTGTCCCCCCGATCGAGTATATAGGGGTAGTGTGAGATCAACTGGAAACTTCCATATGCACATAAAGGTTGGTATTGGTCAAATTTGAGTTATAACGGTTAATTGGAGAACAATAAAATAAGTCAAGTCATTTATTAATATGAATGACTAATTTTGAAAACAAAAACATCTATCATTTACAGCGACGCCATCCCGACTTATTGGAAAAACTCCACGACATGAAAGTAAATGCCTTATTGGAACGCCGTGATCGTTTGATACGTAATCGAAAGGTCACATCTCGCAACAACCGCAATAGACTGAATTCGGGTGGCATTAATACATCGACACCCATCAACAGGGAAGATCTAAAATTGAATCATACCAGTGGATCCACGCCATCATCATTAGATCCTTCTTCTGAGTTAAGTATGTTGCATACACACAAGTTAAAAATTAAAACCGTCTTTCAAAGACACCAAATGCAACAGAGAGAAGCGGAAGAAATGCGAAATGTCAATGTAAGTATTTTGCTTTGTCTTATATAAAACTGGCATTCTGTATTCAAAAGTCTTAATTTTTTTCGATGAAGCCATAAAACCTATTTTTATAATTTTACTTGTTGGAAATATATTCTCCAATCATACATAACATAATTACTCCTACAATTATAGTGAACATTTGTTGATTTGGCTTTGTATTAGAAATATGCCGTTAATATCTACATTCCTATAGCATATCTTTATAGACGTTCTCATTTTTTTCTGAATTTTTCTCTCCGGTCTTGTAGTGGAACAATGGCAGCGATGATTATGTTGTGATGCCTATAACAAAGATACCAACAGCTAGTGGTAGTGGTGGAGACAACGATGGACCAATAAATTACAGTTTAAAAACTCAAGAGAGTATAGAAACTCACTCAACAACATGTATATCACCACAGAACTCAACACAACGACTCCCACCACCACAAGTACAACAAGTAAGCTATATTTAAATAAAAATTTTAAACACACTATGTTGACATAACTGTTTTTCATGAACATACTTCTCTCCCCTCAGATGGATATTGCTCCATTGAATACAGTTCATATATCACCAGAAAAAGAACATCAACAGCAAAACGCACAATCAACACCATTTGGATGCAGTCATGAGTATGTTTACGAAAATCAACAAAATATAAATAGTGGAGAATTATCAACTACGGCAACAACGTCCTCCACACAGTCTTCAATTTCGCCAAGTGTTATGAGCACATTTTCATCGGTAAATACCAATAATAATCACCAAATGGCAATTCATCCTCATCCACATATTTATCCATTACGCCAACAGCAAACTTTGTCAATTGTCAAACCAGAAGAGCTTTTATCTCCAATAGAGCATCAAGCCATTGATTTAACACTTAACACCGATTCTGGAATATTTTCAAATTCAAATGAAACACTCAATAATATTTCTGATAATAATTCAACAAGGGATAAGAGAGCTGGCTCTCAACAACAAACATTTCGTTCCTCGAACACACCACAGACGTCAGGTGGAGAAAATGACGGTCAAAAATGGCAGGAATTATTGATGCATGTTGAGACATCACTACGTGATATACAACACGAAATGAATATACGCAATCAAATTGAATCAAATCGTATGTTCTTAGACATTGCTAAATTCAAATTTCTCCATCCTAGTTTTCAATTCAATTGGTAACTTGTACATATTTGCTAATTTCCACCGAATACTAAGTCGGTAATTATAACATTTCAGAATATTCGATTTAAGTTTGTTACTTCATTTTGAACTAGTGTGGAATTGCTTTATAAATCGAAAAATACCACCTAAGTATTTGTTAATAACTTCCCAGTGGGATTACAAATTAATGCTTTTGTGTTCCCATACCAAATCGTCTTAGCATACTGTGAAAATAAGTTAACTCGATTTTTCTTTGATCTCCAATGTAAATAATGCAGCTGAATTGTGTTTTTATAATCAAGCAATTTTATATACATATATAGGTACATGTATATATACATATGAATATGTATTATAAACTCAGTATTTTTTGTTTCACATATTTTAAGTTAATTAGAATTAACTTTTCCTTTTACATTTGATTAAATGTATTATATAAACAAAATTCTTTGTTATTTACTACTTTTTCTTTCCAAACACAAATCTCATATCGCCTCGAATTTATATTCATAGGAATTATAGATTTATGTTTTTCCTTTTTACCGAAACCACAACATATCTGCAAGTTTGTATTTGAATTACTGCCTGAAATTTTGTAGTTTACTCTAAATGGCAGTTGTTTCAAATGGTATAGGATGTCTGCAATTATTTTTTTTTTACATTTATTTTAACAAATTATTTCATAATGAATGTGGCATTACAAAAGTCGGTGAAACCATAAGATTCGATTTTCATAAACCAAAACTAGAACTGTGAATATTCAAATATTCTTGAAAGCTAACGTATGTAATCACTAAACATTTCGTTTGTTGTTATACCTTATACCTCTTTCACAATACACTTCCAAAATCCACAACTAGATTTCTGTTGTCATTTCTCTTTTAAAAAGGGGATTTCATTAGCTTTAAAAATTCCCATTGTAGACCAAAAACAAGACATTGTTTATTTGGTATATTGGTTAGTTTGTTTTTCTTGTTTCGTGTATTTTTGTTACTATTGTTGTTTTTTGCGAAGTTTTATTTAGTTTCTGCTAAAATCCATAGGTTAGGTAAACTATAAATGTAACTTAACCAACAGAAAAACCCCCATTTTCATGAAGCTAAGATAGCTAACGATCTTTTTTTTAATTTAGTTGTTGTTGTAACAGTTTTTAATGTAGTTTCATACATTTTGTTCTATGCTTGTGTAGTTCAGCTGGTAACCAGATCAAGGAACTCTGCGACAAGGATGGGGTGTGTCCAGAGTGATCTGGTAGTGAGACGGGTAGGCTTAGCTGGGCAAGCAAAAAGGTGACGAGTGTCATGTGGCCCCTGATTACAGATGGGACACACGTCAGCTACGTTGCTATCAATCATTGATAAGTATGAATTGAGGCGGCTGCACTTGCCTGATCTTAGTTGGCCCAAAACTACCCTTGTCTGCAGTGAGAGGTCTCTCTCCTCCGGTGCTATGGGCGGCGGTCGGAATCCTGTTCAGACCTGTCTGGTATGCTGCCTGATCTAGAGGCTCTCTTTTGTAACGCTGGATCTCGGGCTCTAGAAAGTGAAGATCAATCCTTACATTCCTGGGTGGAGATTGTCTATCCACAAGATGGTGACTCGGATGACAACTTCGATGGCAACCCAAGAGGTACTGCTTTAAATTTAGTATTTGCCTTTGTCAATTCACGTATATTTAATTATTCTTTTTTTTATACAAACTAAAGAATTATTTTTCGGTTGGTTTTTCTCCTCTCAGTAAAGCTGGGGATATTACTGATGGCTTCAAAACTTTTCTACGAAGATTCATACATAAATTAACTAGCTGTCGGATTTGGGTATAAGAAAATGGCCACTATCATTATGCTGTTCTTAACAACAGGTAATCACAATATTAATCTTAGCCTGTACAAACATACACTACACGAGTTAATTATGAACTAATAGTGAAGGGATACACATATAGAAAAATCGACAATATTTATATTTTCCTTTGTTCAGACCTAACCTAAGATGGATACTGTTTGGGGTTTCCACCAAAAAATTGAATGTGCAAAAATATATATGACGACGTTATATTTTTTTATCAAATGTTGTCAAAACAAAAAGAAATGATTTAAAAAAGTAACCGTTAAAAAAAAACTTTTTCGCCTCAAGAACCGAACATAGTACCCACTAGCTTGTTTTCACAGTTACTTTTTGGCAATCAATTTAGAAATATGAAATGTTTCCCATTCAATGACTTGGATCTTTTCCATCCATGATTTTATACTATTTAATAAAAATTGTGTTTTGGTGGAAAAACAAAACATAGTACCTACCGTTATATATATGGTTTTCGATTCGTGCGTATAATGAACGTATTATGCCTTTATTGAGGTTAGAGACCACAAGAACTTGGTAGCACTTTTATGTTTGTCACTTTGACGTTTATGTGGATCATATTTTAGTTGCTGACAGTTTTGGAACTCTGAGGTAGCGAAATACTGCAAAATATCCGATTAATTACTTAACATTTTACATAGGTGTATTTTAAGTTTTAAACAATATATTTTTTCTATTTTCAAGAAATTAAAATGGCTTTCGGTGATTATCCAGCAGAATACAACCCAAAAGTACATGGTCCTTATGACCCAGCACGCTTCTATGGCAAAGGTATAAACGCGATTATGACATTACGTAATGTTCATAGGTAATTTGTGAAAAATCCTCATTTCAGCTGATGTTCCTTTCGGTCAAGTAAAATTGAATGAATTGGGTGCCTGGTTCGGACGTCGTAACAAGTCTCCCAGCGCAATTGCTGGCGCTATGAGCCGTGCTTGGTGGCGTTGGAATCACAAATATGTGCAACCTAAACGTGCCGGAATCGCTCCATTCTTCCAACTTACAGCTGTTGCTATGACTTTCTTCTATGCCATCAACTATGGCAAAATTAGACACCACAGAAATTACAAACATCATTAAACGATTCCAAATTGTTCCCGAAAAGCGCTTGTTAAATGTTCGACATGAAGAGTGCTTGGGGATGAGACGAATGGAATATTCCAAAACATTTGTCAACAATTCGGCGGTCAACATTGATTTATATTCTTACATTTAGATGTTCAAAACAATTTCAATATTATAATGGTCGAAACAATTAAAGGAGTTGAAAGAAGTGTGAAACAAATTGGTTATTGATTTTTCTAACCTAAAAACTAATATAGTTTGAGGTGCCCACAAAAGCTTTGGCAAACATGTAGAGGTCTTTAGTTCCATATTGTTCTGGATAAAAGCTATAATATTGTTATGAATAAATATCTCCTAGAAAATACAGGATGGTTTGCCTAATCTGGGACTTTATAAGAGCTGTAGGATTAGTTATGCTTCCCTGACGGGCACCCAGAAAGTTTATGTTCCAGCATACAGGATAAAATTAAGGATAATGTAGACATCATTTTTTGAATCATTTTGCTAGTGACAACTTTTGACTCACTTCCATCGTGGCCATCTCTATTACGCAGGGAAAGTTGACACCCTTTTGTTTAACACTGCAAATGTTTGCAGAGAAGTCAATAATATCACCTGGTATATTAAAGTAAATACATACATCAATACCAAAGATAGAGCCAATAAGGTAATAAAGCGAGTTAAAAAATGTAGTCCGTTGCCATTAAAAAAACTATAGCTTGGAGTACATCATTTAGAAAAATTAAAGAAGTAGTCCTATTTTTTAGAGTAGTACATTGTAATTCGTTAAATTGGCCCTGTAAAGGCGTTGAATTGCTTAAATAAATATATTCTTCCATAGTTATATTAGGAAACATTGGTAACATTTGAAACATGAAAATTGCAAGATGCTTTTCGCTGTAGACCACGAATTGCAAAAATATAACAACAAACACCTACTGCAGATATTTTTCTATGGGGTCCAAGCATTGAAGAATAAAACGAAGATTTGAAATAAAAAAAATCGCATCATTTAAAATTAAAAAAAGCAGTCGTAAAATTCAACTTATTATCATACAAAAATCATTAGGCGTCAATTAAAATTAAAAAATTCAACTGATTGCGCTACAAAAATCCTTAGGTGGTTAGGTATAGTTGCAGCCCGATATTTCAGGCTCACTTAGACTATTCAATCCGTTGTAATACCACAGTGGTGAACTTCTCTCCTATCACCGAGTGCTGCCCGATTCTATGTTAAGCTCAATGACAAGGGACCTCCTTTTTATAGCCGAGTCAGAACGACGTTCCACATTGCAGTGAAACCACTTAAAGAAACTTTGAAACCCTCAGAAATGTCACCAGAATTACTGAGATGATCCACCGCTGAAAAACTTTTTGGTGTTTGGTCAAAACTGGGTTCGAAACCACGACCCTGTGTATACAAGGCTGGCATGCTTACCATCCTTAGGTGGTTACTAAATACTTGAATAAACTACAAGAGTAGCTTAACCAACAGAGGAAAACCATGTTTCTCAAATTTAATTGGGGCAAAGCCCTGCAAATTGCAAGAAGGTTGGATGGACGGCCGATTTACTTAATCTATTTTTAAAGATGTCTCTTTATGCACATTTAATTTGAAGATTCGCTGCAAAAACCGAAAATAGTATTTGCTGGGGACATGCAAAGGAACGATTATTCAGTTTGGCAACACAGTTCGCAACTAGGGATGTGTGCGTGAATTAATTTTATTGAGGTAGATTGAAATATCGCATACATTTTTCCTTGTGATACAAAAACAGTATGAACAAAATAAAATTTGAAAGCAATTTAATTGTAAAAATCGTATACTACGTTAACACTATGCTCGTAATCTAGTTTTTTCAAGATTTAATTATTCCAAAAAGTAGAATAATTAATTGCACATTATTCACTCAAAATCGCACGATGTACACACTAAGAAACAGTTCACGCGCTCACCTCAATCAGTAACATTTTAATAACATAAACAAATCTTCTTTAAATTAAGGCGGTCACTTTGCAAAACATTCATCGAAACAAGAAAGAAGTATATAATTTAGAGGCAGAAGGAACCATAAAAATGTTGTCATTGAGTCAAATTGAAGATTTATTAACAAATATTCCATCGGGATTTCTTAAGCCAGATGACACATTTTTTGCCTCAAGTAATACTATGCAATACAAGAAATTAGGTTCCATCAGCAGTTGTGAGCCGGAAAAGAAAACGGAGGAAATATCCTCTTCCAATAATATATATTGTAATGTAATGAATTGTACTTTAGTTTTTGACAATGTTGCGGCTTATAAACTACATTATAATAGGATGCATAGATTCACATGCCAGGAATGCAAAAAGTCGGGATTTCCTACAGAACATTTGCTGGACATCCATATAATTGAAACACATGATACATACTTTAAAGCACGTTTGGATAGAGGAGAAAGTTTATATAAATGTTACGTTGAAGAATGCATTGAAATATTTCTCAGTCCTGAAGAACGCAGAAAACACTGTATAGAAGAACATAAATTTCCTGCAAATTATAGATTTGATCAAGCAAAAAATATTATGTTACCATCAAAAGAAGATAATAGAATGGAAATAGACAATTGCGGAATAAATTCTAAAGAAACACTTTTGAAAAATTTCTCGTTTGGTCATCAGCAAGAAAGAACATTTTTGTTGAAAAATGTAAAACAACAGTCGGGAAAGACATTTGCTGACTTGAACTCTCTGAAACGCGAATTGGATTCCATGTAGATAAGCAAAATATGGATAATTACAAACCTGTATATACAAACCATATAGTTAAATGAAATAAATGCCATCTTGGATTATATTTTGAAATACATATTTATTGTTTACAATAAAACTTGTACACACTACTTTGTCATCTTTATTTATTTTTGGAAATTGATCTGAAAAATAAAATTAACATTTAGTTAGAATTTGGTAAATATTTTTATAGATCATTAAATGTTAATATACTTATTGTTACTGGAATTGGCGTTGATGTAATGGTATAACACTACCAATAAAAATAAGAAGACTCCCAACACATTGGAAAATATAGCAAGCTGGACGTCGGAAATCATTTTTGTTTATGTTCTGAAAATTTTGAGAGAATGGACACGTCATAACAAAATTAAATCAAGGAATACGTAATGAATACTTTTAGATTTCGATATTAGTCGGCGGTGGATAATGCTTGAAATAATGTTTTCTACACTTACCTTATTTTGTGGTGTGATTTTGTATAATTTATCGAAATTTATAAGCCGGCAAATAATTTTCGTTGGGAGTTTATTTCTTGGTTTTTGGTAGAGTTGCCAATCCAACTTTTAATGAGTACTGAAGACAAAGATAACAAAGAATAAGATAGAACTCTGTTCTCTTTTATTGAGAGGGCAATTATGAGGATTGTAGATGGCAGTGCGTGCAATTTGTTTTTCAGGAAAACCCCGAAAAAACAATACGCTCATGAATTTCCAGTAAGTACTAATGTATCCATATATCACTCTCTACTTTAATGTTCTGCCATAGTTTTTTGTACTACTTTTATGGGTTTTAGTGGAAAATTTATCGATCACATAAAATTATTATTAGATATTTTCTAAATGTGGATACTAATTAAGTTTTTCCACCAAAACATCAAACAAATATCAATGATTTCAATGAGGTGTTTGTAGATTGGTTGTTTTGTGACAGTTTTTAATGTAGTTTCATCCATTTTGTTCCATGCTTTGGTACTTCAATTAGTAGCCAGATCAAGGAACTCTACGACAAGGATGGGGTGTGTCCAGAGTGATCTGGTGGTGAGACGGGTAGGCTTAGCTGAGCAAGGGAAAAGGTGACGAGTGTCATGTGGCCCTTGATTACAGATGGGACACAAGTCAGCTACGCTGTTATAAGTAGGAATTGAGGCGGCTGCACTTGCCTGATCTTAGGTTTGGTTAGGTGGCAGCCCGATGTATCAGGCTCACTTTGACTATTCAGTCCATTGTGATACCACATTGGTGAACTTCTCTCTTATCACTGAGTGCTGCCCGATTCCAAGTTAAGCTCATTGACAAGGGACATCCTTTTTATAGCGGAACGGCGTTCCACATTGCAGTGAAACCACTTTGAGAAGCTATGAATCCCTCAGAAATGTCACCAGCTACGCTGTTATAAGTAGGAATTGAGGCGGCTGCACTTGCCTGATCTTAGGTTTGGTTAGGTGGCAGCCCAATGTATCAGGCTCACTTTGACTATTCAGTCCATTGTGATACCACATTGGTGAACTTCTCTCTTATCACTTAGTGCTGCCCGATTCCAAGTTAAGCTCATTGACAAGGGACATCCTTTTTATAGCGGAACGGCGTTCCACATTGCAGTGAAACCACTTTGAGAAGCTATGAATCCCTCAGAAATGTCACCAGCTTTACTGAGATGCGTTATCTTACCCTTGTCTGCCGTGGGAAGTCACTCTCCTCCGGTGCTATGGGCGGTGGTCGAGCTCCTAGAACAGGATTAACCCTGTAGCTTCTCACCACTTCAGCTACAGTATCCTCATGAATCCTGTTCAGACCTGTCTGATATGCTACCTCATCTATAGGCTCTCGTTTATAACGCTGGATCTCGCGCTCTAGAATGTGAAGATCATCCCTTACCTTCCTGGGTGGGGCTGCCTATCCACAAGATGGTAATTTGGATGACAACTTCGATAGCAACCCAAGAGGTACTGCTTTGACAACATGTAATTGTGTCGACGCACTGGGATGAATTTGGTCTCCGCATAAAGGTGATCCAGAGCTTTATTGCGGAGACATCCAGTAGATTGGTATGCAATTTTGTTGTCAGAAAATGTTTGAAATATTTTAAAACGTACATTTAAATTATTTTTATGAAATAAATGTTGCATTTATACAATTTACTGGCTTAAATTTATCTTAGTTATGCACCCTTATATTAATAATATCACAAAATTAATGTTATTTTGAACCCATTACAAATTTAAGATTATTTTGAACCAATTCTAGATCGATTCCATTTTTCCCACTCCTCCGGATGTGATTTCTTTTTATGGGAATACATGTTGGCTTTGGAATTAAATGTTCTCGAGCAAAATGGACAATTATATAACGGATCTCCCGTGTGGCCAGCCATATGTTCCTTTAAACATAGATTTAATTATTATTGGAAGCAATTATTTTATTTAATGTAAAAAACTCACTTTTAGAGTCTGTTGACTTTTAAAATTTTTTTGGCACTCCTCGCAAGAAAAGTTTTTTGTAGGATGTGTATTTTTCAAATGACATCTAAGCGAATGTTTATTCTTACATATTCTCCCGCATTGCGGACATTCATACTGGCCTCTAACATCATGAAATCGCCTTAAGTGTTGCTTTACACTGTCTTTGTCTTTCAGCCATCTATCACAGTCTTCTCGTGGACATTTTATTCGTGGTCCAACTTTCTCAAAATGCTGGCGGACGTGCTTTTCAAATGCTTGCTTATCGCGAATTTCTTTTGCACAGACATGACAAATATTGGCAGCTTTGATGTGGCGATTCTTAATGTGAAGCTGAAGTGTATATTCATTTGCAAAACTAATTGTAATAACATATAATATTAATTAATTAATTTCACGATTTAAAATTAGATATTATCAAGTTTTAGGTAACTAACTAGACTTTTGACTTAGATATGGTTTTCATGTGTTATTATCATTAAGCAAAGTAGTAGTAAGGAATGGCGGGAATCAAATTGCACTCACTCTTATATATTTCGTAAGAGCTAAAGTACTCCGATCATTGAACAAAGTCGCGCCAAGCTCACGACAATAATCCCACTTACGAAAAAATTTAACATTTTGTGCAAGAACTGAATTCGTCAAATGATGTTACTACTTAAAATACTAGTTAGTCCTTTTACATTTGAAACTAGGTTAGGTTAGGTTAGGTTATGTGGCAGCCCGATGTATCAGGCTCACTTAGACTATTCAGTCCATTGTGATACCACAGTGGTGAACTTCTCTCTTATCACTGAGTGCTGAAACTAGTTGTAGTATTAGTTAAGCATAAGCATTGTAGTGCTTATACAAGTAAAAACAAAATTTGTGCAAGAGTATGTTAAAATCTATACAAAACTTTACGTCTTGTTCGTGACAGTCAATTTTTTGATGTACCTGAAAAAAATTAATTTCGCTGACGCACACTCGTTCCACGGAAATTTATGTGTCGCGAAAATTTCGTAACTCATAAAATTTTACAGCTGGCTTAAGTTAGCATTTTATATTGTCCCTTGTTCTCTAAAACTATAAGCGTTCAAAGATCGATTACGCTTTACACATAAAAAGGGTGCTCACAAATGAGTTTCTACATTTTGTTAAAATGATCTCAAGATCGCCTTATAAAAAATAAAAAATATTAAAGTATAGCAGACCCACGATGTTGTTATATTTTGGTAGTTTATGGTATATTCTACGCCAATAGAAAAACGTCGAAAAAAAAATCTGCTGTTTTTTTTTAGTATTGGGCAACGGATGTTCGAGCTATCATCACAAATTTTGTTTATAATTATTTCAATTTGATTTAAGGCACTGTAATGTAGTGCTTTTATTTGCCTGCCGTAGATTATTTTAATAACTAAACTAATTATTTTATTAACCAAACCAAATCGAGCTTCAAAAAAAAATTGTTTGCCACTTTAACAAACAGCGACTGTTTTCCATTTTCCAGCAGACGTATTGCTGCTTTAGTAGTCTTTTCTGCCGCGACTATTATTTTCTTTGAGTGTACGCTTGTAGTTAGAGAAATTAAATTCTAGTTACCTAGAATATGTTAATAGAATATTGGTCTTCTCGAGCTGAAGAACATGGATTTGATTGAACATTGACTGTTATGACTACACAGAAAAAAAAATCACGAAATTTTTTCCAATTAGTCTTATTAATTAAAAATTTAATTGATTTAACAAATTTTTTTAATTGAAACAAATATCAATCACAAAAATTAATATCAATTAATTTTTTAATTGTAATTGAAGGCATTTCAGTTAAAAATTAGTGCTACAGCAAATAATATTAAATTACAGGCCTTTTCATATCAACGTCTACTTGCATCAAGTTTGTAACCATTTAGGTACAAATTCAAGTAAAATGCATTGCCAAGATCTGGTTCCACTGTGCTTTGAGTATCGCACTGCGTCCTTTCTCGTGTAGTCTTACTACCTTTTTCGCCTCTTATTATTTAACAGTAGATGCAACATATACACCTGTTTTACTAAAGCTACCATTTTTCCATATCCTCTGGCGATTCAATTGCTGGATTAGGCTAAACCATCGAATTTTTAGCAGGCCCAGCACAATGCTGGGAGCATTATATTGCAAGTCATTACTACAACTGAATGGATAAGGCATCATTCTCATATAGAGGCAAAAATATTTCCCATAAGACTGTCGCACTCCTTCGCAACGATATTATATAAAATTTAAAAATATAGTTAAAGTTATTCTCTTAATACTTACGCTTTCCTAGGCACACACGTTTCACAATAATACGATCTTTCTATCTCAGGAACATGTTTCGATTTATGATGCTCTAATAAGTTTTTGCGGGAAAATCTTCTTGGACATTCATCGCAAGCAAAGGACAAATTTTCCTCGGGCTCATGATTATGCACGTAATGATCTCTTAGGCCAGATTTATTAATAAATGTTTTGCCGCATTCATTACATTTGAAATAGTCGGGATTTTCATGATAATAAGCGTGTTGTAAAATGTCAGACGGACAATCTAATTTCCGTTCACAACATTTTACGTGAGGTTTAACATCCGGGTGTTCTTCTTTAAAATGTTTTACCAAATCCTGAAATTCACAACATGTATGGGGACATATTTGGCACAACATTTGAATATGCTTCCTTATCAATTCTTCGTTTTCTTCAAGCAAAATATAACCTTTTCGACGTTTTGTTTCGTTGTTTTTGGAATTAGTGACATTTTCTAATTCTTCACTTTTAATTTCATTTGCCGGAATAGATAAGTTTTCTTCTTTTTTTCTACTTTTCCCACTTTTTGATGGATTCGTTCTTTTTTTAGGTTTTATGGGCATTGTTTTAGGTGTTGTGTTATCTTTTAAGCATTCCTTATCTAATACGCTCAAAAATGGATCTTCTGTTTCATATTCGTCTGCTACACTAGAACTTGGTGATATGTATGGAATTTCTTCTTTAATTTCAATAAAATTTTTTGTCTCATTCAGTTCCACCATTTTTAAACGTTGTTCTTCGTGTGATTTAATATTTTGATAATATTCGTGAAAATCGGTTAGTTTTTGCCAACATTGGGAGCATATTTCGTAAAATTTGTTTTCCACAGGAAGGGGAGGCTAAAATAGAATCAAGCATTTCTGTCAAATCTAGCATACCAGACGTAGTATATATTCCCCTAAAAGCATTTATACAATAACTTTTGTTGTCAGTACATGCAGCTTATTAATTATTTTTATCAGTTCTATCAAATTGTTGAAATGTCGTAATAAAATTTTTATGATAATTATATTTAATTTAATTTAAAAATCTCAAAAACCACTCTCTAAAATTAAAAAAGTCTAATTTTGACAAAGTCTATTATTCCATAAAATTTTAGGAGAAAAACTGACTATTTTAGTCTGTTAACAATCATACTTCCATAGTCTATGTTGCACACATTGATTGGTGCAAATTTCGACCTGTCGCATATCATTTTAACCCTTTTTTATGTGATAAGTTCCTGGTGGACTTTTTTGATTTTTGTTCATAAATAAGGGTTTTATATGTATTTGTAACAGTTTCCTGCGATTCTGTGTGGTAGCCCTGATGAGACCAACAAATAATCACATTAATGATCGGAGCATATTTTCAAATGCAGCGCAATGATTACCATGTCTAACACCAAAATGTTTTTCAGCGGTGTATTATTCCCTATCAGTAATGTTTTCCAAGTGTTTTCATGCGTTTAAGAAGAACATCTTCCATCATCCGCACATCTAAATTTTACAATGAACTTTTTTTACATTTTCACACGGACATACCTTAATATCCAAATACTTCTCAATAATATGTGAAATGGAATTATGCACATTTCCATCAAATCCAAATATTGGCAACATTTCTCCAGTTTCGTCCAAACATAGAAAACAAATCATTTTTATCTATCAATCGAAATATGCTTTGGAATCACGAATATAGTTTTTGTGGATTTGTGTTTGTAAACAAAATAACAAATTCCAAGGTGTAATTAGCGACTAAAGTAAAGTAACGCATGTTGTTTACGTTACATTCCCTACAATTGGAATTAAAGTGCCACTTGGCTAATCTCTCCAAAAAGCTCGATCACAAGGTCGATCACAATGTATATAAGCATTGCCGAAACCGAAAAAGAATTCTCCATTTTCCACATCCAACGGACTTCTGATATTCAACCACATCTAAATTGTTCTGCATGAAATTTGTCCATTTCATCGCAGTTTGACGATTTATTTCATAATGTGACCTGACACCAAGCCATATGTTCAAATTTGGCATATCGATTGGTTCCACTATCCACAAATTGTTTTGACAGAAATTGTTTGTTTTTGTTTATGGCTTAAAAATACACAATATTTCCGTCTTGAAGGCATCGGGAGTGTTTTCGGTTTATTAAAATTATTAAAATTATTAAATTATGAGAAAAAAGACAAAGTTCTGTTCGGTATGTGTTTCACAGGTAGAAGAAATTCTGAAAATATTTGGCAATATCGAAGAACAATGGAATATAGCTGAGATTATGGAGCAGCATTTATGGTTTAAGGTATGCTAGTTTGGAGATATATCCATTGAATAGGTTTTAATAATCCTCGAATCTCCCTCAGCCCCAAGAAAATGATGAAATATGCTCCACTTGTTGGAAAATACTGAAGGATTTTCACGAGTTTTATTGGATTACTGAGAAGGCACATAAAGATTTTCATTTATTTAAAAGTGAAACAATTCTTATAAAGGAAGAGGAGGAGTTTCAGACAAATTCAATCAAAGTGGAAGTGGAGCCGGAATTGTATGAGAAAACAAAACAAATAGATGAAGTCGAAATAACTCAGAGCACGAAAGCATTGCCTATTGAAGAAGCTAGCGAAAGGAATCCATTGGACGAAGACAATTGCTTTGATGAAAGTGACTCGGATAATGAGAACCGGGATAATACAATGGCTGAGCTGGCATCCTCGTCTAGTTCCGAAGATGAAGTTCATAATGAAGAAAAAGAAAAAACAAATGAAGAAGATGCAGGAGCAAAGAAGCATACAATGAGACGAAAACGTATTATTAGTAAATTACGTATTGCGAAAAAGACTGGTCAAGAAGATAAAACGAAGAAAAAGCGGAAGCGTTTAGATCCAAAGCTTACGGAGGAAATGATACAGAAGCATATACCAATGGTCTGTAATCTTTGCAATTTCGATTGTAAAACTTTTGTGGATATTGGCAAGCATTTTGAAGAATTTCATTCGAAAATCAAGCCTTACATTATGTGTTGTAAAAAAAGATTCACCCGTAGACACTATATAGCTCAACATGCATTGCAACATGAAGACCCAAATTGCTTCAGGTATCAAATAGTTTGTGTTAAACTTATTTTAATCGAATTCCCACTTTTTATTTTCCAAGGTAAATATGCAGACGAAGCAATTCGAAAAAATCATTTTTGAGAAAATTATTGAATTCTACACACATTATTTTGAAAATGTTGCAACATTTTGTACAAAGGAGATATGTTAAATTCTACACGTTTTCCAAAAAAAGTGTATCGAGTTCAATAATTTTCTCAAAAATTATTTTTTTTGTTGTGCTGTAGTTTATTTAGTTTTGCTGTAGTTTATTTCAAAGCTAACAATGTATGGCCCAAGAAGCTTAATTGCACAAACAAAAAAAATCACGAAAATTTCTCCAATTAAAATCTTAATTGAGTTTTAAAAAATATTCAATTCAAATTTTAATTGATTCAACATTTTTTTTAATTGAAACAAAAATCAATCACAAAAATTAATAGTTTCAATTAATTATTTAATTGGATTAATTCATTTTTTAATTGACTTTCAATTAATTTTTTAATTGATACTATATTTTTTGTGTGTGATTAAATAAATGTTAGAAAGAAATTGAGTTTGAAATGCTTCGTCTGTATATTTACCTAGAAAAACAATAGTAGGGGCAGAAATCGAAGTTAAAATAAAAATTTGAGACCATCTATTAAGCAATTTCATTTATTGTTCTTTAAGATGTGAGGAATGCAATAGGTCCTTTAAGACTTCATATAACCTACATACGCACAATCTATCTTTTCATCAACAAGAAGAGGATGGAATGCATGTATGCGAGATCTGCTCCCAAAAGTTTCCCCGGCGCAAATTGTTGGAATTCCACAAACCTACACATATTCCTAAAGATCAGTGGTCTTTCTTTTGTATGAAATGTCCAACACCAAGACCGTAAGGCCTCAGATATAATAGAGTAGGGTAATTTTTTTTAAATATCTATTTTACAGATTCGCCAGTGAATACCTGTTAAAAACACATGAAAGTGTGCATAAAAGAGAGACGAACATATGTCACGTTTGCGCCAAGGAAATTAAAGACAAGTATTTATTCGAAAAACATGTTCGATTACATTTTGAGGATAGTGGGCCTAGAGTTAAGTGTCCGTATCCTGATTGTGAATCATGGCTGAAGGATGAATATAACTTAAAAGATCATCTTAGAAGACATAACAGCGAGGGAATTATATACAAGTGCCCGGCGTGTGAAAAGATATGTAAAAATAGGAAGGCATTGTCTCAACATAAACGCAATAACCATTCTAATAAGCAATACAAATGTGGACAATGTGATAAGGTTTTCAAGAAAGCGATAACTCTAAAGGTTGTTACTACTTTATTTTGTTTAAAAACATATTTACACGAAAATTGTACTTTTTCAGGAGCATACTGCCCATCACACGGGTGAATCTTTGTACAAATGCCCCTTTTGCCCAAGGACATTTAATTCAAATGCAAATATGTATTCCCACAAAAAGAAGCAACATCCCATAAACGAGAGAAAAGGTGAGACTGCAGCGATAGCAATAAATACGAACAATTAGTGATGCACTTAACATTTTGGTTTTGAATAAAATTAAGTCGTATATATATAATCCAAAATATAAAATTTGTTATTTATATTTTTGGACGCAAACGTCAAGAAATTTGAGGGCTGCATCGACGTAAACTTCATGACATTATGTTTGCATCAGCTTTGCAATAAAGCGGTTGAATGAGAATATTTATTGTGGCTTTTTGAGCATATTGCTTATCTAGCAATATTTTTGTACTTGTTATATAGTTATTGTGGTTCGTGAAGAAACGAGATGTACAAATCTCCTTTAAGATGTATATTAAGGTCGAGTTTAGCCACTAAAATCAAAAATAAATCAGTAAAAACATATATAACTATACTTCTTTGATGCAAATTTTACTATAACATGATGGGGAATAGTCCAAAGCAATTTTTCATAAAGATTATTTTCTTTGAAATTGATTATTAAAGAAAAGTAAAGGTGGGATTCTTTACATAAAAAAAAGAAATTTCAGGTTTCATAAAAGGAGATTTAATAGTGCTAACGTAGTATAAAATCAGCTGTTCTCTGCATAATACCATGAGAATGTGGTAAATTTCCTATCTAGCGGTATTTTTGTACTTGTTATTTACTTAGTCACTGTGGTTCGTGAACAGGGATGGAAAATGCAATTTTTAAGAAAGTACAAAGAAGGTATTTTTTTGATTGAAAAGGTACTTTTTACTAAATTTCGACAAAAATTCCACTGGAAGATTATTGCCAAGAAAATAAAATTTTGACAAAATTTTCTATAGAAATATAGTTTTAAAAAAATTTCTATAAAACTAAATTTTGTGAAAATTTTCTATATAAATAAAATGTTGAGAAAATTTTCTTAAATAAAATTTTGCAAAAAAATTTTATAGAAATAAAATTTTGCAAAAATTTCCTATAGAAATAAAATTTTGACAAAATGTCCTATTTTCAATTTTTACAAAATTTTCAATAGAAATAAAATTTTGCAAAAATTTTCTATAGAAATAAAATTTTGCAAAAATTTTCTATAGAAATATGCACAGTCAATTTTATGAACGATCATTTTTAGTGAGAGTTGCGCGTTTGTGGAATCGACTGCCACTATTTTTGCGCAATTTTTCTTTTTCAAAGAGGGTATTTAAAATTAAGCTTATTGACCACATTAACAGTGGGCAATAGTCTGTTACTACTGATTGGGCTATGAATTTTGTTTTTTTTTTTTTGAATTTTATTGATTTCGTTAATATTGCGGCTGGGGAGCCGTGGCTATTTCTATAAGTATATATAGAAATAGCCACGGCTCCCCAGCCTAATAATGGATTTGTGATATTATTATACGTTTATTATTGTTATTATGCATATCAACTATTGATAACTTGTAATATAGTTTATTGGCCCGTTGGGCTTATTGTATTACAGTGTGAAATAAATGAAATGAAATAAAATTTTGACAAAATTTTCTATAGAAATAAAATTTTGACAAAATTTCCTATAGAAATAACATTTTGCAAAAATTTTATATAGAAATAAATTTTTGACAAAATTTTCTACCGAAATAAAAAATTGATATTATAGAATCGCATGCTTTTTTTCAAATAAAACATTCTTGAAACTCAATAAAATCGTGTTTTTGACTATGGCTTTTACAAAATCGAGATTTTCTTCCCGCATGAACTTGTCTGTTTTGCCAAATTTGTAAAATACTCTATTAGCAAATAAGGTTGATAAAGACTTTCTCAAAATATTTTAATATCAAAGCTATTGTACTATAAATCTGATATCGGCTCAAAAATGTTTACACAAAAGGTACTAAATCATTCGCGGGGATACTACGGTACTGACCGGGGTGAAAAGTATTGAAAAAAGTACTATAGTACTGCATTTTCCATCCCTATTCGTGAATAATCGATATTTACAAATCGACATAAAAAGTGAGTTTTCATAGTGTGAACGTAGTATAAAATTAGCTGTTCTCCGTTCAACATTTGTTGAACTTATCATATTGCTACAAATAAAACTTGGCAACCCTTCTTGGATCAACATAAATTAAACAGCTGTTCTCTCGTCGACTAAAAATTTAGAAGATAAACAAAATTTTTAAAACAAGATAAACAAAAAAAGAAAATAAAGAGATGTTGTGCTGTGTTTGTTTATTGGAGAATTCCGAAACTACCGGAATATATGATGAGGTGGGGAAGAAACTGAAAATGGCAGATATAATTCGTCAGCATCTATGGTTTCAGGTAGGTGTACGTGTATCTTCATTGGATGGGGTAAACTACAAGGTTGGAAGCAAGTATATTAAGACATTACGTACATCTTCCTTTATCATATCCTGCAAAATAGAGGATTAGAAGTAATATTGAACTTCTCTCCATATGAAGTTTGAGAGGAAAAAAATGATTTTCTAGGGAACGCCTTAAGGGAAAGATGAAAACTGTCCCAGCAAAAATTTACAATGATTTTTCAAACTTTATTAAATATAAATAATTTTTCATTTTAATTAGCCCAATCCTAGTGATAAAATGAGTTCACACATATGTATAGTGTGTTGGGAAACTATTCTTGATTTCCATGTTTTCTATCAGCAAGCCGAAAAAATTCATGCCGAATATCAGTTGAATAATAAAAGGAATTGTGGCATTAAGGAAGAGGAATTACATCCAAATGCGAACCCAGTTAAATTGGAGAACGAAGAATTATATGGCGATTTTTTGCAATTAGAATTTGGAATGGATGATAGCTCGAAGCAAGAAGATGATGCTAAAAGAGATGATGCTGAAAAGAATCCGTTGGATCAATTGCAAAAAGATTTGGAATGTACCATAGATGCCGGGCTGGAAAATGAAATTCCAATTTCGGATATGTGGCAAAATAATCCTCTGGATGAGGGGAACGTTTATGATGTTAGTTATGGTGAAATAGAATCTGAAAACGAAGCGTATTCAGATTTTGAACCAACTGAAAATAGTGAAAATGGTACCACATCGGACGAAGAGTACACAAGCAAAAAGCCTGTAAGATCTTCCGAAAATGATGTAAACAATTGTAGCCCAGTTAAAAAGAGAAGAAAGCGTAAATCGAAAAATGATTCTGAACAGAAAAACGATGAAACTAAGAAAAAACGTAAAGTGCAATATAAATTTGATTATAAGCATACAGAAGAAATGATACAAAAACATATACCGATGGGTTGTAATTTGTGCGTTTATGTTGGAAAAACATTTGCCGATATTGTAGAACATTTTAGACATAGTCATCCAAAGATTATACCCTATATCACGTGCTGTGATAAGAAATTCACTAAACGTTTCTATGTGGCACAACATGCACTAAAACACGAAGATCCAAACTGTTTTAAGTAAGTGAGAATTTTATATAAATAGTATATATATTTTTTTTTATAATAATATACATATAATGCAACAAAAACATTGAATTTATATTATATTTTTCATATTGATTGGCTATTTTTGTGTAATTCGTAGTACTAAGGCAAAATTTACTCTAGACATAATTCAGTGAATTGAAATGAATTGCACTAACTTTTCACATTAGACGAATATTACAATTTTTAAACTGTAGTCGCGCCTCTGTTCAGTTCTATATAGCTCTTTCGTTTATTTTTATGTATATCCTTGTTTTCTGACGCTATAGAAATGGTGTTTTGTTGTTATGATATAAAAACTGGAAATCGTACTATCAATTATCCAAAACTGATTTTTTTATGATTTATGCTCTTGCCTGATCTTAGTTGGGCCCAAACCACCTGTGGGTGGGTCTGCGTTGGGTGGTTGGTGCCTTTCCTCAAGTGTTATGAGATTTGTAGATTCTTGCCGATTCACCTACAGTATTCTCATGAATTCTGTCTAGAACTCCCTAACTGATTTGGTACCGAAGTTGGTATTCGAGCTTAATGTTTTGGTATGATATAAAATGGATAATTGTGCTGGCCATAGTGGCGTATAAGCTTTTGAAATATAAAATGAAGTTTGGCAAATGGAGCGTATGATTGATACGAATTTCAAATAGCACATTCGCTTATTTAAACAATGTTAGGGATCAATGGTTTTATACACATGTACCTCCGTTATGAAATTTTTATTTTATATCCTCCGTAATAGGATATGTTATTTTTCTTCTCTTGTCCCAAAAAATAAATTGTACCAAAATCTGCCGCGCTTTTTTTAAAAAACACAAAAAAATCAGAGGCTACTTTAGTCTTTATTTCTAAAACGGACTTGGAGTGTCTAGAAGGGGCATTTTAATCCTATACCTCAGAATTTCCTATTCATTCTTGTCAATAATAGGATATCCCGAAGAAGATCGATATGTGATACATGTGAATTCAAATGATAATTTTTTTGTTGTAGCCCTGGAATTTAGTTTTTGTTTAAATCTTTTAATTCTTTTTCTAATCGATGCCATAATAGAAAGTCGAAAATATAGAAAGTAAACGAATTAGGTCATTATACATTCAGTTTGGAGAAGTAAACTCCCTCTAAGCTAGTGTCAATAAAAGCAAAGGTGCCTCGTGATGCGAGTTACAGAACAGAGAGATAGCTGTCATTGAGCTAAACTTAGAATCGGTCAGCACTAATTGATAAGAGAGAAGTTCACCACTTATGGTATCACAGTTGATTGAATAGTCTAAGTGAGCCTAAATTAACGGGCTGCACTCACTATAACTAACCTAACATAAAGATATGTTAGCTGTAAAGATATTACATTATTGTTGTTTTTTTTTTTAAATTTTCTCAATACCGCCTGCATTTATTCATTACTAGAAAGTCAAAACGGTCCAATGTAGTTGGTCCTACATACCGGGGTCAGCGCAAGGATTCTCTCATGTGCAAGGGCTGCACCTAAACATATACATACTTTTTAAACGATTCGCTTCAAATTTGGGATACGTTTTTTTTTGCCGTGAACATTATTTGGGGAAAAAATTGCTATATGGGTTCATATATTATTTGGCAGTAGTCATGGCCCATCTTGGAGATACTGGCTCGATAATTCGGTATGATGAAGAACGTGTTATATCGCACTACAAATCAAGTCGAATACTGGCTTATATTATATGTCATTGGTTTTAGTATTAGTTTTAGTATTTAGTATTAGACTAAAAATAGTCATAAAATATTAGATTTATTACAGAATTATTTAATGCTCAGGTACTTGCTAAGAGTAATATATTTATTGGCTTTGAAGGCTTGGTATTACTTTATGATTCAATAAATAAATAAATTAGTCTCCGAAACCTGGAGTCCTACTTTGTCTAAGCTAACTTTCTAAAATATGATTTTTGATTCCATTTGACTGAAGTTTTGATTCTGACATTGTATTACACCGCAAATGAAAAAAATAATAACAAAATAACATACTTTCTTAATGTATTTCCCTTAGATGTAATGAATGCAACAAATCATTTACTACAACTTGTGGCTTGAGAACTCATAATTTGAACTATCATGCTCCAGATGAAGAGCGTACCTATATTTGCGATTTATGTCCCAAAAAATTCGCCAGAAGGAACCTTTTGGAAATGCACAAACCATCACATATACCAAGAGATCAGTGGCAGTTCTTTTGTACAAAGTGTCCTGAAAAAAAGGCGTACGTTTTTTTGTTTTAATCTCATTATCTCTGGTATGTAAATTATTTGGTTGCAATTATTTTTCCAGATTTGCCAGCTTATATCTATTAAATGTACACACAAGTATGCAGCATAAGAGAGCTAAACACGTTTGCCACGTGTGCGCCAAAGAAATAAGGGATAAGTATTCATTTGAAAAACACGTTCGCTTGCATTTTGAGGCCAGTGGTCCACGAGTTCCATGTCCATATCCAGATTGTGATAGTTGGCTTAAAGATGAGGATAACTTGAAGCAACATTTAAAACGTCACAACCCGGAAGGTGCAATATATAAATGTCCCGAATGTGATAAAGTGGTCAAGAATCGTAGAGCGTTGACCAATCATAAACGATATAGTCATTCGAATGAAATATTTCAATGCGAGCAGTGTGATAAAACATTTAAAAAGGCTATATCATTAAGGGTTCGTATTTCAGTTGATTTGTATCAATTTGTCACATAGACATTTCCTAATCTATTTATATTCCAGGAACATATGACTCAGCATACAGGCGAAACAGCTTTGTACAAATGTCCCTTCTGCCCAAGAACATTTAATTCAAATGCCAATATGCATGCTCACAAAAAGCGGGCTCATCCTGTTGAATGGAGTGAATGGCGAAAAAATAAAACTGGCAGTTCTCAAGTTATAATAAAGAACTTAAATTAATTATCAAATTAAAGTAAAGGATAAAGGCTATTACTATGGATGTTTTCAATGCAAGTTATTAGTATTTAGAATTAATAATAGGAATATGGAAAAATGTAACCGGAATATTTAAATGGTGTTTCTAATCAATATCAAACAAAAATTGGTATTGTATTAATTGTTTTTAAATTTATTTATTTTTTATATTAAATTTGGTGTTTTCTACAAACTTTTAACAGTTTTTTTTATAATTTGTGCTGAATCTAATGGTCAATTATGTGTACCAAAAACTTTTTTCCGTGTAGCAATGAATGACTTTCTCTCTCATAGCACATAGAAAAGATATTAACAATATCGCCCATAAAGCAAGAGAATTCAACAAAACTCTGAGGGAAAATGAAAATTTATTTTTAAGTTTTTCATAAAACACAAAACATTTTCAAATATTTCGCCTGCAATCAAATCAGACGTTTACCGACAACGAACGTGAGCGGGAGCAAGTTCAACCAACGAAGAAGAAAACATCGGACCGGCCAATACAAGAGGCTCTGTGTGCGAGGGTGTGAGTGTGTATATGTCGGTTTTACCATACACTCCCATCTACAAGCAAACAACAACAACAAATCAGGCAAACCGTACTAAATAGTCGTCGATATTTTCTATCCGCACGACACATACATTAATTCATTTTCCCATTTTCGAATAGTGGAAAAGACAATTAATTGTTTCAAAATATTCTATCTTAGCACCGTTCCCGAAACTAAAACCCCACGACGTTTCAGATTCGGAGTATGTGTGTGAGTGTTTGTGGTTTAAAAAAAAAAAAAAAACAAAGAAAAATATTGAATTTATTTAAAAAAAATATCTAATTTTTGTTTAACTACAGTAAAGGATGACACAGTCGATGATTGATTCCATTGTAAAGTGAATGTGTGTAATATTTATTGGAAACCCCCCCAAAAGTACTTAGGGAAAATATAAAAATAGACCTAGTTAGAAGACATCAGGTCATCATATCCCAGCAATACCTATACCAGCCACAAAGTCTTTCAACATTGTAATATTCTTCAAATTTCCAAAGTTCCGGATATAACCCTTGAAAAAACACCAAAATGTCTGGTGATGTTCAACCACGCAAACGCAAGGACAAAAAGAAGAAACGTGGTAAGTAACTTTAGCATGCTCTACAATATGACATTTTATCATTTCCATTTTTTCTTGAACAAAAATGTGAATTATTCCATTTTTCGCTATTGAAGAAAAAATCCAAAAAGAAAATCATGTGTTCTTTAATTCTGGTTTGTTAAAATGTTCTATGTATATTTTTTCTGACAGCGTGCCTACATTTTTCTTAGGCCCTATTATATAAATTTTTTTTTGTACTTAAAAAATTTTTTTTATGAAAAATTATATTTTTAATTTTCATCAACACACATTCTATCTTTTCGAACGCGCTGGTGTTGTTGTTGATGTTTGTTTTTCATTAGTCTCCTAAATTTAGAGAAAAAAGAGAACAAGAGTCAGCGCTTTTCGTTTCTAAACATTTCGAGTTGCCAGTACTTTTCTTTGAAGACAATTTTCACGGTAAAATCCAAAATTGTAGGGTAGAGATTAATAGTTTCGAAATGTGAAAAATCTCTCTATATTTACACTCATAGAAAAAAGTCAGCTAAAAACACAGTCGTTGTTGTTTGTTATATTTTTGTATTTTGAGGTCTAGTGAACAACAATTCGTCAAATTGTTCGGTTGTAAAATCTTACCAAAGGATTTGTAACCCTATAATTTATACAAAATTTGAGAAATATTCAGATTTTTTAGCAAATACGTGACATGTTATTAATACACTTAACATCTTAATACGCTATAGTGTTACAATAGCCCCACGTTTAATTTGTTTTGTTTTTTTTTTCAGTCAATCTAAAACTACTTTAAGACAAATTGAGTCTAAAACACGACTATTTCAGCAAACATTTATTGATTTCTCGTTTAGTAGATAAAACAGGAAAAAATTTGCAGAAAATGAGAAACAACTTGCTTAAATAGCAAACATTGTCTGTTATTTTCTAAACTAGATTTAATCTGCAAAATATCAATTTAAAATTAATAAGTTTTAGTATAAAATCATTTATGGGTTTCCTAATTTCGATAAAAAATAACAAATTTTATTGCTAATATAAATTTGCAGATTGATATTTCCGCAGCGATGTTTATCAAAATTTTTAGCAAATACATTTGCTAATTTATCTAATTTATTTGTTTGTATTTTTCTTTCTGTTATGAATAGCAAAATTCTTTGAGATTAGCATTTAGTAGAATTTTGTTAGTAGACATCATAAAAATCTGCTCAAATAGCTAAAAATCTTTTGGAACAAGGAAAGCAGTAAATGTTTACTTAAATAGCTAACATTGTTTGTTTTTAGTCTCGATTACATGGCTGAAACACAAAACATATGTAACTCTAAGGACTAAAGTAACAAAATGAAAACAATTATGTACATGCCTTGTATTTAATTCAGATTAAAGCATAAAATATTTGCCGATCCCATTCACAGAAAAAATTTCATGAATATTTTTCCAATTAAAGTCTTAATTGAGTTTTAAGAAATATTCAATTAAAAATTTATTTGATTCAAAAAAATTTTTAACTGAAACAAAAATCAATCACAAAAATTAATATTTTTTAATTGGATCAATTAATTTTTTAATTGACTTTCAATTAATTTTTTAATTGATACTATAATTTCTGACATTTCAATTTGTATGTTTAAGAGCTTTTAAGAATATTAGAGTGCTGAAAAACACAAACAACTACTTTTCGTACCTAGTTAACATTTTCCATCCTAAAAATTGTATAATTTGTTGTTCGCTAGACTATGAATTGAAGACACTGCACGGAGAAAATATCTGCACTATTTTTCCAATCAAATTTTTTATTAAATATTTTAATCAAAATAAAAATCAATCTGCAAATATTAATTATATCAATTAATTTTTTAATTGGACCATTTACTATTATAAATACTTCAGCAGTAAGAGTTTAGTTGCGCTTTTGGGTGTACAATAAAGTAGGCAGTGCATCCACACTGCATGAATCGGTTGCAATAACGTAAACGAGTAATCAAACTAGTTTATGATCATTCGTTTATTTTATTGCAACCAATTCATGCAGTATAGATGCATGAAAGGTAGTGCTGTTTTCCTTCACGCCAACAGTGCTATACTCAAGATTATATATCACTTCTGAGCAATATTCTTATTAAAATGAGCAATTATATCAGCGCTATGTAGAAGCTGCTGTAAATCGGGACATCGCCCTCAAAAATCAGTGCTGATTCGGTTGTTTTGTAAGCAGTTGGTACTGCCTCTCTCCCTTACAATCCTGTTGAAATGGTGCTCCATTTTTAATTAAATTAACTAAAAATTTTCTGATACCTTTCGATTTTTAACTACCATTTACGAAATACATCATTCTAGAAAAGAAAAAAATGTAATTTTAACCACGCTGTAATTCATTTTTACTATTTTTATGAAGTGTACGGAAAACTTCTTGTGCTTTAGTTACCATTGAACTTATTCGTTTGCCATTGAAATTTTACTGGTATTTAACAGGTTGGCTGATAAGTCCCCGGTCTAACAAAGAAAACACATTTTTTGTCAAAATTCGTTTTTATTATTCAACATAGTTCCCTTCAAGAGCGATACAACGATTATAACGACGTTCCAATTTTTTGATACCATTTTGGTAGTACTCCTTCTGTTTTGCCTAAAAATAGGCCTCAGTTTCGGCGATCACCTCTTCATTGCAGCCAAATTTTTTTTCCTTGCGAGCATCCTTTTGAGGTCTGAGAACAAGAAAAAGTCGCTGGGGGCCAGATCTGGAGAATACGGTGGTTGGAGAAGCAATTCGAAGCACAATTTATGAATTTTTGCCATCGATCTCAATGACTTGTGGCACGGTGCGTTGTCTTGGTGGAACAACACTTTTTTCTTCTTAATATGGGGCCGTTTTGCCGCGATTTCGACCTTCAAACGCTCCAATAACGCCATATAATAGTCACTGTTGATGGGTTTCCCTTCTCAAGATAATCGATAAAAATTATTCCATGCGCATCCCAAAAAATGGAGGCCATTACTTTGCCAGCGGACTTTTGAGTCTTTCCACGCTTCGGAGACGCTTCACCGGTCGCTGTCCACTCAGTCGACTGTCGATTGGACTCATGAGTGTAGCGATGGAGCCATGTTTCATCCATTGTCACATATCGACGGAAAAACTCTGGTGTATTACGAGTTAACAGCTGCAAACACCGCTCAGAATCATCAACACGTTGTTGTTTTTGGTCAAATGTGAGCTCGCGCGGCACCCATTTTGCACAGAGCTTCCGCATATCCAAATATTGATGAATGATATGACCAACACGTTCCTTTGATATCTTTAAGGGCTCTGCTATCTCGATCAACTTCATTTTACGGTCATTCAAAATCATTTTGTGGATTTTTTTGATGTTTTCGTCGGTAATCACCTCTTTCGGGCGTTCACTGCGTTCACCGACCTCCGTGCTCATTTCACCACGCTTGAATTTTGCATACCAATCAATTATTGATTTCCCAGGGGCAGAGTCCGGAAACTCAATATCAAGCCAAGTTTTTGCTTCCACCGTATTTTTCCCCTTCAGAAAACAGTATTTTATGAAAACAAAATTCCGAAACGAAATTCCTTTTTTTCCATTTTTTTCACAATAACAAAAGTTGCTTCACAAAAGACGCTCTATCTCACAAACTAATTGACTTACAGACGTCAAATTTTGACACGAATCATTTGAAGGTTGGTACTATATAATACTATCAGCCAACCTGTTAATTCATAAAAATTCTGAGACATATTTGGAATAAAGAAAAATTCGTTGGGCTGGGGAAAATAAAATGTTGGCAATAAACACATGCTAATTTTACCATCAGTTTTACAACTAACATTTTTTCTGTATAGAATGCAAATTAAATTAAGTGTCACATATTACAAATTACCAATATGTTTATATTTTAATAATTTCGGACTTTCCTCTTGTATAAGAACAAATGATTGCTCATTGCGGAATATCACCCATTTACAAAACTCGTATACAAATTTTCTGTTACTAGACATTCGACGGCAGTCGATGATCTTATAATCTTCCGTATGTGCATACTTAGTACTTATGTGTGGGTACTCGTATTCTACACACATCACAACACACCTCTCATATTCTTGGCAATATTCCATTAGTGAATGATTTGCAACATTTTTTTGAAATGTTTACGCATTTAATTTTCTTTGTGCTTTGTGCGGCATTTTTTACATTGTTTTTCTGTTTTCTCTTTGTATGCTTTATTCTCTCACTTTATTTCGCTCTTTACAAAGTAATATATATATTTTTTTTTGTAAAAACATCAACATTTGCTATTGTGACACATACATTTCAAATACATTTCCAATACAGGAACACTTGGCAAGATCAGCTGATTTTGTGACACACTTATTTGAAACATTTTAAACTGATTTGAAAATAACGTTAATTATATATATATTTTCTATGGTACATGAATATAGAATCTCTTGATTATCGAAAATCTGAGGGTGAATTAACATTTTCCCGGAAATCAAGTTTGCAAGGTATTGGATTGACTTTATACAACTTATGACCATCCTTACCCCCAAGTTATTTTTTATTGAGATTTCCTGCTTTTGTTACAACCCCGCAAATATTTTTTTAGTGGCATAGAAGAGTATAACTTCGGAACAAGCAGCTTGGAAGACATGTTTTCCGTTTGTAATCGAAGGTCCCATACTAAACATGTTCGATCCCATGCACACAAAGAAAAAATACTTTCCTTCGCAACGAAAATTTGGACAAAGGAATTTCACATTTGTTACAAAGGATTTTCTTTAAGATCAAATTTATGTCAAGAGAATTAGTGTCAAAAGAAATATTCGTTTGTCTAAAATTTCATTTTTTAAAAAGAATAAATAACTCCGAACTCCACTTATCAAAAAAAACCTTATTCCACACATTACTTTAATTGCACTTTAATTTTTTATCCTACACAGAAAAAAATATTTTTTTCTTTAATCACGAAATTATTTGATTCAATTAGTTTTTAATTGAAATGTCTTCAATCTTAGAATTGATAGTATTAAAAAATTAATTGATCCAATTAAAAACTTAATTTTTCCAATTAAACAATTAAAGTTTACCAATGTGGTATCACAATGGACTGAATAGTCTAAGTGAGCCTGATACATCGGGCTGCCACCTAACCTAAACATTTGATACAAATAATTTTTGTGATTGATTTTTGTTTCAATTAAAAAAATTGTTGAATCAATTAAATTTTTAATTGAATATTTTTTAAAATTCAATTAAAATTTTAATCGAAAAAAAATTTTGTTGATATATTTTTCTGTGTATATGAGTTTGTTTTTCCTGTTTTTGTTTGAACCCTGCAAATTCTATATTTAGAGACCTACACCCTCGAAAAACAATCGCTTCTGTAACATATACCTCAAACACATTTTTTTTTTTTTTTTTTTTTTTTTTTTATTTTATTTAGAATTTAACATTAGTTAGGAAATATTACAATATTTTGTACCTCAGCGCCCTTTAGGCTTTGTTTGAGGTTATCTGGCATTACAATTCAAATGAGTAAACTAGTAGTGTAAAAAAAAAAAAATCAAGAAAGGAAAAAAACAAGGTTTAAATATAAAAAAAGAGAATTTATATAAAAAAGAAAAACTTTAAATTTATAATTGTATATAGAAACTCACTTTATAAGACAAGCATTTCAATATTTTGACAAAGATACTCTTTTAACTTTGGCTTGAAAATTGATATAGATCGGATTTCCTTTAAGTGTTGTGGCATATTGTTATATTCTGTACTACCCATATATTGAATACGTTGTTTCGTCATCTCCAATCGACATCTCGCAACTTCCAAATTTGTACTATTTCTTGTACTGAAACGGTGTTGGAGAGTACAAAATCTAATATTATGGTGCCCAATATTGTGTAAAACTTTATACATGTATACTAATAATTGCATCTTGTGCATACCATAGACTGGTAAAATATCCTTGCCAACATCTTTATAAAGAGAAAGTGTGGAGTACATGTGTGGTAAATTGTAAATTATTTTCAGAGCTCTATTCTGGAGTGTTTGCAATGATTTTAAGTCTTGATTTCGTCTACAACCATATAAAAGTACCAAATAGTTCAAATTACTTTGAATGAGTGACTGAAAAAGTAAAGATTTACATTCGATATTCAGTTTGTTCTTTAGTTTGTACATGATGCCAATAACAGGAGATATCTTTGAGCTTTTTGCTTCAAGCATATATATTTTCAGGATTGGTCCAACCAAAATATTGTTTGTATTGTTCAAACATATTATGTTTCACCTTAGGGCATTCACTGGTTGAAAAAAAATAATGAAATTTTATTTTTGTGAATATATTTTTAAGGCTCCAATTGGTTTCTTCCATTAATTTACTTACAGCATACTCTCTAGGTCTCTCTTTCTAAACACATATATGTTTATAGGCCATTTCTAAATTAATATATGTATGAATCTAAGCATATTATATTTACAAACATTTTATTTCCCAAACATAATATGTTTTAACATATTAACATATATGTCCCAAACCATGTTATGCTAGTTTATGAACATTATATATTTGCACTTTAAAATATTGTGTTAAAAATTTGAGTTCCAAACATATAATTTTTACACCCAAACATATGAAAAACAGTTTTTTCGTCCATGTAGAAGAGTAATATATTTAATCAATACCGTCCGATAATGGAAGCGATAGTAATGTTGGGTTTAAAAAAGTATTCACTATTAACCTAATATTGAATAAATTTAGTAATATTAGGAGAAAGAAGTAAAAATAAAACAAAAATAATACGGAAACTAGAATAAAAAAAAAAAAACAAGTATATACGGCCGTAAGTTCGGCCAGGCCGAATCTTATGTACCCTCCACCATGGATTGCGTAGAAACTTTAACGAAAGACTGTCATCCACAAATTTCAACTCACTCGGATGAATTTTGCTCCTCCAAGAGGCTCCAAAACCAAATCTCGGGATCGGTTTATATGGGGGCTATAAATGATTATGGACTGATATGGACCACTTTTGGCATGATTGTTAAATACCATATACTACCACCACGTACCAAATTTCAACCAGATCGGATGAATTTTGATTCTCCCAAAGGTACCGGAGGTCAAATCTGGCGTTCGGTTTATATGGGAGTTATATATAATTATGGACTGATAGGAACCAATTCCTGCATGGTTGTTGGATACTAACATCACGTACCAAATTTCAACCGAATGGGAAGAATTTTGCTCTTCCAAGGTGCTCCGGAGGTCAAATCTGGGGATCGGTTTATATGGGACCTATATATAATTATGGACCGATATCGACCAATTTTTGCATGGGTGTTTGAGACCATATATTAACATCACGTACCAAATTTCAACTGAATCAGATGAATTTTGGTCTACCAAGAGGCTCCGGAGGTCAAATCTGTTGATCGGTTTATATGGCGGCTATATATAATTATGTACCGATATGGACCAATTTTTGCATGGTCATTAGACACCATATACTAACATCATGTACCAAATTTCAGCCGGATCGGATGAAATTTGTTCCTCTTAGAGGCTCTGCAAGCCAAATCGGGGGATCGGTTTATATAGGGGCAATATATAATTATGTACCGATGTGGACCAATTTTTGCATGGTTGTTAGATACCATATACTAACACCATGTACCAAATTTCAGCCAGATCGGATGAAATTTGCTTCTCTTAGAGGCTCCGCAAGCCAAATCGGGGGATCGGTTTATATGGGGGCTATATATAATTATGGACCGATGTGAACCAATTTTTGCATGGTTGTTAGAAGCCATATACTAACATTGCAAATGGGCCATATCGGTTCACTTTTACGTATAGCCCCCATATAAACGGACCCCCAAATTTGGCTTGCGATTGCTCTAAGAAAAGCAAATTTCAGCCGATCCGGCTGAAATTTGGTACATGGTATTAGTATATGGTCTCTAACAACCATGCAAAAATTGGTCCACATCGGTCCATAATTACATATAGCCCCCATATAAACCGATCCCCCGATTTGGCATGCGGAGCCTCTAAGAGAAGTAAATTTCATCCGATCCGGCTGAAATTTGGTACATGGTGTTAGTATATGGTCTCTAATCACCATGCAAAAATTGGTCCACATCGGTCAATAATTATATATTGCCCCCATATAAACCGATCACCAGATTTGACCTCCGGAGCCTCTTGGAAGACCAAAATTCATCTGATTCAGTTGAAATATGGTACGTGGTGTTAATATATGGCCTCAAACACCCATGCAAAAATTGGTCGAAATCGGTCAATAATTATATATAGGCCCCATATAAACCGATCCCCAGATTTGACATCCGGAGCCCCTTGGAAGAGCAAAATTCTTCGGATTCGGTTGAAATATGGTACGTGGTCGTAGTATATGATATTTAACAACCATGCCAAAAGTGGTCCATATCAGTCCATAATCATATATAGCCCCCATATAAACCGATCCCGAGATTTGGTTTTGGAGCCTCTTGAAGGAGCAAATTTCATCCGAGTCAGTTGAAATTTGGTACATTGTGCTAGTATATGGCCGTTAACAACCATGCCTAACGAGGTCCATAACGCTCTATAGTTATATATAGCCCTCAGATAAATCGTTCCCCAATCACACAAAAATTGGTCCATATCAAGTTCATAATTCTATATAGCCCCGATATAAGCAACCCCCATATTTCAATTCTGGCTCTCTACGTACCGTGCAAAAGTCCATGTCAATTCGTAATTATTTGTAGACTTACCTATACATAACTTTTTTGTCTAATATATTCCACGTATGACTAACTCACAATTTAGAAAACGATGTTAAGAAGTTTTAAGATACCACAACCCAAGTAATTCGATTGTGGATGACATTCTTTCGTAGAAGTTTCTACGCAATCCTGAAAAATCTGAAAAATGCTTTCAAATTAATTTGTTGAATTTTTGTATCTTGGCTCCAAAGCAAAATAGCGTTTTGGTATTAGTAGATGTGTTTCGATATTTTATTTTGAAGATTTTTTACTTGGAACATGGCATAATTTCCTTAATCTTCGAAAAAAGCTCGAATAATAATTCTAAAAATTTCGAATAATAATTCTAAAAATTTCAGGCTTTCGAAAATTGCATGAAGTTCTATCCTTAATGTAAAGGGAAAGAAATGGTTATAGAAAAACATATTCAATCATTGTTCCTATGTTCTCAAATTTGATATGTGATCCATTTATATGGTATTTGACCCTATTCCCTCGTTCTGTTAATTTAGATTATATATAATTCGATCAGCCTATAACTCTATATCTTTAATTCAACAGATGATGAAGCCTCCCACGGTGTTCATATTACAAAAATGATGTCAGATGATGTACATTTACATGTGCAACATGATCATGGCACTGGTGGACATTGGTGCGCTAAAATAATATTTTTCTCCTTGATGACAATACTCTTGGGTTTGGTGTGTTTAATTATTTTGGAAAATCGAGGTTTATCGGATGGTAAGTATGCAATATATTATTCTTTTTTAGGGATAACATTGCTAATAATTAATTTGTTTTTATACTAACAGTTGACACACCTTTGTCGGAATCACGATTCTCTAATTATTTCGAGGGTTGGGTTGATGAGCATCGGGCTGACGATCATGATCATGGTAAGTCTTCGAAAGAAAAGAAGTATTTCATGAATTTGATTTGGAAATAAATTATTGCGTTTATAAAGGTGATGTACATGGCTCCCTGGAAGATGATCACGATGATGAGCATGATGATCATGATGATGATAACGATGAACCTTATGAGGAAGAAGCTGATATTTCCGAGGGAGACGCAGATGAAAATGTAACACAAGAAGAAGCTGAGGAAGCAGATGAAGATGATGAAAATATTACTGCGGAAGAGGATGTAACAGCCGAAGATGCTGAAGAAGACGAAGAAAATATTACGGCAGAAGAAGATAATGCGACAGCCGAAGATGAGAATGTAACGCCCGAAGATGATAATGTGACAGCTGAAGACGATAATGCCACAGCAGAAGACGAAAATGTCACAGCTGAAGATGAGAACGTCACTGCCGAAGAAGAAAATCTCACAGCCGAAGAAGAAAATCTAACAGCCGAAGAAGAGGAAGATAATACCACAAATGAGGAAAATCTTACTCACGAGACTTCACAACCTATTTCAAAGGGTAACCACGACGATGACGATACCTTTGAAGAAGTAAGGGAATAAAAAAAAAATTCTTAAGAATATTACCTCTCCACATCCAAATATGTTTCAGCACCACAATATTAGTTTTTCGCAGGGAATATGTTACATGTTTGTCGCAACCATGTTATTTTATCGAAAATTACGTATCTGATTTCGACAGACAAATATTTATGTTTATCGAGAAAACATTATTCTTGCGACCAAAATGTTCATGTTCCCAGTGAAAAAAACAACATAATGTTCTTGAAACATATATGAGGAGATCGATAATATATCTTCTCTATGTGCATATAAATTAAACATTTCAACGTTAAATTAATATGTTTCATTAAATTTTCTAGGATGATGATGTCAACATGGATTCTATGGAAAATATTGTCGACAACGATGCTGCAGAATTAGAACTGTTGAAGGAGAAAGCTCGTCAACAAGCTGCCGCAGAATCAAAAAATGATATCCCAGCCTCCGAAGAAAATGAAGAAATGGAAGAGCAAGCCTCATCATGGGCCTCATCACGTAAGTATCTCAAAGTTAGAGAAGTTGAATTGAGGGAATATTTTATTACGAGGGTAGTTCAATACAAAACAAAGTTCTTAGCCCCAGATCGGATTCGTATTTCGTTTTATAAAGTCTATGAAAAACAATAATAGTATCGTTCTGTGATTCATGCATCCATATCATAGAGCGTATGGATGCTATCACGTTTTACCCCGCACGGACCAGTCAACAGTGATCTATACATAGTGAAACAGTCCCATCTGTCGAAATGGTAAAAACATCGTTTTCTGGGATTTACAAGGTGCTATCCACATCGAGAGATATATCAGTAACAGGAATCGAGAAAACTTATTTTTCAGACGGTTTAAAATGTTGAATCATCACTGCGGCAAGGGTATGGCTATGAAAGGAGATAATGTTGAAAAAATAGTTTTTGTTTTATGTGGGTTAAGTACATATCGCATCATCCTCCAAATTCTTTCGTCGATTCGTCAGTTGACGATACTAATTTGTTTTTGTTTTTGAGTATCAGTGCATATCTTGTCGCTATTGCTAAATTATTATTTCCTTGACTCACGATTGTAGTGCAAACCTATGATCAAGTTTTCAATTATTGACTTTTTACACAAAAAAAGATTTCGACTATTTTTCAAAATTTCGATGAAAGTCCTTAAAAATCAAAATTTTTATATGAAGAACTTTTTTTGGCCATATCTCCTTAAATATGCGTCCTAGAGCCAAAGGGACCTTAATTCGTGACTACCCCCATAAATCAAAATTTTGATGAAAATCCTCAAAAAATCGAAAAAAAAATCTCCTTAAATATACGTCCTAGAGCCAAGAGAACCTTAATTCGTGACCACCCCCAAAAAATCAAAATTTCGATGAAAATCCTTAAAAAATCCAAATTTTTGTATGAAAAACTTTTTTTTTGCCATATCTCCTTAAATATGCGTCCTAGAGCCAAAGGCATCTTAATTCGTGACCACCCCCAAAAATCAAAATTTCGATGAAAGTCCTTAAAAAATTAAAATTTTTATATGAACAACTTTTTTTGGCCATATCTCCTTAAATATGCGTCCTAGAGCCAAAGGGACCTTAATTCTTGAGCACCCCCAAAAAATCAAAATTTCGATGAAAATCCTCAAAAAATCAAAATTTTTATATAAAAAACTTATTTTGGTCATATCTTCTTAAATATACGTCCTAGAGCCAAAAGGACCTTAATTCGTGACCACCCCCAAAAAATCTGAATTTCAATGGAAATTCTCTAAAAATCCAAATTCTTATATGAAAAACTTATTTCGGCCATATTTCCTTACCTTGCCTGACCACCCCCAAAAAATCTAATTTTCAATGAAAATTCTCAAAAAATCTAGAAACCTATTTTGACCATATATCCATAGATCGTCATAGAGCCAAAAGGACCTTAATTTGTGACCACCCCAAAAAAAACAAAATTTCGATGAAAATCCTCAAAAATCGACATTTTTATATGAAAAACTTATTTTGGCCATAAGACATTAAATATGCGGCCTAGGACCTTAATTCGTGACCAATCTCAAAAAAATCAATCAATGGCAAAATTCGAATAATTGATTATTCATTTTTCGATTTATAGACCTCTAAAATTTTACTATCGGGTGTTTTTTTATCTACGGTTAATTACTTATTTGAGAATGAGAAACAAGCTCGTTCGGAACATATTCCAGATATTGGCCAAACTATAAATTTTGTTAGAGGACATAATCGATACTGCAACTTATTAATGTAATGTATTATAGTAAGAACGGCGCATAAGCGGTGTATAAAACTCTTAACAAATTTTGCCACCAATACAATCTAAACAATATTATTGACTTTTTTCTTTAAAATAAGGAAAATTTAATTTAAACAAAGTAGATAATTTTTAATTTTTTTTTAATTAATTTTTTTATTTGCATATCTGTGAATTTTTAAAATGAGATTTATTTGTATTTGAATAGCTTTATTAGTAAAGCTGAGTACTATGTTCAGTTTTCAAGCTGAAAACCAGCTTGTTTTCACGGTTACTTTTTTCAATTAATTAATATAGAAATATAAAATTATTTGCAATCAATTCCTTGGATCTTTTCCTTCCATTATTTGGTAAGACTTGATCAAAATATAATCGTCTTCATACATATTTTTGTACTTTTAGTTTAGTGTTTTGGTGAAAAACTCGAACATAGTACTCACCTTAAAGCATAAAACAAGAATGAAAATTAGAACTATTTCTTAATTTTAATTTTATAGAGTTTAGATTTGAAGGCTTGGAAGCTATTCCTGAAATATGTCTTTATTTCAAAGGACCCCCATCTTTGGCTCGTAGTTAATACAAAATTCTTTCCATTTTTTTCTTAGTAAAATGTTCATGGCACATTTTCTTCCCACACTCAAAGAAAAAACTGCTGAAACGAAAAACAAAAAAAAAAAAAACGTTTGCTCAAGTAGGGAAAGCCGCGGATATGTCTTAGTCTGTTGAAAACTAGTAGCCGGCACGCTCAAAAAAAACAGTGAACCAGTTTTTTTTAATTTTAGAATTTTTTTTAATAAGCTCTAGAAAATGTATTACACAAAATATTTTACTTGATAAATAACATTTTGTAGTCTAAAGAAAAAAATTTAAGTTCAAAATTGCGAGAATGTCTTTAGCGTCATACTGTCTTCAAGATGGGCGCATTTGTGTTAAAATTTAAAAATTTAAAGAAAATGTGAACTATTTTGTGGGAAATACGAATTTAGCAAATCTTTATGCTTAATTTGTATATAAATTTCTCCCCTTTTTTAGTTAATTTATCTAACGTACTTACAAAATTTTTAAAGGCAAGGAAATTTTTCAAAACATAATAATTCCATGGACTAACATAGAGTTAACTTGGCATAAGCCCTTCTATAGCGCTCCATTTTTTTTTTTTTTGAGTGTAGTTCAAAAATTTTTAAAGGCAAGGCAACTTTCTCAAAACATATAATAATTCCATGGACTAACATAGAGTTAACTTGGCATTAGCCTCTCTATAGCGCTCCAATTTTTTTTGAGTGTAGTTGATATTATTCAGCATAAAATTCAATTTTCTAGGATGTAGATATAGCAGTAGTTATTTTTTTTTATTTTTTTTTTTTTGCTAATTGTATTTTTAGGATTTTTTTTTGAGACATCTATTTTAACTTATTGGAAATGATGCTATACCATAAACCAATTATACCACAACATTTAACGGGTAATTTGGGTTCATAGAAAATAGATATCGTAAGCTTAAGTTTTTATTACAAACACAAAATCCTATTCTTTAAGAAAGAAAGTGCAAGTTTTTTAAAGATAGAAAAAAAAAGAAAAATGGAGAATTGAATATTGACCTATTAAAAATATTTTTACAGTGACGTTAAAAATTGGCGTTGGTCTGGCTCTAGCTTTAGTTGCGCGTCTAGTCTTGCTTAAGAAAAATCCAAATACAAGTGAGTCATTTTCTCAATTTTTTGTTGTTGTAATTTTGACCAATGTTAACAATGTTACTATAGTCACACCCCAGAGCGTGTCTGTAAGCTTATAAGCCATCTTGAAATAAATACAAAGCTTAAAGCTTAAACGATTAACTTTCGTAATGAATCGTAATGAAAGCGCCATTTTAACCCTTGAGAGTGTTTAACAAAATCGTTTAATGTATTCTCTCTATCGTTATTGTTTCGTCCGCATGTAAATGTTGTGGATATTACGAAAAAAAAGTTGTACTTATGTAAATGGAAAATACTATAATTTTTCCTAGTTAACAAATGTATTTAGTTATTTTTCTTCCGTAATGATTATTTTTTTCTTCTTCCAAATTTGCACTTTCTTACAAAAAAAAAAAAACTAATTTTATCTTTGGTTCATATCGGATAAATTTTGTATAAATATTTTGTAAAATTTTTATATATATAATCTCTTATAATTATTTTTTTAATCACAAATTTTAATTTTACAAATAATTTATAATGCTCGCACCAAAATATCGCTAATTGCCATTTTATTGTATGTTTGCTGCTATTTTATTTTCTAAATGTTATTTAGTTTTGTTGTTATTTATTGGTTCTCTTTCATGTAGCAAAATATTAGATTACTGTTTTAATACAAATTAATTTTCTTTAAATTAATAACAAAAAAATATATAAACTGACATTATTGAAGATCAAGATGATGTAGCAGCTGCCGCTGAATTGTTAATGAAACGCCGCCTTACTATAGCAACACCCGAGGAAGATATACCGGAAGACAGTAATGATATGGAAGAAATTTTACCAGATAATGGTTAATAAATAACAATACAAATGGTCAAAAAGTTGAAACCGAATTTATTTTGCACAAGAGATATTAGATAATATTTTGATATTGCGAAAAGTAAACGTTTTGAACACACACACACAGATGAAAAATTAATTTGTCGAGATCCACTGCCGTATGTTATTAAATTTGTATGGTAGTTTTACTATGTACCCATAGGAAAAATACATTCCTCCGGAACGAAATTCCCTTGGTTATATTTTATTTAAGAGCTTATAAACTCCAATTTCTGTCAAGAGTTGCAATGATTGTCTGCCCTCAGAAAAACTTCAATGAAAATTTCTATAACCGATTTAACATTTTTTAGTTTATGAAAGTTAATGGATTTAAGTTAAAAATATTTTTCATGTTTGCCTGATACTTAAACAGGCGAGTAACGTCCAAATGCATGATTTTTTCTCTTAATTTACAATAATTTATTATTCGAGCTTTACGGACAAAGAAAATTAAGGAACTCGATCAATAGAATCATTGAAAAGAATGACTCTATTGATCAAGTTCCTTAATCTTCTTTGTCCATAAAGCTCGAATAATAACTAATTGTAAATTAAGAAAAGATTTTAGTTAAATTTTGTCAAATATGAAAACATTTTTTTTTAATTTGAGTAAAATATTACTTTCATTCCATTAAACTAAAAATGGTCATAAAAATTGTATACAAATGAAGTACACAATTTTACTAAATTCGAGATTCGAACAAAATCGTTATTGTAAGGAAATTTCAGGCAAACAACAAAGCATTTCATACTATTAACGAACAATTTCAATGTTTTCATGAAAATATGTCGTTATATCAATGCAAAAATATCGTGGGCTAAATTTTAATGAAAATTTCTTTGTGCATATAACCTTCCAATATTTTTTGAATTTGACGACACTTTTTAGATCCCACTACGTCGAAAACAGTCGCAAGTTGTACCACTTAAAGTTACTAGATTTTTGATCTGTTTGGATTTCTTGAAGTAATTTAAGAAACTAAGGCTTTGGTCACACTACACATGATTGATCCAATTAATTTTTAATTGAAATGTCTTCAATCACAGAAATGATAGTATCAATCACCAAAAACAATTAAAAAATTAATTGATTAATTAATATTCTTGTGTTTGCTTTTTGTTTTAATTTAAAAAAATTGTAGAATCAATTACATTTTGAATTGAATATTTTTGAAAATCCAATTAAAATTTTGATTGGAAATATTTTGGTTAAATTTCGTAGGCAAATATTTGACCAATATGAGTGTCAAACTTTTTCTCAAAACCTTCTAGGAAATACCTGGATACCGTTTTTGGAAAATACTGTTTTCGTGACGGTATATACACGGTTGCCACTTGTGCTAAAAATAATTTACCAAAATTTGAAGAAAATTTTACCAAAAATCTACCAAATTAAAAAAATCTTATTTTGAAGTTGTTGATTTTTGTGTTTAGTAAAAAAAATGTTGTTTTATTCGAATGAAATGTTTTATATTGAATTTATAGAAGATGTTGTTAAATTTTTATTTTTATAGAAAATTATGTAAAAATTTTATTTTTATAGAAAATTTTGTCAAAATTCTATTTCTATAGATTCTATATAAATTTTGTTAAAATTTTATTTTTATAAACCTCGAGCTTGAAAAGACATGAATTTATTATTTGTTAAAATTTTATTTTTTATAGAAAATGTCAAAAATTTTATTTCTATAGACATTTTTGTCAATATTTTATTTCTATAGAAAATTTTTGCAAAATTTTATTTCTACACAGAAAAAAATTTCCGTAGTTAAACTAACGCTAAATTTAACTTATTTCTATTGGAAAAAAATTATTTGCTAGTAGTAACATTTTATTATTTTTTGCGAAATTTTCTACATCTTAATGAAATCTTACTTTTTATAAGGGTGTCTCAAAAATTTTATGAACTAAACGTTGGTATAAAGTTCAATGACCGTACACATAAGTTCAATATGAACTAAAGCAAACTAAGATTTTCGTACGATTCTCAAAAATAGTAAGAATGAAGTACTGTATGGTTAAAATGGTGATGACTTGGCGCCAATGATTTTCTTCTTTATTTTTAGTTAATTTTTTTCTTCTATCAGAGGAAGTAATTTCGTGAACTGCAGTTAAAAAGTACAACACGGCATTAAATTTTCCTGGTTTTAACAACGCTTTGTGGGAATCTCAAAATGTGGAACAAAATTTAGTTCAATTTTCGTGCGAGGTAGTTCATTCTTCCTATAAAACAGTTCACTTTTTTTTTCGGTGTATAGAAAATTTTTGCAAAATTTTATTTCTATAAAAAATTTTGTCAAAATTTTATTTCTAAGAAAATTCTGTCAACATTTTATTTCTATAGATAATTTTGTCAACATTTTATTTCTACAGAAAATGTTGTCAAAAAAATTTTTTTATAGAAAATTTTGTCAAACATTTTATTTCTATAGAAAATGTTTGCAAAATTTTATTTCTATAGAAAATGTTTGCAAAATTTTATTTCTATAGAAAATTTTTGTCAAAATGTTATTTCTATAGAAAATTGAAGCACCCCTTAATTGGATAGGAACATTTTTTCTACCAAAACATCAACATCTACCTATCTACCAAACAGTAAAAATCTACCAATTCTGTCAAAATGTTATTTCTATAGAAAATTGAAGCACCCCTTAATTGGATAGGAACATTTTTTCTACCAAAACATCAACATCTACCTATCTACCAAACAGTAAAAATTTACCAATTCTACCAACTGTGGCAACCGTGGTCATATACCCAATATGAACTAAATATATTCACTGGTTTCACTGTGGCGAGGAATTATTTTTTTTAATTTCTGTCAAATATTTGCCCATTGTGACCGTACCGTAAGTTCATGGAAGAACCGTGTTTAAATACTACCAGTATTTTTCGGGCTCTTGTCACCAAATTGGTACGCTTTTGTCCCCAAAAAACCTCACAAAAATTCCAATAAATATTTTACAAGTTATTTTTTAAATGAAGAAATAGGCTCTGCTGTAGAAAATCAGTAATAATTTAAAAATTGGACAAAATTAAAATTATTCATACCGCCTTACGGACTGCAATAAGATCGAGAATTCGAAACACAACACCAGAAGGTCGGTGATTTTCGTATTCCCCCTAAACCCCCTAAAAAGACCCAAATTTAGAAAAATTCCCCAAATCACCGACTCAAAAATCACCATCCACGAAAAACTATTCCCAATTTAGGGGAAAATACCAATACTGGCAACCCTGCATACTACGGAAAATTATCTTTGCATATTTTAAGGCGTCACAATCTGTAATTTTAAAGGGACCCGGTTCAACATTTAGCAAAAATATTACACGAAAAACTAATTAAATAAAAAGTGGTACACAGATAAAAATTCCGTAGTTAAACTAACGCCAAATTTAACTTATTTTTATTGAAAACAAATTATTTGTTTGTAACATAGTTCAATTTTATTATTTTTTGCGAAACTTTCCACAGTCCAATGAAATTTTCGTTTTTAAGTATGTCTCAAACATTTTATGAACTAAACGAGAGTATAAAGTTCAATGACCGTATACATAAGTTAATTTTTAACTAAAACAAATGAAAAATTTCGTACGATTCCCAAAATGGTAAGAATGAACTACTTACTGTATGGTTAAAATGGTCATGATTTGGCGCCAATGATTTTCTTATTTACTTTTAGTTAATTTTTCTTCAATGAGAGGGAGTAATTTCGAGAACAGTTAAAAAGTACAACATGGTACTAAATTTTCCTGGTTTTAACAACACTTCGTGAAAATCCCAAAACATGGTGTACAAAATAGTTCAATTTTCGCGTGAAGTAGTTCATTCTTCCTATGAAACAGTTTACTTTTTTTTCGGTGTACAACATGACAAAAAGGTGGTACAAAAATGTAAAAAGTACATTTACATTTGATGGCACAACAAAAAAGTGGCAAAAAAGTATCAACACTTAAAAAAAAGAGGCAAATTTATCACTAAACTGTCGAAACGGTAAAACTAGTTGGAACTCATGGACGGGTATAAGCTGTCCAGCTAGTAATAGACCGAAAGCCAAAGTTTGAAGATGTAGATCTTCCGCCGAAGATCAATTAAAAAATTATAATATTATTCGAAATCTACTGATCCCTCAGAACCTATAATCCAAGACAATAAATTTAAGATTATCGGTTACATTTTCTCCATGAGAGTCACATGATGGGGATGGCTTACAGATTATATACACAGAAAAAAATATCACCAAAATATTTCCAATTAAAAAGTTAATTGAAGTTGAAAATTTTTTCAATTAATAAATTAATTGATACAATTAACTTTTTAATCATGATAGAAACATTAAGTTAATTAAGTCAATGATTGAAAATTTTTAAATTTTTAATTAAAAAATTAATTGATACAATTAACTTTTTAATCAAATTCGGAAGACTAATTCTGTTAACCCTTTCACTACTGAAATAAACCTAATGTTAAAAACTTTAATTTTTCTTCTGTTTTTACTTGTACTACCAGTATGTAGAACAAAAATTGCCATTTTGAAAACCTACTTCAAGAGCTATATGAGCTTGTTTTGAAAATTTGATTCTTGAATTGTGACCAAGTGGCCTTACGAAAATAAGCGCTATCTGGCCTATAATGTCCTTCAAAGTGTGAGCAAAAATACAAAAAAGAACCCGAAAAAGTGTCAGCTATAGTTTTCGTATGAATGTCCATTTACTAGAAACATACAGTAGAAAAATTGTCTCAAATTTTCGTATTTTTCGTTTATTTCTAAAGAAGTTTACAAAAAAGTATTTTGGACCTCACCAATATAGAAAATATTTATAGGTTATTCAGATTAAAGCCTCTACTTTAAAATAACATCGAGATATAAATCAAAACTAAGTGGAAAAATAGAATTTGGTGTCTTTTTCGAATATCCTTCAAAGCGGACATCGGTAGTGAAAGGGTTAAAAAGTGCTGATTTTTTTTTTAAATTTTTAATTAAAAATGTATTTCAAACAATCATTTGTTAATTCAAATAAAAACTCTAAGCCAATTCAGAAAGTAATTAAAAATAGTTACCTTTTTTAATTAATAAATTAATTGAGTTTTGCAATCAACATCAATTAAATTTTTAATTGAATCAATTAAAAAATTAATTGAAATTTGCTGAAAAAATCAATTAATTTTTTAATCAAGAATTTTTTCTATGTCCAATTAAAACTGTGATTGATACTATCATTTTCGTGATTGAAGACATTTCAATTAAAAAATTAATTGGATCAATTAATTTGGTGATTGAATCAGAAAAATTTTTTTTTGTGTGTAGATGGTATTTTTCTTTCCGCGAAAAAATTAATCAGTTCTAAACATACATTTTCCTAGGGCATACAATTTCAATATTTAAACTTCCAATGCATAGGGTATACAAATTTATAATCTATGTGTGTGTGAACTATGTACAAAAATAATTCGGTTTCTAGTTTTTGACTATCTAAACAATAAATAACTTTATCTTGACATCAAATTGTTTCCATCTTCTTAACCTCCCTCATAAAAAATAAGATGAATACTCTGAGGAGGAAATAGAAATCGAAGAAGAAATCGAATATATTGATGAAATCGAAGAAGAACCGGCTGCCGAAGAAAATGAAGTGGATGCTGGTGAGAATGTTTACAAACCTGAAACTTTTGAAGAACTCAACGCCATGTATCGACCAAAAGGGTACAAGGCTGAAGATTATAATGTCGATAGTAGGACACAAACAAAAACTGAACCCGAGACATACTCGTATCGATCCCCCTATGAGACATCTTTCAATACTCCAACCACAACAACCCCATCAGTTACAACTACAACAAATAACACAAATACTTCCCAATATGTTAGGGAGGAATCAAGCTTGAAATCTTTAGCACAAAGTAATAATTTATCTCAAAGACCATTGGCTAGACCACCGATATTCGAAGCTCCACCACCGCCTCCATTAGTTGAGGCTACAATCGATGTGGGTGCTAAGCCTTCGACATATATGAGTGATACTAGCCAACAGTCACCATCATCACATAGCAGTAATGAAAAGAATTCACCTTCTCGCATTGATGATAAGAAATATTCACCACCCAATGAAGAGAAATATTTATCATTCACACAAAGCAAAGAGAAATCCGAAAAAGATGAAGAGCCTAAGCCAGCCAAAAGAGAGGTTACATACGATATGGATTATCAACCAGAAATCGACTACGATGAAGATGATATATACGATGATGATGAAGAAGGGCAAGACGATGATTCAGAGGAATTAGATGATGATGATGATTTAATCGACGACGATGACGAGGATGACGAAGAAGAAGACGAGGAAATGTCCGATATTGATGATACCGAACTAATGAATCGTTTAGAAGCGAAATATGGCAAACTGCCAGCTAAAGAATATGAAAGCGATGAAGATCCTGAGGATCCCACGTGGACACGTAATTACTAAAATGTTCTATTTCTATGAAAATTCGTACACAAAGCAAAATGCATCACTAATTTACTGATCATAAAATATACTTGAATTGGCCTTCCAAAAAACCACAAAAAAATATTTAAAACACTTTGTGACGAATAACCACTTACCTCTCATTGTCATTCATACACATTTTAAGGATACATACTATTTAGATTTTAGTGTAAGTTTAATCAGTAAAAGTATATTTAGATAATATATTTTTTTCCTTAGAATAAGTTAAATATTCAAACGATATACACAAAAATTAATATGTTCCCATTTTATTGCAAAATGTTTTATTGAAGTCATATAAGGAAACCTTAACAGCCTACATTATAACCCTACAAATTTGTGGCATTCGGCCCATTTGAGAGTAATATTTAAAAATATGAATTTTTAGAATTTGTTGACAAATGAGAATATGGTAGTGATCCGATCAGTTATTACTACCAAAAGAACTAGTGAGTAATAATAGCAAAAAAGTTAGTTCTCTCAGCAAAGTGCCTTCAAGATGCCCAAAAAGGAAAAAAATTAAAAATTTGTTTTGACAAAATTTTCTATAGAAATACAATTTTGACAAAAGTTTCTATAGAAATAAAATTTTGACAAAATTTTCAACAGAAATATTTTTTTGACAAAATTTTCTATAGGAATAAAATTTTTACAAAATCTTCTATAGAAATAAAATTTTGACAAAATTTTCTATATATATAAAATTTTGACAAAATTTTCTATAGAATTAAAATTTTGGCAAAATTTTCTATAGAAATAAAATATTCACAAAATTTTCTATAGAAATAAAATTTTAACAAAATTTTCTATAGGAATTAAGTTTTGACAAAATTTTCTATAGAAATAAAATTTTGCCAAAATTTTCTATAGAAATAAAATTTTGCAAAAATTTTCTATAGAAATAAAATTTTGCAAAATTTTCTATAGAAATAAAATTTTGACAAAATTTTCTATAGAAATAAAGTTTTGACAAAATTTTCTATAGAAATAAAATTTTGCCAAAATTTTCTAAATAGTGTTCAATATTTCGTGCAGTCCAATGTTTTAACTATAGGGCTGTTTTCTTTTTGCACTGGATACAACATTTGTATGGGCTATCCAGAACATCGTTGCACTGGTGTTCTATCCAGAACATCTCATCAGTGCAAGTCGCGCCGATCTTGCCAGATTGTGTTTTGATAAAGTGACGCTTCATCGATTCACAATAGCACTTTATTGTGACTAATTTATGGAAAAACATGTAATTCAAAGTGGTATAGTGTCATAAATAATCGCAGCAGTAAATATGTATTACTAATTGGAGCATTTCATACATTAAAAATGCAAGATTTCACTTCTTTTCTGTGATTGTTTTTAAACAGCTGATGACAGTGTTGCATATTTTTGGAGATGTCCTGGATAAACGAGTAGTCTGTTTTCTTTTTGTCCTTCATGGCTTAGGGTATCCAGTGCAAAAAGAAAACAGCCCTTATGTCGCACACCTTCAATATGGGAGGTCAGCCATTAAGACATCCTTGATTTTTCTTACATTATCCCCCGAGGTAGACGTTTTCGGGGCATTTGGATTGGGAAACAATCAGATTGGTTCGATGAAAGAGTATAATTTGGTGGGTTCGAGAGAAAAAAATTTTAATTTTACTGTGGTATTGGTTCTATATGCACGCTTCATGGTTCGGGTTCTGGCGTGAAGGTAGCCGAACAGAATTCCGTTACCAAACGTCCTCCTCTGTTAAGGTGGGTATTAAGTTCGAGTTTAGCCGCTAAAATCAAAACTAACACCCATGTTCCGATATCCACTTCAATTCCACTTCCACTATTCACGTCAAATCCACGAACGTGAAAATTTGTTGTTCTTAATTCCACGTTCTTTTTTGAACTTTTCTGTAACCAACTGGGTTGCACAAATCACCCAAAAATTCACTAAGGCGGAAATCAAAATAAGTGGAATCAATAGACTTATTATAATTTATAATTTTTTTAATTAAAAATTACGCAGTTTTAATAAATCTCATGTATTAAATATAAGACATTTCAAATTTTTTACGCGTATACTTTTTTATAATTGGAAATATACACCCATCTTCGACATAATTCAACTTTCACCAAGACTTTTGCAAGTGAATTGTTTTCACGAAAATTCCGGTGAAAGTGGATTGTAGGACACGAAAATCGTGGAATTGATTCACATTCACTTGGAAGTGGATTTGGGAACATGGGCATATAATAAGTCTATTGATTCCACTTATTTTGATTTCCGCCTTAGTGAATTTTTGGGTGATTTGTGCAACCCAGCTGGTTACAGAAAAGTTCAAAAAAGAGCGTGGAATTAAGAACCCCAAATTTTCACGTTCGTGGATTTGACGTGAATAGTGGAAGTGGAATTGAAGTGGATATCGGAACATGGGTGTTAGTTTTGATTTTAGCGGCTAAACTCGAAAGTAAGAAAGTATAAAATTATACCCCTTTAGTTCAAATTTTATTATAACTTGATGGGATTGCCCAAACCAACTTTTCATAAAATTTTCATAAATAAAATGGATTATTAAGGAAAAGTAATCGTGAAAAATGGCGATTTTAGCTGCTAAACTCGAACTTAATGCCCGCCTTTAGCTTAAAAATTATTTCTTTAAACTACATATAATGTACTATTTTAAATTGAATGACAACTCTCTTCAAAATAAAGTTTGTTTTAAAGAATTTCCTTTGTCACATAATTCTTATAAAGTAAATATTTTTCCATTACACGAATTTGTCTATAATGCATTTCATTTTTATTTGTTTTCATAGAAATTAAGCCAAAAACCAGTGGAGGTGGAGGTCCTCAGTCATATGGGGTTGATGATAATGATGATTTATTTGAGCAAGAGTTACGAAGGGCCAATGACGAAATGATGCGAGAGGTATGTAAACATGAAATAAAATAGATTTTTGTATATGTTCAATTTAATAATAAATTTTTGGTTTTATTTTCATTTCGTTTATTTCAGTTTAATTATCATTAGAATGTATACCCCTTTCCACAAGGCCTAATGCTTAGTTGTATTCTTTTTTTTAATAAAATTCTCATTTCGTTGTATTTTTTCATATTTTTATTTTATTTAGTTTTTAAGAAACAAAATTTTTTTTACATATATCATGTTTTATAAAAGAAACCATCCATCCCAATAACCATAAATGATTGAGAAATATTTGAATTCAGCATATTTTCAAAGGCTCTATTACTTAACATCGAGTTGAATGTTAAATATTCTCAAATGTTTGTTTTTATTGTCTTATACAAAGATCCATTGACATTCAAAAGTTGCATTTCGTTTTTGTTAGTTTTTTGGTTTTGAATCTATTTTATAAAAATTAAATTAATATTTATTTCAAGTATGAATGATATATATAAATTCTATACACCCACACTATATAGAATTTATAAGAAATCAAATAAATATTGACTTAATTTGAGTACTACTCTTACTAATGACTAATATATTTGTGGCAGCAAATCCTGAATATAGCATTATTTTCCCATTTTAATTTATTTTCAAATCCCTGCTTGTCGTATCTAATATTTTGGAATAACTTTTCCATGTTTGCTTCTTACAACTAGATTTATTATTTTGACCCAAGAATTCCTTTCTTCTTGTAAAAATTTTTCCCATAAATGAAAAAACAAAAATAGTTTCAATATAAATTTTGAACGTGAAAAGTATTGAAATGGACTCTAACGGTTCCCTTGAGTTAACTTCGAGTGGAACAAAAATGGTGATTCTCAAGCCATTAATCTTTTCGATACTGACTGTCATTAAATAAAACCTATCGCAACTCTGAGGTGTTCAAAATAAAAGGTATTTAATTGTAATATTTTTTATAATATTATAAATTTATTTTGGGAATTCTTTGTTCTTTAGTTCTTTTTTTTTATAGAAGGAGAATTTTTGCAAGAATCTTTTGTTATATTTTCTCATCGTCCAGTGCTGTCAACTACATTTTTTATTTAAAGTCAAGTTCCTCTTGTTCGTCAATCCCCTTCATTTTAAATGTGAAAAATATGTATCTCAAATGTCCGATGTATATTGTTATTTATAAGAAGAAAAACAAAGTGTTTAGTTTTTAAGAATTTGAATTAAGAAAATATCAAATGTTATTATTGTATACATGATGTAATATTTGTATTTAGTGTCATTATGTAAACAAAACAAGAAAGACAATTCATTAAAATCAGATAAAATTAAAATGCTGTATTATTATATAGAAAGTTCTACTAAAGACAGGCATCCACAATCGAATTACCAGGATTGTGTTGGTACTTGCCGATGGCAAGGTATCTTTAAACTTCTTAACATTGTCTTCTAAATTCTTAGTTAGTCCATATGGTGTCTACTTTGCCAAGTTTCAAGTGGATATCTGGTTCCAACAGACGGATGGACGGACATTTGCTTTGCATGGTTGTTAGATGCCATATACTAACTTCGTGTACCAATTTAAACCGGATTGGATGAAATTTGCTCGTACAAGGGGCACTGCAAGCCAAGCTGGGGATCGGTTTATATGGGGTCTATATATACATAAATATGGACCAATTCTTGCAAAGCCATGTACTAACATTGGGTACCAAATTTCAACTGGATCAATTTTATAGAAAATTTGGCCAAAATTTATTTCTATAGAAAATTTTGTCAAAATTTTATTTCTATAGAAAATTTTGTAAAAATTTTATTTCTATGGAAAATTTTGTCAAAATTTATTTCTATGGAAAATTTTGTCAAAATTTATTTCTATGGAAAATTTTGTCAAAATTTATTTTGTTAAAATTTTATTTTCATAGAAAATTTTGCCAAAATTGTATTTCTATAGAAAATTTTGTCCAAAATTTATAACTATAAATATAAAAAAAAATTGTCAAAATTTTATTTCTATGGAAAATGTTGTCAAATTTTTATTTCTATAGAAAATTTTGCCAAAATTTTACTTCTATAGAAAATTTTGTCCAAATTTTATATTTATAAATATACAAAAATTTGTCAAAATTTTATTTCTATAGAAAATTTTGTTTCTATAAAAAATTTTGTTAAAATTTTATTTCTATAGAAAATTTTGTCAAAATTTTATTTCTATAGAAAATTTTGTTTCTATAAAAATTTTGTCAAAATTTTATTTCTATAAAAAATTTTGTCAACATTTTATTTCTATAAAAAATTTTGTCAAAATTTTATTTCTATAGAAAATTTTGTCAAAATTTTATTTCTATAGAAAATTTTGTCAAAATTTTATTTCTATAGGAAATTTAGTCAAAATTTTGTGTCTATACAAAATTTTGTCAAAATGTTGTATCTTATAAATAAAAAAAATTGTCAAAATTTTATTTCTATAGAAATTTTTGTTTCTATAAAAAATTTTGTCAAAATTTTATTTCTATAAAAAATTTTGTCAACATTTTATTTCTATACAAAATTTTGTCAACATTTTATTTCTATAGAAAATTTTGTCAAAATTTTATTTCTATAGAAAATGTTGACAAAATTTTATTTCTATAGGAAATTTAGTAAAAATTTTGTTTCTATAAAAAATTTCGTCAAAATTTTGTATCTATAAATATAAAAAAATGTCAAAATTTTATTTCTATAGAAAATTTTGTTTCTATAAAAAATTTTGTCAAAATTTTATTTCTATAGCAAATTTTGTCAACATTTAATTTCTATACAAAATTTTGTCAACATTTTATTTCTATAGAAAATTTTGTCAAAATTTTATTTCTATAGAAAATTTTGTCAAAATTTTATTTCTATAGAAAATGTTGACAAAATTTTATTTCAATAGAAAATTTTGTCAAAATTTTATTTCTATAGAAAATTTTGTAAAAATTTTATTTCTATAGAAAATTTTGTCAACATTTTATTTCTATTGAAAATTTAGAGATGCTTATGAGGAATATGGTAATTCCGAAACGTGCGTCCATCCAACCATCTTGCATTCTATGGGACTTTGCCAAAATAAATTTGACAAACATTCTTTTCCTCTGTCGGTTAAGCTACTCTTGTAGTTTAGTCAATGCATTGTTTTAAGCTGAAATCAAAAACAATGATAAAAAACCAACAATAACAAAACAAATCGAATGAAAAAAGAGGAAGCACGCTCAAAATAAACCCAGCCAACTGCACTCCAATCGATGATTTGACGGTGGCAAAGGAAAAGAGAAGTTTGTACGAACAAACATCTAAAAATTTCTTTGGGTGTATAAAACATTTTACTACTATTTCCCCAAACTATTAGAATAAAGAATACAATAATATTGGATTTTTTAAAATATTTATTTAAGGATTGTTGTAACATATAATTGATAATATAATTTCAAGTACATAGATTGCGAATGTCACAAATGTAATGACTTAAACTTGTGAAAATATGGTAAACTCCAGTGGACATCGATCTTTAGTCATACCCGCTGATTTTTAGTGAACTCCGTAAATTTTTACTGAACTCGGGATCTCCGTAAAAATTCTATTTAAAATTATACCCAATAAAGACCTGCAATGGAAAATAAAAAATAGAAACATTTTAATATTCGAACAAAAAAATTACATTGTAATATAAAAAAAAATACATATCAGACATCTAAGGAAGGAAAAAAGGTCAGCAATATTAGCTAGGTTACATTAAATATGGTATCATCATATAGAAAATGTTTGTTGGTGCCGAAATCGCATTCACATATTCAACATATATTGTATTTCGTAATTTAAATAATTTATAATAGAATTACATTTCTATTAATTGAATTTTGATTTTCGGAACTAAGGATTTTCAACATCTTATTCATATAAAAATACGTACCTTAAGATAAGTTCAAGTATAATTAAGGATCAGCCTTGTTTAATATAATTGTATTTCAACTCAGTTTTGATTGACATCTCTTGTTGCAACTTGAACCTAAAGAGAAAATAAAAAGAAAAATAATTGGTGATTTAGTAACACATTTTTCCACCGTGTACATAATACATGGAAATATAATTTCAGACATCTAAGGAAGGATAAAGGGTCAACAGTACTACATCTGTTAGCTTTAATACATTATCATCATGTTTATTTTATGATTTGTGGATTTAGAGTATTCTACATACCTTTTTTATTATGGGTAACTAGTTAGTATTCCTATTACAAATTTGCCACGGCATGGCCGGAGAGCAAAGATGCAGACCGATTAAACCCATTATTCCTGAAAAAAAAAAAATATAAAAACTGTTTAATATAAATTGAAGAAGTATTAATAGAGATAACAGATTTTCAAAAAAAAAAAAACTTTGTTAGTTTGATGCTCAAAGACTTTAATGAATTAAACCCGTAGAATTTTAGGTATAAAGAATATTCGATTTATGTTTGGAATCAGGAATACTTTTTTTTACATTTTTCATCGTGTATGTATATGCATTTTTTAAGTAGTAGACGAAACTGTTTGCCATTTTGTGGTAATTGGACTTGAAACTACAAATAAATTAGTAAATGAAATAAAAAATCTCAAAAGAAGGATACTCCAAAAATTTTAAATATCGCAAAGAAGACTGCAAAAGTCCACGTTTAGAATTGATTTCATTCCAGTATCCACCCATTGTATACTGTGTGGGAGATAATTTTGTATTTTAAGCTCTAATGAAAATATTGCATTCCCAAACATATAGATGGAATTCACTTAAAATTAGTGGAAACACTACTTTGAGATTTATCTAGATGATATTACAAAAACGTGAAGTCTATAATAGTTCATTTGTCAATTTATCTTGTAATGCGGAAGTAAACGTAGACATATATATGTTCTATTTGCATAAGTAAAATTAACTTCATATATAGTCATGAAAAATAGACTAATTTGCTATGAAAAGGCTTGTTTGTCTTTCTCCTTTTCAGTGGAAAACATCTTAAAATTATGGAAATTACTATGGAAACTGATCGTAATGTTTTCACATTCTCTTACCTTATATTTAAAGCTGCTCCATTTTTCTAAACTAAGTTTATCTTCCTCCTAAAAACAATAGAAAAATACGAAAATTAAATATACGAAATATTTCAAAATTCGAAATTAAAAAAATAATATTTCAGACATCTAAGGAAGGATATAAGGTCAGCATAATACTAGCTAAGCTACTTATAAAAATATTTATCATCATGGATATTAAAAATAGCATGTATATAATCATTATAGCTTACCTCAAATACCGAGCGGAGACTGCCTAAATCTACTGCTGATTGAAGGAACGGAAACTGTAAAGTGAAAACATATACAGATTGTTAATACAATTTTATAAATTTGTGGTAGGCAAAATATAAAAAGTGCGATTATAAATATCAGGATTAGCATATCAACATAAAAATTGCTTTGGTGAAGCTTCAGAATGGTGCAAGGCCAATGGTATATCATCAAAAATATTTATTACTTGTATGTTTCAAAGATCACAAGGATGTCTTTGTGAATAATTTTGTAATTAATTACTTAACTACCTTGATATTCAGAAATTACTTTTCTAACTCACCTATGAATATTTGCGCCGACATTGTATTTGTTGGCCCATTGCCATTAGTCCCAAAGAAAGTCCACATATTTTCTGCAAAACAAAAAAATATTTATTACATATTTATCTTAATTAATATTATTGAAGATAATTTATAGCATAATATCAGGATTAGCATATCAACATAAGAAATTGCTTTGGTGAAGCTTCAGAATGGTGCAAGGCCAATGGTATATCATCATAAACTATTACTAGTTGAATTATTTTAGCAATTAATGTCTTTTTGTATCATAGTAAATTACTTATTGGCTACTTTTCTACGTCGAGAAGATAAGTTTCCTTTATATAAGATGCTAATAGATTTAGACGTGTCCAGCAGTATCTTAGTTTAGGGAACTTCGTTTCGACATAAGAAAAAATGAACACATATCAATTCACTACTAATTTTAAAAATTTTCAGTTCAAACTCACCATTCAAAGTAGTCATGCTGTGAACAATGTTTCCCATTGGATGTTAGATTCCTGCAAAATATATAATTCTCATTATTATAATTTTCTTTTTTTTTTTTGATTATAGGATAAAAATGTAGTATAAAATATCAGGATTAGCATATCAACATGAAAATTTGCTTTGGTGAAGCTTCAGAATGGTGCAAGGCCAATGAATTATCATCATCAACAAATAGATCTACAAGTTATTCAGAACTTTACTCACCTCAAGAGTTTTATGTTAAACCCTTCATTCCATTTAGTAATTTGTTGATGCATATTTTACAAAAGTCTGAAAATATAGATAAGTAGAATACGTTAGTATTTTTCCATATGTTTTTTAAAGTCTAAATTCGAGTGGGGCCAGCTATATTATACATTTGACAATATTTGGCGAGGTTTTACTTTATGGGATGTATGTACATATGTATATCTAATTCTCAACTGATTTTGACACACGTGGATAGAATGTCAATTCTACTCCCTGCTCATTTTACGTAGGTCGGAGTAAAACTTTGGCATCTATCGTGATATGAGTGTAACTCGGACGAAAGATCTATTTTGAAGCTATATCTAAATCTGAACAGATTTCTTCCCAAATCAATAAGATTATATTCTGACTCAAAACACACTTGTGCCAAATTTGAAGTCGATTAGACTACAGACAGACGGACGAACATGGCTAGATCGACTCGAGGACTGGCCCTTAACATTACAGTAGGTAACAGATATAAGAAACTCGGAAAAATACATACGTTTTGTTTGTAATAGACAATCATTGTTCTTAAGAAAAAGCAAGTACGTTGTTTTTTTATTAACTTTCTTATATACATTTTTTCTTACACGAGATATGCTTATATTCGTTACCTACTGTATTGCCAAAGATACCATGTGTCTATCTCGTCTACAAAAAGCAGGAATATTAACCACGTAGTGGGGTTGCCACCAGATTTCTTTACCTGTGACAGTCGAGAGTCAACATGCGTGTGTGTTATTAATGTAATAGTTTACTCCACAAGTCTTGTCAGCTTTAATTGTGACAACTCGTCAAGATCACATTGATCTAAATACTTACATCTTTGATTTTTGAAACTGTCCATCGCATGTTATATACCTTTTAAGATATATAATTTGTAAGTTAAATTACTTCGAACACTGAATAACGTACTTGCGGAACAAACGTCAATGTTCAAGATTACCACGAACAAGAATCTATTTCACGCTTTGCATATAAAGGAAACGGAAACCTTCCAGACAGCTGTGTATTACATTGCACAGTAATTAGGAAGTTTCCTGAAACCTAATGTTAAAAAAGCATACAGAAAAAAGCCGGATTAGAAAAACTGACGGCGTTGAAAAAAGGCATACAGAAAAAGCCGGGTTAGAAAAACTAACGGCGTGAAAAAAAACAACAAACGGAGAAGATAAAAAAATAATGTTGCGGATTAGCCATTTCTAGATTTAAGTTTATTTAAATCAGTTTCCGTTAATTTAAAATTTCAAATTGTAACGATTAGATTACCCCTGCCAACATTTTTTGAATTTGGGAGCGCTTCTGATGCGCTTTACAGACTATCAGTTATTCCGGACGACAGTGCTCGTGTCGAACATATCCCATATCCCTGCCAGCATTTCAAAGTTCCATTTCATCCTCATCGCTACCACAGACTCGTATGTGACACTGCAAAAATCGCCAACTGTGATAGTATTTTGCCATCACTATTGTTACAAGAGCCATTTTATATTTTGTGAAAAACCAAGCACAACTAGCTTCTTATAATTTATTTAAATAAAAACGATAATGAAGTGCTGAAAACATATTTATTTCGCTTAAAATTGTGAAAGGTATATTGGTGAACAATTTTTGACTTTTCAAAAGGAATAAAGTGATAGTTTTTCAAATATTTTTCCCGACAGGCTGCCTCCATTGGGAATAAAAGCACTGGCTGATAGACACAACAACATGTAACTTGCAACTTGAAACTCAACTTCAATCTTTTATTAATGCATAAAAATATGTTAAATGTGATGTGATAGTCGTATAAATGTTATATTTATGAGAATTTATAAATGTTTAATAAAATTAATAATCATCTAAACAATCGTGTTTTACTTGACCACAATGATTCTTTTACAACTATCATAAAATGCACTTTCTCTGATTGTTTGAAGGGGCTCTTATTGGCGTCTTTCTAAATGTATCCAGATGGACACCTAATAATTGCACTCATGCGATACTTTTTTGTAGTAACTTGGCGTGGTACAACTTCTCAATAGTGCCGGCGCTTTTCCGAGGAGTTTTGGATATCGTATACGACTGTTTTCGACGTAGTGGGGATTCTCAGAAGCGCCCCCAAATTCAACAAATGTTGGCAGGGCTATTGTGCACAATATAAGTTAAGTCCGAAGGGATAATCGATACTGCTGCATGTTTATGGGATCGATACCACATTTACCGATTTTTTAGTCATCGCCGACAAGTCGTATCGATCCGACACACTGTAAGATTCCTTACAAACACCGACATTCCGTCCGGAATAACTGATAGTCTGTAAAGCGCATGAGAATCCCCACTACAGTCGTATACGATATCCACAACTCCTCGGAAAAGCGCCGTCACTATTGAGAAGTTGTACCACGCCAAGTTACTACAAAAAAGTATCGCATGAGTGCAATTATTAGGTGCTCTTCGGGATACATTTAGAAGGACGCCAATAAGAGCCCCTTCAAACAATCAGAGAAAGTGCATTTTAAGATAGTTGTAAAAGAATCATTGTGGTCTAGTAAACAACGATTGTGTAGATGTGTATTACTTTGAAATGATGGCAGGGTAATAATAGTGATGGCAAAATACTTTCATGTACATTTTGTACTTTTTGATATGCTTCCCTCATCACAGTTGGCGATTGTTGCAGTGACAAAGGTATATGGTGAACAATTTTCGACTTTCCAAATAGAATAAAGTGATCGTTTTTTAAATATTTTCCAGGCACGCTGCCTCCAACGAAAATAAACTGGCTGATAGACGTTGCAATATGTAACTACACGGATGAAAAAGACTGTTTTTCATATGTTTGGCTATAAACATTATATGTTTGGAACACAAATTTTTAAACACAATATTTTTGAGTGCAAGCATATAATGTTCATAAACTAGAATAACATGTTTGGGACATATATGTTAATATGTTAGAACATATTATGTTTGGGACATAAAATGTTTGTAAATATAATATGCTTGGATGCAAACATATATTAATTTAGAAATAGCCTATAAACATATATGTGTTTAGTAGCTTGGAGCGCTATTTAACAGGTAGCGATATTGAATTAAGTTGGTGGTTGTTGCTTGTTATTACAAAATTAACATTTTATTTTTCCTTGGGCAATTGATCAGCTACTTCTTTGATCCTTACAAACTGTGTGGTCCGCTGTTCGAATCCCCGTCCGGCAAAAGGTAAAATTAAAATAAAAAAATCATAAAATTGAATAATTTCTTCTACAATGTTTGTAAAGGGTGATTTGTTAAGAGCTTGATAACTTTTTTTTTTTAAAAAAACGCATAAAATTTGCAAAATCTCATCGGTTCTTTATTTGAAACGTTAGATTGGTCCATGACATTTACTTTTTGAAGATAATTTCATTTAAATGTTGACCGCGGCTGCGTCTTAGGTGGTCCATTCGGAAAGTCCAATTTTGGGCAACTTTTTCGAGCATTTCGGCCGGAATAGCCCGAATTTCTTCGGAAATGTTGTCTTCCAAAGCTGGAATAGTTGCTGGCTTATTTCTGTAGACTTTAGACTTGACGTAGCCCCACAAAAAATAGTCTAAAGGCGTCAAATCGCATGATCTTGGTGGCCAACTTACCGGTCCATTTCTTGAGATGAATTGTTCTCCGAAGTTTTCCCTCAAAATGGCCATAGAATCGCGAGCTGTGTGGCATGTAGCGCCATCTTGTTGAAACCACATTTCAACCAAGTTCAGTTCTTCCATTTTTGGCAACAAAAAGTTTGTTAGCATCGAACGATAGCGATCGCCATTCACCGTAACGTTGCGTCCAACAGCATCTTTGAAAAAATACGGTCCAATGATTCCACCAGCGTACAAACCACACCAAACAGTGCATTTTTCGGGATGCATGGGCAGTTCTTGAACGGCTTCTGGTTGCTCTTCACTCCAAATGCGGCAATTTTGCTTATTTACGTAGCCATTCAACCAGAAATGAGCCTCATCGCTGAACAAAATTTGTCGATAAAAAAGCGGATTTTCTGGCAACTTTTCTAGGGCCCATTCACTGAAAATTCGACGTTGTGGCAGATCGTAAGTCTATTCATGATGAAATGTCAAAGCATACTGAGCATCTTTCTCTTTGACACCATGTCTGAAATCCCACGTGATCTGTCAAATACTAATGCATGAAAATCCTAACCTCAAAAGAACTAAAAAATCTCGTGGAAGTGAGAAAGATGTGGGGGAATATACAATTAGGCAGAAACAAAATTTTGAGCATTCAGGTCGAAAACCTATGTTGTTAGCACCTATATTACCTGTTTATTTTCATAATTCATTATGATTGTAAATATATAAATAAATAAATAAAATTTTGAGCACAATATTGTTTGGGAGAATTTTTTTAAGCATATAATATTTTTGGGTGCAAAATGCTTCCAAACATATTATATGTTCACATAATAACATATTGTTTTTTGGAAGACAACATTATTGAATTTGGATGCAAAAATACAAAATGTTTGGAACTTAGACTACCCAAACATATATTGTTTAGACCAATATGCTTTCAAACATATTATATATTGGAAGAGATCAAACATATAAATGTTTGGGCAATACCCAAAAATATATATGCTTGAAACAAAATATGTTTGGGAGTATATGTTACAGAAGCGATTTTTTGTGAGGGTGTGCCAACATTTTTTGAATTTGGGGGCGCTTCATCATAGTGATGGGAAAATTAGAAATTGTTTGTTACATTTCCCATTAAAGTTAACGATTGTTACGTCACTTCAGAGTTTATGGCAGCAATGGGGATAAAAACAAACCTTGAAATACTGTCAGAGTATATACGAAAAAGCGCCATCTACGGTGTGTACTCAAACTACAGAACTAATTGAGTTGAAGCGTCTATACATTTTGTGATCTATGACGGTACACTTACGTGACGTTTACGAAAGTATAACCACGTCTGCAAAGTCAACATAACAACAACAAAAACGTATTGATCAACAAATTTTTTAACAGGTGTCGGTTAGATTGTATTTCTATTGCCTGATTGACTTCGTACTTGCAGTCGATTTTCCCATCAAAGCCAATAGAAATGAATAAATCTCGCGGAAGTCTCTTGTTTCTGTTGCTTTTAGGAGTAATTTGCTGTTGTGTGGCAGTCATCGAACAGGTGGATGATGGCGATTTAATTCATATGCTTACCGGCCGAGAAGATAACGTCATCGTTTTGTTCAGTTCGTATTTTTGTTCCAAGTACATAATTAAACACATACACCACCAGATATGCTTGATGTAATTTGAGTTATGTTTTCTTTGATTGCAGCGAAAAATAACTGCCAGGAGTGCGATGATCTGGAGTTGGTTGTGGAAAATGCCCAAAAAGATCTAAAGGATAATGTAGGAGCTGTTGTTGTGAAAGCCCTAAATAGTCATATGGTTAATTTATATGATCCGACAAGGGAACCGGCATTAATTTACTTCAGACGTGGGGTTCCTCTCTTGTACCATGGGGAAAAGAACGTAGAAGATATCGTTCGAATGTTCAGCGAGAATAGCGAACCGGCCGTCAAAGAATTAGGTGATGATAACTTTGAACATCTCACACAGGCATCAACTGGAGCTACGACTGGAGACTGGCTTGTATTCTTGTAAGCTTTATGGAACTGTCGGCCGTCGAATGTTATTGACATATTCCCATTTTTCAGCTATTCGGCAGATTGCGTATTTTGTTTACGCTTACATGCAACTTGGGAAGCAGTAGCAGCTCATCTTAAACATCGTTTAAATGTAGCACGAGTTAATCGTTTGGAGGCGGGGATTAGCACAGCTAAGCGTTTTGGGATAGTCGAATCTCCAGAATTCATATTGTAAGTCTTGTTGTGTACGGTATGAGATCTATGGGCTATAGTAAAACTTATAATTCTATTTTTAGACTACGTCAAGGTAAAATCTATCGCTACAAACCTAAGCAGTACACCGCCCAAAAGTTCATTGATTTTGCAACAAAAGACTATGCAAAACAAACAAACCCAGAACCGGTTCCGGCCGAAGAAGCTAATATGTAAGTTGGCTTAGTGCATAATCATGTGTATTCTACAATAGCTAAATGCTTATTCATAAATTATGATCATTTTTTTTACAGCAATAGCTTCATAAGTGATCAGTTAAAATCATTAGCTGACAATCAACAATTGATTTTAATCATATGTGGAGTTTTGGCTGTCGTTATTCTGCTTGCGGTAATCATTGCTTGCAAAGCTTCAAAGAAGAAGGCACCCACTGTAAAGAAGCCAACGAATAAAACTAAAAAAGCAAAATAGAGATGATTTTTATGATGATCTCATGTGGGCGAACAAGTACTTCCAAATCCAGTGTGACACCCTAGATATTCCATGTTACTTTGGCTTGTATTACTAAGAAAATCTTCCATTTTTAATGAACGTAAAAAGATTTGTGGACATAAGTTTAAATATGAATTTTTGACACATTTATGCATTTTTTATATAGAATAAAATTTTGTAAACATTTTTTTTAAGTTTTACGTCTATCTCTTGTATACACTGTTTGCGATAGGGATATATTATAACAAAGAAAACAAATAAGTATGTAAATCTTAAATTTAGTATTGTGTTAATCGGCTTTTCACGAAATGCCATCATTTGATGAAGAGGGTATTATGATGCACATATTCCCATGGTAACTCTGAGAGTATGTGTAGATGATATCATTTAATCATATTTACAGATAAGCGGTGAATAAGAATGTGTAAAATGATCAGTTTTGTAGTCATATGCTCACAATTTGGTTCGAAAAAAAAAATATTTTATTTTCTGGGAAACGAAATTTTAGACCAACGTAGTTTCTTTTGTTGTTAAAGTTGGTTTCCAGGCTAAGCAAAGATCGTAGGGGACAAACTGGCACCACACCTAACGAAAACGTAAACCCACTATGAAAGAAAATGTAGGTTTATTTTTGAAAAATTTTACTAAACTATTTTACTAATAGTAACATGATACAAATTTGTTAACCCTTATATGCGCACTGTATATTTTAAGATACAAACAGAAAAAAATCGTATGCCTAAAGATTTGGACCGAATTCTATGAAATCAAGTTTGTTGCATTTAATCACATCATAGCGCATTTTTAAAAATCTATAGTACTTCTCTGTAATCTGAAACCAAAATTAAAAATCAAATTTTGGCCGCAAATTCAAAAACCTACAAGTCGGAAAGATAAATAATAATTTCCAGAGATATAAGTAATGTTGTTAAAAAATCTGTGTAGTGTAAAAATATCTCTATTCTCTACTAAAATCAAATTGTTTATTTGTAAATAAAAACTTAGTCTAATGCGCACTGTATTTTGTAAAATACAACCACTATTATTATTCTTTTAACACATAAAACTTGTTTTTAGAAAATGTAGTATGCAGATGTTCTTTTTTACCGTTTTGCATATTATATATTCTTTTCGAAGGAAATTTTTTTTGTCAAAAATTTAGTAAAACTAATACCTTTTTTGGCGTTTAAGAAATTTTCATATTTCGAAAGGAAAAATTGGATTTAAGAATTATTAAAATGCCTTTTAGCGCTATACGAAGTTCAAGACAGACAACAAATGAACTTTTTTGTGTGCATTTTGACTTGTTTTCGACGACATAACAAAAATTTATTTGCCTTTAAAGAGACTACTTTAGTAATAAAACAAAACTTCGTTTCGGAGAAAGGATTTTTTTTAATTTGAGCCCCGTAAGATTGGTATAAACAAAGGAAATAAAACGAGGCCAAACAACCTTAACGTTGCCGGAGGGTAATTAAGGCAGACATTACTTTTAAGGAAAAGACGTCATCATCCGCATCGTATGAAATGTAAAGACAAACAAACTGGCTAGAAGAGGTGGGACTCATAGGGAAGGGTGCATGTAGGCCGTGTTTTGAGGATGATGAAACAAATTATGGAATTCGTTAGGGCCACAGAATTCCTGGAATAAAAGAAAGGTACGTTGGAAAGAAGAAATTAAACAACAAGCCGAATATTGGCCGAAATGAGATAGAGCAATCTGAATCCTCTTTTCAACATAACCTAACCTAACCTACGTTGAAATTCCTTAGAGAAGCTTTGATATACTCAGAAATGTGAAATGTCATTGGCATTACTGAGAGGGTATAAACCACCGTGGAAAAACTTATTTTGATGTACGGACGAAACTGGTATTGAACGCATGACCCTTTGTATGTACATATGTGTGACTCCCTTGCATACTAAAATTCATTCAATCCTAATCATTTTTATTATCTCTGAGTTATGTTGCTCTATTTCCGACAGAGTTTTCTTTTCTCAAAACTTTTTTCATTTCCGGGAATGCGGATATTGTTTTCAATTTTTATACCCTTCACCACTACTGTGGTACAGGGTATAATAAGTTTGTGCATTTGTATGTAGCGCCAAGAAGGAGTAATCATAGACCAACCATTTAGTATACGGATCGGCTTAGAATTAAATTCTGAGTCGATTTAGCGATGTCCGTCTGTCTGTCTGTCCCTCTGTCTGTCTGTTGATGTATTTTTGTGTGCAAAGTACAGCTCGCAGTTTTAGTCCGATTGTCCTAACATTTGGTATAGGGTCCTGTTTCGGTTCAAAGACGATCCCTATTGATTTTGGAAAAAATCGGTTCAGATTTAGATATAGCTGCCATATATATTTTTCACCGATCTGGTCATAATTGGCGTGTATATCAACCGATCTTCCCCAAATTCCGTACATCCGAATATTTTATGAGTCTCGAAAAACTTGCAAAATATCAGCCAAATCGGTTCAGATTTAGATATAGCTCCCATATATAGCTTTCGCCCGATTTACACTCATTTGCCCACAGAGGCCAATTTTTAACTCCGATTTAGTTGAAATTTTTCATAGGGAGTAGAATTAGCGTTGTAACTATGGTTCAAATCGGTTCAGATTTCGATATATCTCCCATATATAGCTTTCGCCCGATTTACACTCATGTGACCACTGAGGCCAATTTTTAACTCCGATTTAGTTGAAATTTTGCACAGGGAGTAGAATTAGCATTGTAGCTATGCGTGCCAAATTTGGTTGACATCGGTTCAGATTTAGATATAGCTCCCATATATATGTTTTTCTGATTTCGACAAAAATGGTCAAAATACCAACATTTTCCTTGTTAAATCGCCACTGCTTAGTCGAAAAGTTGTAGGTTAGGTTAGGTTAAAGTGGCAGCCCGATTAAGATTCAGGCTCACTTAGACTATTCAGTCCATTGTGATACCACATTAACTAAAAGTACCTATTACATATGGGCACTTCTAGTTTTGTTGTAAAATTACTCTAATTTTCCTAAACTTCTAATACATATATATCGAGCGATAAATCATAAATAAACTTTTGCGAAGTTTCCTTAAAATTGCTTCAGATTTAAATGTTTCCCATATTTTTTTTACTAACATTGTGTTCCACCCTAGTGCATTAGCCAACTTAAATTTTGAGTCTATAGATTTTGTAGAGGTCTATCATATTCTGTCCAGATCGAGTGATATTTAAATGTATGTATTTGGGACAAACCTTTATATAGCACCCAAGACATTTGACGGATGTGATATGGTATCGAAAATTTAGATCTACAAAGTGGTGCAGGGTATAATATAGTCGGCCCCGCCCGACATTAGACTTTCCTTACTTGTTTTTTTTTTTTAATTCCTCTACTAAGTATTAATCCACCTAATGACAGATTTTGTAAAATTGGTAGTAAAATGTTGTGCTAGTATTGTGAACAAAAATTCCCCCCGGCATTTGTGGAAAGCGGTAATACCACGGATCGCGTTCCTGGAAAAACCCTAATTTCCGTTAAGATTGCAAAGCTTTTATAAGTGGACTAGATTATAGAAAGCAGGAAATGATATACAATCCTATTATATCATGATATATTTCCGCTGGGATATAGCTAGTCAGACAACGGAAAACAATAAACGTTAAAAAAAGTTTTATTTACTGTTTGATACACCAGTATTTCCGCTGCTGTTATGATAAATGTACAATATATTTCCCTTAATATATCGTCAAAAAAAAATACTTATCAATTTACAGCCTAAAATAAATAGGAACGTAAAACAGATTCGATTAAACAATCCGAGGTATATAAAAGAGGTAGCAGAAAAGAAAAAAGTTAGTATATTCATTTTTTTTTTAAGAATTTTTCGTATTATTCGTATTCGAATTTCACTTGGAGAAAATGTTTCTTGGACTTTTACTATTACTCACAGTGCAATTAAATTTTTTGGAAAGTGTCCGTGCCGGAGGTTTGAAATCACCTGTTGTGTGTCCTGAGAATTCGGGCTGCATGAGGGGAACAATTATGCCTGGTTACAAAGGTTCTCCTTTTTATGCATTTCTTGGAGTACCTTATGCCAGGCCTCCAGTCGGACCATTAAGATTTAGTGTGAGTATACATTTTAATACTCTCTGAGAGAACACTGACCCAAAAAAATCGAACCCACCGTGGAAGAAAATGTAGGTTTATTTTAGAAAATTTTAACTAAAATAGTTTTTATAATTACAACACGTTACAAATAAGTTAATACTTTTTGTCAAATTGAAGAAAATTTATTAAAAATAATTAATTTTTTTCTCTTGTTTAAGAAAATTTCATATGTTGAAAGAAAAAATTGGATTTTAATAATTGTTTTAATGTCTTTAGCGCTATACGAAGTTCATGACAGGTAAAATTTTAGTAAAATTTACTCATTTGAGAGACTTATGAACTCAATTTAAGCAAACTTCCGTCATTTTAGGAAAATATGAACTATTTTACTTTTTAGTAAAATTGTGCACCCTATTTGTATACAACTTTTTTCTTATTTTTAGTTCACGTCATTAAAGTTAGCAAAAAATTATTCAAATAAGGAACATTTACTCATATTGTGCAAAATTTAACTGAAATCAACTAATCTTCATGAACTAAAATAAAGTTCAGTTGGCATTAGAGCCCCTTTTTTCTGGGTGCTGAGTATGAACATAAAAGAGATATTAAATTGGAGTTATCTCTTAGTTCAGTCTTATATATTTTCGGCATGTACCTCCAGCCAAATTTTGGTACTCTCTCTAGCCAAAATTACGTTTGCGTGGTAACAATATAGGATTTCAACTATTTCAAAGTTACGTACGCTTTATTGGAAAGAAAGAAAAAATTACCAATGCCAATGACAGAGTTTATCATTTATTTCCTTAAAGCCCGATATGCACTTGTAGCCAATAAAACAGTTTTCCCGAGTTTAACTTATGGGAATATTTAAAAATCGATTGTAGCACTACAACATTTTCGATAGCATAATAACCTATGCATTTCTTACACTCAAAAAAAAAGTTTACTTGGATCCGAAGATTTTTACCTTCCCTTAAGGATGTTGGTATTGATTCCGATGCTAAAACCTCAAAATAAGTCTTAGCCTATATTTGAAGCGTTTTTATCTTAAATGTAAAGAATCAATATTTCAGTTAATTTAAGGGCGATTTTTTTGAATCAAAAATGTGTTTCTTTACTTTAAGGAAAATTTGCCTTAGTTCAAAGACATACTACTTTAACAGGGGTAATGAAATTTTCAAAATTTGTGTCATAAATTTAATAAAAAAATTGTTTTGAAGCGAAGTTATAAACTTTATTTTAATTAAAATTTCATTATATTAAATAAATTTGTCCTTAATATTGTGTAAATGGCGCATCCTGAAATTTACTTTGAGTAATATTTTTTTCAATGTATATTTAACGAAAATTACGCAGGATGTGGATACAGGGCATTGTCTTAATTTCTTGTACAAATTATAGGCTAAAGTTCCGCATTCAACTTAACCCTGGAAAGTCATCCTTATTTTTTTCGTCATTTTGGCTACGGCTTATTTCAAGGCGCTATAATTGGAATTGTGAGCAAAATTGAAAACAAAAATTGAGTTTAGTTTCTTATTCAATTTGTTTTTAATCAGTATAAAACAAAAATTCATAAATAGCTTGAAAAAGTATAGCTGAAATTTATCATTTCCCAATCTAATGATGCAGTTTAGATTAGATCTAAAATGCAGTTTAGATCGAAAATTAAATTACGCGGGTTAATTAAAATTTCTGCTAACCAAAAGAAATCCAGGGCGATGTTATCGATGGTTCAGATTTTCTTTCATACACTAAAAAAATATTGTCGTGAGGTCAAAGGTTTCATGTTTTTAAAATACGAATGCAAATTTTGCTTAGCATAGAAGACGCATTTCTCTAATATAAAGTTATTTTCCTTTTGGGCTAAGGTCAACTTGAAAAATTCTTTAAAATTAATTAAATTTTCTATAAATTTGTTGTCTTTTTGCATCTTGGCTACAAAGCAAAAAGTCGTTCAAATGCAGGACATTGTTCTTCAACACTTTATTTTAAAGACATTTTTTTACTTGAAACATAGCATAATTTCTACTGGAAGTCGAGTCTGAATTTGGAAAATAAAGTTGCCGTTAACTCGTTTTTAAAGGTCTTTGATAGCATATAAAGAAAAAAAGCTGAAAAAACGAGAAATTAAAATTTACTTCCTAGGAGCAAGTACACAAAACCCAAATTTAAAAGAAAATTGTGTCTTTCCTCTTTATACCCTCCACTATAGGGTATATAACGAACCCTATTTAGGTATAGCCGGCCGTATAAATTCTTTTAATAGCTGTCAATAAAACAAAATATCATGTAGATGGATTTTCCAGTTTAGCAGATACTTCTTTTTTACTATGTTTTTAATTCTTATAATTACAGTACAGACATTTTGAGGACCAACAATAATACCCTTAAATGAAAAGAAATTTGAACACAAAGAAATGCAGGAATAAAATTACACGTAGGTTAGGATAGGTTAGGTGGCAGCCCGATGTATCAGGCTCACTTAGACTATTCAGTCAATTGTGATACCACATTGGTGAACTTCTCTTATCACTGAGTGCTGCCCGATTCCATGTTAAGCTCAATGACAAGGGACCTCCTTTTTATAGCCGAGTTCGAACGGCGTTCCACATTGCAGTGAAACCACTTAGAGAAGTTTTGAAACCCTCAGAAATGTCACCAGCATTACCGAGGTGGGATAATCCACCGCTGAAAAACTTTTTGGTGTTCGGTCGAAGCAGGAATCGAACCCACGACCTTGTGTACGCAAGGCGGGCATGCTAACCATTGCACCATGGTGGCTCCCTAAATTACACGTAGAAAAGGAATATTGTAACCCCAACCATGTTTCAAGAGCAAAATGTTTTTTTTTAAGACGAAGAACATGTTTTCTCGCCAAAAATATATGTGGTTGCCGATATTAGATACATAATTTCTGACAAAAAATATGATTGCGACAAACATGTTACATTTTTCTCCGTCAAAAAATAACATTTTGCTATTGAAACATGTTTGTGGTGATCATATTCCTTCTCTGGGTGTAACTATTGTTTGTTAAAAAAAGAAAAAAAAAACGAATAAATAAATTAAAGTAACAATGAATTAATTATTAATAAAAACAAATACATTAATTAAAAATAAATTAAATTTGTAATTTTTCATGTTAGCCTGATACTGAAACAGGCGTTTAACGTTCAAATGCATGATATTTTAATTTACAATTAATTATTATTCGAAATTTAAATTCTTTAATCTACTTTGTCCATAAAGCTCGAATAATAATTAATTGTAAATTAAATTAAATTTGCCAAAATTATTGTACATTTGAATAATAGTCAAGTAAACGTTTTTTAAATCGCATGACGGTTTGAACATAGTAACACTTAGTATCATTTATCCTATATTATTGAGTTTAAATTAGGATGTTTTGATATCATCCAACTAATTATGTATATATTTTTTATATCTTTCAGAATTCTCAACCATACCCAAAATGGAAAGGAATCAAAGATGTAACAGAGCCCAAAGAAGACTGTGTACAACAAAGTCCTCTTTTCGTAGATACACCAATTTTGGGGTCCGAAGATTGTCTTTACCTTAATATCTATACACCAATGGTGAGTATTATAGGAACGTTATTATGACTAACTAGCAAATTATATCAGAGTAATGCGTCTTCTATGCTAAGCAAAAACCACACTCGTATTTCAAAAAATCTTTGGTCATACGATAATATTTTTTTTTTCAGTGTATGTGTTTAAAGTCCGCTATGCACCTCTGGCTAAAAATTTGCAACGAAATTTTTGCATAAGAAATGTATGGCTGTTTTTTCAGAAATGCATCTCTAGATAAATTTAGGCTACAAATAAGAAATAAAAGGTTTTGTTAGCTAAAAAAAAATCTGTCACACCAAAACAGTATTCACACAAAAAAATTTTGTTCTGATTCAAACACGAAATTAATTGATCCAATTAATTTTTTAATTGAAATGTCTTCAATCACAGAAATGATAGTATCAATTAAAAAATTAATTGACAGTCAATTAAAAAATTAATTGATCCAATTAAATATTTAATTGATACTATTAATTTGTGTGATTGATTTTTATTTCAATCAAAAAATTTGTTGAATCAATTAAATTTTTAATTGAATATTTTTTAAGATTTTAATTGGAAAAATTTTCGTGAAATTTTTTTCTGTGTTATTGGCATGTATACGAAACTTTCCGCTGGAGATTCAGCTCTATGGAGAATGTTCCTGCTACATGGTAATAAGGAAGTTTTGCTTCTTATGGGAGTTTAGCTACTTATGGAAGAAAACGGGTTTGTAGCTTGCGGAAATGATCGATAACACCGTTGTCATAAAATTTTTCTTACGAAAATTCCGTGAGGTTTGTTATTGATAGTTTATATTTATTTTGTATATATACCCTGCGCCACACTGTGGAACAGGGTATTATAAGTTAGTGCATATGTTTGCAACACCCAGACGAGATAGACATATGGTGTCTTTGGCAATAATGCTCAGGCCCGGCCCCTGAGTCGATCTAGCCATGCCCTTCTGTCTGTGAACACATTTTTGTAATCAAAGTCTATGTCGCAATTTAAGCCCAATCGACTTCAAATTCGGCACAAGTATGTGTTTTGGGTGAGAATAGAATCCTATTGATTTTGGTAGAAATCGTTTCAGTTTTAGATATAGCTCCCATATAAAGGGTGGTTAACATTTCAAGGGCCGATGTTGATTTTGAATAAAACACAAACTATTTAGGAAATTATTGTAATTTTATTTTATTATGATATATTGGTATTACTCAATTATGTATGGAACAAAATGTCGGCCAAATGGGCGCTGCGACCTCGGTGGCACACCTTCATCCGATGGTCCAAATTTTCGTTCTATGGAGGTTCTATGCCGTTAATGTGCCGAATTACTTCATCCTTTAGCTCTTGAATTGTTGCTGGCTTATCGACGTACACCTTTTCTTTCAAATACCCCAAAGAAAAAAGTCCAACGGTATCAAATCACATGATCTTGGTGGCCAATTGACATCACCATTACGTGAGATAACACGGCCATTGAATTTGTTGCGCAAAAAAGCCATTGTTTCGTTAGCTGTGTGGCAAGTGGTACTGTCCTGCTGAAACCACATATCGTCCACATTCATATCTTCCAATTCGGGCCATAAAAAGTTCGTTATGACCGGCCTCATTTTGGAAAAAATACGGCCCGATGATGCCGCCAGCCCATAAACCGCACCAAACAGTCACTCTTTGTGGGTGCATTGGTTTTTCGACAATCACTCTTGGATTCTCATTCGCCCAAATGCTGTTTATTGACGAATCCACTGAGGTGAAAATGTGCCTCATCACTGAAGATGATTTTTTTCGAAAATTGATCATCTACTGTTGTCATATCTTGGAACCATTTAACACGTTGTTGGATTGTTTATCTCTCCATGGTTCAAATTGAGTATGTCTGAAATAGAGAAATGTCAAATAAAATTCGGAAAAAAACTTGGCGTTTAGGTGTGGTTCACATTCAACATCGGCCCTTACAATTTAACCACCCTTTAGAAGCAAGTACACAAAACCCAAATTTAAAAGAGAATTGTGTCTTAAAAGTATCCTGACTTGTATACTACGCTTCTTTGGCTCGGAATCAATACCAAAATTTTTAAAGTAAAGAAAAAATCTCTGGAACCGGGCATGTTTTTTTTTTTCAGTGTAGGAATTATAATCATAACCAATAAATCGTCTCATAGATTTTTTAAAAGTTTGTAAAAGTCGACTTTTTACGATGTGATGTTAGTATACTCGTATATGCTTTCTAAAAACCTTAAAAATCGATCTATATCGGTACATAGTAATATGTACCACCCCAATAAAAACCAACCCCCAGATTAGCCTTATGGACACAGGCCATACGTGCCAAAAAAATTTATCAAAATTTTAAGAAAGTTTTGCAAAAATCTACCAAATTTTAAAAAATCGTATTTTGAATTTTTTGATCAATTTTTTGTGGTTAGTATAATTTTTTTCGAAAGAAATATTTTATTATTATATTATTTTAGAGGTTTATTTCAGGGTTTGCAATATTATTTATAATGATGAGGGGGTACATAAGATTCGGCTTGACCCAACATTCGGTCGTATATACTTGTTAATGAATACTCCATTTAATATAATGACATTTTATTCTGACATTTTCAAAATTCTCATATTAAATTATATTTACAGGATGTTAAATACACAAAAGCAAAATTACCGGTTATGTTCTACATCTATGGAGGTGGTTACGTAAGCGGTTCAGCTAATCCCAATATTGTGGGTCCTGAATATTTTATGGACACCCAAGAGGTAATTGTTGTAGTCCCAAACTATCGATTGGGAATTTTTGGATTTTTGTCAACAAGTGATTCTGTTGTCCCTGGCAATTTTGGTTTGAAAGATCAAAGAATGGCCATGCGTTGGGTAAAAGACAATATTGCTGAGTTTGGTGGTGATCCAAATCGGGTGACAATATTTGGTCAAAGTGTTGGAGGTATGTCGGCCCACTTACACATGCTGAGTAATCATTCAGAGCGTTATTTTAAAAGAGTTATAGCCATGAGTGGAGTGGCCACGTTACCAGCATTCTTCCAAGAAAATCCCTTAGCTGTGGCCAGGGCTACTGCTAAAAATTTAAATATTACCAATTCACACAATATTACGTCCACCGAATTACTTGAGGCATTCCGTTCCAAGGATATCGAAACAATATTTGCTGCTGTTAATGGTCTTCGACGTTGGGTTAATTATCCCATTACATCCTATTGTGTGGTGGTGGAAAGCCCTGACTCACCCGATCCTTTCTTCACTCAAAAACCTAGTGACATATTAGCGCAGGGTAACTATATACCAGCTCCTTTCATGACGGGCCTAGTACCAGAAGAAGGTGCCCCATATTCTATACCCATCTGGGCAAGGCCGTATTCAGGGGGGGGGATGAGGGGGATCAAACCCCCCCCGAAATGAATGAATATTTTTATATAAATAAATATATATTTTTAGCTGCATAGAAAAATCTTATCGAAGATGTTGAAGAAAAGCTGGAGGTTTTATTTTGAAAAACGCCTACCTATAAAACTTGCACAAATCATAGAATACTAGTTGAAAAGCCCGTCAAACGACGGTCGAAAAAACAAATTGTTTTTGTTCTCGCACCACAAATTTCATTTTTGGAAAATGTCTTTCTGCTTTTTATTTGTGTTTGTTGTTCTTTTTGTGAACATGACTCGCTTTGTTTGGCCATAGCAACAACAACGAAACAGCCAAACACACATGTGTAAATGAAATGGCGCAAAACCTGCGAAAAGAACCTGCCTAATTCAGCGATGGAAGCACTTGGAGAGTGCAATAAAGATATATTTCCAAACGTGCATATTCTTTTAAAAATTTTGGTCACTTTGCCAGTTACTCAGGGATGGAAAATGCAATTTTTAAGAAAGTACAAAAAAGGTATTTTTTGAGCGGAAAGGTACTTTTTACTAAATTTCAACAAAAATTTCACTGGAAAATTATTGTCAAGAGACTAAATTTTAAAGAAAATAAAATTTTGACAAAATTTTCTATATAAATAAAATTTTGCAAAAATTTTCTATAGAAATAAAATTTTGCAAAAAAAATCTGTAGAAAAAAAATGTTGCAAAATTTTTTCTATAGAAATAAAATTTTGCAAAAATTTCCTATAGAAATAAAATTTGTACAAAATTTTCAATTGAAATAAATTTTTGACAAAATTTTCTATAAAAATAAAATTTTGCAAAAATTCTATATAGAAATAAAATTTTGACAACATTTTCTACCGAAATAAAAAATCGATAATATAGAATCACATTCTTTTTTCGACTAAAACATTCTTGAAGTTCAATAAAATCCGGTTTTTGACTATGTCTTTTACAAAATCGAGATTTTCTTCCCACATGAACATGTTTGTTTTGCCATATTTTAAAAGACTATTATCAAATAAGGTTGATAAAGACTTTCTCAAAATATTAAAATATTTTGTCAAAGCTATTGTACCATAAATCTGATATCGACTCAAAAATGTCTATACAAAAGGTACTAAATCATTCGCGGGGGTACTACGGTACTGACCGGGGTGAAAAAGTATTGAAAAAAGTACTATAGTACTGCATTTTCCATCCCTGCAGTTACTACGTACTCATCCGAACTTTCATTTTCAACAATGAAGAGATTAAAGACGTATCTTAGAAATTCGACTAGCGAGAGTAGACTCAATGGATTGCCATTAATGTCGGTTCATCGCCGAATAAATGTGCCGACTGAAGAAGTAATTGATTTATTTGCTGCCCAAAAAGCCCATCGGCTCAATTTAATATTATAAAACAAGTAAGGAAAGTCTAAAGTCGGGCGGGGCCGACTATATTATACCCTGCACCACTTTGTAGATCTAAATTTTCGATACCATATCACATCCGTCAAATATGTTGGGGGCTATATATAAAGGTTTGTCCCAAATACATACATTTAAATATCACTCGATCTGGACAGAATTTGATAGACTTCTACAAAATCTATAGACTCAAAATTTAAGTCGGCTAATGCACTAGGGTGGAACACAATTTTAGTAAAAAAAATGGGAAACGTTTAAATCTGAAGCAATTTTAAGGAAACTTTGAAAAAGTTTATTTATGATTTATCGCTCGATATACATGTATTAGCAGTTTAGGAAAATTAGAGTAATTTTTACAATTTTTTGACTAAGCAGTGGGGATTTTACAAGGAAAATGTTGGTATTTTGACCATTTTTGTCGAAATCAGAAAAACATATATATGGGAGCTATATCTAAATCTGAACCGACTTCAACCAAATTTGGCACGCATAGCAACAATGCTTATTCTACTCCCTGTACAAAATTTCAACTAAATCGGAGTTAAAAATTGGCCTCTGTGGTCATATGAATGTAAATCGGGCGAAATCTATATATGGGAGATATATCTAAATCTGAACCGATTTCAACCAAATTTGGCACGCATAGCTACAATGCTAATTCTACTCCCTGTGCAAAATTTCAACTAAATCGGAGCAAAAAATTGGCCTCTATGGTCAAATGAGTGTAAATCGGCCGAAAGCTATATATGGGAGCTATATCTAAATCTGAAGCGATTTCAACCAAATTTGGCACGCATAGCTACAATGCTAATTCTACTCCCTGTGCAAAATTTCAACCAAATTGGGGTAAAGCTCTGGCTTCTGGGACCGTATTAGTCCATATCGGGCGAAAGATATATGTGGGAGCTATATCTAAATCTGAACCGATTTCAATAAAATTTGGTACACTTGACTACAGTATTAATTGTTCTTCTTGTGCAAAATTTTAAGCAAATTAGGTTAAAACTCTGGCTTCTGGGGCCATATAAGTCCATATCGGGCGAAATATATATATATGGGAGCTATATCTAAATCTGAGCCGATTTCTTTAAAAATCAATAGGGATCTATTCTGAGTCAAAACACATACTTGTGCCAAATTTGAAGTCGATTGGACTAAAACTGCGACCTAGACTTTGATTACAAAAATGTGTTCACGGACAGACGGACAGACGGACATCGCTATATCGACTCAAGAGCCCACCCTGAGCATTTTTGCCAAAGACACCATGTGTCTATCTCGTCTCCTTCTGGGTGTTGCAAACATATGCACTAACTTATAATACCCTGTTCCACAGTGTGGAGCAGGGTATAAATATTGTATACATACCTATGCATAAATAAAATTTTCTACACATGAGATTATATGAATATTTTTTTTAAGTTGAACCCCCCCCGAATTAAAATCCTGGCTACGGCCTTGCATCTGGGAATTCCCGCATATACGTGATTCATTTAACAATAATTTCAACGAGACAGTGAAGTTGACTTTGTTACTTCCAGAGAATGTTACTTCTGCACAATTATCAAAGATTATTAATGAATATTACGAAGGCAAAGAGATGTTGACCAAACAGGGTAGTCTGGATGTACGTAAATCAAATCATCCCGTTGGAATTTATTACTGGACTTTATTAATTTACTTTTTTCCACAGATGTATACGGATGCTTTATTCGCCCATCCGTTTTATCAGAATACCAAGATATTCGCTCACACTGTTGATAACAATGAATTTCCTTTGTATCTGTACCGTTACAATTTTAAAGGACGATATTCCTATGCTTCTGTCTTTGGTGCATCAAATGATGACTACGGTGTTGTTCATTGTGACGAATTGTTTTCCACATGGAGACAACCTGCTTTGGTTCCAGATTTTCCCAAAAATTCTACCGAAGCAAAGGCTGCGGAGAAATTGACTAAGATTTTCGTGAGCTTCGCCTACGGCAAGTAAGTAAAGAAGTTTTATTTTTGGAAAATGTCGTTATCATGATGTCAAATATTTTTCGATCGAATTCGTTTTTAGACTTTCAAAATCCATTCCTCAATGTACCAAGGAAAATTATCCTAGAGAATCTTTGAGTTCAATATGTGATTATATATCATTCCAAAATGGTCCGGGCAATTCGATTCGTGTGACAACGGATAATACGTTTGATGTGCAACGCATGCGTATTTGGGAGCCTATTTATTAAAACAGAAAAAAGTTAACCAAATATTTTATGGACGAAAATTCAAAGACAAACAACTAAATACGGCCGTAAGATCCAGGCCAGGCCGAATCTAATGTATCCTCTATCATGGATTGCGCCCAAAGTTTAACTAAGCCTTCTTAAAATTATCTACTATATTGTAACTTTGTCCATATGAAGACTTTTTTTAAATAAAAAAGGAAGACTAAATACCGTTAGAAAAATATGGTTTTGATATGTTCCGATATAAACAAAATGTGTTTCGGGCAGAATTTTGTAAACACAATATATTTAAGTGCAAAAATGTTATGTTCCTAAACTAGCATTAAATGTTTGGGACACATATGTTAATATGTTTGGGACATAAATGTTTCATAAAAATAATATGTGTGAATGTAAACATATATAAATGTACAAATTTCGAGTAAACATGTATATGTCGTGATCAGCGGTGCCAACTCTGACGATTTTTCGTCATTTTGACGATTTTTGATGGTAAAGTTTGCCTTTGACGATTTGACGACGATTTTAAACAACGTAGTTATGAGTTGACGATTTTTTAAAATGCTCGACACAAATGTTTCTTTTTAACGTTTTTTATGACGATTTGACGATTTTTCAAAGTGATGTAGTTATAAGTTGACAAATTTCATAAGGTGTAATGTAAACAAGCTTTTTTAATTTCAAAATATGACAATTTATATGTAGCGTACTCCCAACCGTCTCCAATGTAGAAAGAAGTTTCAAAGCAATCAATATAAATAAACTTAAAATGCGGAATTCCTTTGAAACTTAAACATTGCAAGGTATTCTTTTGTCTTGGTTTAGTTAAATTCACTTTATTCATTACCGATAATAGAAATAAAAATTATATTCGAGCCAGTAATAAGGATTTAAATTCGCTTGGAGAATAGGACATTTTTCTGTCAAGAAAATTTTGTTAAACAATGTAGTACATGTAGTCACAAGCAGAAATATTACTTTTAATTAATTAAAATTTTAATTTAATTAATCTTCGTTTAAAAAACTGGAAACTAAATGACTTAATTAGAGGGTTAAACGGAATTATTAATGTTTTTTAATAAAACTTTTAATTTGTTCCTTTTTCAGCTATTTTATGGTTGACGATTTTTTGACGATTTTTTTGGGACAAATTGACGATTTTGACGAAAAATATTTAAAAAATTGACGATTTTCAGCCCAAAACAGTTGGCACCACTGATTGTGATATTTTATTCAGAGAGCTACAGAGAGAGAGAGAGAGAGAGAGAGAGAGAGAGAGAAGAGTATAGAGAAAGAAATAGAGATTGAAACTGCGAGAGTTAACGAAAAATATCAACATAACACAACGAGAGAATCAAAAGAGAGCAATTTGTGTGAAACTGCTTGTATGTTGTTTCGTAAATCTGTTTTATGAGTTAATTTGTTTTGGCTATGCGCTTGGCATGTTAATAAGGCTTCACCAGATATTTGAAATGGGAAAGGGGGAGGTCCCCCTTCCCATCCAAATATTAAAAAATTAGGTACCCCATAATAAATTCATAGTCTGACGGCGTGTTCTCTGTAAATCTCAAGTAAATCATTAAACAAAAATCGTATAAAGGGGTGGTACACCTCTTTGACCAAATATCGAAAAATAAAGTAGCGGGTCTTTGTCTAGATCATCCCTAACCTCTAACCTTCTTTGGTAATTTCACTTTGGCGCAATTTTGAAAAAGTCGAGCAAGGGGATGTCCCCCTCCTCCACCAGATATCAAACCCTATTTCTACCATATGATTACCTTCTACGTTCTCCGAACATTTTTCATGTGAAAAAATAAAATTATTTTATAACAAAAGCAACTGCAATGAATTCAAATTATAAATTTTTGTAATGTGCGCGGTATGTACAAAAATATTTTCTCCCTTTCCGCACGGATGAAAAAGACTGTTTTTCATATGTTTGGCTATAAACATTATATGTTTGGAACACAAATTTTTAAACACGATATTTTTGAGTGCAAGCATATAATTTTCATAAACTAGCATAACATGTTTGGGACATATATGTTAATATGTTAGAACATATTTTGTTTGGGACATAAAATGTTTGTAAATATAATATGCTTGGATGCAAACATATATTAATTTAGAAATAGCCTATAAACATATATGTGTTTAGTAGCTTGGAGCGCTATTTAACAGGGAGCGATATTGAATTAAGTTGGTGGTTGTTGCTTGTTATTACAAAATTAACATTTTATTTTTCCTTGGGCAATTGATCAGCTACTTCTTTGATCCTTACAAACTGTGTGGTCCGCTGTTCGAATCCCCGTCCGGCAAAAGGTAAAATTAAAATAAAAAAAATTGAATAATTTCTTCTACAATGTTAGTATTACAGAAAAAGGTGCTAAGAACTAAAAAATGTCTTGGAAGTGAGAAAGATGTGGGGGAATATACAATTAGGCAGAAACAAAATTTTGAGCATTCAGGTCGAAAACCTATGTTGTTAGCACCTATATTACCTGTTTATTTTCATAATTCACTATGATTGTAAATATATAAATAAATAAATAAAATTTTGAGCACAATATTGTTTGGGAGAATTTTTTTAAGCATATAATATTTTTGGGTGCAAAATGCTTCCAAACATATTATATGTTCACAAAATAACATATTGTTTTTTGGAAGACAACATTATTGAATTTGGATGCAAAAATACAAAATGTTTGGAACTTAGACTACCCAAACATAAATTGTTTAGACAAATATGCTTTCAAACATATTATATATTGGTAGAGATCAAACATATAAATGTTTGGGCAATACCCAAGAATGTATATGCTTGAAGCAAAATATGTTTGGGAGTATATGTTACAGAAGCGTTTTTTTGTGAGCGTGCGTTGAAACTTTTCTTGAATTCTCTATAAAGCTCACAGAGCCCGAGACCTTTACAACGAATGCAAACCTGTGGAAATCGGTTCGTGCATTCTGGAGTTGCATCGGAGATGGCGCTGTATATAAAAAAAGATTTTCCCGCTTTTCCGTTGAAAATTTTCTTAAATTTTCCTTGCTATACACCTTACGGAGTCCGAGACCTTTCCATCGAAATGGAAATCGGTTCGTGCGTTCTGGAGTTAAAGCATCATGAAGGAAAACCCAACCTATTTTTATATATTAGAAGATTTTGTCAAAATTTTATTTCTATAGAAAATTTTGTGCATATTTTATTTATATAGAATATTTGTCAAAATTTTGTTTCTATAGAAAATTTTGTCAAAATTTTATTTCTTAGAAAAATTTTATTGTTATTTTTGAAGTTTGCCAACATTTTATTTTGTCAATATTTTATTCCTATAGAAAAAATTTTGCCAAAATTTTATTTCTATAGAAAAAATTTTGTCAAAATTTTATTTCTATAGAAAATTTTGTCAAAATTTTATTTCTAAAATAATTTTTGTCAACATTTTATTTTTATAGAAAATTTTGTCAAAATTTTATTTTTATAGAAAATTTCGTTAAAATTTTATTTTTATAGAAAATTTTGTCAAAATTTTATTTCTATAGAAAATTTCGTCAAAATTTTATTTCTATAGAAAATTTTGTCAAAATTTTATTTCTTTAAAAAATGTCAAAATTTTATTTCTATCGAAAATGTTGTCAAAATTTTATTTCTATAGAAAATTTTGTCAAAGTTGTACTTATATAGAAAATGTTGTCAACATTTTATTTCTATAGAAAATTTTGCCCAAATTTTATTTCTTAGAAAATTTTTATTGTTGTTTTTGATTTCAGCTTAAAACCATGCATTGACTAAACTACAAGTGTAGCTTAAATAACAGAGGAAAAGAATGTTTGTCAAATTTATTGGGGCAAAGCCCTATAGACTGCAAGATTGTTGGATGAACTCACGTTTCGGAATTACCACATTCCTCATCAGCATCATCTACTTGCAAAACTATCAACCAATTATCATAATAAATTCTGGTAGTTCACTAAACCCAAAGTGAACCACTTGAACCTTCCGAAAAAAGGTTTTTGATACACGCACAGAAAAACCATGTTTGGACATGGTTGCCGCATCCATTTAATGCTTATCTAGAGCATGTAATTTCGCGAAAACCATGTATTTTGTCTTTGTAAAAATAGTTTTCGAGCGGAGAAAAATGTATGGTGGCAATAAGCATTTGAATGGTTCTCAAATACCGCAAACATGTTCTATCATTTAAATGATAGAAATTGAGACCATTAAATGGTCGGGAAAATCATGTACCTGACCATTCAATTTTTTTACTTTTTTACAGGGAAAAAAAGTATTTTTATAGGTTAAGTATAGATATGTCTAGAACCATTACATGGCCATAAAGACCATTAACATTTTTTCGTGAACATTTAATTTTTTAACTTTTTTGCAGCGAATAGAATTTTATAAAAATATTGAGCAGGTACACACGATTTTCATTTTGCGCGTCAGTCGTGTGTTGATTGTTTCTTAGAATGGATGTAGAATACGGATTTACTGTGTTTTGTGTTAATTTATTTATTCAGAAGTGGCACGTGGTTTTATGTGAAGACAAAAAAAAGGAAAGAATCTACCGGTTTTTTGTTCTGCATTTTGCTATATGGTATCATTTATTTTTATTTGCAGTTACAGGATGTCTGCGTTTGTACATTTGATGGGCACGATGTAAATATGGAATAATTACTGATTGTTGAAATTGAAATAAAGAAGAGTGTGTAAAAATATATGATGTTTGCTTGAACGGCATTATAAATACAAATAAACAATGAATTAGTTTAAAAATAAATAAATAAAATCAAACAAATAAATTTAACTTTGTGTTTTCTTTTCTCAAGTGGCGTCCTTTTTTCGACGATGAAAAAAGTTTTTTCATAAAGATCCAAACATTTTAGGTTGTGACCATGTTCTTTTAACTAGGAGAAAAACATTTTTAATGAATACCATAACATTTTAAATCGTGACCATTGTCTTTTCATTCAAACAAAATTCTTTTTATCAATATAATAACATTTTAGATGAGGACAATTATATTTTTCTTAGAACCATGTTCACTGAACCAACATGGTTGCAGGTTAAAATGTTACATGGTCGCCGCAAAAATATCTCCTATCATATTATATTGCTCTTCGAATATGATTGTGACAATCATGTTTCTTCTCTGAATGAATATCAAGTAAAAGTTTTCTTATTTTAAGCCAAAGTCGGCAAATCAAATGCAAGCCAAACAGTAAGCACAAACTAGAGGTGTGCGCGTGACACGATAATTATCGTGACACGCGTGAATCACGTGAGTCGTGAATAAAATCTGAAGCAACTCTCGTGAATGTGCGTGAATGGGACTAAAACAAATATATCGTGCGTGAGCGTGCGTGAGTAATAAAATCGGTTCGTGAATGTGCGTGAATAAAATTTTTGCAAAATCACGCTCACAAAAACAAATCAAGATTTAATTCTTACTCGTATGTTAACTGAAATTGATTTATATTTTATTTATGAATTTTGTTACTATATTTTATTTATGAATTTTGTTACCTTTGCTCATTCCCGATGGGAAAATGTCGTGAGTCTCGCGAATTTGTCGTGAGTCACGTGAATTGTCGTGAATTGTGCGTGAGCGTGAGTATAACTTAGTATTTGCGTACTTAAAATTTTAAGTACGAATTCAGGCTAAAAATAAGAATTTGAAACTTGATTTTAGAAATCTACTTTTCTTTGGGTGTTCTTGTAGGAAATTTTGTCAAAATTTTATTTCTATAGAAAAAAAATTTCAAAATTTTAGGTTAGGTGGCAGCCCCATGTATCAGGCTCACTTAGACTATTCAGTCCATTGTGATACCACATTGGTGAACTTCTCTCTTATCACTGAGTGCTGCCCGATTCCATGTTAAGCTCAATGACAAGGGACCTCCTTTTTATAGCCGAGTCCGAACGGCGTTCCACATTGCAGTGAAACCACTTAGAGAAGTTTTGAAACCCTCAGAAATGTCACCAGCATTACTGAGGTGGGATAATCCACCGCTGAAAAACTTTTTGGTGTTCGGTCGAAGCAGGAATCGAACCCACGACCTTGTGTATGCAAGGCGGGCTTCTAACCATTGCACCGCGGTGGCTCCCTATTTCTATAGAAAATTTTGTCAAAATTTTATTTCTATAGAAAATTTCGTCAAAATTTTATTTCTATAGAAAATTTCGTCAAAGTTTTATTTCTATGGAAAATTTTATCAAAATTTTATTTCTATAGAAAATTTTAAAAATCTATCAATCCACCATACAGTAAAAAATCTACCATTTTTGGTAGAATTCTTCCATCTGTGGCAAACGTGGATGTGATACTATATCATGATATGGTTCCACATACACCCTCATAAAAAATCGCTTCTTTAACATATGTTCCAAACATATTTTGCAGGAAGCACATATATTTATTTATTTATTTATTTATTACATATTTATACTTATAAGTAAATTACAAGCATAAAGGATAAAGCTATGACAACGGAGGTCTTAAGCTTTAGCGACTGCGTATATAAGTTTATTATAGTATTTAATACAAGTTTGTGGTTCTACACACAAACATTTTTTTTCTGATTCAATCACGAAATTAATTGATCCAATTAATTTTTAATTGAAATGTCTTCAATCACAGAAATGATAGTATCAATTAAAAAAATAATTGAAGGTCAATTAAAAAGTTAATTGATCCAATTAAAAAATTAATTGATACTATTATTTTTGTGATTGATTTTTGTTTTAATTAAAAAATTTGTTGAATCAATTAAATTTTTAATTGAATATTTTTTAAAACTCAATTAAAATTTTAATTGGAAAAATTTTCGTGAAATTTTTTTGTGTGTAGACATCTATTAACGAAAATTCATTCAAAAAATACAGGTGTGAACTATAATATATTATTATAAAAATTACCAAAAATTAAAAGAGAAAAAAATATGTAATTGTTATATATATTATAGGTTATAGAATACGAATTGTTGACATTGTTTAATAAATGCAATTCTAAATGGAGTGGTAAAGATTACTATCTTTCAGGAATTTGATTAAGTCAGTTTTTATATCTGAGCTATCGAGATCTTTTAAAAGTTCCAATAGACTATTTCCTTGCAAGAATTTTTTTTCGAGCTCTTTCATTTTGGGGCAATGTAATGCCAAATGAGTCATATCTGTAGACGGATTCTTGCACAATTCACAAGAATTTCTCTTACTTTTGTCCAAGACATTGTCATGCCTGAGTTTACAATGTCCGAGCTTTTCTAACATATGTTCCAAACATATTTTGCAGGAAGCATATATATTATTGGATACTGCCAAAACATTAATATGTTTGTTTTATGTGAACATATTATATGTTTGGAAGCATTTTGAACCCAAAAATATTATATGCTTGGAAGAGTTTTCCCCAAAGAAGATTGTGCTCATTCCCTCACATATGTTAATTTTCACTTCCACGAAATTTTTTAGTTCTTGGTACACTTTTCTGTAATACAAATAATGTTGAAGAAATTATTCAATTTAAATTTTTTTTTTAAATTTTACCTTTCGCCTGGACGGAGAATCGAACCGAGGACCATACAGTTTGTAAGCCAACACACTATCCACTGGGCTACGTAGCTGTTATAGTCACCAGTGGACAATTATAGTTATAAGTTACATTTATATAGCATAGTTTGCAGCGCCCACGAGCCCATGCAAACATAACATTATTTAACATATATTTGTTGGCCACGTGGAGCAGTGGTTAGCATGTCTGCCTTGCATGCAAAGGGTCTTGGGTTCAATCCCTGCTCCGACCGAACACCATTTTTTTTTTTAATTTGCACATTTATATTTATACTATATTAAATTTTTATAATGAAACTTCGAAATGTGGGTTATTAAAGATTTACAGCCAGAAACAGTGCTTGATATAAACGAAATGGACTGAGGTTTTGGATAAAATATTATTTTTTTATTTCAAAAATAACAAGTTTGTAACAAAAAACTGTTTTTGGTATAAAAGTTTGAAAGTTTGGAAGGAATTCAAAAACTCTAACAAAAGTAGAACGTGGAGTCGAGTATAAACATATATAAAAAATTTGATAATATACACATAAATTTATTTAAGCGTGAACAGTTGTTTACTAGCATTTAACACCATTTCATATGCATCTAAAACTTATCGTGTTTTGTACTTAATGTCATTTTTACCTTTAAGGCCGGTATTAAGTTGGCATTATCGCTCTAAAATGACCCTGTTTTAAATTTTACTTTTCTTTAATAATTCATATTAAAGAAAATAAACTTTTTCAATTGTTTTAGCTGCAAAATTCGAACTTAATGCCCGCTTTTATATTTGAAGGTGTCCCATCAACTCCTCTTGGACTACTTATTAATAAAGAGGAACTAAACTTTGTTTTTATACATTTTACTGTTTAATTTTTCACTATTTCCTCCTCTTTTCATTTTACTGTCCCAACTCCAAAAAGAGTATAGTGCCCTTTCGTTATTTTTATGAAGATCCCTTTGTAACTTTTGTATATTTTCCACCGTTTTTTTTTTTAATTTCCTTTGCCTGAATATTTTGACTTACTTCTCGTACGTTCCGATTTCTTTTAACGAACCAAGGAAAAAATTGTGCCCATAATGCCAAAATGATAAACAAAACACATGGCCACACATACATAAAATGCTGCTCTCAAGGCGAAAACACATGCTGTTTTTTTTTTCAAATGTCTATTCTCTTGGTTCCGAATGTCTATTCTCTTTACTCCGAATACTCATTCTAATATTCAAATTAAATAATATTTAGACTTAAGCATATCAAATTTTTGGCCTTATCATAAAACTGTTTTCAGAAAAACAACATACAAGCGGTTTCACAGAAATTGCTCACCTTTGATTCACTCGCTGTATTATGTTGATATCTTCCGCAACCCTCCCGGTTTCAATCTCTATTTCTTTCTATATACTCTCTCTCTCTGTCACTCTCTGAATAAAATATCACAACATATATATGTTCACTCGAAATTTGTAAATTTATATATGTTTAAATTCACACATATTATTTTTATGAAACATTCATGCCCCAAACATAATATATTCTAACATATTAACATAGATGTCCCAAACATTTAGTGTTAGTTTAGGAACATTACATGTTTACACTTAAATATATTGTGTTTAAAAATTGTGTCCGAAACACATTTTGTTTATATCGGAACATATGAAAAATATATTTTTTTAACAGTGTATATATGTTATATAAGGTTGTCAGATAACGGAAAACAATAAACGTTAGCTGAAAAAGTTTTATTTACTGTCGATACTCCAGTATTTCCATTGCTGTAATGTCAAAAGTTCAATGTCTTTCCGTTAATATGTCGTTAAAGAAGTTACTTATCAATTTATAACCTAAAATAAATAGGAAAGTACAACAGACTTGATGAACAAATCGGAAGTTATATATAAGACAAGAAATAAATTAGTATATTCGGAATTTTCTGATTAATCATATAGAATTTCACTTGAAGAATATGCTTCTTGGACTTTTAATATTAATCATAGTGCACTTCGATTTTTTCAAAAATGTTTGTCACCTCTTATGTGTTCTAAGAATTCGGACTGCGTGGGGGAACAATTATGTCCGGTTACGATGGTGATCCTTTTGAAGCTTTTCTTAGGGTACCCTATGCTCTGTCACCAGTTGGGCTATTAAGATTTAGTGTGATATATAATGCACAAATGAGTTCTGAGTTCTCGAATATAGATATGTATATAGGGAAGGATTATTTAACTTGAATTGAACTAACATAAGGTAATCTCTTAGTTCACATTTGTCAATTATTGGTATGAACATCCAGTAACAATTTTTCTGCTGATAAACTCTGATATGTACCTCTAGCGGGCGGTCAATAGTATACACGCACACTGAAAATAATATTTACGCGGTAGTAAAGAATATGCAACCTAAATTTTAGGAGGTGAAATTTACACAATATTAAGGTCATTGAGCTTAACATGGAATCGGGCAGCACTCAGTGATAAGAGAGAAGTTCACCAATGTGGTATCACAATGGACAGAATAGTCTAAGTGAGCCTGATACATAGGGCTGCCACCTAACCTAACCTAACCTAAGGACAAATTTCTTTAAAATAATGAAATTTTAATTAAAAGAAAGTTTATAATCTTAGCTTAAAAAATCGTTTTTATTAAATTTAAGACACAAATTTTGGAAATTTGCGTCTCTCCATTTAAGTCGTATGCCTTTAAACTAAGGCAATTTTTTTTTAAGTAAAAAAAGTAGTTTTGATTTAAAGAAATCGTCCTTAAATGAACTGAAATATTGAATCTTCAGATTTAAGATAAAAAAGCTTCAAATATAGGCTAAGACATATTTTGAGTATTTTGTATCTGTGATTTAAAATTCTTTTGGAATTAAGAAAATATTTTTTACTTTCTAATTTGGTTTTTTGGATTTTTTCCGTTATAATTTGGATTTTTAAACTGGCATTTGCTTGTACGTGAATAGCTTCATAAATATATCACAAAAAGATAATGAAAATTCGGTAAATGAAATCTGTATCCAAATTTTAATTTTATTGATCCTAGATTTAAAGCTATATAGGTTCCTAAAAAATCTTTATTTTAAAGAAGCCGCATCTTTGGCTCGGAGTTAAGACCAAAATCCTTAAGGAAAGGTCATAATATTTGGATCCGAGTAAACTTTTTTAAAGTGCAGACAAAAATGTGATCACCCCAAACATGGTTCAAGAACAAAATTTTTTTTGGTCGGTGAACATGGAAAAAAATGTTGTTTTCTATTCAAACATATACATGGTTGCCGAAAATTTTTGAGAACATAACATGATTGAGACAAACATGTTTGACGTCCACAAATAACATTTTGTTCTTGAAACATGTTTGAGGTGATCATATTCCTTATCTGGTGTATAGGGTGGCTGATATATATTGCAACCAACTTAAAGATGCTATCATTTCTAAACCGCTCGTTTGACAAATGACAGGTTTATTCCAGTGACTTTTTATTTTACTGTTTACAAACTTACAAAAACATTTTGATCTATTGCATTGAGAAATAAGGTTATTTGTGATGGAATTCAAGAGTGATGGTGTGATTGCTTTATATTTGGCTGGAAAACCACAAGTGGCTATCGTCAGAGCCCCTGCCCTACATTTAAATGTGACTAAATCTTTTGTTTCTTGTAGTATTTCTCGTTTCCGTGATACTGGCAGTGTTGCAACGCGTCCATAAAGTAGACCAAAAAACGTTAGCAACACCAGAAATGATCCGAAAAGTGAAGGCAAGATTTGATCGTTATCTACGCTTCAATGCTAGAAAACTTGCTCCTGAGCTGAACGTATCGCAAGAACGGATGTAAAATTGATTGAAAAATGAGCTGGGCGTAGCATATATATGGGAGCTATAGGGTTGGGTTGATACCACAGAAGGTTATTGTGTGCTAAATTTGAGTAAGATCGTTTAATAAATAAGGCTATTATGACCAAATTTTCGAACACATATAGTTAGTACTATAGAAAATTAGAGTATGATAACTTTGAATAATATCGGTTGATAAATGAGGGTTTTATGGCCAAATTTGGGAAAATCGGGTGATACATATATATATGGGAGCTATAGTTAAATCTCAACCGATTTCGATGAAAGTTTGCACACTTAAAGGGTGGTAAATAAGATTACTTTGTGGCGAATATGACGCCAATCGCTTAGTAAATGAACGCAATCTGACCCCATTTATCGAAATCGGGCGATACATATATATGGGAGCAATATCTAAATTTGGTCTGATTTGACTTTAAGTTTGCACACTTAAAGGGTGGTAAATAAGATTACTTTGTGGCGAATATGACGCCAATCGCTTAGTAAACGAACGCAATCTGACCCCATTTATCGAAATCGGGCGATACATATATATGGGAGCTATATCTAAATTTGATCCGATTTTTTCCAAATTCAATAGCGTTTGTCCTTGTGCCAAAAAAACACCCTGTACCAAATTTCATTAAAATCGGTTAATAATTGCCACCGGAATCCTGTGAACAACAAATACATGGACAGACTGACGGACGGACACCAAGCGCTAGATCGACTCAGGAGGTGATTCTGAGTCGATCGGTATATATTTTATGGGGTATAAAATCAATATTTCTGGTAGGCTCATTATTTGGCAGATCAACGTTATTATACCCTGACCATTATGTGGTTTAGGGTATTAAAAGGTCAGCTGAAAATTTACACCTTCGATTGGCTACCAGAACTCAAGCTTCGCCGATGGTAATGATGTGGGCCGCCGTAATGGACGATGTTCGCTTCAATAGTGAGGTCAAAATAAATTATCGGAGAAATCTCCTAAAAGCAGTATTGAAGTCCTGGACAGACAAAAATTTCAGACGCAGGCCACGGACATTCCAACAGGACTCAGCACTTAGAACGAGTCAAGAATGAATGACTTAAAAAGCTTTAATTTCAACCGCACAATTGATCTTAATCCATAGATCTTCCTCGCTTTATTTCCACCGCACAATCGATCTCAATCCGGAGATTTTGGTGATGCTTCGCCGAGAATGTGCCAAAATACTGAGAGCCACATTCGTGAAGGGTGCGAAGCCTATAAGCCAATTCCTACAAATTTATACTGAGTCTAAGATTTGATGTTATTTCCAACATTTTTTTGATAATTTCTTTCCCTCTCTATCTCTTAAAGGGTGATACGGTCAATATAAACTTGACGTATTTCTTTCAATTTTGCATTTAAAAAACCTGAACATTAGATAGGGTCGCGAAAAAAAGTTCATGCAGTCACCCCCCAGTTTTGTAGCATATTTGAAGACAATTTCAGAACACTAAAAGTTTTTTTTTTTCGTGCACCCTACGACCCCCCGAAATGCAATTTACTGTACTGTGTCGTCATTTGAAGTCCGATCGAAAAGAAACGCATATCGTTGTTCATGGTTGATCAGTGGCTATATTTCGTGCATTGGTCATTTTTGACTCCGACGTCAAATTTGATTTTTAATTTTTTTATTTTGCTTCGTATACCCCTATGATGCCCATTTCTTATAACCATTATAAAGATCTTATCAAAATATGAAACTTTTGCTTTGGAAGTATTTAATTATATTCATAAACAAAAAAGTTACAGAGATTTTAAAAAGTCAATAGGTCACCCTACACCATCAAATAGCTTTTGCTGTGTTGTCATGATATCCGATCGAAACCACATGCACATCGTTATTCACATCTACGAAATTAATTTGAAAGGTATTTAATATACACAAACTGTTTATCTGTAAATTTCTAACCGTATCATTGTATACATACTCGTTGTGTGCACTACGGCATTTTCTGCGTTATGCAAAGTTCTTGTGTTTTTGCTTGAACAACTTGAGAGCCTACTGTTTTAAAATCTAACAATCAATCTAACAATAAAAGTAAGTGGTAACGGAATTGTGGAAAATTACGAAGATCGTTATGCTGCTTACACATTGGTTAAATTTCTGCCTTTCAACATCTGACTACGCCGTATTTTTTTTTGCGTTTTCTTGTCATCTTCACAATGGTGAGCAATGTTGTCACATGAGTAAATACTTTAAACAAGAAAATATTAGATTAGATTTGAATTTGATTTGAGTACATTTCATGTTTATTAATTGTACAATTTTATTATGCGGCTAACAACTTTTTAGAATTAATTTATAACAAATCCTGTCTAGAATCAAGTTTACTATGTTGTTGGCGACTTTTAATTTTGGATATTATATAACCCAATCGTTTATCGTCTGTAACATGATTAGTAGATTCATTTTTAACACTTGCGGTGCCTGCTTTCTTTAAATATTTATAAAAGGAATTCAATAACTTGATGATTTGTTGGTAATTTAGTTTTGTCGATAACCCGAGCTTCGAATTTCATTTTGTTTTCACTTTTTTCAAATACTATCAACAGCCTTCTCTCACAAAAATATGGACAGACTTAAGAAATCATGTAGCGAAAGTGTTTGTAAGATTTTTTGCTAGAACAATTTGAGAGCCTACTGTTCTCAAATTGTTCTAGCAAAAACACATGCACTTTGCATAACGCAGAAAATGCCGTAGTGCACACAACGAGTATGTATACAATGATACGGTTAGAAATTTACAGATAAACAGTTTGTGTGTATTAAATACCTTTCAAATTAATTTCGTAGATGTGAATAACGATGTGCATGTGGTTTCGATCGGATATCATGACAACACAGCAAAAGCTATTTGATGGTGTAGGGTGACCTATTGACTTTTTAAAATCTCTGTAACTTTTTTGTTTATGAATATAATTAAATACTTCCAAAGCAAAAGTTTCATATTTTGATAAGATCTTTATAATGGTTATAAGAAATGGGCATCATAGGGGTATACGAAGCGAAATAAAAAAATTAAAAATCAAATTTGACGTCGGAGTCAAAAATTACCAATGCACGAAATATAGCCCCTGATCAACCATGAACAACGATATGCGTTTCTTTTCGATCGGACTTCAAATGACGACACAGCACAGTAAATTGTATTTCGGGGGGTCGTAGGGTGCACGAAAAAAAAAAGTTTTCGTGTTCTGAAATTGTCTTCAAATATGCTACAAAACTGGGGGGTGACTGCATCAACTTTTTTTTTTGCCTTAGGCCGTGACCCTACCTACTGAACATCCCTCATTTTGAAGGTGTGTGTGTGTAGAATGTTGCCCCTATTTTGATTTTGCAATTCACTCTTCAGTTGTCAAAATGCCGTCCAAGCAAGAAGAGCAGCGTATCAAAATTTTGCTCGCGCATCGCGAAAATCCGAGCTACTCGCACGCAAAGCTAAAGTGTTTGGGGGAACGTTTCTCGACAGCCAGGAAGTCTGGATCGGGGGGAAATCGAAAACCGGAAGCCGCTGAGACGACAAAGAGAGTTGCCGGTAGTTTCAAGCGAAACCCTAACCTCTCTCTCCGAGATGCTGCAAATAAGCTGGGTGTATCGTCTACAACCGTGCATCGAGCCAAAAAACGAGCCGGACTATCGACTTACAAGAAGGTAGTGACTCCAAATCGCGATGATAAACAAAATACGACGGCCAAAGCGCGATCCCGGAGGCTGTACACGACGATGCTGACGATGTTTGACTGCGTGGTAATGGACGACGAAACCTACGTCAAAGCCGACTACAAGCAGCTTCCGGGACAGGAGTTTTATACGGCAAAAGGAAGGGGAAAGGGAGCAGATATTTTCAAGCACATAAAACTGTCAAAGTTCGCAAAGAAATATCTGGTTTGGCAAGCCATCTGTACCTGTGGCTTGAAAAGCAGCATTTTCATAGTTTCCTGGACTGTCAACCAAGAAATTTACGTGAAAGAGTGTTTGAATAAACGTCTGCTGCCTTTCCTGAAGAAACACGGTTGTTCCGTACTGTTTGGGCCGGATTTGGCATCTTGCCATTACGGTAAAAAGGCCATGAAGTGGTACGCCGCCAACAACGTGCAGGTGGTTCCCAAGGACAAGAACCCTCCCAACACGCCAGAGCTCCGCCCAATTGAGAAATACTGGGCTATTGTCAAGCGGAACCTAAAGAAGTCCAAAAAAACTGCTAAGGACGAGCAGCAGTTCAAGGCAAACTGGCTTTCTGCGGCGAAGAAGGTTGACAAGGTGGCTGTACAAAATCTGATGGCAGGTGTCAAGCGTGAGGCCGGGCAATTCGGATTTGGAAAAGCGAAAGCCTAACTGAATATTTTTCCTGAATTTTATACTAATTGAACTTGAAAAAGAAATTTAATGTGATTTTTTAAATAAACGATTTCACCGATTTACACGCGTTTTCCCTTTACCAAATTTTGACCGTATCATCCTTTAGTAATACTGGTGACATTTCTGGTTTCGCCGTAATGTGAAATGTAGTTCAGACTCGGCTATATAAAGAGGGCCCTAATTAGAGGTGTGCACGGGACACGAAATTGTCGTTAATCACGAAAAATTTCGTGACGTGAGTCACGCTGATGGCAACGGCGTGAGTGGGCGTGAGCGTGATTAACAAACCAAAAGTCGTGAGTGAGCGTGAGTGGCGAAAATAATTTCTTCGTGATTTCGGAAAATACGCTCACGAAAAAATTCCGCCCACGGACATAAAACGCTTACGAGATGAATTCATTTACGATTTTAGTGACACCTGGGGTGTTAAGAGTTTAATAGCCCTCTCGATTTTAATCATGCTCATGTTTTCAAAGACGTCCATAAGGTAAATTAGTCATAAAATTATTCGTGAGTCGCGACATTTTTCGTGAATCACGATATTTTTCGTGAGTCACGACATTTCGTGCATGAGTGTTTGGCACTCTAAATACAATGCCACTCAAGTAATTCGTTTGTGGTAGTACTTTGTACGCAATGTATGGTAGAGGGTAAAAAAAAAATCAGACCCAGGTTCAACTCCCGGTGGAAGCGAAGAGGTTTTTCAATTTGTAAAAATTAGATAATAAGAAAATAAAAGTGCAACAAAAAATACTGATAAAAAATACTGATAAAAGTGAAATTGGAAACATTTTTTTTTTGGTTTTTTAGCTTTTTAAATTTCTTCATCCAAATACTTCCAAGGCACAACTTCTAAAGCAAAGCAAAGGCTCCAAAAATGGAGTGCTTCCGTCCTATAACAAGCCCATGTAAAATTCATTGGAGATGATCCAAGTTTGCAGTACTTCCGGATCACAAATTGGGGATCCATACTACTTTTTTGGAAGCTCTTTCTTTACTGGGGAGCTAAACACAGAATCAGACAACACTCATTAATAAGAAAGAGGTACATCACCACCTTCGGTACCACAATGAACTGAATGGTCTATGTGAGTCTACAAAAAAAATTAGGGCCGTAATTACACCTAACCTAACATATATAGTCGGATATCTATATTTCGATGCGTTAGAAACGAAATGACAAGCTTATTATACCCTAATCATGGAAGAGAAGAAATCATTGGCTCAAAAAATATTAATAATAAAATTCAACTAAAGGGTGGTTAAATTGTAAGGGCCGATGTTGAATGTGAACCACACCTAAACGCCAAGTTTTTTTCCGAATTTTATTTGACATTTCTCTATTTCAGACTTACTCAATTTGAACCATGGAGAGACACACAATCCAACAACGTGTTAAATGGTTCCAAGAAATGGCAACAGTGGATGATCAATTTTCGAAGAAAATCATCTTCAGTGATGAGGCATATTTTCACCTCAGTGGATTCGTCAATAAACAGAATTGCCGCATTTGGGCGAATGAGAATCCAAGAGTTGAAAAACCAATGCACCCACAAAGAGTGACTGTTTGGTGCGGTTTATGGGCTGGCGGCATCATCGGACCGTATTTTTTCCAAAATGAGGCCGGTCAGGCATTTACTGTGAATGGTGTTTGCTATCGTGAGATGATAACGAACTTTTTACGGCCCGAATTAGAAGATATGGATGTGGACGATATGTGGTTTCAGCAGGACGGTGCCACTTGCCACACAGCTAACGAAACAATGTCTCTTTTGCGCAACAAATGCAATGGCCGTGTTATCTCACGTAATGGCGATGCCAATTGGCCGCCAAGATCATGTGATTTGACACCGTTGGACTTTTTTCTTTGGGGTTATTTGAAAGAAAAGGTGTACGTTGATAAGCCAGTAACAATTCAAGAGCTAAAGGATGAGAAAATTCGGCACATTAACGGCACAGAACCTCCATTATGCCTCAGCGTCATCGAAAATTTGGAACATCGGATGAAGGTGTGCCACCGAAGTCGCGGCGCCCATTTGGCCGATATTTTGTTCCATACATAATTGAGTAATACCAATATATCATAATAAAATAAAATTACAATAATTTCCTAAATAGTTTGTGTTTTATTCAAAATCAACATCGGCCCTTGAAATTTTAACCACCCTTTAAAACCAAATAATTGTTTGCAATAAAAATAAGTGAAATTTATCACCAGTTAAAAAATGAAAAATTCATGATTTTTCATTGTGGTGTCGTATATTTTATGGCACGTTCTTCGGAAGCAGTTACACGAAGGGGATCATTTTTCGTGAAGCTAAAAATAGTATAGGAAATAACACTCACAGTAATTAATTTTTTAAAATTATTAACGTTTAAATTTTATATAACCTTAAGTGGGGCCATAATAAATACACCTTTTTAACTTATCTAAATTGTCATTTATGCAATTTTGCGGAGAGTTATGTTCATATTTGCATTCCCATTCCAAAAAATTATATTGCTATTGCAAATCTTCAATTAAATCAACCTGCAATTAGAATAGAGTATAGTGGTGATTACCATACCGGATAAATAATCGTGTTCAATTGATGTCACATTTACGCTGCTCATTTGGATTTATTTGCATGTCAATAAAGTTTGCCGAAAAACAAAAATTAAGGTTTTTCTATGTACTTTCGCCTTCATTCATGAATAATCAGTGCCTGATTTTATTTTCTCCATTAAAAATGTAGAATGTAGAAAGCTATAAAATGGGGTTGTGCTTATCAAACGCTATTTAAAAGCAAACCGTTTATTTATTTACAAATCAGTACTTTAGCATTCGTAGCATATTAAATAAAATTATGAAAATTCATTTATAAGTACAATGCACAAACAAGAAAAGGCAGTGAATTTCTTAACTTTATCAGTTACAGTCCTTACTTAATAAGAAAGTTAATTAATTTCGAAAATTTTTATAAATTATGTGGCGAAAATACTTCATAATGGCTTTGATGCCATTTCTCTATTTTCAAGCCGTTCGAGCAACATCACCGCCGCTGGTTTGTCCTCGAGATGTAGGCTGCATTCGAGGTACATTTATGCCAGGATATCGAATTGAAAGTTTTGAAGCTTTTATGGGCATACCCTTCGCATTGCCACCATTGGGAGAGCTACGTTTCAAGGTAAGTAAAAATCGGAACAAACAAGGCCTCCAGAGTCGGCTATGCAGGACAAGCGAAGATGTGTTTTCATGCTACAAAATAAAAAAAAAACAAAATAATTGCACACACTGAAAGAAAATTTTTCTTTTTTGAGGAACGAAATTTTAGAGAAGCAAGTTTTCTTTTGACGCTAAAGAATTTCTTTAAAAGTAAATAAAATTAATTAAAGACAATCGATGAATCGAATATCATAAATTTGGGTTTGTTTGGTCTAATTCCCTTTAGGGAGTGTGCAAAATACCTTGGCGTTATTTTGGACAGGAAGCTGAGCTTAATATTGAAGAAAGGGCGAGGAAAGCAACGGTAGCTTTATACTCGTGCAAAAAGGCAATAGGGAACAAGTATATAAAGCCGTAAGTTCGGTCAGGCCGAAGCTTATGTACCCTCCACCATGGATTGCGTAGAAACTTCTACTGAAGACTGTCATCCACAATCGAATTACTTGGGCTGCGGTAACATTTGCCGATGGCAAGGTATCTTAAAACTTCCTAACATCGTAATATATACCACATAGTCCATACGTGGTATATATTAAACTAAAAAAGTCCAATTAAATACGTATATAATTAAGTTTAAAGTTTCTATAGAAATAAAATTTTGACAACATTTTCTATAGAAGTAAAATTTGGAAAAATTTTAATATAGAAATAAAATTTTGACAAAATTTTCTATAGAAATAATTTTTTGACAAAATTTTCTATAGAAAAAAAATTTTGACAAAATTTTCTATAGAAATAAAATTTTGACAAAATTTTCTATAGAAATAAATATTTGACAAAATTTTCTATAGAAATGACATTTTGACAATGTTTTCTATAAAAATAAAATTTTGGTAGATTATTTTTGGCTCGAGTGGCAACCATGATTATGAACCGATATGCACCAATTTTTGTGTGATTGGGGATCGCCTATATATTACTATAGACCGATATGGACCAATTTTGGCATGGTTATTAGCGGCCTTATACTAACACCACGTTGCAAATTTCAACCGGATCGGATGAATTTTGCTCCTCCAATAGGCCCCGGAGATCAAATCTGGGGATCGGTTTATATGGGGGCTATATATAATTATGAACCGATATGGACCAATCCTTGCGTGTTTGTTAGAGACCACATTCTAACACCATGTTCCAAATTTCAACCGGATCGGATGAATTTTGCTCCTTCAAGAGGCTCCGGAGGACAAATCTGGGGATCGATTTATATGGGGACTATATATAATTATGGACCGATATGGACCAATTCGTGCATGGTTGTTAGAGACCATATAGTAACACCACGTACCAAATTTCAACCGGATCGGATAAATTTTGCTCCTCCAAGAGGCTCCGGAGCTCAAATTTGGGGATCGGCTTATATGGGGGCTATATATAAATATGGACCGATATGGACCAATTTTGGCATGGTTGTTAGAGACAATATACTAACACCACGTACCAAATTTCAATCGGATCGGATGACTTTTGCTCCTCTAAGAGGCTCCGGAGGTCAAATCTGGGGATCGGTTTATATGGGGGCTATATCTAATTATGGACCGATATGGACCAATTTTTGCACGGTTGTTAGAGACCATATACTAACACCATGCACCAGGGAGCCACCGTGGTGCAATGGTTAGCATGCCCGCCTTGCATACACAAGGTCGTGGGTTCGATTCCTGCTACGACCGAACACCAAAAAGTTTTTCAGCGGTGGATTATCCCACCTCAGTAATGCAGGTGACATTTCTGAGGGTTTCAAAGCTTCTCTAAGTGGTTTCACTGGAATGTGGAACGCCGTTCGGACTCGGCTATAAAAAGGAGGTCCCTTGTCATTGAGCTTAACATGGAATCGGGCAGCACTCAGTGATAAGAGAGAAGTTCACCACTGTGGTATCACAATGGACTGAATAGTCTAAGTGAGCCTGATACATCGGGCTGCCACATAACCTAACCTACCTAACCTAACACCATGCACCAAATTTCAGTTGGATCGGATGAAATTTGCTTCTCTTAGAGGCTCCGCAAGCCAAATCTGGGGATCGGTTTATATGGGGGCTATATATAATTATGGACCGATGTAGACCAATTTTTGCATGGTTGTTAGAGACCCTATACTAACACCATGTACTAAATTTCAGCCGGATCGGATGAAATTTGCTTCTCTTAGAGCAATCGCAAGCCAAATTTGGGGGTCCGTTTATATGGGGGCTATACGTAAAAGTCGACCGATATGGCCTATTTGCAATACCATCCGACCTACATCAATAGCAACTACTTGTGCCAAGTTTCAAGTTGATAGCTTGTTTCGTTCGGAAGTTAGCGTGATTTCAACAGACGGACGGACGGAAATGCTCAGATCGACTCAGAATTTCACCACGACCCAGAATATATATACTTTATGGGGTCTTAGAGCAATATTTCGATGTGTTACAAACGGAATGACTAAGTTAATATACCCCCATCCTATGGTGGAGGGTATAAAAAGTGGGGACTAAAACCAAAAATTGTACATTGGCTATACACGGCAGTGGTTAGACCAATAATGCTATATGCTGTTGTAGTCTGGTGGCCGGCACTTCACCAGCCGACAAGTTTAGACAAAGTTCAGCGTATGGCGTGCTTGTGTATCTCAGGTGCATTCAGCAAGACAGGAACAAACTCCCTTAATGTCATACTGCATCTATCGCCTTTAGACATTTTGGCCAAACAGTTAGCTGCAACAACGGCTGTGCGGTTGCGCGAGCTATCGCTGTGGTCGGAAAAAAGTTACGGTCACAGTTCGGTCCTCAAAATAATGCCAGATGTGCCTAAGGTAGTGGATTACACTTTGGCGAGTCCACTTTTCGACAAAAAGTTTGAGACTCTAATTCCCAACAGTGAGACGTGGTGTACACGGACCCCGGGAAATAAAAGATATATAGATTTCTACACTGATGGCTCCAAATTGGATGGCCAAGTGGGTTTCGGAGTATATTCTAAAGATCTGGAACTTCGAATAGCGAAAAGATTACCTGATCACAGTAGTGTTTTTCAGGCTGAAATATTAGCAATAAGAGAAGTGGTGAATTGGCTGAGAAGTAATACTCCAAGAAATATTGGCATTAATATATACTCAGACAGTCAACCTGCAATAAAATCCTTGGACTCTGTGTTCCTCAACTCGAAAACGGCTATCGACTGCCGCAAATCTCTCAATGAGTTGGCTGAGCAGCACAATATTCACCTAATATGGGTGCCTGGCCATAGGAACATACCGGGGAACTGCGAAGCAGATGAGCTAACAAGGCTAGGAACTACCTTACATATTCCAGGGGAACTAGAATCTGTTGGTATGCCTCTCGCTACCTGCAAGCTCTTACTGCGTGAGAAGGCTGTCATGATGGCAAATGTTCGATGGGAGAATTGTAAGGGTTGTAACAACACCAAGCAAATATGGCCCCATTTAAACTTAAACCGCACACTAGATATGCTAGTGTTCTCGAGACGCCAGATATCACTCCTGATATCTGCTATAACGGGTCGCTGCCTGATAGGCGATTTTGCAAAAACTATTGGTGCGAAGTATAATGCCTATTGTATGAGCTGTCATGATGCGGAGGAAAAGGAATCAATAAAACACCTCTTGTGTGAGTGTCCTGCATTTTGTGTAAGGCGTAAGCAAATTTTAGGGGCATATAGCTTCAGATTACTGGCGGACCTGGAAAACGTTAACTTAAGCTGTCTGCTAATGTTTTTGGAACAATCTGGTTGGTTCAACAGAAGAAAATAATCGAGATGGTTCAACGGTTAAAACTAAAAGTGCCCATATGTAATAGGTACTTTTAGTTAGTGTGGTATCACAATGGACTGAATAGTCTAAGTGAGCCTGAATCTTAATCGGGCTGCCACTTTAACCTAACCTAACCTTGGTCTAAAAGAAATACTAAATACGTTTGTCTATTTTCGTTTATTTTATTTCGTTTCGTAATTTCGTTCCTGCACTCAAAAAAAAGTTTTCTTGGATCCACAGATTTTGGCCTTCCCTTAAGAATTTTGGTATTGATTCCGAGCCAAAGATGAGGCTTCTTTAAAGTAAAGATATTTTTTCCGGACCTCCCTGGCATTAAATCAAAGATCAATAAAATTAAAATTGGATACAGATCTCATTCATAGATTTTTTTCTCTTTTTGCGATATATCAATATAGGTATTTATGTACAAACAAATTCAAATTTCAAAATCCAAATTATGCCAGGTACTTCAAAGTAAAAACTGTTTTCTTAATGCTAAAAAAACTTTAAACCAAAGATGCAAATCCTTCAAATAAGTCTTAGCCTATATTTGAATCATTTTTATCTTAAATTTAAAAATTCAATATGTCAGTTGAGTTAATTTAAAATATCTTAAAAATGTTTTTCTTTATTTTAAGGAAAATTTGCCTTACTTCAAAGATCTACAACTTCAGCAGAGAATCGCAAAATTACAAAATTTTTGTCCTAAATTTAATGAAAAAAAATTTTTGAAGCAAGGATTACAAACTTTCTTTTAATAAAAATGTAATTGTTTTAAATAATTTTGTCCTTAGCATTGCGTAAATTTTGAGTCCTAAAATTTAAGTTGCATAATCTTCCATATTAGGTGAATATTTTTTTTAGTGTGAGGAAAGTATTTTTTCTTTGGGTGCACAACATTCCAAATGTCATACATGATTAAAACACTGCAAATTCTTCCAGCATCCTCAACCATATCCCAAATGGCCTGGCACGCTAAATGCTACCCAGCATAGAGACGACTGCATACAAAAGAATGATATTTTACCAAATCCACAAATAAGTGGCGTTGAAGATTGTCTCTATCTCAATGTGTATAGACCAAAGGTAAGTGTATGGAGAAGAAGGAAAATTGAAAAGTATTTATTCATTTGTCATTTTAGCAAACTTCGAAAAATTCCAAACTTCCTGTAATGGTTTATATCTATGGCGGAGGTTGGTTAAGTGGAACACATAATCCATCTCTTTTGGGTCCTGAATATTTTATGGATACCCAAGAAGTCGTTCTAGTAACAATCTCATATCGTGTTGGAATTTTTGGATTTTTATCAACAAATGATTCCATTATACCGGGTAATTTTGGAATGAAAGATCAAACTTTGGCCCTTAAATGGGTACAACGGCATATCGCTGCATTTGGTGGTGATCCCAAGCAGGTTACTATATTTGGTCAAAGTGCTGGTGGTGGATCGACTCATATGCATATGTTGAGTAAACATTCCGAAGGACTATTTCAAGCTGTAATATCGATTAGTGGCCTAGCTACTTTACCCCTTGCCATACAACCAGATCCCTTGAAGGTGGCCCGAGCAACAGCTGAGCAATGTAATGTAACCAATGCCCATAATATAAGTTCCACGAAGCTATTAGCGGCTCTACAATCCATGGATATTGAGAGACTTTTTGCTGCTGGAGATAAACTCAAATATTGGGAACATCATCCTTTAACGCTTTACAGTCCAGTGGTGGAAAATTTCGATTCTCCCAATGCCTTCCTAACACGACATCCTAATGACATTATTGCTAAGGGTGATTATAAACCCACACGCTTTATGACGGGAATTGTCCCCGACGATGGAGCTGTTCTATCTATAGCAATATGGGATGATGAACGAAAACGTATCTCTTTCAATAATGACTTTGATCATCTTCTGGAATTGGCATTGCAATTTCCATCACATTTGAATCGTTCACGCTTGGATTGGGCTATGGAGAAGATAGCGAATGAATATTTTGATGGTAGACATGAGTTGAGTAAGCAGGGAATCTTAGATGTAAGTAAACGTATATGATAAGCTATTTGAGATATTTTTGTATGGTCCAGAAACAGATGTAAGATCATCATACAAATTTCACATTTGCTCTTTCAGGTGTATACCGATCGTATGTTTGCCCATCCCATGTACGATGTTGCTAAGACTTTCGTGCAAACGATTGATACCAAGAAATATCCATTGAATTTGTACATCTTCAATTATACAGGACCCTATACTTATACACCGATTTTTAGTGGAAATATGCCTAACACCGATTATGGTGTCGTCCATTGTGATGAATTGATTTATTTATTTAGAATGCCGGCTGTATTTCCAGATTTTCCTAAAACTTCCACGGAAGCCAAAATGAGCCAAACTTTGGTGGAAAATTTTGTAAATTTTGCTGCAAATCGGTAGGAGCAAAACCTTTGCGTATGTATTTTTTATTAATTTTTTTCTTCTATTTCAGATACTCTGGTCCCGAATGTATCCGAGCCAATTTCCCTACAAATTCCGAGGATTCTATTTGTAGCTATGTTTCATATCAAAATGGACCATCGAACGCATTTGTTGTGAAAACCGATAATAAGTTTAATGTTAGACGTATGAGAATGTGGGATGAAATTCTTCAATATTAGAATACATTGTATGTCATTGGTAGAATAAATAATTGTCTACTATCAAAGCAAATAGGTAAACCTTTAATTTGCAATTTAGAGGGTAGTTTGGGTTAGGTTATAGAGGATGACGCCAATCCGTAGAAGAGGGATTGGTTCCCACTTAGAACATGTTGGTCCATTGTGATTCCTCATAGTTCATTTCTCTACTCTTCATCAATCATATTCACGTTTCCATTCGAGTTCCAAACTGAGAGTGATATTAAAGATTTGGCAACCTAAATTTCAGAATGCGCTATTTACAAAATGTTAAGGATAAATTTCTTTAAAATAATGGAATTTTATTTAAAATAAAGTCTATAATCATTGCTTCAAAAAAATTTTTTTTATTAAACTAAGGAAATTTGTGTCCCTCCGTTAAAGTTGTATGTCTTTGAACTAAAGCAAATTTTCCCTGAGGTAAAGAAACACATTTGTTTTAAAGAAATCGTCCGTAAATTAACTGAAATATTGATGCCCTGTTTCTGTATGTCGAACGAGAGTGTTTAAAATGAAAAACAAAATATTTGGGTTTCTCTATGTCGACAGGCAAGTCACTTCATATTTTGTTTTCGAGTAACAAACGAACATAAACAATAGGTGTCAAGAAAAAAGTAAAAACAATTTTGAAATTTGAATCAATTCTCAGGCTAAAAATTTTAAAATACTTATTTTTGATTATCAATGTACTCTCATACAAACGATATGAACTTTCAAAAATAGAGAAACCCAAATTGATTCGAATTCGAGTGACTGCTTTTCAGTCGACTGGGTTTTCGTTCGACATACAGAAACAGGGTATGAATCTTTAGATTTAAGATAAAAACGCTTCAAATATACGCTAAGACTTATTTTGAGGTTAAAGCTTAGCCCGATTTGATTTGAAGGCATAACATTCTAATTACTTCTCGAGATGTTCTTTATTAGTATGAATGAAAAAACAAGTATATACAGCTGTAAGTTCGGCCAGGCCGAAGCTTATGTACCCTCCACCATGGATTGCGTACTAAAGACTGTCACCCACAATCGAATTACTTGGGTTGCGGTAACACTTGGCGATACAAAGTCAGTTTGGCAAAATTTTCTATAGAATTTTGACAAAATTTTCAATGGAAATAAAATTTTGACAAAATTTTCTATGGAAATAAAATTTTGACAAAATTTTCAATAGAAATAACATTTTGACAAAATTTTCTATAACATTTTGACAACATTTTCTATAGAAATACAATTTTGACAAAATTTTCTATAAAAATAAAAATTTTCTATAGAAATAAATTTTGACAAAATTTTCTATAAAAATAAAAATTTTCTATAGAAATAAAATTTTGACAAAATTTTCTATAGAAATAAAATTTTGACAAAACTTTCTATAGAAATAAAATTTTGACAAAATTTTCTATAGAAATAAAATGTTGATAAAATTTTCTATAGAAATAAAATTTTGACAAAATTTTCTATAGAAATAAAATTTTAACAAAATTTTCTATAGAAATGAAATTTTGACAAAATTTTCTATTGAAATAAAATTTTGACAAAATTTTCTATAGTAATAAAATTTTGACAAAATTTTTTGTAGTAATAAAATTTTGAAAATTTTTTTTATAGAAATAGAATTTTGATAGATTATTTTTGGCTCGAGTGGCAACCATGATTATGAACCCATACACTGAAAAAAATATTGTCGTGAGGTCAAAGATTTCATGTCTTTAAAATACGAATGCAAATTTTGCTTAGCATAGAAGAAATAAAATTTTGACAAAATTTTTAATACAACTAAAATTTTGACAACATTTTCTATAACATTTTGACAACATTTTCTATAAAAATAAAATGTTGACAAAATTTTCTATAGAAATAAAATTTTGACAAAATTTGCTATAGAAATAAAATGTTGACAAAACTTTCTATGGAAATAAAATTTTGACAAAATTTTCTATATAAATAAAATTTTGACAAAATTTTCTATAAAAATAAAATGTTGACAAAATTTTCTATAGAAATAAAATTTTGACAAAATTTTCTATAGAAATAAAATTTTGACAAAACTTTCTATAGTAATAAAATTTTGACAACATTTTTTATAGTAATAAAATTTTGAAAAAATTTTCCATAAAAATAAAATTTTGACAAAATGTTCTATAGAAATAAAATTTTTACAAAATTGTCTATAGAAATAAAATTTTGACAAAACTTTCTATAGAAATAAAATTTTGACAAAATTTTCTATATAAATAAAATTTTGACAAAATTTTCTATAAAAATAAAATTTTGACAAAATTTTCTATAGAAATAAAATTTTGACAAAATTTTCTATAGAAATAAAATTTTGACAAAATTTTCTATAGAAATAAAATTTTGACAAAACTTTCTATAGTAATAAAATTTTGACAAAACTTTCTATAGTAATAAAATTTTGAAAAAATTTTCTATAGAAATAAAATTGTGACAAAATTTTCTATAGAAATAAAATGTTGACAACATTTTCTATAGAAATAAAAATTCTATAGAAATAAAATTTTGACAAAATTTTCTATAGAAATACAATTTTGACAAAATTTTCTATAAAAACAAAATTTTTACAAAACTTTCTGTAGAAATAAAATTTTGACAAAATTTTCTATAGAAATAAAATTTTGACAAAATTTGTTATAGAAATAACATTTTGACAAAATTTTCTATAGAAATAAAATTTTGATAAAATTTTCTATGTTAATAAAATTTTGAAAAAAAAATTTATAGAAATAGAATTTTGGTAGATTATTTTTGGCTCGAGTGGCAACCATGATTATGAACCAATGCACTGAAAAAAATATTGTCGTGAGGTCAAAGATTTCATGTCTTTAAAATACGAATGCAAATTTTGCTTAGCATAGAATAGAAATAAAATTTTGACAAAATTTTCTATAAAAATAAAAATTTTCTATAGAAAAAAAATTTTGACAAAATTTTCTATAAAAATAAACATTCTATAGAAATAAAATTTTGACAAAATTTTCTATAGAAATAAAATTTTGACAAAATTATCTATAAAAATAAAAATTTTCTATAGAAATAAAATTTTGACAAAATTTTCTACGGAAATAAAATTTTGACAAACTTTTCTATAGAAATAAAATTTTGACAAAATTTTCTATTGAAATAAAATTTTGACAAAATTTTCTATAGTAAAAAAATTTTGACAAAATTTTCTATAGTAAAAAAATTTTGACAAAATTTTTTATAGAAATAGAATTTTGGTAGATTATTTTTGGCTCGAGTGGCAACCATGATTATGAACCAATACACTGAAAAAAGTATTGTCGTGAGGTCAAAGATTTCATGTCTTTAAAATACGAATGCAAATTTTGCTTAGCATAGAAGAATGCGTCTTCTCATATATAGTTTTTTTCCTTGTCCAAAAGTCGATAAACTTTTCAATGAAGTCGTATTGTCCTTATAATTAAGTGTTTTCACTTAAAAATGGGTATCATAACATGAAAAAAAAAATGCTTGGGCTAAGGTCAACTTGACTTTAATAATTCAGAAAAATTCTTTAAATTTAATGAAATTGTCTTTAAATGTGTTATCTTTTTGCATCTTGACTACAAAGAAAAAAATCGTTCAAATATAGGACATGTTTTTCAACACTTTATTTTAAAGACGTTTTTTACTTGAAACATACCATAATTTCTACTGGAAGTCGTGTATGAATTTGGAAAATAAAGTTGTCATTAACTTGTTTTTAAATGATTTTGAAAAAACGAAAAATTAAAATTTTCTTCCCAGAGTCAAGTACACAAAACCCAAATTTAAAAGAGAATTGTATCTTAAAAGTATCCTTACTTGAATTCTCCGCTTCTTTGGCTCGGAACCAATACCAAAACTGTTACAGTAAAGACAAAATCTTTGGAACCGGTCATGTTTTTTTCCAGTGTAGGTGGCTCATTATCAGAGTGTCCAAGTGTCGCCGGTTTCGCTGTAATTCCCATATACACTGCAAAACATATCATCTGAATAATTAAGATTCTCCAAAAAAATATCCACTGCTAAAATGATACCAAAATCAACTTATTTGTACACTGAACAAAATATAGTCGTGAGGCCAAAGATTTCATGTCCTTAAAATACGAATGCAAATTTTGCTTAGTATAAAATATAAAGTTTACTCCTTGTCCAAAAGTCGATATACTTTTCAATTATATTGTTTTGTCCATATAGTTAGATGATTCGACTTTAACATGGGCATCTTTACATGGAAGAACATTTTGTTTGACTATAGTTAACTTAACATTAATAATGCGGAAAAATTGTTCAAAATTAATGAATTAAATAAAAAATCGTTCAATATTAGGAAATTTTTTAAAAACTTTATTGTAAAAAGTGTTTTGCTTAAAACATAGCATAATTTCTACTTCAAGTCGAGTCTGAATTTGAAAATTAAGGTTGTCGTTAACACGTTTTAAAGGACTTTAAAGACGAATAAATTAAAATAATTTAAAATTTGTTTCCTAAAATCAAGTACACAAAGGTCAAATTTAAGATTCTTTTTCTTCTTTGGCTCGAAATCAATACTAAAACAAGTAAGGAAAGTCTAAAGTCGGGCGGGCCGACTATATTATACCCTGCACCACTTTGTAGATCTAAATTTTCGATAGCATATCACATCCGTCAAATGTGTTGGGTGCTATATATAAAGGTTTGTCCCAAATACATACATTTAAATATCACTCGATTTGCACAGAATTTGATAGACTTTTACAGAATCTATAGACTCAAAATTTAAGTTGGCTAATGTACTAGGGTGGAACACAATTTTAGTAAAAAACAAATATGGGAAACATTTAAATCTGAAGCAATTTTAAGGAAACTTCGCAAAAGTTTATTTATGATTTATCGCTCGATATAATGTATTAGAAGTTTAGGAAAATTAGAGTCATTTTTACAACTTTTCGACTAAGCAGTGGCGATTTAACAAGGAAAATGTTGGTATTTTGACCATTTTTGTCGAAATCAGAAAAACATATATATGGGAGCTATATCTAAATCTGAACCGATTTCAACCAAATTTGGCACGCATAGCTACAATGCTATTTCTACTCGCTGCGCAAAATTTCAACTAAATCGGAGCAAAAAATTGGCCTCTGTGGTCATATGAGTGTAAATCGGGCGAAAGATATATATGGGGGATATATCCCAATCTGAACCGATTTCAATCAAATTTGGCACACATGACTATATTACTAATTGTACTCCTAGTGCATTTCAACCGAATTAGGCCAAAACTCTGGCTTCTGGGGCCATATAAGTCCATATCGGGCGAAAAATATATATGGAAGCTATATCTAAATCTGAACCGATTTCATTCAAATTTGGCACACATGACTATACTACTAATTGTACTCCTTGTGCAAAATTTGAAGCTAATTGAGATAAAACTCTGGCTTCTGGGTCCATATAAGTGCATATCGGGAGAAAGATATATATGGGAGCTATATCTAAATCTGAACAGATTTCAACCAAATTTGGCACGCATAGCTACAATGCCAAATCTACTCCCTGTGCAATATTTCAACCAAATTGGGCCAAAACTCTCGCTTTTAGGACCATATTAGTCCATATCGGGCGAAAGATATATATGGGAGCTATATCTAAATCTGAACCGATTTCAATAAAATTTTGCACACTTGACTATACTACTAATTGTACTCCTAGTGCAAAATTTCAACCAAATTCGGCCAAAAATCTGGCTTCTGGGGCCATATAAGTCCATATAGGGCGAGAGATATATATGGGAGCTATATCTAAATCTGAACCGATTTCAATCACACTTGACTATACGACTAAGTGTTATGTTTGTACAAAATTTCAAGCAAATCGGTATAAAACTCTGGCTGCTAGGTCCATATTAGTGCATATCGGGCGAAAGATACATATGGGAGCTATATCTAAATATGAACCGATTTCTTCCAAAATCAATAGGGTTCTATTCTGACCCAAATTAGGAACATGTGCCAAATTTGAAGGCGATTGGACTTAAATTGCGACCTAGACTTTGATCACAAAAATGTGTTCACAGACAGACGGACCGACGGACGGACATGGTTATATTGTCTCAGGGACCCACCCTGAGCTTTACTGCCAAATACACCATGTGTCTATCTCGTCTCCTTCTGGGTGTTACAAACATATGCACTAACTTATAATACCCTGTTCCGCAGTGTGGCGCAGGGTATAATTATTAGTGTAAAGACAAAATTTTTAGAACCAGACATACTTGTTTTTAGTGTATTTCAAAAAATGATTTGGTTCTAGTTTAATTATATTTGTCCAGTATTTTAATTATACTGTCCATGTTTGGGTGGTGTCCGGTTTTCAGAGTGTCCAAGTTTGAGAGGTTTCACTGTATAATTGTTAACTTATGGTGTTTTCTTTACTGAAAAAAGTGCTTTGCCTTCTTTTTGTCTGTACAGAAAGCGCATTTTTAAAATGTTGCCAGAAACCTAAAAAAATGCTATAATTTCAGCAAACATGGCAATCACAGCTCTCTCGTTTGTCGGCAGTGCTGAAAATGCCCGCAATTTTCACAACAGAATTCGAAGCCTTTTCGCACATTTGCCTGCTTTTTTATAAAAGAACACTAAGAATACACTATATAAATTTCCCAAGTTAGTCTGGATTAACAATTGTTACAGAATTATACAATATTACTAGGTCAATTGCATATTTAACATAGTCTCTTAAATCATTACAATGTTGTCACATTCATTCATTCTCCATTGATCCAGTCTATCTCACATTCCCTTTTTTCACTTTCAATTTGCTTTATTGAATTCAATGCCAAATAACGTGAACACCAATCTGATAACCAAGCTATACATATAAGAATTGCAATGCTCCGAAGCATAGTGAACCAATATATTTCAGATGCAGATTCGCATGTGACCCATTTTTGCAGAATGCAAAGAAATGAAGAAGTACTGCAGATTATGCAGCATCACTTACCACAAGAGATGTGCACGTGAGTAAAGTTGTTCTCATGATCTACTAAGCTCACTTTTGGGAATTAATTTATATGTACATGCAAAGTCTAATAATTACATGACTACAAAGGTGGTCCGCGAAGTATTCACAGTCTGATGCAGAACTATTGCCAGAGCAATTTGCTACCGTGTTGTACATGCACTCAGAGAAGGAATTTCTTGGAAAATTTTGTCAACATTTTATTTGTATAGAAAAATTTGTCAAAAATTTATTTCTATAGAAAATTTTGTCAAAATTTTATTTCAATAGAAAATTTTGTCAAAATTTTATTTCAATAGAAAATTTTGTCAAAATTTTATTTTTATAGAAAATTTTTATTTTTATAAAAAATTTTGTCAAAATTTTATTTCTATAGAAAATTTTGTCAACATTTTATTTCTTTAGAAAATTTTGTCAAAATTTTATTTCTATAGATATTAAACATTTCTTTCGAATAAATTTAGAAAATATTGTCAAAATTATTTTATTTGTATAGAAAAATTTGTCAAAAATTTATTTCTATAGAAAATTTTGTCAAAATTTTATTTCTATAGAAAATTTTATCAAAATTTTATTTCTATAGAAAATTTTGTCAAAATTTTATTTCTATAGAAAATTTTGTCAAAATTTTATTTCTATAGAAAATTTTGTCAAAATTTTATTTCTATGGAAAATTTTGTCAAAATTTTATTTCTATGGAAAATTTTGTCAAAATTTTATTTCTATAGAAAATTTTGTCAAAATTTTATTTCTATAGAAAATTTTGTCAAAATTTTATTTCTATGGAAAATTATGTCAAAATTTTATTTCTATAGAAAATTTTGTCAAAATTTTATTTCTATGGAAAATTATGTCAAAATTTCGTTTTTACAGAAAATTTTGTCAAAATTTTATTTCTATAGAAAATTTTGTCAACATTTTATTTCTATAGAAAATTTTGTCAAAATTTTATTTCTATAGAAAATTTTACCAAAATTTTATTTTAATAGAAAATTTTGTCAAAATTTTATTTCTATAGAAAATTTTGTCAAAATTTTATTCCTATAGAAAATTTTGTCAAAATTTTATTTCTATAGAAAATTTTGTCAAAATTTTATTTCTATAGAAAATTTTGTCAGAATTTTATTTCTATAGAAAATTATGTCAAAATTTTATTTCTATAGAAAATTTTGTCAAAATTTTATTTCTATAGAAAATTTTGTCAAAGTTGTATTTCTATCGAAAATTTTGTCAAAATTTTATTTTTATATATATATATTAAACATTTCTTTCGAATAAATTTAGAAAATATCGTCAAAATTATTTTTCTAGAGAAAATTTTTTTCAAAATTTTATTTCTATAGACAATTTTGTCAAAATTTTATTTTTGTAGAAAATTTTGTCAAAATTTTATTTCTATAGAAAATTTATGAATTACCTATTAGATGTAAATATTTTATTTGCCAAATCTACCAAAAGAGCAAGAATTCTACCAACTTACCATACATTAAAAACTGCGGCAACCGTGCTTCCAACTCATTTTTTTGTCGTGAGCGAGCATTAGTCAAGGCAAAATATGGTCATATCGAGCACAGGTGAATAGATTTTGAATTACACACAAAAAAATGAACCCACCTGTAAAGAAAATGGTAATTTTAGAAAATTTTAACGGGTTTAAGAGTGTCCAAGTTTGAGAGGTTTCACTGTATACCTCTCAAACGTGGACACTCTTAAACCCGGACACCTCCCAAACACGACCAGTTGTCTGGGGACGTTGCAAAATTTAGGCGACCGTGGGTGTCCACCTTTTAGAGGTTTCGCTGCATATTACCAATGGCGATATGATAAGAATAATTAAATATATTTCGATTTAAGAAAATTTAATATTTTTGGAATATCCAATATCCTTATATCAAATATCCTTACGATGTTCAAGATGGACATAATTGTGGTAACAACAACAAAAACATGTCCTAATGTAATCGAGTTTAGAAAATAGCAGACAATGTATGCTAAAACAGGAACCAGTGACTCATCAGATGTTATGCAGTTTTAGCTGTTTTTGCTGTTGTGTGGACACTCAAAAAAAAAATTTACTTGAATTCAAAGATTTTAACCTTGACTTAAGGATTTTGGTGTTGTTTCCGAGCAAAAGATCCCGCTTCTATAAAATTATGGTCTGTTTTAGGTAACTATGTAGCTTTAAATCTAGGCTCTATAAATTTAAAATTATAATACAAATGTCATTCATCAAATTCTATTTCTATTAATGTACATATAAATGTCAGTCCAAATTATAACAGATACCTCCAAGCAAACAATATTTTCTAAATTTAAAAAGAAAAACTTTAAACCAAAGATGTAAATTTCTCAAAATAAGTATTTGCAAATTTTTGAGGCTTTTTTATATTTAATCCAAAGATCCGATATCTCGGTTAATTTAATGATTATTTCTTTAAATCAACTATGTTTTTCCTTGCATTAAGTGAAATTTGCTCTACTTCAAAGACATATTACTTCAAAACAGAAACCGTCAATTTCAAAAATTCGTGTTCTATATTTAAAGATAAAAATTCTTAAAATGTAGGTAAATTTAGTAAATTGCGTATCATAAAATTTCGGTTGCATACTCTTTTTCATAAGATCAATATTTATTTCAGTGTACTAACAAATTTCTTTGGGTGAAGGAAAATATCTTATATAGGCCTAAATTTAACTAAATTATAATAATTGCCATGAATGGTAATTTGACTTTAGTGATCCCTGTTGTACGGTATCTCTTAAATTTGAAAAATATAAGACATTACTTATTGGTTGAGATTTAGATAAAGCATTCTCATATTAATATTGGCCGATTTTCAAAAATTTTTTCCACATTGCCCTCAATGGCTTTATGATCTCATGAACTCTGTAGCACTCCCTAAAATTGCAAAAAATAAGGAACATCGTGTCTAAAGTAAACAAATTTTTGGCGGAGTAATACCATAAAAGATCCCATAACATTGATATTATTTTACTACAAATTTAGAAAAAAAAAGAAAAAAATCATAAATTTTTCCTATTATTATATGGCACTATAAACAGAATTATCAATTATTACTTTGCCAATGATAGAACATAAGCGTGTAGCCATATGAAGCAAAATATATTTGATCGAAGGCATCATCATCGTCTTTTATGATGCCCAACGATTATAGAAGTGGGTGAGAAAGAAGAAATATTAAAAACGAAGAAGGTCAGAGGAATAAGCATTCATATAAAAATCAGATGTTGCACTAAGGAAAACTTCAGTTACATTTGAACTTCCAATGTGCCAAGTTGTAGAGAAATAAAAAGTCCTTAAATAGTTTTTCCCTACATTGAAAATATTTTTTTGTTATAAAAAGTAATCTATTAAAAAGTGTAAGCTTAATAAATGTTTCATGTTCATTGTGTATTGTAAATCAATCATGCGTCATGTGATCATTGTTAAATTGAATTTTCTTGTCTTGTACATCATGACTCCATTGAGAGTAACCATAACTAAATGGAAAAAGGTCTATCATCAAGGTTAATAATTCTATAACCCATTAATTCCATTAGCCATATGTAAATTTGTCAAAATTTTATTTGTACAGAAAATTTTGTTTATATAGAAAATTTTGCCAAATTGTAATTTCTATAGAAAATTTTGTCAAAATGTTATTTCTATAGAAAATTTCGTCAAAATTTTATTTCTATAGAAAATTTTGTCAAAGGTTTATTTCTATAGAAAATTTCGTCAAAATTTTATTTCTATAGAAAATTTCGTCAAAATTTTATTTCTTTAGACAATTTTGTCAAAATTGTATTTCTATAGAAAATTTCGTCAAAATTTTATTTCTTTAGAAAATTTTGTCAAGGTGTTATTTCTATAGAAAATTTCGTCAAAATTTTATTTCTATAGAAAATTTTGTAAACATTTTATTTTTATAGAAAAATTTGTCAAAATTTTATTTCTATTGACAATTTGTCAAAATTTTATTTCTATAGAAAATTTTGTCAAAATTTTATTTCTATAGATACAAAACATTTCTTTCGAATAAATATAGAAAATTTCGGCAAAATTTTATTTCCTTAGAAAATATTTTCAAAATTTTATTTCTATAGAAAATGTTTTCAAAATTTTATTTCTATAGAAAATTTTGTTAATATTTTATTTCTTCAAAAATGTTGTCAAAATTTTATTTCTATAGAAAATTTTGTCAAAATTTTATTTCTATAGAAAATTTTGTCAAAATTTTATTTCTATTTAAATTTTGTCAAAATTTTATTTCTATAGAAAATTTTTGTCAAAATTTTATTTCTATAGAAAATTTTGTCAAAATTATATTTCTATAGATACAAAACATTTCTTTCGAATAAATATAGAAAATTTCGGTAAAATTTTATTTCTATAGGAAATTTTATCAAAATTTTATTTCCTTAGAAAATATATTCAAAATTTTATTTCTATAGAAAATGTTTTCAAAATTTTATTTCTAAGAAAATTTTGTCAAAATTTTATTTCCTTAGAAAATTTTGTCAAAATTTTATTTCTATAAAAAATCTATAGATATAAAACACTTCTTTCGTATAAATATAGAAAATTTTGTCAAAATTTTATTTCCTTAGAAAATGTTGTCACAATTTTATTCTATAGAAAATTTTGTTAAAATCGTTTTTTCTATAGACAATGTTGTCATAATTTTAGTTCTATATAAAATTTTGCCAACATTTTACTTCTAAGAAAATTTTGTCAAAATTTTATTTTTATTGAAAATTTTGTTTAAATTGTATTTCTATACATATAAAACGCTTCTGTCGAGTAAATATTGAAAATATCGTCAAAATTTTATTTCTATAGAAAATTGTGTCAAAATTTTATTTCTACAGAAAATTTTGTTAAAATTTTATTTCTATAGAAAATTTCGTCAAAATTTTATTTCTATAGAAAATTTTGCCAAAATTGTATTGCTATGGAAAATTTTGTCAAAATTGTATTGCTATGGAAAATTTTGTCAAAATTTTATTTCCTTAGAAAATTTTGTCAAAATTTTATTTCTATAGAAAATGTTTTCAAAATTTTATTTCTATAGAAAATTTTGTTAAAATCTTTTTTTCTATAGACAATGTTGTCATAATTTTAGTTCTTTAGAAAATTTTGTCAAATTTTACTTCTAAGAAAATTTTGTCAAAATTTTGTTTCTATAGACAATTTTGTCAACTTTTTTTCTATAGAAAATTTTGTCAAAATTTTTATTTCTATAGAAAATTTTGTTAAAATTTTATTTCTTCAAAAAATGTTGTCAAAATTTTATTTCTATAGAAAATTTTGTCAAAATTGTATTTCTATAGAAAATTTTGTCAAAATTTGTATTTCTATAGAAAATTTTGTTAAATTTTTTTTTCTATAGAAAATTTTGTCAAAATTTTATTTCTATAGAAAATTTTGTCAAAATTTTATTTTTATAGACAATTTTTAAATTTTTTATTTCTATAGAAATATGACAAGAATGGTCTATAGAAATAACATTTTGACAAAATTTTCTATATAAATAAAATTTTAACAAAATTTTCTATATAAATAAAATTTTGACAGCATTGTCCATAGAAATAAAATTTTGAGATTTTTTTTTTGAAAGAATTTTTTTTTTTGACAAAATTTTCTTTATAAATAAAAATTTCACAAATTTTTCTATAGAAATAAAATTTTGACAAAATTTTCTATAGATATAAAATTTTGACAAAATTTTCTATATTTATTCTAAAGAAATGTTTTATATCTATATGTAGATCTGAATAGTTCAGATTAAAATATATGTATATGGGAATATAAATTGTTATATATAACCAAAGAAGCGGAGAATTGAAGTAAGGATACATGAAAGACACAATTTACTCTTAAATTTGAGTTTTCCGTGCTAGAGTCTAGGAAACAAATTCTAATTTGTTCGTTTTTCCAGCATTTTTGTTCATTTCCTACTAAAATCTTTTAAAAATGTGTTAACAACAACTTAAATTTCCAAATTCAGGCTCGACTCCAAGTAGAAATTATGCTATGTTTCAAGTGAAAAATGTCTTTATAATAAAGTATTGAAAAACATCTCCTATTTTTGAACGGTTTTTTGCTTTGTACGATTATTTCAGATTTTGATGAAAATTGGTATAGTGCATTTTTTTGTATCGCGCAATTTTAATAAATATTCTGTAGAAAATGTTTTCAAAATTTTATTTCTAAGAAAATTTTGTCAAAATTTTATTTCCTTAGAAAATTTTGTCAAAATTTTATTTCCTTAGAAAATTTTGTCAAAATTTTATTTCTATAAAAAATTTTGTCAAAATTATATATCTATAGATATAAAACACTTCTTTCGTATAAATATAGAAAATTTTGTCAAAATTTTATTTCCTTAGAAAATTTTGTCACAATTTTATTTCTATAGAAAATATTTTCAAATTTTTATTCTATAGAAAATTTTGTTAAAATCGTTTTTTCTATAGACAATGTTGTCATAATTTTAGTTCTATATAAAATGTTGCCAACATTTTACTTCTAAGAAAATTTTGTCAAAATTTTATTTTTATTGAAAATTTTGTTTAAATTGTATTTCTATACATATAAAACGCTTCTGTCGAATAAATATTGAAAATATCGTCAAAATTTTATTTCTATAGAAAATTGTGTCAAAATTTTATTTCTACAGAAAATTTTGTTAAAATTTTATTTCTATAGAAAATTTCGTCAAAATTTTATTTCTATAGAAAATTTTGCCAAAATTGTATTGCTATGGAAAATTTTGTCAAAATTTTATTTCCTTAGAAAATTTTGTCAAAATTTTATTTCTATAGAAAATGTTTTCAAAATTTTATTTCTATAGAAAATTTTGTTAAAATCTTTTTTTCTATAGACAATGTTGTCATAATTTTAGTTCTTTAGAAAATTTTGTCAAATTTTACTTCTAAGAAAATTTTGTCAAAATTTTGTTTCTATAGACAATTTTGTCAACTTTTTTTCTATAGAAAATTTTGTCAAAATTTTTATTTCTATAGAAAATTTTGTTAAAATTTTATTTCTTCAAAAAATGTTGTCAAAATTTTATTTCTATAGAAAATTTTGTCAAAATTTTATTTCTATAGAAAATTTTGTCAAAATTGTATTTCTATAGAAAATTTTGTCAAAATTTGTATTTTTATAGAAAATTTTGTTAAAATTTTTTTTTCTATAGAAAATTTTGTCAAAATTTTATTTCTATAGAAAATTTTGTCAAAATTTTATTTTTATAGACAATTTTTCAATTTTTTATTTCTATAGAAATATGACAAGAATGGTCTATAGAAATAACATTTTGACAAAATTTTCTATATAAATAAAATTTTAACAAAATTTTCTATATAAATAAAATTTTGACAGCATTGTCCATAGAAATAAAATTTTGAGATTTTTTTTTTGAAAGAATTTTTTTTTGACAAAATTTTCTTTATAAATAAAAATTTCACAAATTTTTCTATAGAAATAAAATTTTGACAAAATTTTCTATAGATATAAAATTTTGACAAAATTTTCTATATTTATTCTAAAGAAATGTTTTATATCTATATGTAGATCTGAATAGTTCAGATTAAAATATATGTATATGGGAATATAAATTGTTATATATAACCAAAGAAGCGGAGAATTGAAGTAAGGATACATGAAAGACACAATTTACTCTTAAATTTGAGTTTTTCGTGCTAGAGTCTAGGAAACAAATTCTAATTTGTTCGTTTTTCCAGCATTTTTGTTCATTTCCTACTAAAATCTTTTAAAAATGTGTTAACAACAACTTAAATTTCCAAATTCAGGCTCGACTCCAAGTAGAAATTATGCTATGTTTCAAGTGAAAAATGTCTTTATAATAAAGTATTGAAAAACATCTCCTATTTTTGAACGGTTTTTTGCTTTGTACGATTATTTCAGATTTTGATGAAAATTGGTATAGTGCATTTTTTTGTATCGCGCAATTTTAATAAATATTCTGGTATTGCGCTTATTTACTAGCTGATCTCTTAAAATCTGAAATAAAAATTAAACAATTTTTTTAAACTACAAAATTTTAAAATTTCATTGAAATTTACAAAAAAAATATTTAATTGGATCCAAAGATTTTGACCTTCCCTTAACTATTTTGGTATTGATTCCGAACCATAGATGCGGCTTCTTTAAAATAAAGAAATTTTTAAGCGACCTATCTGGCTTTAAATCTAGGACCAAGAAAATTACAATTAAGATACAGATCTCATTTATCAAATTTTCATTTTCTTTTCGCGGTTTATTAATAAAGGTACTCACGTATAAACAAATGCCAATTTAAAAATCCAAATTATAACGCATACTTCAAAGAAATAAATGTTTTCATAATTCAAAACAAAAAAAACTTTAAACCAAAGACGCTAAATGCTCAAAATAAGTCTTAGCCTATATTTGAAGTGTTTTTATCTTAAATCTAAAGCTTCAATATTTCAGTTAATTTAAGAACAATTTCTTTAAATCGAAAATGTGTTTCTTTATTTATTAGCCTTAGTTCAAAGACATGCGACTTTAACGGAGGTATGCAAAGTTACAAAATTTGTGTCCTAAATTTAATGAAAAAATTTTTGAAGCTAAGATTATAAACTTTGCATTAATTACAATTTTAAATGCGAGCTAATTGGACATGAAGATTAAGGAATTGGTATTATTATTCTATTGAAAAGAAAATGCCAGATACCGATCTTACAAGCCTGACTATACATATGTTTCAGTGTTGGCTAATCCACATTTCCATAGTCTTTAGTAAGATCTGCTAATTTCTTATGGCAATTACACACGAGAATCATTTCTCCCAAGTTGAATCATTTTTTCACCACCACTGTGCATCTTCTTCTCATATAGCTACAATCCCTTAACTTTATTTTAATTAAAATTTTATTATTTTAAAGAAATTTGTCCTTAATATTTTGTAAATTCGCAAAATATAGGTTGCGTAATCTTTAATATCACGTAAATATTTTTTTCAGTGTAGTCAAGATACAAAAGGTCAAAAAATTTAAAGACGATTTTATTCATTTTGAAGAATTTTTCAGAATTATTAAATTAAAATTGACCTTAGTCAAACAAAATTTTCTTTTTTGTTAAGGTTCCCAACTTTAGGTCGAGTCAGTTAACTATAAGGACAAGCCGACTTCATTGAAAAGTTTGTCGACTTTTGAACAAAAAAAAAACTTTATATTAAAGAAATGCGTCTTCTATACTAAGCTAAGCAATATTCACATTCGTATTTTAAGTGCATGAAATCTTTGGCTTCACGAGAACATTTTTTCGGTGTAAATAAACTTATTGGACGATGATTGATTGTAACCGGGAATTTTTCTTCAATCGTGGTGTGGTGAATTTGAAAAGAATATATATGATTTTTTTTCTACACTGAAAAAAAAACATGCCCGGTTTTAAAGATTTTGTCTTTACTTTAAAAATGTTGGTATTGATTTCGAGCCAAAGAAGCGGTGAATAAAAGTAAGGATACTTTTAAGACACAATTCTTTTTTAAATTTGGGCTTTGTGTACTTGCTTCTAGGAAGCAAATTTTAATTTTTCGCTTTTTAAGCTTTTTTTTCATCATACGCTATAAAAGTCCTTTAAAAACGAGTTAACGACAACTTTATTTTCCAAATTAAGACTCCAGTAGAAATTATGCTATGTTTCAAGTAAAAAACGTCTTTAAAATAAAGTGTTGAAAAACATGACCTATATTTGAACGATTTTTTGCTTTGTAGTCAAGATGCAATAAAACAACAAATTCAAAGACAATTTCATTAAATTTAAAGAATTTTTCAGAGTTATTAAAGTCAAGTAGACCTTAGCCCAAACATTTTTGCTTTCATATTATGATACTCATTTTTAAGTGAACTTACTTAATTATAAGGACAATACGACTTCACGGAAAAGTTTATCGACTTTTGGACAAGGAAAAAAACTTTATATTGGAGAAATGCGTCTTCTATGCTAAGCTAAATTTGTATTCGTATTTTAAAGTCATGAAATCTTTGACTTCACGACAATATTTTTTTCAGTGTACCAGCTTTTTATTACCCCAAATGTTTGTCGGTAATTGTTTCTCCCAAAAAAATATGTTTTAAAACTTTTAGATATGGTTAAATATCGTTAAAAAGCTACAAAAACAAATATTAACAAATAATCAATTAAATATTTGGTGATGCAAACAAGCTATTTGTCTATCGAGTTCTGTATTAGTTCTGTACTTCAAAAATGCACAATGGTAAAAAGATAATGAATAACTCTGGAATATTTCAAGAATAGAGAAGCATGTATTTGCACACTCATGAAACATGCAAATGATTCTCACTTTTAAATTCTAAGACATTTATACATTTATATACTGAGCGGTTTAGACTTAGTTCAATTCATTTTTTATGGGACCTAAACTTTGTTATATATCGTCGAGGTGTTACCAATTAAACCAAGCATACTTATTGTGTGGAAATAATTATTATTGATTCAAATGACAAAAATGTGGGAATATAATCTACATTTCAGAATTCATTTATTTTTGCTTGACATCACCACACTGAAAAAACAGTGAACCCACCAGGAAGAAAACTTTTGATTAATTTTAGAAAATTTTGAATATTTTTAGAAATTTTTAACTAAACAGTATTACAATCGCTGGCATCACGCCAATATCACAAAAATAAGTAAAAATTTTTCGACAAATTCAAGAGAATTTATTAGACATAAATAATGTTTTTCACATTTTAAAGAAAATTTTGTAGTTTGAAGGAAAAAATTGGAGTTCAAAATTGCAAGAATGTCTTTAGTGACATACGAAGTTCATGATGGACGCTTTTGTATAAAAATTTAAAAATTTGAAAAAATAATGAACTATTTTATGACAAATACGAATTTAGTAAATCTCTATCCTTAACTTGTGTATAATTTTTTCCCATCTTTTAGTTCATTTAACTAACGTACGCAAAAAATTATTAGAGTAAATAAAACTTTCACCAAATATAATAAGTTCATGAACTAAAATATAGTTAAATTGGCTTTAGTGAAATAGTGAGTACACTTTTTTTTGCGTGCACCTTTTGCCTTGACTAAACTGAGAAAAATATTAAGATATTACGAAGGATTGTGCAATATAAATTTTAGGCCACGAAATTTACCCAATATTAAAGACAAATTTATATAAAATAAAGAAATTTTTTATTAAAAGAAAATTTTGTAATATTTGCTTAAAATTTTTTTCCTAAAATTTTGGCCACGAATCTTTTAATTTGTGTCCCTCCGTTAAAGTCGTATGTCTTTTGACTAAGGTAAAATTACGTTAAAATAACAAAAAACAGTTTTGATTTAAGGAAATAATCTTTAAATTAACTGAGATATTGAATCTTTGGATTGAAGATAAAAAAGCTTAAAATTGGCTCTAAATTTTTTATGAAATCTGTATCCTAATTTTAACTTTATTTTAAAACGAGATAAAAATGTTATTATTTTAAAGACGACGCATCGGAATCGATATGGAAATCCTTAAGGAAAGGTCAAAATCCTTGGATCCAAGTAAACTTTTTGACTACGCCAAAGTTATATTTTCACTGAAAAAAATTATTTCTTTGTATTTAAAGATTATTATTTTTTACGAAATTTTCCACAGCCCAAATAAATTTTCCTTTTTATAACCTTCACCACTACTGTGGTACAGGGTATAATAAGTTTGTGCATTTGTATGTAACGCCAAGAAGGAAAAGTCTGAGACCGATCGTCTTAGAATTAAATTCTGAGTCGATTTAGTGATGTCCGTCTGTCTGTCTGGCTGTCTGTCTGTCTGTCCGTCCGTCCGTCTGTCTGTCTGTCTGTTCATGTATTTTTGTGCGCAGGGTCGTTTTTTGGGACAAAGACAATCGCAATTGATTTTGGAAAAAAACGGTTCAGATTTAGATATAGCTGTCATATATATTTATCCCCGATCTGGTCATAATTGGCGTGTTTATCAACCGATTTTCTTCAAATTCCGTACATCCGCATTTTGTATGAGTCTCGAAAAACTTGCAAAATATCAGCCAAATCGGTTCAGATTTAGATACAGCACCCAAATATATCTTTCGTCCGATTTAGACTCATATGGCAACAGAGGCCAAAGTTTACTACCAATTTTCGTGAAATTTTGCATAAAGAGTAGAATTGACATTCTACCAATGCTTGGTAAATTTGATTGAAATCGGTTCAGATTTGGATATAGCTCCCATATATATCTTTCGTCCGATTTGAACTTATATGGTCTCAAAAGCCAGAGTTTTGCCGTGATTTAGTTCAAATTTTGCACAAGGAGTACGTTTAACAGTATCAGTATTAAACTCCCATTTACGTGAAATTTTGCAAAGAGATAACAGAATTATTATTCTAACTATGCATGTCAAATTTAGTCGAAATCGGTTCAGATTATATATAGCTCCCGTTATATGTACACCAGAGTTGGGAAAATATGGTAGACTATTTCATATTTTAGACCCATTTTCAATGGGATTTTCCTCCAATTGACTGCATAGTTTCCACGGAGAATATATTTAATATAATATTCAAGTTTGATCTAATTTGGTTCAGAATTAGATAAAGCCGCCATATATTCGTTTTTCCGGTTTATACAAATATGGCCAAAATTCTCACACTTTACACAAAATTCTGTGATAATTTCCCCATATCTTAGTTATATCCTAGACACTGTAATGTCAGACTTTCCACAGAACGGTTGAGTTTTAAATAAGGCTCCAAGTCACCCGACTTGACCAAATAATATATCACAACCCACACTTGACCACATATCTTTTCAAGATCTAACCAATATTCTTGTCAAATCGTCACTGCTGAGTAGCAAAAGTTGTAAATGTTACTCAAATTGTCCTATATCTCGAATACATAAGTATCGCCTGATAAATCGCAAATGCTCTTTTGTACAATTGACACAAAATTTCTCTCGCTTCATATTTCCCATATTTTTTATTAACATTGTGTTTCATTCCAGGGCGTTAGCCGATTTCAATTTTAATTCTAGAGATTTTGTAGAAGTACAAAAAATTGTCTCCATTATAAGTATTTGTATCTGAAAATGCAAACCTTTATATAGCTCCCAGCAAATTTGAAGTAGTTGAGATGGTAACACAAATGCTGGTCTACATGGTGGTGAAGGGTATAATATAGTCGGCCCCGCCCGACTTTAGACTTTACTTACTTGTTTTTTTTGAGTATGTCTCAAACTTTTTATGAACTAAACGTGCGAAAATTCAAATAAATTGTACTCCAAATTTTGAGATTGTTACAAAACGTTGTTAAAACCAGGAAAATTTAATGCCCTGGTGTACTTTTTAATTGCAAATCACGAAATTACACCCTCTCATAGAGGAAAAAATGAACTAAAATTAAAGAACCAAATTGGGAATCGCTCGAAAATTATCTTCTGCTTTAGTTTATATTGAACTTATGTGTACGGTCATTGAACTTTATAGATACATTTAGTTCATAAAATGTTTGAAACATACTCAAAAAAGGAAGATTTAATTGGACTGCGGAAAAAAATAATAAAATTTAACTACAAGCAAATAATTTTTTTTTTCAATAAAAAAAGTTATATTTATCATAAGTTTAACTACGGATTTTGATTCTGTTTAGCAACCTGAAGTTGGTATCGGCTAACTTGTATGTATGTATGTATATATTAAAGAATAAAACGTCTTTTTTAATTATATATTCTAAAAACTTTAATATGTTTATGTTAAAATAGAACACTAAATAAAATATCATTAGCAACGACTGATCTCTTTCCGACAAGTGAGTCATGCCATCACTTTAAAATATTCCCCATATATTTATTACATCGTTTTACACATTTCCTCTGTGATTGTCGTCTAGTCGCGTCTAAATCTAACACTTAAGATTTATGATATCTCTTCTGGTTTCCATTGTAATGCTATTATGGCCTTAGCACGTGTCTAATATCTACGATATTTACGTATCTCAAGTTGCCGATTAGTTATTTTCCGAAATCACCATAGCCAACTAGACTAATGAAACACGTGCCGACGTCGCTGGCAACGACCAGCGATCAGAAAATTTATACGATCATTAAACAAATCGTTAAACTAGAAACGATTGGCTAATCAATGAATTTTAATCGAGCATGTTGATCAAGTGGCGCTAAGCAACCACCCCCCTTGAAGATTGATAAACAAATCAATAAATCAATTAAAAATAGTTGAAATATTTCTATCATCTATTTACCCTACACATTGAAGTGCGACAGAATATGCTGATTACAACATGTAAACAATAACAGGGATGTAGGTGGGGAAGCCGAGGCCCTGGGAACAACTACGTTTAATTATATTTAATTTAGCCCTTTCACCACCGAACGAAATCCATTATCAAAAACTTTAGTTTTCTTTTTATACCCCAAAAGCACATAGTGGTTAGGGTACAATAACTTAGATCTGAAAATAAATGTACCTACACAGAAGAAAATTTTTACGTGATATTAGAGATTACGTAACCTAAAGTTTAGGATGTACAATATAATTACGAATAATGGACTTTTCACGGTACGTAGGGAGCCAGAATTGAAATATGGGGGTCGCTTATATGGGGGCTATATACAATTATTGATATGGACCAATTTTTGTGTGATTGGGGATCGATTTATCTGAGGGCTATATATAACTATAGACCGATATGGACCAATTTAGGCATGGTTGTTAACGGCCATATACTAGCACAATGTACCAAATTTCAACTGACTCGCATGAAATTTGCTCCTCCATGAGGCTCCAAAACCAAATCTCGGGATCGGTTTATATGGGGGCTATATATGATTATGGACTGATATGGACCACTTTTGCCATAGTTGTTAAATACCATATACTACCACCACGTACCAAATTTCAACCAGATCGGATGAATTTTGCTTCTCCAAAAGGCACCGGAGGTCAAATCTGGGAATCGGTTTATATGGGGGCTATATATAATTATGGACTGATATGAACCAATTCCTGCATGGTTGTTGGATACCATATACTAACTTCAGGTACCAAATTTCAATCGAATGGGATGAATTTTGCTCTTCCAAGAGGCTCTGGAGGTCAAATCTGGGGATCGGTTTATATAGGGCCAATATATAATTATGGGCCGATTTCGACCAATTTTTGCATGGGTGTTTGAGGCCATATATTAACACCACGTACCAAATTTCAACTAAATCAGATGAATTTTGGTCTTCCAAGATGCTCCGGAGGTCAAATCTGGTGATCGGTTTATATGGGGGCTATATATAATTATGGACCGATGTGGACCAATTTTTTGCATTGTCATTAGAGACCATATATTAACATTATGTACCAAATTTCAGCCGGATTGGTTTATATGGGGGCTATATATAATTATTGACCGATGTGGACCAATTTTTGCATGGTTGTTAAAGACCATATACTGACACCATGTACCAAATTTCAGCCGGATCAGATGAAATTTGCTTCTCTTAGAGGCTCCGCAAGCCATATCGGGGGATCGGTTTATATGGGGGCTATATATAATTATGGACCGATGTGGACCAATTTTTGCACGGTTGTTAGAGACCATATACTAACACCATGTACCAAATTTCAGCCGTATCGGATGAAATTTGCTTCTTTTAGAGGATTCGCAAGCCAAATTTGGGGGTCCGTTTATATGGGGGCTATACGTAAAAGTGGGCCGTTATGGCCCATTTGCAATACCATCCGACCTACATCAATAACAACTACTTGTGCAAAGTTTCAAGTCGATAGCTTGTTTCGTTCGGAAGTTAACGTGATTTCAACAGACGGACGGACGGACGGACATGCTCAGATCGACTCAGAATTTCACCACGACCCAGAATATATATACTTTATGGGGTCTTAGAGCAATATTTCGATGTGTTACAAACGGAATGACAAAGTTAATATACCCCCCATCCTATGGTGGAGGGTATAAAAATTTGAAGCTATGATCATAAACTTTATTTTAACTAAAATTGCATTATTTTAAAGAAATTTGTCCTTAATAGTTTAAAAATTTCGCATCCTAAAATTTAGGTTGTGTAATCTTTAATTTCGCGTAAATATTTTTTTCAGTGTATGCTTGTAAAATCGCCACTGCTAAGTAGCACAAATTGTAAATATTACTCAAATTGTCCTATATCTCGAATAGATATATGTATCGCCCGATAAATTATAAATGCTATTTTGCACAATTGCATTAAAATTGCTCTAACTTTATATTTGTTACATAGTTTTTACAAACATTCTGCTTCATCCCAGGGCGTTCGACGATTTAAATTTTAATTCTAGAGATTTTGTAAAAGTATAAAAAGTTGTCTCCAAATCGGGCAAGATGTAAATATTTGTATATGGGAATATAACCCTTCATAAAAACTCCCAACAAATTTTGAAGGAGTTGAGATGGTAACACAAAGTTTACATTGTGTACTTTGTGGTGAAGGGTATAATATAGTCGGCCCCGCCCGACTTTAGACTTTACTTGTTTAACAATAAATTTTTGTTTGAGAGCAGGCTTACACAAAGTGCACAAGACCAAGCTCGCATTGTCATGAATACATGCTAAGTCGCGTATTTTTTTGTACTGGTTGTATTTTACAAATTCTAACAAAGCTCATGATGTATTTTGTAGTGAATTATATAAAGTATTTTAAAAAAAATTTTCTTACTACCTATTTACCTTTGAAGACGAATGCCCCATGAAATTTCTCGTAGAAGGATATCTTTTTTTTTAACATTTTGACGACACTTTACTTAGTAAATAGGTGTATTTTGAATATGAATTCTCAAGAAAAACTTACTTTTATCGAGCGGTTAATTCTTCGTCATTAAACGGTTAAATCGGGTTTCAGAGTTTCTATAAAATTGATTGAAAATTGATTGGTAAATGTAGATTTTACAACGGAAATACGAAATGAGACGTATATGTCCCATTCGTCGTCAAAGGGTTAAATACCTATGTCATATATTTCCATTATGTCTAGCTAGTCATTGGACACTGGCGCCACATAATTTGCGTCTACAGTGTTAATGCTCTTGATATGTCTGGTGAGTTTTTTGTGCCATGTTTGATTTTATATAAGAATTGGCGATGTGTCCAAATTATGGAAAATGATGCTGTTAGCACAATTCGCGATCGAGTTAAAAAGGTTCAAGTGGCTTTACCTTAGTACACGCAGAGAAAAATTAATATGATAGGCTGATGATAATAATGATAATAATAATAAGTAGTTACCTTAATACTTTTATTTTAATTATTCACTTTTATTTTCATACCCTCCACCATAGGATGGGGGTATATTAACTTTGTCATTCCGTTTGTAACACATCGAAATATTGCTCTAAGACCCCATAAAGTGTATATATTCTGGGTCGTGGTGAAATTCTGAGTCGATCTGAGCATGTCAGTCCGTCCGTCCGTCCGTTGAAATCACGCTAATTTCCGAACGAAACAAGCTATCGACTTGAAACTTGGCACAAGTAGTTGTTATTGATGTAGGTCGGATGGTATTGCAAATGGGCCATATCGGTCTACTTTTACGTATAGCCCCCATATAAACGAACCTCCAAATTTGGCTTGCAGACCCTCTAAGAGAAGCAAATTTCATCCGGTCCGTCTGAAATTTGGTACATGGTGTTAGTATATGGTATCTAACAACCATGCAAAAATTGGTCCACATCGGTCCATAATTATATATAGCCCCCATATAAACCGATCTCCCGATTTGGATTTCGGAGCTTCTAAGAGAAGCAAATTTCATCCGATCCAGCTTAAATTTGGTACATGGTGTTAGTATATGGTCTTTAATAACCATGCAAAAATTGGTCCACATCGGTGAATAATTATATATAGCCCCCATATAAACCGATCACCAGATTTGACCTCCGGAGCCTCTTGGAAGACCAAAATTCATCTGATTCAGTTGATATTTGGTACGTGGTGTTAATATATGGCCTCAAACACCCATGCAAAAATTGGTCGAAATCGATCCATAATTATATATAGCCCCCATATAAACCGATCCCCAGATTTGACCTCCAGAGCAACTTGGAAGAGCAAAATTCATCCGATTCGGTTGAAATTTGTACGTGATGTTAGTATACGGTATCCAACAACCATGCATGAATTGGTTCATATCAGTCCATAATTATATATAACCCCCATATAAACCGATCCCCAGATTTGGCTTTCGGAGCTTCTAAAAGAAGCAAATTTCATCCGATCCAGCTGAAATTTGGTACATGGTGTTAGTATATGGTCTTTAATAACCATGCAAAAATTGGTCCACATCGGTGAATAATTATATATAGCCCCCATATAAACCGATCACCAGATTTGACCTCCGGAGCCTCTTGGAAGACCAAAATTCATCTGATTCAGTTGATATTTGGTACGTGGTGTTAATATATGACCTCAAACACCCATGCAAAAATTGGTCGAAATCGATCCATAATTATATATAGCCCCCATATAAACCGATCCCCTGATTTGACCTCCAGAGCAACTTGGAAGAGCAAAATTCATCCGATTCGGTTGAAATTTGTACGTGATGTTAGTATATGGTATCCAACAACCATGCATGAATTGGTTCATATCAGTCCATGAATTGGTTCATATCAGTCCATGGTAGTATATGATATTTAACAACCATGCCAAAAGTGGTCCATATCAGTACATAATCATATATAGCCCCCATATAAACCGATCCCGAGATTTGGTTTTGGAGCCTCTTGGAGGAGCAAATTTCATCCGAGTCAGTTGAAATTTGGTACATTGTGCTAGTATATGGCCGTTAACAACCATGCCTAACTATGTCCATATCGGTCTATAGTTATATATAGCCCTCAGATAAATCGATCCCCAATCACACAAAAATTGGTCCATATAAAGTTCATAATTGTATATAGCCCCCATATAAGAGACCCCATATTTCAATTCTGGCTCTCTACGTACCGTGCAAAAGTCCATATCGATTCGTAATTATTTGTAGACTTACCTATGCATACTTTTTTGTCTAATATATAACACGTATGGACTAACTAACAATTTAGAAAGCGATGTTAAGAAGTTTTAAGATACCACAACCCAATTAATTCCATTGTGGATGACAGTCTTTCGTAGAAGTTTCTACGCTATCCATGTTGGAGGGTACATAAGATTCGGCCTGGCCGAACTTACGGCCATATATACTTGTTATATTTGGGATTACGTTACGCATATACAATACAACTCTAATAATGAGTATTCCTCTTCTGGTTGACTAACGAGTTAAGGCCCTCAGTCCATACGGCCCTGTTTTGAATAGAATACCTCTTCAATCGATTATCATGTACACTAATCTTAACATGAGTTAAGACGAGTCTTTTTTTCTCGAATTTATTTAAATCAATGGCGCACTTTTTCAATGACAATGCCGGTTGTTATTATTACAATGATCTGACTCAACAATTGTCGTTGTTTTGCGCTTTGCTCTATTGTTAAACGTGAGGGTTTTAGTGAACAATAACAATGATGTCGTTCAATAATATTGCATTTTTTTGTGTATTTTGTTTACATCTTACGCAAAATGTTGTTAGCACTGCAAAAATGAGATCCAAAAGATAAATACGAGTAGATCAGATGAATACTTACACTCAAAAAAAAAAAAAAAAAAACTTAGGATCCAAAAATTTTGAACTTGCTTAAGGATTTTTGACTTATTTGGCTTAAAATCTACAGTCAATATTGGTATATGTTAGAGATCTCATTTATCGAATTTTCATTCTCTCTCTCTCTAAAATATAACAGAAAGTAAAAATGTTTGTTTAACTCCAAAAAAATGTAAACCAAAGATGTAAAATTCACAAATTAAGTCATACCTTATGTTTGAAAAGTGAATCTAAAGACTCTATATAGCAATTTAATTTAAAGACGATTTCTTTAAATGAAAAACATTTTTATTTAGTTTTTTTGCCTTAGTTCAAAGACATACGACCTTAATGGATGAATGGACTCTCCAAAATGTGTGTCCTAACTTTAATACAAATATTTTTTTAAGCAAGAATTATAAACTTTATTTTAATTAAAATTTCATTATTTTGTCCTTAATATTGTGTATTTTGCGCATCCTAAAATTAAGGTTGCGTGATCTTTAATATCACGAAAATATTGTTTTCAGTATAGCTATTGCCTTTACACAGGGAGGATTCTCTTTTTAAAAAGAATGTTACGTTGTTATTTTAATAGAACCATATTTCAGTGTATTAAAAATAGCATGTCAACGTTTTTATTCCCACCTACACACAAAAAATTGTTTTTCTTATTCAATTACGAAATTAATTGAGACAATTAATTTTTTAATTGAAATGTCTTCAATCACAGAAATGATAGTATCAATTTAAACAATTAATTGAAGGTCAATTAAAAAAGAATTGATACAATTAAAAAATTTATTGATACTATTAATTTTTGTGATTGATTTTTGTTTCAATTAAATAATTTTTTAAATCAAATAAATTTTTAATTAAATTTTTTAAACTAAATTAAGACTTTTATTAGAAAAATTGCAGTGAATTTTTTTCTGTGTACCACCCAGCAAAAAAAAAGCGTCGCCAAAAATGTAATGAAAATGTTCTTTTTGGATCCGGAAGTGGTGCAAAATGGGCCCAGAAGCGATGAATTTAACATGGGCTTGTCATAGGGAGGATGCTTACCATTTCAACATCCGTTGCAATGAATTTGCATCAATTCTTAAGGTATGAAGCGAAGACAGTGTTTTGGATGTGAGCAGGGTTGGCCTGTCACAAACTGTGACTTTTGCGACATACATTTGCGACGGTATAATACGTATGTCGCAAAAGTCGTAAACCTACTGTAGAAAACCAAATTTTGAATAGAAGAAATCCTGAACATTTTTTAATTTAGTTTGACAGCATTCGCTGTGAGTTTCTGCAGAAATTTGTGAAAGTTTTCCCATGGTCAAGCCTATTTTATTTGGTGGTATCGAAATTCCCGTTGGTGAGTGTTCAAAATACCTTGGGGTTATATTGGACAGGAGACTGAACTTAAAGCTAAGAAAGGACGAGAAAATCCACGGTTACCCAGTACTCGTGCAAAAGGCAATAGGGAAAATGTGGGGACTAAAACCGAAAATTGTGAACATTCCTAAGAATTGAAACTTCTTCGCACATACCATCGTCTTGAATATCATCGAATTCGCTGCCTAGCTGACGCGACTAAAGTATTTTCAGTTTGCGACTTTTGTTACTTTTTCTACATTTACGACGCGTATGTGACGTTTGCGACGTTTACAACTTTGCGACAGTCGCAAACCTAAAACAGTTTGATACAGACCATCTCTGGATGTGAGTTGAAAAATTTTGTGATATTTTGCCAAATAAAAACTTTTTATAATTTTTTTAAGATTTTAAATGCATTCTAACGCTCGTCTGAAACACTTGACCCCAACTATTTTCAAAAATTCGCAATTTTTCTAGAATGAATTCAGAAAATTTGTCGAAAAAATTTAAATAATTTCCATCATTTTATTCATTCCTACTCTGTTTTTAACCTGTTTGAAACAAAAAAAGTTAAAATTACACATAAAAAATTGAACTTACTGTGTAGTTAAAATAAAAAACATTTTTGGAAGTGCTTTTAAAATTGTGCCTTTAGAACAACTTCCAAATGTTTTGTAATGTACTGCCTGAGCATTAAATAGAAATTCGGACTCTTGAGTGAAATCTCAAGAGTTTTAAAACCTCTATCCAGTCTTTAAGTAATTTGTATTACTACCTACGGATGCTACGAAATTAGAGACGAGGGGAGCCATAAATTAGCTAGCTATCAGCCGGAATTGGGGGAGTTCTTGTCTCCCATTTCATAGCATATGTTGCATTACAATTTTTATATAGACTCCCGAAATTAAATTTTCCTAATTAATCTAAATGGACCAAAGTTACCAACAATAAAAAAACGCAAAACCCCTATGTTGGAAACATGAGAATATGAGAAAAAATTAGCAAAGTCGAGACCCAGAATGTCAATTAGTATGAACCCTAAGATGTTATAGAGTCCGCGTCTCTTTACCCTCACCTGCCATGCCCTAGTGACGCCAGTATCATTTTTCTAGGGGCCCACAAAGTAAATTAGGTTTAACTCATTCACCCACGCAAGAAGTCAAAATAAATTTAGCTATCCATATTCATTTGAACGAAATAGAATTTTATTTAAATCATAATTAACTTCGTAAGCCTATGATCACTACCTTAATTAATAAAATTCATATAAATTTTTGTTTCCTATCCTAACATCGTGACAGGGAAATTTCAGATTAAAATTTAAATACATTTTTCGTTATATGACCATTCATTAAATTGAAATTTTCAACACTTCATGTAGCTTGTCAAATAAATCATTGTTAACAATAATCACTTTTTAATGATAAGCGACGAGACGCACTTTCAAGAAAATTCAAGAAAAAAACAAAAAGTTGTAATATTAGAATACTATAAACAAAGAACAATTCAAAATTTACCATAATATGAGAAAGATGTAATTTCGCTTTCAATGACAACAAACTATAAATATTAGTACTATTTTCTTTCAACAATTTTCACTTTCAATATTTGTTCTTAATATATATGTATTTTCAAAAAGAAACTCCTCAATTACTTATGAATATAATTTTCGAGATTTACTTATTTACCGTTTGGTGTCTTGAATAAAAAAAAAAGAAAAAAAAAAGTGTGCTGGGTATACTAGTCAGAATGACAAAGTAGAAAGCAATTTCTTCCAAATTATTTAGCAAAACAAATAATACAAAATTTTTGATCTAGATTCGGGCATACGGAGAAGACGAAATATCGTAAAACTAATAACGATGATTAATGAAAAAAAAAACAGTTACCGCGAAGGTAGTATTATGACAAATTGTGAATGAAAGGGAGTATGTGATATTACAGCGCCAGCATTTACAACAACATTATTCAAAGTGCCATGAGCGTAAGATTAAATTTTACGCGAGAATTATGAATAGAGTGAAAACATGAATGAAAAAGCTGAATGAAAACGAATGAAGAGGTAAGGGGAAACATAGTTGGAGACTTTTTATTACATGCTACAAAAACAATTCGAGAGTAGATTTTGCTCTCTCAATAAGCACTCGTAGTGCATAACTTATGTGATGGGTCCCCCTTACCTTTTCATTGTGATCTTTCTGGTTTTTTTTTTTGTTTCTATGTAAAAAAAAATTAAATATGCATGAAATGTGTACACTCACCCAAACATAGATTTCGACGACGATGAGGCCTCAGCGGTTCAAAATACAGATGTTTGCTGGTTAAGCTAAATTAAAGTGTTTTCAATAAAAATTTAATATATATAATTTCTGCTTTAAGTTTTCACCATTCACTAAATTCTTGCTCAATAAAATTTTTAGTATATACCGAACATTATCCAATTATAGACTACAAATTTACGTTTCTATCGCCAGGTCTTCATTGTTTTCAGCAATCCGGACACGACGGTTTTTTTTTATAAATTTTCTTAATTAATCTCCATTCCACATCCACTTTTCATAGTTTAGCTTTTAAAAATCGAGGTTTTCTTATTTTTTTTTTCTTAATTTCGGTGGAGCCAGAGATATGCCCGGTTTAAAATCTCGCTAGTAACTATTCTGCCGTCTACGTTTTCCTCTTACTTCTGCTGCTTTCAATCAAGAATCTGGAGTGTGCAGGCACTTTACGTTCCTTGGAGAATTGACCTCCCCCCCTTCATCCGTAGAGACTTTTTTTCTTTTAACACTGATCTCAATGATGATAAGGCGGGGTGATTGATAACTTATGGTTGCCTACAGAGAACTAATTCACTTGTTAATTTAACACCGTTCATTTGATTTTGAATGTCTTACCAACTTTTCTGATAGTTTCCTTATTTATGATTATGGGAGTCCTTATGCGGATCCTTATAGATATGAAAAAGGTTCGAGGAAATCCTGCACCGTTTCGAGAGTATTTTGTTTTTTTTTTCTGGGTATAAAAAAATTATGGATCGTTCTTCGTCCAAAACCTCACAAACTGCAGTAGCCAGAAACAGGATTCCCAGTCCATCAGGACCAAGAAAATCTCCTTACTCGAGAACCTTGTGCGAAAAGGTTTTCCTATGAAATTTATTCCGTATAAAAAAAGTACTCGCAAAACAAACACTAAATCATAAATACCTGTCTAGTAATTTAAACTAAACACAATTGAAAATATATATTAAAAATTTAAGAAATTTTTAATATATTTTTGAACGGATGTCACGAGATTTAGAGTAATGTAAAACTTATAAATTCAGCGTCAACTTAGCTCAAGACCCGAAACAAAAAGGAAGTCAACGTATGACTTTAGTACATAATCAACCTCGTGCTTGGGGGATCGAGTTTCGACCAGCCTAAATAATCGATTAAACAAGTACAGAAAGTACCTGCTGTTTTGCTGGCCACAGATGTACAAAAAAGGTACCATATCTGTGATGATAAAATTGTACCATAGAGTGCAATCAAATTCGTGGGGCCTTTACAAGTCTTCGGTGATTTTGTCCTCAAACAATATTGAGATAATACATCCAATTGCAAGGTATTATTTCATCGAATCGATTTAAAATCCTTTTGCAACAATCAAGAGCTTATGCTGCTGTTATGTATGCAAACGTGTATTCACTTGAATAGTAGCAACTTTATACCTTAGCAACATGTCGCTTAATATAGGTATAAGAAACCTTTCACAAAAAAAAAAAGAATTAAAATGTCCTCTACCAAAATTTATCCAAGGAAAGAAAAAAAAATCACGATAAATCATAAAAAGCAAATATTGCATCAGAGTCATAAGCATTATCCTAATAATTCGTGGAATTATTTCCGAGTGGAAATATGTCATTACAAAACTGGATAATATGCCTCTAAGAGAAGCATATTAGCCAGAAAAAGACATATTTTCGATTGCATGCAATTTTCTCGTTACTTGTCAGGGCCGTATGTCTTTAGCATGGTAGGTACCAATCACTCTACCATCGATGTCTTCCAGGATGTAATAGTGGTTACCACATTTCTCTCTGATTCGGGCCTTGACAAACAAAGGTGCCAGTTTCGCATTAAAACGCTTTTCCATGCTGCTCTGGACAAAGTTTCGTCTCAGAACTTCTTGTCCTACAAAAAAATTTGGTACTCTGGTGCGCAAATTATAACGCTGTTGGTTCTGGTCATATGCGTCCTTCATATGTCTTTGAACCTCTTTACGAATTATCTGTAAATTATCGTCCCTAGACAACTGATAAATTGGCTCGTTAAGCATTCCGATACCCCTTAGAATATGATATTCAGATCCATGGGTTATCATATCTATTCCGAATAGCACATGGTATGGAGAGGTCTGTATTGCTTCATGTCGTGAGTTACGAAGACTACAGCTAATGGCACTAATATTCTCATCCCACCTAGTATGATCTTTTTTTAAATAGGCCCTAATCCCCGCTAGTATAGAGCGGTTTACGCGTTCGGAGGCATTACTTTGCGGTGAATATACCGCGGTATATATATGTTTAATGCCCAATGAAGTAAAAAATGCATTGATGTCATTGGCCCTAAATTGAGAACCATTATCACTTATAATCACTTCAGGGACACCATAGCAATGAAAAATTTGCTTTTCCAAGAAATCCATAATGACCCTAGAGGTGAATTTTCGAAGCGGCTGTAACCATTGAAATTTGGACAGGTGGTCCAACACAATGAGAATGCCAATATTCCCATTCTTACTGCGCGGATAGGGTCCTAGGAGATCCACATAGAGCCTTTGAAAAGGTCTCTCTGAGCGTGGCTGATTGCCCATTTCCGGTTTCATTACAAAATTGGGTGCCTTGGTGGTTTTGCACACATCACAGTTTCGAACAAAATTCCGCACCTCACATACAAGACCTGGCCAAAAGAATAACCTTTTCAATAAGTCTATGGTTTTCGACATACCCCCATGTGAAGCAACTGGTAGGTTGTGGTAGCGGGCAATGAGGTCTTTACGCAAACCCCCTGGCACCCACAACTTCCAGCAATTGTCCTCATCTTCGGTATCACCATTATAATGTCGGTTTCTGATATAAACAAATTGGTCAATCACCCGTATATCCGGATATTTCTCTTGATTGGAACTAATTCTTTTCCGAAGAGCAACGTATTCATCGCTCTGAAAACATGGTGATTGCAAATCAATATTAGGCACAGACACTTCATCCAAAGCTGTGATTTCTTCGCCATACATTCTAGATAGAGCATCGGGTACGATGTTATCCTTACCTTTCCTGTGGCTTATGGTAAATTTAAATGCCTGTAATTTGAGGACCCATCTCGCAAGTCTGCCCGAAAGATTCGGTTGCCTCATGAGCCACACAAGACTCGAGTGATCAGTTATCACTTCGAATTCTTGGAGCTCAAGATAGCACCGAAATCTTTGGATGGCCTCTACTGCAGCAAGACATTCCCTTTCAGTTATACTATAATTCCTTTGGGCCGCATTCAGTTTTTTACTCATGAAGGCCACTGGCCTTTCACAACCCTCATTATCCAACTGGACTAGCACAGCGCCTATACCATAGTCGCTGGCGTCGCAGTGGAGATAAAATTTCCGTGAGAAGTCTGCATTGACTAGCACTGGAGCTGAACATAAAAGAGATTTTATTTTATCGAAGGCTTCCTGAGCGCTAGGTGTCCACACAAATTTCTTTTTGCTGGATAGAGTTTCAGTTACAGGGAAGACTGTAGAAGAGAAATTCTCTATAAATCTCCTGTACCAGCCAGCCAAGCCTAAAAATCCCCTAACTTGTCGCACATTCTTCGGAGTTGGCCAATTTAAAATGGAGCTTATCTTATCCGGATCAGTAGATATGCCTCCGTCCCCAATCACATAACCAAGGTACTTGACCCTAGTTACACAAAAGTGACTTTTGGCTACGTTCAAGGTGAGATTTGCTTTTCTAAATTGTTCAGCGATGCGAACTAAAATAGAAAGATGTTCTGAAAAGGACTCGGACACCACAATCAAATCATCAAGATAGCCGAAAACACAATTCTTGAGATCGAAAGGTATTATTTCGTCCATGAGACGACACATTGTTTGTGGTGCGTTGCACAGTCCAAATGGCATGACCACAAACTGGTAGAGTGGTCTACCAGGGACTGTGAACGCTGTTATCGCCTTTGAGTTCTCGGACAACCCAATTTGCCAATAGGCATCCTTTAGGTCCAATTTCGAAATCAAATTAGCCTTAGGGAGACGAGAAAATATCCCTTCAATGGATGGAAGGGGATATGCATCCTTTTTAGTGGCTGAATTAATTTTTCTCGCATCGAGACATAAGCGGATTTTATGCGGTTTAACCACAAGCCTCATAGGCGAACTCCATGGAGATGTTGATTTCTCTATCACCCCTAATGACAACATTCTATCTATCTCTCCATACATTAGTTTTTCTACTGCGGGAGAGACCGGATAGAAACGTTGTTTTATAGGCCTAGTATCACCAACATCGATTTCGTGTGTTATCAATGCGGTTCTCCCTAGGCCTTTTTTGGCGAAATTTGGAAACAAGGACACAACTGCATCAAGTTGTTGCCGTTGTCCTGCATCCAAGGGATAATATTGCTCTACACAAGCAGAAGGTGCTATTTCAGATGTGTGATCAGGATTCCGAATGAATTCAGAGGAGCATGATTCCTCAAGACTAAATAAAGTCGTGTCGACAATGTCAGTGGATTTTATAAAACTTTCCACCAAGCCAAAACTCCTCCAAAAATCAATTCCTAATATTAGCCTTTGTGATATCGAGGGGATAACAAAAAGGTTCAATTTACCAATTTTATTCTGGAAATTCATTTCTACACTAAGCCAACCAACCACCTGTTGCGGTGCTCCATCGGCCGTCTTAACCTGAGTTTTACACCTGAAGAAATTGTCGAATTTCGAAAAATCTTGCCGCGCAAAATCGGCTCCTATGCAGCTTATACTGGCTCCACTATCCAATAGCCCATACTCAGTAAAGTTCAAAAAGGATACTTTCGCATAGTATCGTGGATCCTTTGAAATACGTACAATCGCCGATACAAGAAGTTTAGAACATTTACGTAAATTTCTGTAAAACCTTCTCAAGCGAAGAGTTGAACGCTTCCTTATCCTCGAGCTAACCTCATTCACTACTATATCAGAAAAAATTTCATTACGTTTGTTATTGTATATTTCCCACCGTTTGTGGTATGGTATACGAGGATAAATTATTTTGTCCAATTCGTCGTTTCCACTTCGAATAAAATCTCGACGTAAAATTTCGGGTGTATAATTGTCTGCATTACTCGATTCCTTGGTCAAATCCGGGTCATTATCATCAGATGAAGAATTATCATTACTAGTAGATGAAGAATTACTAGAATTAGCTTCTAGTTCTGTTCCGGTTTCGGAACATGACATTGGTAGTTTTTTGATTTGCGAACGCTGCATTTTGGGCATTGTGGCTTATAAGTGTTCTTAACACCACATCCATAGCAAAATATCGAACGTTCTTCAAGGCAGTCTTGCCAATGATGGCCTGCCTTGTCACAATTCCAACATTGCGACGAAAATTCGGATGCATGAACTGCATGTACCTCAGGATCTTTAGAGACCTCGGTCTCATTAAATTCCATATCCGTCTCAAGTTCTGAAATTTGTCGTCTTGGTGGAATCACATTAGAATTTCTAGCAGAGAAATTTCTCCTCACGTACTCGTCATTAAGAAGGCTTTCTCTCATTTGTACGAGCTTCCTGAGGTGTGGTATAGAATTCACAGGTACATATAAAAGTTCATGCCGTATATCTGGTCTAAGATTACGGGTTACAATTTCAATTAATTCCGTGTCAGGTAACGGTGTTGGTAGCCTATCCATAATTGTGGAAATGGCTTCGTAAAATGAATCAAAAGATTCGCCAGGTTTTTGTTTCCGGTTTCGCATCTCTTCCCGGATATCAAATGTCGACTTGAAATCCTTATACTGAAACCGTAAAGAATCACAAAATTCATCCCAGGTAATTATTCCGACCTGTTTGTGATACCTCCAAAACCAGGCTTGTGCTTTCCCAGTTAGCAGAATTGGAAGGTTTTTACAAATAATGGCAAAGTCGCCATTGAAATAGTCATTAGTCAATATTTGTAAACGGTATAAAAAATCCTCCACACTCATAGTGGCTGAACCGTCGAAGGTCAATCCCCAGTTTCTAATAATAGACGTTATTTTATCAGTGTGAATGCTAACAGAGCTCGACATATAGCTTGAGTTTTGCGAGGAGACCCGGGCATCCATGGTTTCCCGATTGATGGGTGCACTTGATATTCTTTCATTGATAGATTGGTCAGGAGGATTCGAAATAGGCTGTCTGCCTATCAAATCTAGGTTCCGGAGAACTCTTGTAACATTTGCCTCTATTAGCCTACTTATTTCAGAATAATCTATTGAAGGATTCGACACTGGAATAGAATCGGGTCGCGAGGTGGCAGTCCTTTTGGGCGTGTTCTGATCGGAAGCAGTCACTATAGGGTCAACACTATCCCGATTGGATATATCCAACTGGTTATTCTGTTGTAAATTCCGACTGTAGCTTCTAGTTTGATATTGTTTAGCCATCGCTCCTCGACCACGTCCTTTATTTCTGAACTGTTTCAAAGGATACGATATCGCTCGCAACTCCGATAAATTACAAGAGGATTTGCATACCGGACATACACCCTCGGTTGCCAAATGACTCTCTATACATCCTTGATGAAAAGAATGATTACAACTGGCAATAACTAAGCAAGGAGTTTTTTCGTTCATTACTTCATTACAAATAGAACAGAACGATGGCACTCCAGGACCGACATGAGAAATATTAGGTGACATCGTTAAGCTTGCAGCTTGACCCTGAGAAAAGTCCTGAAGCAAATCTTGGCCCTGATCCATGTCCTGGGACTGATCCTGTTCTTCAGACCTTAAGGGTGAATGCTGAAGGGGCATTTTTATCTATCTTGCAACAAAATGGTTTAAACAAAAAAAAATATATTAAATTGTACCAACAAATCTTATTTTCATAGTATTTCTTACGTGGAAAAGAATTGAGTTAAACAGGAAAAAAAATGTATATTGACATATCAGGGTTTCAGGTGGTAAACAAAAACCAGTCTATTGATAAACTGAGCTTAAATAGTGAAAAAAATCCTTCCCCCGGTGAACTAAAACATTCCATTCTACACCTTAACGGACGATTAATAGCAAATTACCATAAAAATCGTAATCCAGAAAAGGGGGCAGTTTGGGTATCCAATCCACCTAGAAGCAAAAATTATTGCCTATCTTAAACTCTACATGAAACGAATAATTTTTTTTGTAAGAGCAAAATTTTCAAAGAGAAAGGGTGAAGTAGGAATTTTTCGGTTAGATAACTCGCACTTTTGAACGCCAAGTTCCTAAGAATCCATAAAAAGCTACCCACTATTCTCCATTAAAATATGCTAATACCCAAAATTTATAAACTTCATGTTAAATTTGAAATTTACAAAAGAAACTGAAAATTCGGAACCAAAACTTCTCAAAATTTGAGAAAATTTCGGCCCCCATGTTGGGCGCCATTCTGTATTGTACTGCCTGAGCATTAAATAGAAATTCGGACTCTTGAGTGAAATCTCAAGAGTTTTAAAACCTCTATCCAGTCTTTAAGTAATTTGTATTACTACCTACGGATGCTACGAAATTAGAGACGAGGGGAGCCATAAATTAGCTAGCTATCAGCCGGAATTGGGGGAGTTCTTGTCTCCCATTTCATAGCATATGTTGCATTACAATTTTTATATAGACTCCCGAAATTAAATTTTCCTAATTAATCTAAATGGACCAAAGTTACCAACAATAAAAAAACGCAAAACCCCTATGTTGGAAACATGAGAATATGAGAAAAAATTAGCAAAGTCGAGACCCAGAATGTCAATTAGTATGAACCCTAAGATGTTATAGAGTCCGCGTCTCTTTACCCTCACCTGCCATGCCCTAGTGACGCCAGTATCATTTTTCTAGGGGCCCACAAAGTAAATTAGGTTTAACTCATTCACCCACGCAAGAAGTCAAAATAAATTTAGCTATCCATATTCATTTGAACGAAATAGAATTTTATTTAAATCATAATTAACTTCGTAAGCCTATGATCACTACCTTAATTAATAAAATTCATATAAATTTTTGTTTCCTATCCTAACATCGTGACAGGGAAATTTCAGATTAAAATTTAAATACATTTTTCGTTATATGACCATTCATTAAATTGAAATTTTCAACACTTCATGTAGCTTGTCAAATAAATCATTGTTAACAATAATCACTTTTTAATGATAAGCGACGAGACGCACTTTCAAGAAAATTCAAGAAAAAAACAAAAAGTTGTAATATTAGAATACTATAAACAAAGAACAATTCAAAATTTACCATAATATGAGAAAGATGTAATTTCGCTTTCAATGACAACAAACTATAAATATTAGTACTATTTTCTTTCAACAATTTTCACTTTCAATATTTGTTCTTAATATATATGTATTTTCAAAAAGAAACTCCTCAATTACTTATGAATATAATTTTCGAGATTTACTTATTTACCGTTTGGTGTCTTGAATAAAAAAAAAAGAAAAAAAAAAAGTGTGCTGGGTATACTAGTCAGAATGACAAAGTAGAAAGCAATTTCTTCCAAATTATTTAGCAAAACAAATAATACAAAATTTTTGATCTAGATTCGGGCATACGGAGAAGACGAAATATCGTAAAACTAATAACGATGATTAATGAAAAAAAAAACAGTTACCGCGAAGGTAGTATTATGACAAATTGTGAATGAAAGGGAGTATGTGATATTACAGCGCCAGCATTTACAACAACATTATTCAAAGTGCCATGAGCGTAAGATTAAATTTTACGCGAGAATTATGAATAGAGTGAAAACATGAATGAAAAAGCTGAATGAAAACGAATGAAGAGGTAAGGGGAAACATAGTTGGAGACTTTTTATTACATGCTACAAAAACAATTCGAGAGTAGATTTTGCTCTCTCAATAAGCACTCGTAGTGCATAACTTATGTGATGGGTCCCCCTTACCTTTTCATTGTGATCTTTCTGGTTTTTTTTTTTGTTTCTATGTAAAAAAAAATTAAATATGCATGAAATGTGTACACTCACCCAAACATAGATTTCGACGACGATGAGGCCTCAGCGGTTCAAAATACAGATGTTTGCTGGTTAAGCTAAATTAAAGTGTTTTCAATAAAAATTTAATATATATAATTTCTGCTTTAAGTTTTCACCATTCACTAAATTCTTGCTCAATAAAATTTTTAGTATATACCGAACATTATCCAATTATAGACTACAAATTTACGTTTCTATCGCCAGGTCTTCATTGTTTTCAGCAATCCGGACACGACGGTTTTTTTTTATAAATTTTCTTAATTAATCTCCATTCCACATCCACTTTTCATAGTTTAGCTTTTAAAAATCGAGGTTTTCTTATTTTTTTTTTCTTAATTTCGGTGGAGCCAGAGATATGCCCGGTTTAAAATCTCGCTAGTAACTATTCTGCCGTCTACGTTTTCCTCTTACTTCTGCTGCTTTCAATCAAGAATCTGGAGTGTGCAGGCACTTTACGTTCCTTGGAGAATTGACCTCCCCCCCTTCATCCGTAGAGACTTTTTTTCTTTTAACACTGATCTCAATGATGATAAGGCGGGGTGATTGATAACTTATGGTTGCCTACAGAGAACTAATTCACTTGTTAATTTAACACCGTTCATTTGATTTTGAATGTCTTACCAACTTTTCTGATAGTTTCCTTATTTATGATTATGGGAGTCCTTATGCGGATCCTTATAGATATGAAAAAGGTTCGAGGAAATCCTGCACCGTTTCGAGAGTATTTTGTTTTTTTTTCTGGGTATAAAAAAATTATGGATCGTTCTTCGTCCAAAACCTCACAAACTGCAGTAGCCAGAAACAGGATTCCCAGTCCATCAGGACCAAGAAAATCTCCTTACTCGAGAACCTTGTGCGAAAAGGTTTTCCTATGAAATTTATTCCGTATAAAAAAAGTACTCGCAAAACAAACACTAAATCATAAATACCTGTCTAGTAATTTAAACTAAACACAATTGAAAATATATATTAAAAATTTAAGAAATTTTTAATATATTTTTGAACGGATGTCACGAGATTTAGAGTAATGTAAAACTTATAAATTCAGCGTCAACTTAGCTCAAGACCCGAAACAAAAAGGAAGTCAACGTATGACTTTAGTACATAATCAACCTCGTGCTTGGGGGATCGAGTTTCGACCAGCCTAAATAATCGATTAAACAAGTACAGAAAGTACCTGCTGTTTTGCTGGCCACAGATGTACAAAAAAGGTACCATATCTGTGATGATAAAATTGTACCATAGAGTGCAATCAAATTCGTGGGGCCTTTACAAGTCTTCGGTGATTTTGTCCTCAAACAATATTGAGATAATACATCCAATTGCAAGGTATTATTTCATCGAATCGATTTAAAATCCTTTTGCAACAATCAAGAGCTTATGCTGCTGTTATGTATGCAAACGTGTATTCACTTGAATAGTAGCAACTTTATACCTTAGCAACATGTCGCTTAATATAGGTATAAGAAACCTTTCACAAAAAAAAAAGAATTAAAATGTCCTCTACCAAAATTTATCCAAGGAAAGAAAAAAAAATCACGATAAATCATAAAAAGCAAATATTGCATCAGAGTCATAAGCATTATCCTAATAATTCGTGGAATTATTTCCGAGTGGAAATATGTCATTACAGTTTTTGCTGGGAAGCTAGTCCATTACAATAGGATAGGACAAAAAAAAGTGATATTGTTGATATTTTTTCCTGTGTAGTAGTTTGGGTCTGCCTTAACTAATGCCATTTTTCCCCCGTATATCCAAAGAATGCATTTGAAATTATGCTAATATTTTGCACTCATTTCTGTTGATCGAAAAAACAAAAACATGCACGAGTGTAAGCATCTCTTTTGTCATTTAAAGATTTAAGCGTGTTACTGTTATTGTTTTGATTCTCCCTACCCCCTATGCACGAGTGTAAGCATCTCGTTTTGGCAGTTAACGATTTAAGCGTGTTACTGTTATTGTTTTGATTCACCCTACCCCCTATGAATATTTTGTTCTCATTTCATGGGGTGATTTAAATAGAGTGCCGGTAAAGCAGGTTTCTTAACATTCTTCAATAGCATAGACAGACCAGTTGTAACACTTTCGTTACTCTCACACATTCTCTCATTTAAGACACTCGTGATAGGATCGTTTAGATAGCGGCGCATTCACAATTAATCAATAATGGTATTCCCCAACAAATGTTTGAATTGGCGATTAATTGTTAGCCAGTTTTGATGAAACCAAAGCGCGTGCACTATCATTGACTTGTTGTGCTAGTGGTCGGACGAGATATGTTTGTATAAGAGCACTCGAATTTTTATTTTTTTTTAATAAAACAAAGACAAATGTTGGTAACGAATATTATTTGCTTTAGTACGGATAAATGAGGTGAAATACTATAGAAATTGCCGTAGAGCTATAACGACATTTGTCGTTATCACCACCACCAGCCGTCAATCGTTATTTATTTATTCCGTTGCCTGTATTTCAAGAATAAAATATCAGCGGTCACATTTCACATGTGTTAGACGTTCGGTAATAGTCAACGTTAAAAGATGTTTTTGAAAACCATAACGATAAAAATAAACTAATTTCGAAATCCCAAAAAAAAACTACAAAAAAGGATTAATTTGAATTGGAGACTGGATACCCAAAAATTTTATGAAATTTAGTGAGTGTCTATTAAGTTTTAAAAATCGTTATTTAAAATCAAAATCGGTTAAAAAAATCTTTACTATTATAAAATATTAATTAATATAATTGATAAATACCGATAATTGCAAAAGTGTGCTAGTTGAATAATGAAAAGTGCTTATTAAAAAAAAAAAGAAATGTGTTTTTAAGTTCATTGAAAGAGGCCATTACAATACACTAACGTCATCATAACTACACCCTCAAAAAAAATCGCTTCTTTAACATATGTTCCAAACATATTTTGCAGGAAGCACATATATAATTGCATACTGCCGAAACATTAATATGTTTGTTTTATGTGAACATATTATATGTTTGGAAGCATTTTGAGCCAAAAATATTATATGCTTGGAAGAATTTTTCCCAAACACGATTGTGCTCATTCCCTAACATACTCGTAATTTTCACTTCCACGAAATTTTTTAGTTATTGGCACCTTTCTCTGTAATACAAATAATGTTGAAGAAATTATTCACTTTTATAATTTTTTTAAATTTTACCTTTCGCCTGCACGGAGAATCGAACCGAGGACCATACAGTTTGTAAGCCAACACACTATCCACTGGGCTACGTAGCTGTTATAGTCACCAGTAGATAATTATCGTTTTAAGTTACATTTATATAGCATAGTTTGCAGCGCCCACAAGCCCATGCAAACATAACATTATTTAACAGAAACATACATTTGTTTGCCACGTGGAGCAGTGGTTAGCATGTCTGCCTTGCATGCAAAGGGTCGTGGGTTCAATCCCTGCTCCGACCGAACATTTTTTTTTTTTTAATTTACACATTTATATTTATACTATATTAATTTTTTTAAATGAAACATCGAAATGTGCGTTATTAAAGATTTATAGTCAGTAACAGTGCTTGATATAAACGAAATTGAATGATTTTTGGATAAAATATTATTTTTTATTGCAAAAATAACAATCTTTAATAAAAAACTGTTTTTGTACAAAACTTTAAAATTTGGAAGGAATTCAAAAACTAACAAAAGAAGAACGTGGAGTCGAGTATAAACATACATACATAATTTTATAATATAAACATAAATTTATTTAGGAGTGAACAGTTTTTTACTAGCATTTAACACCATCGCTCTAAAATTCCTTTTATTTTTCTTTAATAATTCATTTTAAAGAAAATAAACTTTTTAAATTGTTTTAGCTGTAAAAGTCGAACTTTATGCCCGCTTTTATATTTGATGGTGTCCGTCAACTCCTCGTGGACTACTTTTTAATAAAGAGAAACTAAACTTTGTTTTTTTTACATTTTACTGTGTAATTTTTCACTATTTCCTCCTTATTTCATTTTACCGTCCCAACTCTAAAAAGAGTATAGTGCCCTTTCGTTATTTTTATGAAGACCCCTGATCTCTTTTAACGAACCAAGAAAAAAATAATGCCAAAATGATAAACAAAACACATGTCCACACATACATAAAATGCTGCTCTCAAAGTGAAAACATAAGCTGTTTGTTTTTCAAATGTCTATTCTCTTGGTTCAGAATGTATATTCTCTTTATTCAAATTAAATAATATTTAGACTTAAACATATCAAATTTTTGGCCTTATCATAAAACAGTTTTCCGAAACAACATACAAGCGATTTCACAGAAATTGTTCTCTTTTGACTCTTTTGCTGTGTTATATTGATATCTTTCGTCAACTCTCCCGGTTTCCATCTCTATTTCTCTCTATACTCTCTCTGTCGCTTTGAATAAAATATCACAACATATGTATGTTTAGTTGAAATTTGTAAATTTATATATGTTTGTATTCACACATATGATTTTTATGAAACATTCATGCCCCAAACATAATATATTCTAACATATTAACATAGATGTCCCAAACATTTAGTGTTAGTTTAGGAAAATTACATGTTCGCACTTAAATATATTGTGGTTTAAAATCGTGCCCGAAACACATTTTGTTTATATCGGAACATATGAAAAACATATTTTTCTAACAGTGTAACGTCAACTATTAAAAAGTGGTTAATTGTAACAAGCCTTTGGGAAACGGTAAATATGTAAATCATAATGCACAATTAAACAACACATTAAAAAATGACCTTTCATTGTCTCACTCCATTTTATATGGTGTGATTTTTATTAAAAAATAATAAAAGGTCGATAAATTGGTTTTTATAAAAGTCTTTATATCTTCTACCAGGAGCAAGGAAAACTATATTTGTGGGGGTTTAATACAATAATTATGTATTTTGATATAATCGTAAAGAGCATACAGGGTTTCTGGCACGTAGTGTTATCAATTTAAGTGAACATATTTGTTTGTTATGTGAATGTATTTTCTATTGATTCAAATGTCCCTTCGAAGTCCCTCGGAAATCACACTAACTCCACGCAGAAAAGGAATATGTTCACCTCAAACTTATTTCCATGTAACATGATCCTGTCACATGTTTGTCGCAAAAATTTTGTTTTCTCGCCAAGCATAACATACTTGCCGAAATCAGATACACCATTTTCGAGAAAATAATATGGGATATTGGTGCAATTCGTCACTGACAGGACTGGCACCAGTTGCTCCAATTTGTCGCAATCTTTCCGATACTTAGGCTATTGTGATACCACAGTAGTATCACTGACTGCACCCCTTTTTTATAGGGGAGCTTTGAAACACTTAGAAATGTGGCCAACATTACTGAGAGGAGAAATTCCATCACTGAAAAATGTTTTGGTGTTAGGAAGAAGCTGGTAATGAAACCACTACCCATTGTATAAAGGCAGGCATGTCAAGCATTGTACCACGGTGGCTCCCATATAGGTCCCATATAAACCGATCACCAGATTTGATTTCCGGAATCTATTGATGGAGCAAATTAGTATATGCTTTCTAAAAATCATACAAAAAATTCAAGTAGAAATTATGGTATATTTCAAGTAAAAAAGTCTTTGAAATAAAGTATTAAAAAACGTCTCCTATTTTTGAAATTTGAAATCTAGATAAAATATTGGCAAAATTCTGTATAGAAATAAAATTTTGACAATATATACTATAGAAATTAAATTTTGACAATAGAAAAAAAGTTTGACAACATTTTCTATAGAAATAAAATTTTGACAATTTTTTTATAGAAATAAAATGTTGACAAAACTTTCTATAGAAATAAATTGTTGATGAAATTTTCTATAGAAATTAATGTTTCACAAATTTTCCTAAAGAAATAAAATTTTGAAAAATTTCTACAGGAATAAAAATTTGACAAAATTTTCGATAGAAATAAAATTTTTGAATAAATTTTCTATAGAAATAAAATTTTGACAAAACCTTCCAAAGAAATAAAATTTGACAAAATTTTCTCCAAAAATAAAATTTGACAAACTTCTATAGAAAATGGTAGATTTTTACTGTTTGGTACATTGGTAGAATTCTTGATATTTGACAAATTTTTTTATAGAAATAAAATGTTTACAAAACTTTTTATAGAAATAAATTGTCTATAAAAATAAAATTTTAAAAAAAATTCTATAAAAATAAAATTTGACAAAACTTCTATAGAAAATGGTAGGCTTTTACTCTTTGGTAGATTGGTAGAATTCTTGATGTTTTGGTAGATATTGCACAATATTTCTCTCCAACTAAGAGGTACTTTAATTTTTATAGAAATACAATTATGGCAAAATTTTCTATAGAAATAAAATTATGACAACATTTTCTATATATTCCTATCCAACTGAGAGGTACTTAAATTTTTATAGAAATAAAATGTTGACAAAATTTTCTATAGAAATAAAATGTTGACAAAATTTTCTATAGAAAAAAAATGTTGACAAATTTTTCTATAGAAATAAAATTTTGACAAAATTTTCTATAGAAATACAATTTTGACAAAATTTCTATATATTTCTATCCAACTGAGAGGTACTTCAATTTTTATAGAAATAAAATTTTGACAAAATTTTCTATAGAAATAAAATTTTTACAAAATTTTCTATAGAAATATTATTTTGACAAAATTTTCTATAGAAATAACATTTTGAAAAAAATTTCTATAGAAATACAATTTTGACAAAATTTTCTATAGAAATAAAATTTTGAAATTTTCTATATTTATTTGAAAGAAATGTTTAATATCTATAGAAATAAAATTTTGACAAAATTTTCTATAGAAATAAAATTTTTGACAAAATTTTCTATAGAAATAAAATTTTGACAAAATTTTCTATAGAAATATAATTTTGACAAAATTTTCTATAGAAATAACATTTTGAAAAAAATTTTCTATAGAAATACAATTTTTGACAAATTTTCTATAGAAATAAAATTTTGACAAAATTTTCTATAGAAATAAAATTTTTGACAAAATTTTCTATAGAAATAAAATTTTTGACAAAATTTTCTATAGAAATCTACGTTGTCAAAATTGTCTATAGAAATAAAAATTTGACAAAATTTTTTATACAAACAAAATTTTGACAAAATTTTCTATATTTTTTTTCTATAGAAATTTTTTCTATAGAAATAAAATTTTGACAAAATTTTCTATAGAAATAAAATTTTTGACCAAATTTTCTATAGAAAAAACATTTTGAAAAAATTTTCTATAGAAATAAAATTTTTGACAAAATTTTCTATAGAAATCAACTTTGTCAAAATTGTCTATAGAAATAAAAATTTGACAAAATTTTTTATACAAACAAAATTTTGACAAAATTTTCTATAGAAATAAAATTTTGACAAAATTTTCTATAGAAATAAAATTTTGACAAAATTTTCTATAGAAATAACATTTTTGACAAAATTTTCTATAGAAATAAAATTTTTGACAACATTTTCTATAGAAAAAACATTTTGAAAAAATTTTCTATAGAAATAAAATTTTTGACAAAATTTTCTATGGAAATCAACTTTGTCAAAATTTTCTATAGAAATAAAAATTTGACAAAATTTTTTATACAAACAAAATTTTGACAAAATTTTCTATAGAAATAAAATTTTGACAAAATTTTCTATAGAAATAAAATTTTGACAAAATTTTCTATACAAATAAAATTTTGACAAATTTTCTATACAAATAAAATTTTAACAAAATTTTCTATAAAAATAAAAATTTTGACAAAATTTTCTATAGAAATCAAATTTTGACAAAATTTTCTATAGAAATAAAATTTTGACAAAAGTGTCAATAGAAATAAAATTTCGACAAAATTTTCTAAAGAAATTAAATTTTGACAAAATTTTCTATAGAAATAACATTTTGAAAAATTTTCCATAGAAATGAAAGTTTGACAAAACATCCTATAATTTTTTTTTTTGACAAAATTTTCTATAGAAAAGAAGTTTTCTAAAGAAATGAATCTTTGAGAAATTTTCCTAAAGAAATTAAATTTCGAAAATAGAAATGAATATTTGACAAAATTACTAAGATATACAAATTTTGATAACAATTTTATTTAAATTTTGTAGATTTTTGATTTTAGGCGTGGTTTCGTTTTTTTTCGAAAGAACTCAAAATCAAGGATACAATAACCCTAAATTAATTTTTTGTCTACACCGAAAGAAAAAATACATTCCTCCGGAACGAAATAAATTTTGATAACAATTTTATTTAAATTTGATAGATTTTTGATTAAGAAGCTCTTCAAATTGTGGTAGATTTTTTTGCATGAGTGGCAATCGTGAATACAAACAATGTAGAAATATTCGATTTTACAAATTTTTCAAATTTTACTTTTCGCCCAGAAGGAAAATCGATATTTAAAGGAAGCAAACCACTGTTAAACCATATATTCTTATAAATTAAAAAAATGTTCCATCAAAAGATTAAATATTTTTTTTTTAATTAAATCAATGAAAATTTAAAAAAAATCAAAGATTTAATTTTGTTGTGAAATTAAGAAGACATATCTGAATTAACAAGATAATCTTTAAATTAAATATGATATTAAATCTTTGTATTATTAGGATATGGACTAGGAACTAAACTAAATTTGAAATTTGCATATAATTGTTTATGGATTGTTTTGCATCCGACCATAAATTACAACAAGTATATACAGCAGTAAGTTCGGCCGGGCCGAATCTTAAATACCCACCACCATGAACCAAATATTAGGGTTTCCTTTGAAATTTCAGGAGGGCTTGAGGACTTGAGGACACAACCCGAAGATAAATTTAAAGATTTCACCTATGAGGACTATATCAGATTCTGGATTTGTAAGAACCATTTTTGTTTGAGTTTTAGAGGAATCATTAACATCTCTTGTAAGTGTGCAAGAAAATTATAAAATAACGTCTTGATTTGAAATCTTAAATCTGTAGAAGTAAAATCTGGAAAATTTACATTGAGTTTCAAGCAATTTTCATTATCAGTGCGCCTTCTACACCCTCAAGAAGTGAAGTCGGTCTATATGGAGGCATTACCAAATGGACCGATAAAAACTTAATCCGATACACGTTTTTGTGAGCCTAAAATACCAGAATATTTACAATTTCAGGCATATCAGATAAAAACTACGGTTTCTAGAAACCCAAGGAGTTAAATCGGGAGATCGTTCTTATGGGGGCTATACTAAAATATGGACCGATACCCACCATTTTCGGCACACCTCTTTGTGACCCGAAAATACCTCTAGATTTCCAATTTCAGGCAAATAGGATAAAAACTTCGGATTCTAGAAGCCCAAGAAGTAAAATTGGGAAATCGGTCTATATGGGGGCTATATCAAAATATGGATCGATACTCACCATTTTCGGCACACCTCTTTATGGTCCTAAAATACCTCTAGATTTCCAATTTCAGACAAATTGGATCAAAAATACGGTTTCTATAAGCCCAAGACCCCAAATCGGGAGATCGGTCTATATGGGGGCTATCCCAAAATATGGACCGATACTCACAATTTTTGGCACACGTATTTGTGGTCCTACAATACCTCTAGATTTCCAATTTCAGATAAATTGAATAAAAACTGCGGTTTCTATAAGCCCAAGAAGTAAAATCGGGAGATCGGTCTATATGGGGGCTATACCAAAATATGGACCGATACTCACAATTTTTGGCACACGTATTTGTGGTCCTACAATACCTCTAGATTTCCAATTTCAGGTAAATTGAATAAAAACTGCGTTTTCTATAAGCCCAAGAAGTAAAATCGGGAGATCGGTCTATATGGGGGCTATACCAAAATATGGACCGATACTCACAATTTTTGGCACACGTATTTGTGGTCCTACAATACCTCTAGATTTCCAATTTCAGGTAAATTGAATAAAAACTGCGTTTTCTATAAGCCCAAGAAGTAAAATCGGGAGATCGGTCTATATGGGGGCTATACCAAAATATGGACCGATACTCACAATTTTTGTCACACGTATTTGTGGTCCTACAATACCTCTAGATTTCAAATTTCAGGTAAATTGAATAAAAACTTCGGTTTCTATAAGCCCTAGAAGTAAAATCGGGAGATCGGTCTATATGGGGGCTATACCAAAATATGGACCGATACTCACAATTTTTGGCACACGTATTTGTGGTCCTACAATACCTCTAGATTTCAAATTTCAGGTAAATTGAATAAAAACTGCGTTTTCTATAAGCCCAAGAAGTAAAATCGGGAGATCGGTCTATATGGGGGCTATACCAAAATATGGACCGATACTCACAATTTTTGGCACACGTATTTGTGGTCCTACAATACCTCTAGATTTCAAATTTCAGGTAAATTGAATAAAAACTTCGGTTTCTATAAGCCCTAGAAGTAAAATCGGGAGATCGGTCTATATGGGGGCTATACCAAAACGTGGACCGATACTCACCATTTTTGGCACATCTCTTTATGGTCATAAAATACCTCCAGATTTCAAATTTCAGGCAAATTGGATAAAAACTACGATTTCTATAAGCCCAAGACCCCAAATCGGGAGGTCGGTTTATATGGGGACTATATCAAAACCTGGACCGATATAGCCCATCTTCGAACTTGACCTGCCTGCAGACAAAAGACGAGCTTGTGCAAAATTTCAGCACGATTGCTTCATTATTGAAGACTGTAGCGTGATTACAACAGACAGACAGACAGACAGACAGACAGACAGACAGACGGACAGACGGATATCGTTATATCGTCTTAGAATTTCTCCCTGATCAAGAATATATATACTTTATATAGTCGGAAATCGATATTTCGATGCGTTACAAACGGAATGACAAACTTATTATACCCCCGTCACCATTCTATGGTGGTGGGTATAAAAATATAACAGCAGACTGAATGTTGTTTTTTTTTGTAGATTCTTAAATAAAGTCACATCTTTGCCTCGCAATCAATTGCTAAAACCTTAAGGGAAATTTAAAATCTTTATTTTGATTTGTTACAAACTGAATTAAAAATTTATTATATTTCAATAACGGAGGGAATAAATCAAAAACAACTATTTCGACCTACCACAACATTTATAGCCGTTATTCAATATCAACACTTCTGATAATTAACTAACTAAACTAATAGCTCTTGTCAAGTCTTCAAAAAAAAAAAAGAAGAAAAAATGAGAAATACATCGAAACACCCATTGACGTCAAACGATAATCTCATGTTTTACTAAACTAATTTCCTTACAGTAGCTAATATGAATTTAACTGCCCATTTAAGAGCCATTTTAAAAATAGAAATGATCGTTGGACCTATAGGAGTTGTAGACGATGGACCAAATTATGGAATTTCCATGGAATTTTATTTTAGCTTCAAAATCAACACCTATGAAAAAACAAAAACAAAACATTTCAAAATTATAGACAATATTGTTTCTTAAATAGATTTTGACATCATGGCAAACATAATGGCATAATAAATAAAATAAAATTGTATTAAACCTAGCTTCGTCCCCCACCCCTGAATTTCGCCAATAGCAAAAGCAAGAAATTTATCATCGCTCGATTAGCAACAATGTTAAAACTCGTTTGTATTGATATTTGTGTTAAAGTATTGAAATTTAAATTGGATTATGCTGAAGCGTATAATTTTCAAATAATACCTCATTAATTTTGAATAAATAAATGAAAAAAAAACATTTCTACATTTTATAAAAACTAAGAGCAAAAAAGAAGTTTTATGTGTTAACAGAGAATGAAGGCGCCATGTGGCGCCGCCGATGATTTTAGGTGTGGTTTCGTTTTTTTTCTCGAAAGAACTCAAAATCAAGGATACAATAGCCCTAAATTAAATTTTTGTCTACACCTAAAGAAAAAATACTTTCCTCCGGTACGAAATTTAAGACAAATGAAATTCTCCTTAAATGCACTAGAACACAAGAACAAAGCCAATTAACTCGATTTTAGTTCATGGGATTTATTATGAAAAGATATATCACTTTAACTGAGAGAAGAGAATTTTAAAAATGAGTATCTTAAATTATCTTGAAAGAATTTTTTCAAAACAAATATTACGAAAGAAAAACGACTTTAACGAAGGGGCGCAAATTTCAAAAATTCGTCTTTTCAACTTATAGAAAACAATTCTTAAGGCAAATATTATGATTTTTTCTTTAATTAAAATATCTTTGTTTCCAAGAAATGTGTCCTTAATATTATGTAAATTGCATATCCTAAAAATTTAGATTACATATTAGGGCAATATTTTTTTGCAGTGTAATTATATAATACGATGAACATATACTATAAAACTAACGCTCATCAAGTATTTAATAATATTAATTTTATTAATTATTTAAAATTATATTTTCATAAATACTTTTCTTGTTTTCTTTTCAATTTAGACATTCCTATTTCATGCCAAAAGATGACAAATATTTTACTTAAATGTCTGCTCATGATTATTGTGCCATTAGCCTATGCTCTTACCCAAGCCATAACAGCTCCAGTATATGTAAATTCAGGATATGATTATAGACCACCGCAACCCAAGGTGTGTAGCCGGCATGCTGGATGTATTCTGGGTAAATTGATGCCTGGTTATCGCTCGGAATACTTTGAAGCCTTCTTAGGTATTCCCTATGCCTATCCACCGATTGGAGAATTGAGGTTTAGTGTATGTATTTAAAAACTATAAAAATTAAAATTTACGATTTTTAGAGAGTCACCTCGAAATTTAGAAAATATTCTATAGAAATAAAATGTTGACAATATTTTCTATAGGCATAAAATTTGGATAACATTTTCTATAGAAATAAAATTTTGACAAAATTTTCTATAGAAATAAATTCTTGACAAAATTTTCTATAAATAAAATTTTGACAAAATTTTCTATAGAAATAAAATTTTGACAAAATTTTCTTTAGGTATAAAATTTAGACAAAATTTTCCATAGAAATAAAATTTTGACATAATTTTCTATAGAAATAAAAATTTGATAGAATTTTCTTTAGAAATAAAATTTTGACAAAATTTTCTTTAGAAATAAAATTTTAACCAAATTTTGAATAGAGAAGATTTTGACAAAATTTTCTATAGAAATAAAATTTTGACAAAATTTTCTATAGAAATAAAATTTTGACAAAATTTTTTATAGAAATAAAATTTTGACAAAATCTTCTATACATATAAAATTTGGATAAAATTTTCTATAGAAATAAAATTTTGACAAAATTTTCTATAGAAATAAAATTTTGACAACATTTTTCTATAGAAATAAAATTTTGACAAAATTTTCTATAGAATTAAAAGTTTAGCCAAATTTTGAATTGAGATAAGATTTTGACAAAATTTTCTATAGAAATAAAATTTTGACAATATTTTCTATAGAAATAAAATTTTGACAAAATTTTCTATAGAAACAAAATTTTGACAAAATTTTCAATAGAAATAAAATTTTGACAAAATTTTCTATAGAAATAAAATCTTGACAAAATTTTCTATAGGCATAAAATTTGGATAACATTTTCTATAGAAATAAAATTTTGACAAAATTTTCTGTAGAAATAAAATTTTGACAAAATTATCTATAGAAATAAAATTTTGACAAAATTGTTTATAAAAGTAAAATTTTGACAAAATTTTCTTTAGATATAAAATTTGGACAAAATTTTCCACAGAAATAAAATTTTGACAAAATTTTCTATAGAAATAAAATGTTGACAAAATTTTGTATAGACATAAAATTTTGACAAAATTTTCTATGGAAAAAAATTTTTGACAAAATTTTTCTATAGAAATAAGATTTTGACAAAATTTTCAATAGAAATAAAATTTTGACAAAATCTTCTATAGAAATAAAATTTTGACAAAATGTTCTTTAAAAATAAAATTTTGACAAAATGAAATAAAATTTGACAAAATTTTTTATAGAAATACAATTTTAACAAAATTTTTCTATAGAAATAAAATTTTGACAAATTTTTTTATAGAGATAAGATTTTCACAAAATTTTCAATGGAAATAAAATTTTGACAAAATTTTCTTTAGAAATAAAATTTTGACAAAATTTTCTTTAGAAATAAAATTTTGACAAAATTTTCTTTAGAAAAAAACTTTTCTTTAGAAATAAAATGTTAACAAAATTTTCGATAGAAATCAAATTTTGGCAAAATTTTCTATAGAAATAACATTTTGACAAAATTTTCTATAGAAATAAAATTTTGACGAAATTTTCTATAGAAATAAAATTTTGACAAAATTTTCTATAGAAATAAAATTTTAACAAAATTTTGAATAGAGATAAGATTTTGACAAATTTTTATAGAAATAAAATTTTGACAAAATTTTCGATAGAAATAAAAATTTGACAAAATTTTCTTTAGAAATAAAATTTTGACAAAATTTTTCTATAGAAATAAAATTTTGACAAAATTTTGGGTAGAGATAAGATTTTCACAAAATTTTCAATAGAAATAAAATTTTGACAAAATTTTCTATAGAAATAAAATTTTGACAAAATTTTCTTTAGAAATACAATTTTGACGAAATTTTCTATAGAAATAAAATTTGACAAAATTTTTGAAAGAAATAAAATTGTAACATAATTTTGTATAGAGAAAATTTTGACAAAATGTTCTATAGAAATAAAATTTGACAAAATTTTTTATAGAAATACAATTTTAACAAATTTTTTCTATAGAAATAAAATTTTGACAAATTTTTGTATAGAGATTAGATTTTCACAAAATTTTCAATGAAAATAAAATTTTGACAAAATTTTCTTTAGAAAAAAAATTTTCTATAGAAATAAAATGTTAACAAAATTTTCGATAGAAATGAAATTTTCGCAAAATTTTCTATAGAAATTCTCTACAAAAATATAATTTTGACAAAATTTCGTACAAAAATATCATTTTGACAAAAATTCCTATGGAAATAAAATTTTGACAAAATAAGTTTTTTATTATTTTTGTAGTAGTTTTTTTTTGGTAAAATTTGCTCCAAATTTCGGTAGAATATGTTTGGCTCGAGTGACAATCGTGAATAGAACTCCTCTTTGGGAAGTGGCTCTGCCCAAATCTATTTATAAAAATCAAATGTTGATAAAATTTTCTATAGAAATAAAATTTTGACAACAATTTCTATAGAGATAAAATTTTGAAAAAAAAAAATTCTATGGAAATAAAATTTTGACAAAAGTTTCTAGAGATAAAATTTTGACAGAACTTTCTATAGAAATACATTTTTAACAAAATTTTCAATAGAAAAAAATTTGACGACATTTTCTATAGACGAAATTTTATACACATAAAATTTTAACAAGATTTTCTATAGAAAATAAAGTTGACAAAATTTTTATAGAAATAAAATTTTGACAACTTTAAAATTTTGACAAATTACGATTTTTTGTTGGCTAGTTTTTTGGTAAAATGTGCTGCAAATTTTGGTAGATTATTTTTGGCCCGAGTGGCAGCCGTGTTTTTTAAGTACGGCAAATCTTAAGGTAAAGAAAAACAAAAAAAAATAGTATATAAATTATCTGTGGTAATGAATATTTGGTACAAAAATAAAAATAAAAAACTTCAAATGAAGGCTAAGACTTATTTTTAGGATTTTGCATCTTTGGATTACGACGTTTTTTATTTATAAATTGGATTTTATGCTAGATGGGTCTTTACAGAAGGTATTTATTGTAAATAAGCAGCATATTTGGCTCGCACTCAATACCAAAATCCATAAAGGCGATTTTTGGCCATCTATACCTAAACTAACTTTTATTCTTTGACAAAATTACCGAATGGTTTTTTATCTTTTCAGCACCCAAAAGCTTATCCCAAATCTCTGGAAATTATTAATGCAACAGAAGCAAAATCAGATTGTATACAAAAAAACACCTTGGTGCCAAATCCTCAGGCAAGTGGTGCTGAAGATTGTCTCTACCTAAATGTTTATAGGCCAATGGTGAGTTTATTAAGAAAGAAGAAGAAAAACATCACCAATTTTAATTTTCATTTCCTCTAGCTACGTAATCCCAAAGAAAAACTGCCAGTTATGGTCTATATACATGGTGGCGGTTGGTTTGCAGGCTCCTCACATCCAGCCGTGTTGGGCCCCGACTATTTCATGGACACCCAGGAAGTAATTTTGGTTACTTTCAATTATCGTTTGGGTGTTTTTGGTTTTCTTTCCACTGAAGATTCCATAGTTCCTGGTAATTTTGGTTTGAAAGATCAAACTTTAGCCCTAAAATGGGTACAACGGAATATTGGAGCTTTTGGTGGCAATGCCAAACAGGTTACAATTTTCGGACAAAGTGCTGGTGGTGTCTCGGCCCACATGCATATGTTAAGCAAACATTCTGAGGGTCTCTTCCAGAGTGTTATCTCAATGAGTGGTCCAGCAAATGTACCCTTTGGTATACAACCCAATGCGTTGAAATTGGCTCGCATGACAGCAAAGTATTCCAATATAGCCAATTACAATGAATTAAGTACAGCCAAGCTGCTGAAAGCTCTTCGCTCCGTGGATGTGAATACTTTACTCAATGCTGCCGATGCTATTAAATATTGGGATGTTGATCCCCTAACAGTGTATAGACCAGTTGTGGAAAATTTCAATTCCAGTGATGCATTCTTCACCGAACATCCTACAGATATTTTCACCCGCGGTGACTATAAGGCGTTGCCATTTATGACGGGAGTTGTCCCCGGAGAGGGGGCAGTTCGAGCAGTAGCCATTTTGGAGCAACCATCTTTGAGGATAGCTTTCGATGCTGATTTTGATTATCTTTTAGAGGAATTTCTAGAGTTACCACCCCATTTCGATAGCACACGTTTGAATGCCACAATGACCAGTGTTATAGCAGAATATTTCGATGGAAAGCATGAGTTGACGAATCAAGGATTTGTTGATGTAAGTATTGAGACTATATACACCGATAGAAGAAATATGATATTGCCCCAAATGTGTCTGAAGAGCATCATGCTACTTTTTCACGATGAACATGTAACATTTTTGTCTGATGGTCACGTATTCGTCCACGGGCGTTCACGATTTCCTGAACGGCTTTCGTTGTTCTTTGGTCATGAAGAGTTCTAAAATATTAGTTAGACGTTCTTATGGTGCTGAAGTGCACTCAGGCGACATTTAACGCGTATGGAGAAAACAATTCAGGTTCGACTGACGGTGGCGGATTTTTTGTAAATTCGTAACCATTACGTTTTCAGATCATGGACGCTTGATGTAGTTTTGATAATACATGTAATTTTATAGTTGCCAGATTGATGCCGTAGCATCATGCTACTTTTTCATGAGAAACATGTAACATTTTTGTCTGATGGTCACGTATTCGTCCACGGGCGTTCACGATTTCCTGAACGGCTTTCGTTGTTCTTTGGTCATGAAGAGTTCTAAAATATTAGTTAGACGTTCTTATGGTGCTGCAGTGCACTCAGGCGACATTTAACGCGTATGGAGAAAACAATTACATTACATTTTCAGATCATCGACGCTTGATGTAGTTTTGATAATACATGTAATTTTATAGTTGCCAGATTGATGCCGTCTATTCTCCGTGTGACACCACATGTGTGTCGATTAACTTTCATGAACGGATCGTTTTGAAACGTACACTCTGTTCATGGTTATTTCTATGAGTTCACTAGTAGAAAAAATTACGTTCCAAAATCGTGAACGGACGGTTACAAAATGAAGCGGAAACGTTCACAAAAAATCAAAATGAGAAATGAAGACCAGATTTGATAGAAATCCACGCCACAGTGGTAGAAAGCTTGCTCGTGAGATATCTCTAGAACGGTTTCAACATATATTGTAGTTTTGATAATACATGTCATTTTATCGTTGCCAGATTGATGCCGTCTATTCTCCGTGTGACACCACATGTGTGGTTCGATTAACTTTCATGAACGGATCGTTTTGAGACGTACACGCTGTTCATGGTTATTTCTATGAGTTTAGTAGTAGAAAAAATTACGTTCCAAAATCGTGAACGGACGGTAACAAAATGAAAAATGTAGACTAGATTTGATCGAAATCCACGCCACAGTGGTAGAAAGCTTGCTAGTGAGATGATGAGAGATATCTCTACAACGGTTTCACGTGCTCGAAGGTGGCCAGTTATCGAATTTGGTTTTCTCCGATGAGAAGCCATTCCAAATTAAATGGTTTGAGTTTGAGAATAAACAAAATGATTTACTCAGAATTGCCAAAGGTGTTAGATGAAAATGTACTCCTTCGATTTTTCCAACAGAACTCAAGCGTCAAAATAAATGCCTAACATTATCAGGAAAATGTCCTAAAGACAGTATTGAAGCATTGGGCAATATGGACATTGCAACCGAATTCAGCACCATGTCACTTAGCACGCATCAATCAATAATGGCTTAAAAAGGAGCTACCGCTCAATGGCCACCAAAATTTCTGGATATCAATCGGTGGGGTTTTTACGCCTGGCGCATTTTCGAGAGTAAGGTTGCCACTAAAAAAATATCAAAGGTTCGATCGTCTCAAGACAGTGCTTCGCGGGAATGGGACAAAATACCGCAGAACTATTTTCGCGGTATGATTTTGTGGGTCATTTGAAGGCCATAATTTGTGCCAAATGTAGCCAATTTCGACATTTTTGCTTTTGAATAATAAAAATGTAGTACAAAATATTTTGAGTATAGATATCTGGAACACAACGGAGATCACAAGGGCTGCGTCTAATTAGACGAAGACTCTCCCATGCACACAGAAAACTATTTTTTGTCTTCAATCACGAAATTAATTGATCGAATTAATTTTAAATTGAAATGTCTTCAATCACCAAAAATCAATTAGAAAATTAATTGATCCAATTAAAAAATTAATTGATATAAATAATTTTTATGATTGAAATATTAATTAAATATATATGTTGTTAAAATATGTGTTGAATCAATTAAATTTTTTATTGAATATTTTTAAAAACTTAATTAAAATTTTAATTGGAAAAATTTTCGTAATATTTTTTCCGTGTGGTTTTTAACGACAACATGGGGAAGTCTTGTACTATGCCCAATTATTATGAGGCTGATGAACGGTAGCATTTGGCGAAGGAAAAATTCCTCTTTCATCATGATAACGCACCGATTCACATCCTCCGCCCGCGATTATCAATTTGGTTTAATTGGTCTACGAACTGCAAGGTCCAGCGTATTACCCTGATTAAATCCACTTACCGACTTATTTTTTTCAAAAAATCGTTGATCAAAAATATCAGTCAAGTGAAGATATCATTGCCGTCACGGTGATTTTAATTCGGTGCAAAGGTGCAATCCAAGGGTTACACTACTTCTCATCTCATTGCCCTTACGCCCAAATTATAGTATCATACGAAAAAAGTTACTAATTAATAATTCCGTCAATGATATTAAACTCAAATGCTATAGAGCAATTGTTTACATTTCGCAACCATTTCGTAAATTTCGCTCTATTGATTACAATCAAAATCGCCATTAGTTTTCAAGCATCTGAAAAAAACAGTTTCTAAAAAATTTTTATTTTATTTTGTAGGCTAAATATTTATCAAATCGCCCTCGCAGCTAATCTATCTTATAAATCAAACATGGCTATAATTTTTACTAACAGCTGATATTTTCATCTACTTTCAGGTTGTTACCGATCGAGGCTTTCACCATCCATTCTATAATGCCATTAAGATTCATATCAATACTGTGAAATCACCATTGTATCTGTACTATTTTAATTACACGGGACCCTATTCATATTCGACATTGTACGCTGGTGGTGCTAGTACAACGCCATATGGTGTTGTACATTGTGATGATTTGATTTACCTGTTTCGGTCACCCCTTCTATTTCCAGATTTTCCAAAGAATTCTTCACGTGCCGAAGCAAGTAGTGCATTTGTGAATTTATTTGTAACATTTGCCAAAAATAGGTGAGTCATCAATTTTGTGTGTTTGAATTGAGTCAATATAATTTAGTAAATATTCTCTCTATTTTAGCCACTCAGATTCTCTTGTACAGTGCAATATTCAAAATTATCCTGTCGATTCTGAGAATTCAATCTGTGATTATATATCCTTTGAAAATGGATCAGAAGATTCATTACAATTAAGTACAAGAAATGAATTCAATGTAAGACGAATGCATTTCTGGGACGATATGCTGAGTGATAAAACATCATAAATGGACATTTGGAATTTAGAGAGAGAGAGAGTGAGAGAACGATGGAGAGAAAGCGAGGTAGAGAAAAGTGTTCAAAGCTAACCCACCAAAAAAACAAGAAACAACACAAAATACCCACCTATGTTTTAGACTATATAAGTTTTTTATTTATTTTAATTTAAATATAAATAAATAAACAAATAGCTGAATTCTTTTAATTCAGGTAGCTCTGTTGTAGAAATAATAGCAATAATTGATTCAATTAAATAATTGTAACAGAATGAATTCAAATAAAAATTGTTTGTTCCTGTAACTTTGTGATTTTTGGTCAAAATATTTTAATCACATCAAATACGAGGGTGGTTCTGTAAGTATTTGCCTACAAAAAACGCATGTGGGGATTTAACAGGTTGGCTGATAAGTCCGCGGTCTAACAAATTCGTTTTTATTATTCAACATAGTTCCCTTCAAGAGCGATGCAACGATTATAAAGACCTTCCAATTTTTTGATACCATTTTGGTAGTACTCCTTCGGTTTTGCCTCAAAATAGGCCTCAGTCTCGGCGATCACCTCTTCATTGCAGCCAAATTTTTTCCCTGCGAGCATCCTTTTGAGGTCTGAGAACAAGAAAAAGTCGCTGGGAGCCAGATCTGGAGAATACGGTGGGTGGGGAAGCAATTCGAAGCCCAATTCATGAATTTTTGCCATCATTCTCAATGACTTGCGGCACGGTGCGTTGTCTTGGTGGAACAACACATTTTTCTTCTCCATATGGGACTGTTTTGCCGCGATTTCGACCTTCAAATGCTCCAATAACGCCATATAATAGTCACTGTTGATGGTTTTTCCCTTCTCAAGATAATCGATAAAAATTATTCCATGCGCATCCCAAAACACAGAGGCCATTACTTTGCCAGCGGACTTTTAAGTCTTTCTACGCTTCGGAGACGGTTCACCGGTCGCTGTCCACTCAGCCGACTGTCGATTGGACTCAGGAGTGTAGTGATGGAGCCATGTTTCATCCATTGTCACATATCGACGGAAAAACTCGGGTGTATTACGAGTTAACCGCTGCAAACACCGCTCAGAATCATCAACACGTTGTTGTTTTTGGTCAAATGTGAGTTCGCGCGGCACCCATTTTGCACAGAGCTTCCGCATATCCAAATATTGATGAATGATCAATTGATTGATGACCAACACGTTCCTTTGATATCTTTAAGGCCTCTGCTATCTCGATCAACTTCATTTTACGGTCATTCATTCAAAATCATTCTGTGGATTTTTTTTCCACTGCGTTCACCGTCCTCCGTGCTCATTTCACCACGCTTGAATTTTGCATACCAATTAATTATTATTGATTTCCCTGGGGCAGAGTCCGGAAACTCATTATCAAGCCAAGTTTTTGCTTCCACCGTATTTTTTCCCTTCAGAAAATAGTATTTTATCAAAACACGAAATTCCTTTTTTCCATTTTTTTTCACAATAACAAAAGTCGCTCTATCTCACAAACTAATTGACTTATAGACGTCAAATTATGACACGAATTGTTTGAAGGTTGGGACTATATAAAAATAATATGCATTTAATACTAACGACGCCATCTATGTGTCAGACCGGGGACTTATCAGCCAACCTGTTATTTTTGAATATAGTCGATAAATTTGTCCAATAAGTTTCCTTGAAGTCTGCGAAAAAGTTTCGATGACATCGATGATCACTTCGTTCGTTTATGACAAAACTTTGTATAGAAAAAATTTTGTATAGAAATAAAATTTTGGCAAAGTTTTCTATAGAAATAAAATTTTGACAAAATTTTCTATGGACATACAATTTTTGCAAAATGTTCTATGGACATAAAATTTTTGCAAAATGTTCTATGGACATAAATAAATAAAATTTTGACAAAATTTTCCATAGAAATACAATATAGACAAAATTTTCTATAGAAATAAAAATTTGTATAGAAAATTTGAGAAAATTTTGTATAGAAATAAAATTTTGGTAATGTTTTCTATAGAAATAAAATTTTGACAACATTTTCTATAGAAATAAAATTTTTGCCAAAATTTCTTTTCTTTTGTGTATAGATATAAAATTTTTTATAGAAATAAAATTTTGAGAAAATTTTCTATAGAAATACAATTTTGACAAAATAATATAATTTTGACAAAAGAAATAACATTTTGACTAAATTTTCTATAGAAATAAAATTTTGACAAAATTTTCTATAGAAATAAAAAATTGTACAGAAAATTTGACAAAATTTTGTATGGAAATAAAGTTTTGACAAAATTTTCCATAGAAATACAATATAGATAAAATTTTCAATAGAAATAACATTTTGACAAAATTTTCTATAGAAATAAAAATTTGTATAGAAAATTTGAAAAAAATTTTGTATAGAAATAAAATTTTGGTAATGTTTTCTATAGAAATGAAATTTTGACAAAATTTTCTATAGAAATAAAATTTTTGCCAAAATTTCATTTTTTGGTGTATAGATATAAAATTTTTTATAGAAATAAAATTTTGAGAAAATTTTCTATAGAAATAAAATTTTGACAAAATATTCTATAGAAATAACATTTTGACAAAATTTTCTATAAAAATAAAAATTTGTATAGAAAATTTGACATGGAAATAAAATTTTGACAAAAATTTCCATAGAAATACAATATAGACAAAATTTTCTATAGAAATAAAATTTTGACAAAATTTTCTATAGAAATAAAAATTTGTATAGAAAATTTGACAAAATTTTGTATAGAATTAAAATTGTGGTAATGCTTTCTATAGAAATAAAATTTTGACAAAATTTTCTATAGAAATAAAATTTTTGCCAAAATTTCCTTGTTTTTTGTGTATAGATATAAAATTTTTTATAGAAATAAAATTTTTAAAAAAATTTTCTATAGAAATAAAATTTTGACAAAATATTCTATAGAAATAACATTTTGACAAAATTTTCTATAGAAATAAAATTTTGACAAAATTTTCTATAGAAATAAAATTGTGACAAAATTTTCTATAGAAATAGAAATAAAATGTTGACAATATTTTCTACAGAAATAAAATTTTGTATGGAAATAAAATTTTGACAAATAAAATTTTCTATAGAAATAAAATTTTTGCAAAATTAGTTTGGAAAGACAATTTTGACAAAATTTTCTTTTCATTGTGCCTTAAATGAATACATTCACTTTATAATTATTTTTGTCTATTGTTTCCTTTAAAATTATAATATTTTCTCTTAATTCTTTAATTGTATTTTCAGATTGTTTTTTGCCTTTCTTTATTTATTTGAACCTAAGGTAACTTTTCACTAAATTACTAAGAGGAAATACCTTTTAATCAAAATTCCTGTACAGTAAATATAAGTCGTAAGTCTTGTTGTGCAGGATAAATAAATAAATAAAATGTTGACAAAATCTTCTATAGAAATAAAATTTTGAAAATTTTCTTAATTGATTACATTTTCAACTTCAATCATCCTTTTGATTGGAAATATGTTGGTGATATATTTTTTTGTGTACATTGTAAATAGTTTTGTTTTTTTCCTTCTTCAATATTTTAGTTTATTAAATTTTTATGGTCTGTAAATATATGTCTATAAGCCATCATCATTTATTCTATATCCATATCATCTAGACGAGATCGTACACGATTTTTTCTTTTATTCTTCTTAGGTGGCGGTGGTAAAAAGTTCTCTAGAAATTCAATAGTGTTCCGTATGGTCTCTGTACTGATATTGCCTATGTGGTCACGATCGAAGTATACAACGGGCACGGGAGCCTCGGTGGATATTAGATTTGCACATTGACAACGTTGTGGAGCCGAAGTGATCACATCTAAGTTGACTGGAGTAGGTGTTGGTGCTGTAATGGAAACAGAATTATATTAATATTCCTTATACAAGTATAAAAGGACTATGATCACTTCAAATATGTTTCAAGAGCATAATGTTATTTTTGGATTGGGAACATGGAACATTTTTGTCGCAACAGTATTTCCTTGTCACAAAACTTATATTATACTCTTGAAACATATTTAAGATGATTTCATATTCCGTCTCTGGGTGTATGTTAACTTGGTTATTTTGGTAATGGATATGAAATGGAATGGTCATGTCCACCGCGGAATGTGTAATTTTGATATTCACTTCTGGTTCTATGATACTTCATAGAAACCAAATATCAAAATAATATTTTTAATGATTATCTATAATTAAGGAGCCTCTAAAGGTAATGTAGTTTCAATGCACGCAGAGGGATTTTGATTCTAAAAAAAATTATTAAAAATCTTCAACGATATTTCAACAAAATTCCAAATTTCCACCCTATTGTAAACAAATAACAGTTTACTTGAATCCAACTATTTTGACATTCCCCTAAGGATTTTAGTATTTTAGTATTTAGAGCCAAAGATGCGGCTTCTTGAAAATTAAGACATTTTTTCGAAGCTATCAAGCTGTAAATCGAAGTTCAAAATAATTGATATAAACAATTTTACACAATTTTCGCATGGAAATAAAAGCCAGTTTATAAATTCAAATTATAACAGCTGATTAGGTTAGGTTGGCTGACATACATCTAAGTCAGTATTCGGCTTACTGTTCGCTCTAACTCTTTTTATACCCTCCACCATAGGATGGGGGTATATTAACTTTGTCATTCCGTTTGTAACACATCGAAATATTGTTCTAAGACCCCATAAAGTATATATATTCTGGGTCGTGGTGAAATTCTGAGTCGATCTAAGCATGTCCGTCCGTCTGTTGAAATCACGCTAACTTCCGAACGAAACAAGCTATCGACTTGAAACTTGGCACAAGTAGTTGTTATTGATGTAAGTCGGATGGTATTGCAAATGCGCCATATTGGTCCACTTTTACGTATAGCCCTCAGATTTGGCTTGTGGAGCCTCTAAGAAGCATATTTCATCCGATCTGGCTGGACGCTAAAATTCGTCCACATCGGTTCATAATTATATATATATATATATATATATATATATATATATATATATATATATATATATATATATATATATATATATATATATATATATATATATATATATATATATATATATATATATATATATATATATATATATATATATATATATATATATATATAGCCCCCATATAAACCGATCCCCAGATTTGGCTTGCGGAGCCTCAAAGAGAAGCAAATTTCATGCGATTCGCCTGAAATTTGGTACATGATGTTGGTATATGGTGTCTAACAACCGTGCAAAAATTGGTCCACATCGGTTAATAATTATATATAGCTCCCATATAAACCGATCCCCAGATTTGGCTTGCGAAATCTCCAAGAGAAGCAAATTTCATCAAATCCGGTTTTAATTTGGAGCATAGTGTTAGTATATGATGTTTAACAACCGTGCCAGAATTGGTCCATATCGGTCCATAATTATATATAGCCCCCATATAAAACGTTCTCCAGATTTGACCTCCGGAGCCTCTTGGAAGAGCAAAATTCATCCGATTCGGTTCAAATTTGGAACGTAGTGTTAGTATATGGCCGCTAACAACCATACCAAAATTGGTCCATATCGGTCTATAGTTATATATAGCTGATCTCCAACTACACAAAAATTGGTCCATATCGGTTCATAATCATGGTTGCCACTCGAGCCAAAAATAATCTACCAAAATTTTATTTCTATGGAAAATTTTGTCACAATTTTATTTCTACAGAAAATTTTGTCAAAATTTTATTTCTATAGAAAATTTTGTTAAAATATTATTTCTATAGAAAATTTTGTTAAAATATTATTTCTATAGAAAATTTTGTCAAAATTTTATGTCTATAGAAAATTTTGTCAAACTGAATTATATACGTATTTGATCGATCTTTTTTGATTTAATATATACCACGTAGGGACTTACATACAATTTAGAAGACGGTGTTAGGAGGTTTTAATATACCTTGCCATCGGCAAGCGTTACCGCAACTTAAGTAATTCGATTGTGGATGGCAGTGTTTAGAAGAAGTTTCTACGCAATCCATGGTGGAGGATACATAAGCTTCAGCCTGGCCGAACTTACGGCCGTATATACTTGTTTTGCCGTCATACCCTTCTTTTATTCCAGCAACTCTGTGTATATAACGAATTTCCTAATTTGTTTCCAGGCCCTGTTTCCAAGCTGGATCAGGTCCCAAATAACCACTTCGCGGATATGGTGAACTCTTTGTCTAGTAAAAGCAGGGCAGTGACATAGCTCCTATATATTGCTCCTATTCAGCTTAGATCTGCTCTCAATTCTAGGTGCCCGGAGGACCGTGGGAATAATGAACCACTCCTATAGTAGTTAGTAGGGCAGCGACAAAGGCAGTGTTCCAAGGTCTCATTGTCCTCAAAACACGCCCTATATGCACCAAATCTGCTGCTCCTATTCGGCTTAGATCTGCTTTCAATTCTCTGTGAGAATAATGAACGGAGTACTTTTTTAGTCTTTTTTTATATGGGTCCCATAGTGTTCTAGTCGCCCATTCGTCCAACTCGGAGTTGTCTCTATTGGTTTTGTGTTCTCTAATTTCAATTCCCTATGAGTCCTAGCTCTTATCGCCATTTCATTTGCCTTTACGTTTCCTCTTATTCCGGCATGTCCTGGTAGCCATATGATGCTGATCATGGTGTATTCCTAGTATTTGTTGATAATGCTTTTGTATACAAATACCGTTCGCGATTGAACCGTAATGACCGCTATTGCATTCATTGGACAGGAAAAAATATTTTTTGTCCTCAATCACATTGATTCAATTAATTTTTAATTGAAATGTTTTCAATCACGAAAATGATAGTATCAATCGCCAAATTCAATTAAAAAATTAATTGATACAATTAATTTTGTGATTGATTTTTGTTTCAATCAAAAATTTGTTGAATCAATTAGATTTTTAATTGACTATTTTAAAATTGAATTAAAATTTTACTTGGATTGGATTTTCTGATATTTTTTTTCTTTATGCCCTCCGGCATTCTCTGAAAATGTTCACATTTAGCGTCCACGTGTAATTTCCATTTGTCATTTAAAACATTCTGTTATGGCATGCACTTCTGCCTGCAGGATTGTGCTGTAATTCCCTGTAATCGGAATAGGATCTCGGTGCACATATGCCCACATAGTCCCATCCTCTCATCCGTCTTTGATCCATTAGTGTAGCAGTTATTCTTTCTGGTATCAGTTCTGGGGTCCTATTTTCCGATAACCATCTTACACGGCAGCTATGGTCACCTCAGATATACGGTGGATTGTTGCTGCATCCGACATTTCACCTATCGCCTCCCCTATTATCCTTTGGTAGTTCGTAAAGTTTTGCGTTTCCGTCCATTCTCCCAATATCTTCAATCTAATCGCAGCCGTGGCGGTTTTGCATAAATCCAGTATTGTCTCCAAGGCTCGGGTCGACATGGTCTTCATTGACCCCAAGACAACACGTCCGTTGGACCGTATGTCAAGATTGGCCTTATTGGCCGTTCTCATATATTCAGTGCGTCAACTTTTAATTCACGGCCCATTTAGAGTCCACCGCTCTTCTGCATAGTAATCAACATCTATAGGCTTTCTCTCTCCCTCCTTGACGTGACTCTTCCAATTCAGATTCCTTTCTAAGTTTACACCGAAGTACTGCATTTTATCAGACACTGGTATCGTCATGCCCAAAAAACTATGTTCAATATATTTGCAATTTCAGTCCTTCTAGTGAATAGGCATAATTTTGTCTAAAATTTAGGTTGTATTAACTTTCATATTACATCAATATTTTTCAGTGTAGATATAAAAACTGTCGAACAATGATGCAATCGCTACCAACTAGGCCTATTTTCCAGAGAAGGTCACATTTTGTCAGACGCGTTGGAGGATCGCTGGGGCAATAACATAGAGTTAAAGGACGGAAAAATAATTCGTTCCTTTTCCAATTACTATTTTTTTGTGGTCTCAACACTAATCAGACCATCCTCGCAGTTATATTTTTATACCCTCCACCATAGGATGGGGGTATATTATTATACCCTTCACCGTTTGTAACACATCGAAATATTGCTCTAAGACCCCATAAAGTATATATATTCTGGGTCGTGGTGAAATTCTGAGTCGATCTGAGTATGTCCGTCCGTCCGTCCGTCTGTTGAAATCACGCTAACTTCCGAACGAAACAAGCTATCGACTTGAAACTTGGCACAAGTAGTTATTATTGATGTAGGTCGGATGGTATTGCAAATGGGCCATATCGGTCCACTTTTACGTATAGCCCCCATATAAACGGACCTCCAAATTTGGCTTGTGATTTCTCTAAGAGAAGCAAATTTCATCCGATTCGGCTGAAATTTGGTATATGGTGTTAGTATAAGGTCTCTAACAACCGTGCAAAAATTGGTTCACATCGGTTCATAATTACATATAGCCCCCATATAAACCGATCCCCCGATTTGGTTTCCGGAGCCTCTAAGAGAAGCAAATTTCATCCGATCCAGTTGAAATTTGGTACATGGTGTTAGTATATGTTCTCTAATGACCATGAAAAAAATTGGTTCCCATCGGTCCATAATTATATATAGCCCCCATATAAACCGATCCCCCTATTTGGCTTGCGGAGCCTCTAAGAGAAGCAAATTTCTTCCGATCCGGCTGAAATTTGGTACATGGTGTTAGTATATGGTCTCTAATGACCATGCAAAAATTGGTCCACATCGGTCCATAATTATATATAGGCCCCATATAAACCGATCACCAGATTTGACCTCCGGAGCTTCTTGGAAGACCAAAATCCATCTGATTCAGTTTCGGTACGTGGTGTTAATATATGGCCTCAAACACCCATGCTAAAATTTTTCGAAATCGGTCAATAATTATATATAGGCCCCATATAAACCGATCCCTAGATTTGACCTCTGGTGTCTTTTGGAGAAGCAAAATTCATCCGATCTGGTTGAAATTTGGTACGTGGTGGTAGAATATGACATTTAACAACCATGCCAAAAGTAGTCCATATCAGTCCATAATCATATATAGCCCCCATATAAACCGATCCCGAGATTTGGTTTTGGAGCCTCTTGAAGGAGCAAATTTCATCAGAGTCATTTGAAATTTGGTACATTGTACTAGTATATGGCCGTTAACAACCATGCCTAACTAGGTCCATATCGGTCTATAGTTATTTATAGCCCTCAGATAAATTTGGGGATCGATTTATCTGAGGGCTAAAATTACACAAAAATTATTTGTAGACTTACCTATACATAAATTTTTTATCTAATATATACCACGTATGGACTGACTCACAATTTAGAAAACGATGTTAAGAAGATTGTGGATGACAGTCTTTCGTAGAAGTTTCTACGCAATCCATGGTGGAGGGTACATAAGATTCGGCCTGGCCGAACTTACGGCCGTATATACTTGTTTGAGTTGTTTTTAAATTTTGGGTAACCAAAATTGTCTCGGTATTGACAATTTTTGAAATAAAAGGGATAATATAGGGATAAATAGCCCATTTAAAATAGTGGATAGCTTCAATGAATTTCAGGTTTAATCAGCCTCTAGACTTTCCGATCACTTTACATTTTTTTTTTGATATATATTTTTTTGTATATTTTTTCAATTTAAATTCCAACGACAAATTTTTACTTACAAAATATTGGTCGAAAGCATTCTTTCACTTGTATCCATTTTTGGCAAAATTGCTTTATGAATGAATCATTCTGACTGAATAGAGTCCTGGCAGCAACATCAACGCGATTTTGCATCATGGGCGGTATGAAAGGCCATTTGCCTTTGGCAGCGAAAAAACAAATAATATCTATGTACAAAAACGACAACAACAACAACAGCAAATGCAATCGCAAATGGTAAATGAAACAATGATGTGTGAGTGAATGAAGTTTCCTTGAAAGGGGGGGATATCTCTAGAGCTCAACTGCTTACATGGAACATTGAAAATTTTCAAAAATCCTTTATGTTGATCCAAACGTTGCAATCCATAAATTCCACTATGGCCATCTTCGCCAGATGGACGTTTCAAAGGACTTCCTCGGCTACGATTAATATTACGCATCCTCAGGGCAAAAGGTATTTCCTCAATGCGAACACTATTCATGTAGGCCGAGCAATAGAGCATTTCATTGACCACAGCCACCAGATAAAATGGTGCAATGAACGACACAAGTTTGGTTTTTAACAACATTGTAGTCGTTTTGTTTTTTTTTTTGTTTACTGTTCCGCTTCTGAATTCAGCTAAACTAAACGGGTTAAGGACTTACAATGGACTAAATATGTGAAATGAAATTTCATATTTAGTCCAGGGGAAAATATTCTGAAGGATATGTTAGTGTAATGTTAATAGGTTTTTATGTTGGCTTCTGTTTACCTGCATATACATACGGGTATTTATAAATTGCATGACAAATTCTATTTTGATTTATGCAAATGACATTAAAAGGCTTTTAAAATAACGATACATAATTCATAGACGTAGCAGTTGTAAAGAGGATTAAGGCGAATAAAATATATAACTTAATAACAATCAAAACTATAATTATAAGCAAAAGAAAATAATAAATAAATTACGTCATACCATAAATAAGGAGATTGAACTGATAAATATTTAGCTTAAAACTTGACTCAGCATACATTTATTATACCCTAAACCACATAGTGGTCAGGGTATAATAAGTTTGTTCGGCCAAAAAATGTGCCTACCAGAAATATTGATTTTAGACCCCATAAAATATATACCGATCGACTCAGAATCACCTCCTGAGTCGATCTAGCGCTTGGTGTCCGTCCGTCCGTCCGTCTTTCCATGTATTTGTTGTTCACAGGATTCCGGTCGCAATTATTAACCGATTTTGATGAAATTTGGTATAGGGAGTTTTTTGGGCACAAGGACAAACGCTCTTGAATTTGGAAGAAATCGGATCAAATTTAGATATAGCTCCCATATATATGTATCGCCCGATTTCGACAAATGGGGTCACGTTGCGCGTTGTTTCAAACGGATCGTCACCAAATTTGGCAAAAGGTAATCTTTTGCATCGCCCTTCAAGTCTGCAAAATTTTATCCAAATCGGTTCAGATTTAGATATAGCTCCCATATATATGTATCGCCCGATTTCCCCAAATTTGGCCACAAAACCTTTATTTATCAACCGATCTTACTCAAAGTTGGCTAAATATAATCTTCTATAGCACTAACTATATGTGCAAAAAATCATCGAAATCGGTTCAGATTTAGCTATAGCTCCCATATATATGTACCGCCCGATTTTTCTAAATTTGGCAATAAAACCCTTATTTATAGACCGATCTTAACCAAATTTGGCTAAATGTAGTCTTCTATAGCACTAACTATATGTGCAAAAAATCGTCTAAATCGGTTCAGATTTAGATATAGCTCCCATATATATGTATAGCCCGATTTTCCCAAATTTGACCATATAACCCTTATTTATTAACCGATCTTACTAAAAGTTGGCTAGATCCAGTCCTCTATAGTACTAACTATATGTGGAAAATTTCATCGAAATCGGTTCACATTTAGATATAGCTCCCATATATGTATCGCCCGATTTTGAAAAATTCGCCCTTATAACCTTATGTTTGACCATACAGGCCTCATTTCGTAACTGATCTTACTCAAATCTTGCACAAGGTAACCTTTTGTGGTATTAATCAAACCCGCAAAATATTATGCAAATTGGTTCAGATTTAGATATAGCTTCCATATATATGCATCGCTCGATTTTCCCAAATTTGGCCATAGTACTCTTATTTATTAACCAATGTTACTCAAATTTCAAATTTTGATGTAGTAGCCGATCGTACTTATACGTACTTGTAGCTCTTACATAAGAATATTGCTCGAATTTTACAAATTTGTATTTATTACCCACACTAATTTAACGATTTTCTCTTTTTTAATAATGGGCTCAATATTAGTGGCATACTAACTCCGTAGGCGCAATATCAACACAGCCAGTGTTGCTAGAAGTATGGGAAATTCCCTATATGTAGGGTTTTTCTAATATTTAGCGTCTTGTAGGGACGTAGGGCCACAATGTAGGACATTTTCACTCAACACAATTTGTAATAATTTTTACATTTTGGTGGCTCTAGAGGAGAAAATTAGAAGCAGGCAAGGCTTGATCTTTAACAATGTGTGGTAAACTTTATTCCTGTAGAAAATTTTGTCAACATTTTATTTCTATAGAACATTTTGTCAAAATTGTATTTCTGTGGAATTTTTTCTCAAAATTTTATTTCTATAGAATTTATTGTCAAAATTTTATTTCTATAGAAAAATTTCTCACAAAAATTTGTTTATAGAAACTTTTTCCAAAATTTTATTTTTATAGAGATTTAACAAAAAAGATTACTAATTTGGGTAGAATTCTACCAACTGTGGCAACCGTGGTAGTTATACAAATTTATATTCTAAGTTATATACGTTGCATATTCATGTTTTAAGATAATAAAGTACTTAGAACCATTTTTGTTTTGTAAATTTTTTTTAATTTAACGAAAAATATAGTAGGGAAAATTGTTTGGGAATGTATGGGAAAGTAGGGAACTTTTTTTGTCCTTGTAGGGTAAACCGAACATTTTCTCTATGAGCTATAGTCAGATTGACACAAAGCAACCATAGACATGTACCCCTTAATTTTCTTAAATATGGAACTGAGGTTTATCTCCCAGACCTATATGGTACCCCACAAATGCTTATGATTACTAATTCTGTAATGGTGGTTTAGGGTATGATATAGTCGGCCCCGCCCGACTTTCTACTTTCCTTACTTGTTTTTTTTTTAACGGAAACCTAATAAGAAATACAAAACAAAACAAGTGAGTAAAGCAGAAAGTCGGGCGGGACCGACTATATCATACTCTAAACCACCCCTACTGAATTAGTAAACATTGTTTGTGGGGTATCAATTAAAAGATTAATTTATTCCATTTTTGTCATCCAAATTTTCACTCGGTGCTTTCAGCTTCTTCAGGGATGGTGTTTTTATTGAATCGATAAAAAAGAAAACAAACACTGAGAGAGTTTCCGTTACCATCAACATGAGTTGCATGCGTCTAATATCCACTTTCTCTCCTTGCTCTACAGGTTATTTTATTATCATCCAAAAACTAAACTAACAGTTCGGTTTTCATGCTCGTACCGTACAGATCGTGTTGTGTGTTATGAAAATTTGCTATTTTTTATAGTGGTGTGTGTGTGTTTTTTTTTTTATTTCTTCTGAAGACTATATAAGTTAACAGTGTTAAAGAACTGTACACATGACAAACATACTCGCCAAATAATTTGAATAAATCCAATTGGGGCTTTACATGTACGTTTGTTTATTGTTCAAAGTTTTTTAAAATACATAAATTTGTTGTTAATGGAGAAATTCATTTTGTCCAATACATAACTGTTATATCATTTACGTGCTGTATTTTTGTGGAAGTAGTTGTGATGAGTAAGAAATTGTGCGTTATTTACTAGAAAATATCTAGTAGAAATACAACATCAACCATAAGTTGTTCTTGTGGTTGGAAAATAAAATAAGATTTGTATATCTTTACACACACATACAAGCTTGAGCATATATTGCTTGTGGTCTACCGTTCAACTCAATTCAGCATTGCTTAACAGTGTTTACCACAACAATAAAAAATTGTGAGAGAACATAATAGTGAATAAAGTGGAGAATTTACAGACAGTGTTGCCAATTTGGTGCTTTTAGCACCAAATTTAGTGCTTTTTGATTTCTAAAAAGCACCAAATTGCCTTTTTGGTGCCTTTTCAAAAAAAGCACCAACTTGGTGCTTTCTGGCATTTTCATTTAGTGCTTTTGGTGCTTTTTTATTTTGAACAGTATTAAGTTTAATTGATACAAAAATTTTGATTAGACTTTCAAGAGCCGAAGAAACTCAAATTTATTGCCAAATATAGAATTTGATTGTTAGGAAGTTGGTATTAATTATTTTTTAATTAATATTGTTATTTAGGGTATTCTGTAGGAAAGTCGAGCGACGAGTGTCGAATTTTTGAATTTGGTAAAGATTTCATTAAAAACGTTTGTATTAAATTCACAAAAGCACGCACAAATGAAATAAGCAATAGACTCCTTCCATATATTAATATTTTGTAAGGTGAAAAACATCACTGATCAAAATGAATTGGACGAAAGCATTAAAACTGATCAAGGTGTATACTTGAATAGCGGTTCATAATGGTGAGTACTAAGTTTGAGCTTTGCCGCTAAAGTGAAAACTATATCAGTAAAAATGGGCATAAAATTATGCATATTTGCTGCAAATTTTATTATTACTTGATGGGGAATAACCAAAAGCAAATTTTCACAAAGTTTGTATTCCTTAAAATGATTTATTAAAGAAAAGTAATTGTGAAAAAAAATGACTATTTTAGCGGCTAAACTCGATCTAATACCCATCTTAATACGTCTTCGGAAGTTTTTTTTTTTTTTTTTTTTTTTTAGTAGAGCATTTAATTTTCGATTTTGTGGTGGAAGGTGGTATGTTAGAATTTATAATATTTTTTTGGTGCTTTTTGGCCTTGGGGAGTTGGCAACACTGTTTACAGAGCATCAACAACGTTTACAAGGGAAGACCGCCAAAATAAATGAACAATGGTGTTGTGGTCAGGGCTGCCAATAAAATTTCAAGAAGAATCGTCACTTTTTTCGATAAAAATCGTCATAATCGGCACTTGCTTTTTAAAAATCGTCAAAAAATCGGAAATGTAAATAATATTAAAATCAAACATTTTTTTGGGTAAACACAAGACAAAAACAAACAAGAAAATTAATGTACACAACAATGCATATCCATAAAAAAAACATAACGAAGTCAGTTTTGGAGAACAATAAGATCAACATAAAATTCATTTTCTAAAACAAACAAAACAAAATATTTCGTAATTTATGTGTAAAAAAACTATATTTTTCTAAAAAAATTGTTATTAATTCAGTAGCATTTTTATTTAAAAATAAAACATTGTGAAATTCAAGAAAAAGTCCCGTGCTTTCCATAGCAGGTGATTTTTTATGATGTAGGGTTTCCATATGAATAATTTTCAAAAGAGAACTTTAGCTTTACAAAAAGAAAACATTTTAACTAAAACAGAGTTTACAATAAAAAATTCTTTATTAAATAATTATTTTTTGATCTTAAATTTAATTTGATGTTAAAATTAAAATAATAATAGTTTCTAATGATAGAAACAACGAAATAAATATATAATAAAACAATAAAAAACAAAAAGAATCACATTTTCTTAAAAAATAAACAAAATAAATTGACGACGACAACGTATTGGCGTATTTACGTCGTACGTTCAATTACATCTATTTCTAATTTTTACGCCGTACGTCGAAACGTCGCAATTGTGTTCTGGCCTTTAATTTGTCAACAGATTTAACCCAGTAAACAATTAGTGGCGAACAATTGTGGCGAATTCCTATTAAATAAATAAAATTCCATCAATCTAGGATTTTTTTGAAATAGAGTACATAAAGAGCACGGTTGAACATAAAAATACGGCACTAAAAAAGAGAGTGAACAAAAAGATATGAACACAAAAAGATATGAACACAAAAAGAGAACATGTTCTCTTTAAAAGAGATGTAATGGACAGCCTATTATGATGTATCCGATAGATATGTCTATATGTGGTTATTTATTTATTTTTTTTTTGTACTGTACTAGAATTTCATCATAATTAGTAAAAGTTTCTATTGCACATTCTGAGTAAATCATTATCAATTTTGGCATTAAAACAACTTGAATAATTAAATTTTAGGTCATGTTTTGAACAGAATATTCCTTCCAATAAATTATTTTCCAGATATCATCTAATTTTAGTTTACCTGATTAAAAATGTCTACGTTTGCTGTGGAGTGTGGAGGAATCATGATTATTTGTCCGAATTTTGACAAAACTCGTAAAGCCAAAGTAGTCCACGTTTTATTGCCGGATTTTTTTTGTCAACAATTTTTAAATTTATTTTAATATTTTCAAAAATTTCTTCATATGTAAAAAGTTTAACTCCTTAAACTATATGTATTGTCAAAATCGGAAAAAATCGGAGTTCTCCATTTTTTGAGTAAAAAATCGTCAAAATGCCGATAAATCGGCAAAATTGGCAGCCCTGGGTGTGGTTATAAATTTGGAAATATTAATATTTAGAGGGAGTCTATTTCTTATTTCAATTATGAGTGCTTTTGTGAATTTAATACAAAGTTCAGAAATTCTGCACTCGTCGCTAGACTTTTCAAAAGAATACCCTAAATAACAATATTGATTAAAAAAGGATCAATACCACCTTCACAACAGTCAAATTCTATATTTGACAATATAGTGGAGTTTCTTAAACTTTTGACAGCCTAATCTGAATTTTTGTATGAAAAGTTTGTCGTCGAAAAAACCAGAAAGCACCAAGTGCTTTTTTGGAAAAGGCACTAAAAAGGTGCTAAAAGACCAACTTACCCATTACTCTCTTTTTATACCCACCACCATAGAATGGCGGAATATCCAGTCCTTTTGGAAAAGTTCACAAACATTTCTTTTAAAGCGCATCTCGGGATCCCTTATCGATTTTTATACCCACTACCATATAATGGTGACGGGGGTATAATAAGTTTGTCATGCCGTTTGTAACACATCGAAATATCGATTTCCGACTATATAAAGTATATATATTCTTGATCAGGGAGAAATTCTAAGACGATATAAGCATGTCCGTCTGTCTGTTGTAATCATGTTACAGCCTTTAATAATGGGGCTATCCTCCTGACAGATTTGGGACAGATTCGTTTTTTGTTTGCAGGCAGGTCAAGTTCGAAGATGGGCTATATCGGTCTAATTTTTCATATAGTCCCCATATAAACCGACCTCCCGATTTGGGGTGTGAACTTATAAAAACCGTAGTTTTTAACCAATTTGCCTGAAATTGGAAATCTAGAGGTATTTTAGGACCATTAATAAGTGTGGCAAAAATGGGGCGTATGGGTCCATCTTTTGGTGTAGCCCCTATATAGACCGATCTCCCGATTTTATTTCTTGGGCTTCTAGAAACTGTATTTGCTTTTCGATTTGCCTGAAATTGGAAATGAAATAAAAAGGTGTTCCGAAAACGGTGTCTATCGGTCCATGTTTCGATATATTCCCCATATAGACCGATCTCCCGATTTTACTTCTTGGGCTTCCAGAAACTGTATTTACTATCCGATTTGCCTGAAATTTAAAATCTAAAGGTATTTATAAATTGGTGTGTCGAAAATGGGGTGTATCGGTCCATGTTTTGGTATAGCCTCCATATAGACCGATCTCCCGATTTTACTTCTTGGGCTTCCAGAAACTGTATTTACTATCGGTCAATGTTTCGATATATTCCCCATATAGACCGATCACCCGATTTTACTTCTTGGGCTTCCAGAAACTGTATTTACTATCCGATTTGCCTGAAATTAAAAATCATAAGGTATTTATAGATTGGTGTGTCGAAAATGGGGTGTATCGGTCCTTGTTTTGGTATAGCCTCCATATAGACCGATCTCCCGATTTTACTTCTTGGGCTTCTAAAAACCGTATTATCAATCGGATTTACCTGAAATTTGAAATCTAGAGGAAAAATATGTATTTAATAAAAAAGTTTCCGCTGGTCAGATTTGAACAAGTGTTCTTTATTTTTTCATTCATAATAATAAAGAACATCTCAGGAAGTAGTTATAGTGTCATGCCGTGTTGTCATCTTAGGTTCATGTCACAAACATTTGAATAGACGTTTTGATGCATCATGTTCAATGGCGTTTGTGGCTGAATGTGCTAGGGCGTTATGTTATGGTGCCAAGAGACCCAAGTTCAACCCCCGTTGGAAGTTTTCCAATTTGTAAAAATTAGATAATAAGAAAATAAAAGTGTAATAAAAAATATTGATAAAAATAAAAAGTGAAATGGTGGACATTTTTTTGTTGTTGTTTAAATTCCTTAATTAGAATGAACTTCCAAAGAACAACTTCTAAAGAAATACAAAGGATCCAAAAACGAAGTTCTTCCGTCCTATGATAAGTAAAATTCATTGGAGATGATCCAAGTTTGCACTACTTCCGGATCACATGTTCGGGATCCAAACTACTTTTTTGGAAGCTCTGGTTTTGCTGGGAAATTTGTAACACTTCGAAATATCGATTTCCGACTATATAAAGTATATATTCATAGGTTAGGTTAGGTGGCAGCCCGATGTATCAGGCTCACTTAGACTATTCAGTCCAGTGTGATACTTTTCTCTTATCACTGAGTGCTGCCCGATTCCATGTTAAGCTCAATGACAAGGGACCTCCTTTTATACTCGAGTCCGAACGGCGTTCCACATTGCAGTGAAACCACTTAGAGAAGCTTTGAAACCCTCAGAAATGTCACCAGCTTTACTGAGGTGGGATAATCAACCGCTAAAAATTTTTTTGGTGTTCGGTCGAAGCAGGAATCGAACCTACGACCTTGTGTATGTAAGGCGGGCATGAAAACCATTGCACCACGTTGGCTCTTGATCAGGGATAAATTGTAAGACGATATAAGCATGTCCGTCTATCCGTCTGGCCATCTGTCTGTCTATTGTAATCACGCACATATTGTCTTTTGTCTGCACGCAGGCCAAGTTCGAAAAGGGGCTACATCGGGCCAGGTTTAGATATAGCTCCCATATCAACCGATCCCCCGATTTGGGGCCTTGGTCGTCTAGAAACCCTAGTTTTTATTCGATTTGTCTGAAATTGGAAATCTAGGACCACAATGAGGAGTGTCGCAAATGGTGTATAGAGTTCCATGTTTTGGTATAGCCGCCATATTTTACTCTTGGGCTTCTAGAAACCGTAGTTTTTAACCGATTTGCCTGAAATTGGAAATCTAGAGGTATTTTAGGACCACAAATAGGTATGTCGAAAAGTGTCGGTCCATGTTTTGGTATATCCAAAAATTAGTAAAATTTTAATTATTTAATTAGCACAATTTTAATTATTTAATGGAAATCTAATAACAAATACAAAATCAAGAAAGGAAATGAAATTCAGAGATAATTTTACAAGCCCTAAAAGTACCACCAAGATGGACAAAAAAATTAAATTTTTCTCCTGTTTTACAAACTTTTGCAAAAATAACGTTACATTTTCAAAGTTTCAAAATTACAAAAAAAAAAAATAAATTCAGTGATCTTATTTTTATTACAATTCCTCAATTTTTATTACAATTCCTCAAAGTACCACCAAGACGACCAAAAAGGCAAATTTAAATTTAAATAAAAAATTCAACGAATAATGTTAATTTCTAAAGTTTGAAAGTTTTATTTTTATGTATGATAGTTAACAATAAACATAAACTAAAATCGAAAACTCAAACCTCATAAAATTAACAAAAAAAAAAAATACTCCAAAACCAAAATATTTTAAAAATAATTCTAATCAAAGATAGCAGAATTTAATTTCTTGGTTAAATAATATACTCTATAATCAAAAAATTGTGAGAATAGAATAGTTAGAAATTGAGAGATATATTTTTTTGCGTCCTTGGTAAATTATCCTTTTGGGATAGAAAAATCCCAAAACTTTAAAAAATTTTAGTTTGCCCAAATTTATTTTTTTGTTTTAGTTCGAAAACCACCATCAATACCTACACAAAATATTAACTTGGCTAAAATAGAACCATTTGTTCTTTTCCACGTTATTTAACCCCATTTCGACTAAAAAAGTATAAAATTTAAAAATTTTTTTAAATAGTCAATTATAGCAAAATTTTGTTTTTGTATTCGAAGCTCCACATCATAGAAATTAGAATAAATATCGGAGTACATATTTTTTGCAGCTGTCAGAGCACTGTGGCACAGTCCCATTGTGTTGCAGATCAAAGTCTATAGTAATTTATCTATTCACCCCTAGCGATGAGTAGCAGAATATAGTAAATAAGAGGGAAACGCCAGCAGGTGGCATTGTGGTACAGCTTGCGGTTGTAGACTACGCTAAACGATTTTTCAATATGAATCTTCATTGGCTATTAAAGAATAACGAAGAATTCATCATATTCTATACACAAACCAGTGTTGGTGGATGATTTTTCGACCTCCCCAAATCTTAAAAATCGATCCAATTAGTCTAGTTATACCCTCCACCATAAGATGGGGGTATATTAACTTCGTCATTCCGTTTGTAACACATCGAAATATTGCTCTAAGACCCCATATTCTGCGTCGTGGTGAAATTCTGAGTCGGTGTTAATATGGTGTTAATATATGGCCTCAAACACCCATGCAAAAATTGGTCGAAATCGGTCCATAATTATATATAGCCCCCATATAAACCGATCCACAGATTTGACCTCCGGAGCCCCTTGGAAGAGCAAAATTCATCCGATTCGGTTGAAATTTGATACGTGAATTAATATATGATATTTAACAACCATGCTAAAAGTGGCACATATCAGTCCATAATCATATATAGCCCCCATATAAACCGATCCAGAGATTTGGTTTTGGAGTCACTTGGAGGAGCAAATTTCATCCGAGTCAGTTGAAATTTGATATATTTTGCTAGTATATGACCGTTAACAACCATGCCTAACTAGGTCCATATCGGTCTATAGTTATATATAGCCCTCAGATAAATAGATCCCCAATCACACAAAAATTGGTCTATACCAAGTTCATAATTGTATATAGCCCACATATAAGCGACCCCATATTTCAATTCTGGCTCTCTACGTACCGTGCAAATGTCCATATCGATTCGTAATTATTTGTAGACTTACCTATACATAACTTTTTTGTCTAATATATACCACGTATGGACTAACTCACAATTTAGAAAACGATGTTAAGAAGTTTTAAGATACCACAACCCAATTAATTCCATTGTGGATGACAGTCTTTCGTAGAAGTTTCTACGCTATCCATGATGGAGGGTACACAAGATTCGGCCTGGCCGAACTTACGGCCGTATATACTTGTTTTTTTTTATCAAAACCTCCATTAAAAATGTAAATAGGTAGAAAATGGGTTTCCAAATTTGTGAAAAAAAATCCTGAAGTGATGCACTTCAAAAATTCATTCAACAAAAAAATGTAATAGCACAATAACGGTTGGCTGATAAGTCCCCGGTCTGACACATAGATGGCGTCGCTAGTATTAAATACATATTATTTTTATATAGTACCAACCTTCAAATGATTCGTGTCAAAATTTGACGTGTGTAAGTCAATTAGTTTGTGATATAGAGCGTCTTTTGTGAAGCAACTTTTGTTATTGTGAAAAAAAATAGAAAAAAGTAATTTCGTGTTTTGATAAAAATACTGTTTTCTGAAGGGAAAAAAATACGGTGGAAGCAAAAACTTGGCTTGATAATGAGTTTCCGGACTCTGCCCCAGGAAAATCAACAATAATTGATTGGTATGCAAAATTCAAGCGTGGTGAAATGAGCACCGAGGACGGTGAACGCAGTGGACGCCCGAAAGAGGTGGTTACCGACGAAAACATCAAAAAAATCCACAAAATCCACAAAATGATTTTGAATGACCGTAAAATGAAGTTGATCGAGATAGCAGAGGCCTTAAATATATCAAAGGAACGTGTTGGTCATATCATTCATCAATATTTGGATATGCGGAAGCTCTGTGGAAAATGGGTGCCGCGCGAGCTCACATTTGACCAAAAACAACGACGTGTTGATGATTCTGAGCGGTGTTTGCAGCTGTTAACTCGTAATATACCCGAGTTTTCCGTCGATATGTGACAATGGATGAAACATGGCTCCATCACTACACTCCTGAGTCCAATCGACAGTCGGCTGAGTGGACAGCGACCGGTGAATCGTCTCCGAAGCGTGGAAAGACTCAAAAGTCCGCTGGCAAAGTACAGGCCTCTGTTTTTTGGGATGCGCATGGAATAATTTTTATCGATTATATTGAGAAGAATCGATTATCTTAGGAAGAAACCATCAACAGTGACTATTATATGGCGTTATTGGAGCGTTTGAAGGTCGAAATCGCGGCAAAACGGCCCCGTATGTAGAAGAAAAAAGTGTTGTTGCACCAAGACAACGCACTGTGACACAAGTCATTGAGAACGATGGTAAAAATTCATGAATTGGGCTTCGAATTGCTTCCCCACCCACCGTATTCTCCAGATCTGGCACCCAGCGACTTTTTCTTGTTCTCAGACCTCAACATCCTTTCGCAGGGAAAAATTTTGGCTGCAATGAAGAGGTTATCGCCGAAACTGAGGCCTATTTTGAGGCAAAACCGAAGGAGTACTACCAAAATGGTATCAGAAAATTGGAAGGTCGTTATAATTGTTGTATCGCTCTTGATGGGAACTATGTTGAATAATAAAAACGAATTTTGACAAAAAAATGTGTTTTTCTTTGTTAAACCGTGGACCTATCAGCCAACCTGTTATATTTCCCAAATTTCCAAAATTTATTTTATTACCCACACTAATTTAGCGATTTCCACTTTTTTAATAAAGAATAAAAAGAAATTTATATCAGGGAATGACGTAGAACAATCGGTCAAAAGTTTCTCATTATTATTTACACAAAATTTAACATCATTTGCGAGTTTTTAACAAAAAATATTGCAAATTAAAAATGAACGAACGTGTATGTATCGAACACCGTAAATGCAACTTTTGGTATGACGTCGCCCATTTTCCAATCTTCCTTTTCTATTGTTTTTGATTGATACCCTGAAATGTTTACTCAGTACGAGGGCGGTTCGGAAACTTCTTAGCCTATCAATGAAAGAGAATAGTTAGTTTTTCAAAAATATTTTTATTTTTCAATATAATCTCCTGAAACTTCAATACACTTGCTTTTCTAGCAATTCTATCCCTTGATTAAAATAGTTTTCCTCAAGGTCTTCAAAATAGTCGTTTACAACTGTAATTGCATCTTCATTTGAGGTAAAACGCTTGCCAGCAAGGATATTTTTTTTAGATTTGGGAACATGTAAAAGTCACTGGGAGCTAAATCAGGAGAATAAGGTGGGTGGTCAAGTAACTCCTACTTTAATTCGTCGATTTTAGCCATTGTTAGATCACCCCAGCAAAAAATGGAGCACTATTTCAGCATAATTGTAAGGGAGAGAGGCAGTACGAACTGCTTACAATACAACCGAATCAGCGCTGATTTTTGTGGGCGATGTCCCGATTTATAGCAGCTTCAACATAGCGCTGATATAATTGCTCATTTTAATAACAATATTGCTCAGAAGTGAGCAATACTGTTATTGGTATGAAGGAAAACAGCACTACCTTTCGCGCATCTATACTGCATGAATTGGTTGCAATAACGTAAACGAATGATCATAAACTAGTTTGATTACACGTTTACGTTATTGCCGCCGATACATGCAGTGTGGATGCACTGCCCACTTCATTGTATACCAAAAAGCGCAACTAAACTTTACTGCTGAAATATTTTTTGCTGGGACTCTTGTGCGCTGGTGCGTTGTCTTGATGAAAAATTGTTTTTTTTTGTGTTGTAAGCCAGGACATTTTTTCGAATTTGTACACTTAATTGATCCAAAAGATTGCAATAGTACTCTGAATTTATTGTTCTACCCTTTTGCAGATAGTCAATCAATAAAATACCTTTGAAGTCCCAAAAAATCGTTGCCATAACCTTACCAGCCGATTGAATTGTTTTTGCTTTCTTTGGGGGCACTTCTTCCAACTTCAGTCCATTGTTTGGATTGTTCTTTTGTCTCTGGAGTATAGTGGTGGATCCGTGTCTCCTCAACAGTTATGAAACGACGTTTAAAATCCATTTTATTTCGCTTAAAACGATCCAAACAAGCTTGAGAAATATTCATTCTTATGCGTTTCTGATCGACTGTTAACAAATGCGGCGCCCATCTTGTAGAAAGCTTTTTCATCTGTAGTTCTTCATGCAAAATTAAATGGACTCGATCATTTGAGATGCCCATGATATTAGCAATTTCACGCAATTTCATTTAATACCATATCAGGCACTTTGGCTACAATTTCTGTTGTTGTTGGTGTTTTTAGACGTCCACTACGTGGTTCATCTTCAATGCTTGTACGACCACGTTTAAATTTAGCAACCCAATTTTTTACTGTTGCATATGAAGGAGCACTTTCACCTAACACATTCACCATATCATTATGAATTTCTTGTCCCGATAAACCTTTTTTATGTAAATATTTAATGACAGCACGCATTTCTAATTTTTCCATTGTAAAAAAATTGCGGATGCGTCTTTTTTGAACACCTGTTTCTATATGAAGGAGTTGCCAGATCGAAACAAAATTTAACATGTGTTCATAACAGAGATGGAAGTTTCCAAAACACTTAACTTTTTTTCTGTTTATACGGCGCTTTTTGTGCTAGGCTAAGAAGTTTCCGAACTGCCCTCGTAGTGGTGGTTTAGTCGGTCCCGCCCAACTTTCTACTTTACTCACTTGATTATTATAATTTCCCCCCTCTTAACCTACGCCTTAGCCAGACAGAATATTCTAGATTTGCGATTAGCTTGTAACAACAGCAATTAAGGACATTGAACTGTTTATAGATGGCACACATTGGCATATACATATGTATGTACATGTGTCTACATATATGGCAAATACACGTAAACGTAAGGGAATATGTATGTAGTCCAAAAGGAATGTAAAAATCATAAAGTAAAAGAAAAAACATTAGGTTTATATTTTATATTAAATTTTTATTGTCTGGTTCTCTATCAGGACCTTTTTTCTTGTTGAATATTATTTTCGAAAATTATCGGTTACTGGGAACGGAAAAGAAGACTTATACTAAAGATATTTACATACATTATTTTAACACATTCAAGTATATACAAAAATATATGCATGTGATGTTGTTACATTTTGGTTTTTGTAAAAAAAAACATAAATGATAAATAATTAAATTACTTAGATAAGGCACCTTTACGATTGGCTTTCATTTTGTATTTTTTATACAAAACTTGGTTATAGACTATAATTATTTTTATTTAATCTATGGTTTTGTTTTATTTAAAATTTATTTGTCATCGTCAAAAAATCACTATTTTCTCTGGCACATTTATATAAAACTAAAATTTCATTAATAATACTACTTATAGTCTCTTATTTGATGTCTTAATTCTAAGATAATAGCAAATCATTGCAAAAAAAAAAATAAATAAAAATATACTAAAACTAGTTTCTATTAAACAGTAATTTAATATTTGAGGCACTTGTTGAAAAGACTCCCACAGATCGAAAATATTTCTAAGTTTTTGTATAAACATTTTTTGGTTCGTTAAAATGTAATTAATGGAACGAATTCATAATTATAATGTAAGTTTTCAAAAAATATGATGAATTTAATGCTGTTAATGAAAAATGTTTTAATGAAAATATTTCATTGAAAATCCACCACATTCTTATTTCGAATGTCGTTATCTATTTTTGTTTTTAAGACATGACATCTTGGTGTGTATAGTAACCCCTGCGAGGTTTTCATATTCGATGGATATTTTAGACAGACTTCTGTGTCGATGATCGCCTATTGTAGACATTTTCAAATTCAATTAATATGACACTTGAACAAAAAAATGTTACGATTTTTTCTATGTATACAACATGATCTGGGGTCCTTCATTCTTATATCCTAAGCGTAAGACTAGACTTTAGTAGACAAAGTCCTGTTTTTTTCGCTTTTATGTGCAGGTTTTTTTTTAGGCAGTATCACAGCACAATAGTTCATCGTTTTGATTATAATGGAATTCTTTGTCTCCCTTATTTATGGCATTTTTCGGTGATATCACCAGGGTCTTACGACGCATAGCGGTTTCACGTAATTTCTTATTACGTCTTTTACGTTTTCGATGTATACAATACCAGGCCACTATAGAAATTTTAAGAAAAAAAAAAACAATTTACAAGGTTATTGAAAAGTTCATCTGATTACATTTGATGATTATGGAACTTACATAGAAGTACTACGAGTATACCACCGGCACATCCAGCTATAAATATCCACAAACTTCGTGCCTCCGCTTTGGCTACCGATGTTTTGCATGTTTGAAATGTTTCCGAATCGATGGTTAAATTATATGGCAGTGGACAAATGGAGGGATCGAAAGTCTCTGAAATTTAGGACAATATTTAATGATTAATTAGTTGTAAAGGATGAAGAGGATATATGAAGGATATTAGGTAGATTTTTTACTGTATTTTGGTAGATTTTGCAAAATATTTCTCTCCAACAAAGAAGTATTTCACAATTTTTTATAGAAGTAATTTTCTACAGAAATAACATTTTGACAAAATTTTCTATAGAAATAAAATTTGGACAAAATTTTCTGTGCGAATAACATTTTGACAAAATTCTCTATAGAAATGAAATTTTAAAAAAATTTTCTATAGAAATGAAATTTTAACAAAATTTTCTATAGAAATAAAATGTTGACAAAATTTTCTATAGAAATAAAATTTTGACAAAGTTTTCTATAGAAATAAAATTTTGACAAAATTTTCTATAGAAATAAAATTTTGACAAAATTTTCTATAGAAATAAAATTTTGACAAAATTTTCTATAGAAAAAAAATTTTGACAAAATTTTCTATGGAAATAAAATTTTGACAAAATTTTCTATAGAAATAAAATTTTGACAAAATTTTCTATAGAAATAAAATGTTGACAAAATTTTCTATAGAAATAAAATGTTAACAAAATTTTCTATAGAAATGAAATATTAACAAAATTTTCCATAGAAATAAAATTTTGACAAAATTTTAATGAAAACAAAAATTTTGACAAAATTTTCTATAGAAATAAAATTTTGACAAAATTTTCTATAGACATAAAATTTTAATGAAAACAAAAATTTTGACAAAATTTTCTATAGAAATAAAATTTTGACAAAATTTTCTATAGACATAAAATTTTGACAAAATTTTTTATAGAAATAAAATTTTGACAAAATTTTCTATAGAAATAAAATTTTGACAAATTTTTCTATAGAAATAAAATTTGGACAAAATTTTCTGTGGGAATAAAATTTTGAGAAAATTTTCTATAGAAATGAAATTTTAACAAAATTTTCCATAGAAATAGAGTGTTGACAAAATTTTCTTTAGAAATAAAATTTTGACAAAATTTTCTATAGAAATAAAATGTTGACAAAATTTGGTATAGAAATAAAATTTTGACAAAATGTTTATGGAAACAAAAATTTTGACAAAATTGTCTATAGAAATAAAATGTTGACAAAATTTTCTATAGGAATTAAATGTGGACAAAATTTTCTGTAGAAATTAAATTTTAACAAAATTTTCTACAGAAATAAAATTTGACAAAATGTTTATGGAAACAAAAATTTTGCCAAAATTGTCTATAGAAATAAAATGTGACAAAATTTTCTATAGAAATAAAATGTTGACAAAATTTGGTATAGAAATAAAATTTTGACAAAATGTTTATGGAAACAAAAATTTTGACAAAATTGTCTATAGAAATAAAATGTTGACAAAATTTTCTATAGGAATTAAATGTGGACAAAATTTTCTGTAGAAATGAAATTTTAACAAAATTTTCTATAGAAACAAAATTTTGACAAAATTTTCTACAGAAATAAAATTTTAACAAAATTTTAATGAAAACAAAAATTTTGACAAAATTTTCCATAGAAATCAAATTTGGACAAAATTTTCCATAGAAACAGAGTGTAGACAAAATTTTCTTTAGAAATACAATTTTAACAAAATTTTGTATAGAAATAAAATTTGGACAACATTTTCTACAGAAATTAAATTTGACAAAATGTTTATGGAAACAAAAATTTTGCCAAAATTGTCTATAGAAATAAAATGTTGACAAAATTTTCTATAGAAATAAAATGTGGACAAAATTTTCTGTAGAAATGAAATTTTAACAAAATTTGCTATAGAAACAAAATTTTGACAAAATTTTCTACAGAACTAAAATTTTAACAAAATTTTAATGAAAACAAAAATTTTGACAAAATTTTCCATAGAAATAAAATTTGGACAAAATTTTCCATAGAAATAAAATTTTGACAAAATTTTCCATAGAAATAAAATTTGGACAAAATTTTCCATAGAAACAGAGTGTAGACAAAATTTTCTTTAGAAATACAATTTTAACAAAATTTTGTATAGAAATAAAATTTTGACAAAATTTACTACCGAAATTAAATTTGACAAAATGTTTATGGAAACAAAAATTTTGACAAAATTTTCTATGGAAATAAAATTTTGGCAAAATTTTCTATAGAAATAAAATTTTGACAAAATTTTCTGTAGAAATAAAATTTTGACAAAATTTTCTATAGAAATAAAATTTTAACAAAATTTTCTGCAAAAACTCTAGAATTAAAATTTAAATCGGCTAACGCCCTGGGATGAAACACAATGTTAGTAAAAAATATGGGAAATATGAAGCGATAGAAATTTTAATGCAATTGTACAAAAGAGATTTATGATTTTTCAGACGATACATATGTATTCGAGACACTGAAAAAACAGTGAACCCACCAGGAAGAAAAGTTTCGGTTAATTTTAGAAAATTTTGAACATTTGTAGAAAATTTTAACTGAACAGTATTACAAACGTTGGCATCACGCCGATGTCATAAAAATAAGTAAATATTTTTCGACAAATTCAAGAAAATTTATTAGACACAACTAAGTTTTTTCACTTGTTAAAGAAAATTTTGTAGTTTGAAGGAAAAACTTGGAGTTCAAAATTGCAAGAATGTCTTTAGTGATATACGAAGTTCATGATGGACGCATTTTTGGTAAAATTTACAAATTTAAAGAAATTCTGAACTATTTTGTGGAAGGTACGAATTTAGTTAATCATTATGCTTCATTTGAGTTCATTTTTTTCCTCGGTTTTAGTTAATTTAACTAACGTAAACAAAAAATTATTAGAGTAAAGGAAACTTTCTCCAAACATAATAATTCCATGAACTAAAATAAATTGGCTTTATTGAAATAGAGAGTTCACTTTTTTTTGAGTGGATATAGGACAATTTGAGTAATATTTACAATTTTTGCTACTCAGCAGTGGCGATTTTACAAGGTTAGATCTCGCCAAGATATGTGGTCAAGTGTGGGTTGTGATATATTATTTGGTCTAGTCGGGCGACTTTGAGCCTTATTTAAAACTCATCCGTTCTGTGGAAATTTTGGCATTGCAGTGTGTAGGATATGGCTAAGATATGGGAAAATCATCACAGAATTTTGTGTAAAGTGTGAGAATTTTGGCCATATTTGTATTCTCTGAGGAATCTATCCAGTCAATTGGAGGAAAATCCCATTGAAAATGGGTCTAAAATATGAAACAGTCGACCATATTTCCCCAACTCTGGTGTACGTATATATGGGAGCTATGTACAATCTGAACCAATTTTGACTAAATTTGACATGCATAGTTAGTATAATAATTCTGCTATCTATGCGAAATTTCACGTAAATGGGAGTATAACTTTGGTCCTTCTGGTCATATGAGTGCAAATCGGACGCGAGATATATATGTGAGCCATATCTAAATCTGAACCGATTTCAACCAAATTTGCCACAATTACCTATACTACTAAACGTACTCCTTGTGCGAAATTTGAAGTAAATCACGGCGAAACCCTGGATTTTGAGGCCATATAAGTTCAAATCGGACAAAATATATATGGGAGCTATATCCAAATCTGAATCGATTTTGACCATATTTGGCACATACAATAGTATCGTTAAAAGTATCGCTTGTGTAAAATTTGAAGTAAGTCAGGGCAAAACTCTGGCTTTTGTGGCCTTATAAGTTCAAATCGGACGAAAGATATATATATGGGAGCTATATCTAAATTTGAACCGATTTCAATCAAATTTACCAAGCATTGGTAGAATGTCAATACTACCCTCTGTGCAAAATTTCACGAAGATCGGTAGTAAACTTTGGCCTCTGTGGTCATATGAGCCTAAATCGGACGAAATATATATATGGGAGCTATATCTAAATCTGAACCAATTTGGCTGATATTTCGCAAGATTTTCCATATTTGGATGTACGGAATTTCAAGAAAATCGGTTGATAAACACGCTAACTATGACCACATCGGGGATAAATATATATGGCAGCTATATCTAAATCTGAACCGATTTTTTCCAAAACCAATAGCGATTGTCTCTGTCCCAAGAAAGGGCCCTATGCCAAATTTGAGGACGATCGGACTTAAATTGCGAGCTGTACTTTGTGCACAAAATTACATATACAGGCAGACGGACGGACAGACAGACAGACGGACATCGCTAAAAGGTGGGTCTATGACCACTATTTCTTGGCGTTACATACAAATGCACAAACTTATTATACCCTGTACCACAGTAGTGGTGAAGGGTATAATTATTACCGATTTGAACTTACCTAAACAAACGGGAACAAATTTCGTTTTGGCCGATATCGCCCTTAAATGATTATTAACCTGTTGACATTGACACTGGGTCAATTTGGTTTGTGTTAAATCGATACTTTTTAAATTGCACATATTTGCAAAACGATCGATACTAAAATCCATCAAGGGATTCATGGAGGCATTTATGTGCCATAGTTCTGAAAGAGATTTAAGTTTTTTATAAAAAATATTGAAAAAAATCCATTTAAAATTCCCATTGAACTTACTTGGTAATATACCAAAATCAGGTAGATCTTGCAAGCCACAGTCAGCCACATTGATATATTCTAAGGGTGCCTTAATAGGTGTCTCTAAAGCCTCCAGATCACGTTCCAAATGTTGCAGATCATTACTGTCAATATAGAGATTTCTTAATGAAGGTAACTGTAATAACTCCAGAGGTATTGTCAAAAGGCCATTATTCGAGAGATCAATTTCCTATAAAAAATTAAAAATAGATCATAAGAGATTATTCATGGTATTGTAAACGTGATTAAATTGATTCGTGCGAATCATTAATGAGAATTGTGGCTAAATGAATGAATGGCTCGTGTAATTAATGTCAAAAGTGTCATATTCATTGTAAAGTTATACTAGCGTGTAACTTCAATTGTCAATGTGACAATTGCATGTTCTACAATGATTTGTTAATAATTTTTTTCCTAAAACAATACAATGAATGCGTGAGTAAATTAATTTTCCATAGATATTAGGCTATTATTCAATATTAGAGATGCTATGATAGGTTAATGGATATTTAGCGTTACTTCAATTACTTGAGACTTACCTGTAATGATCTGAGATCCGAAAAAGTTCCCGGTTCAACGGACTGTATCATATTATCATAGAGCAATAGGAATTTGATACTTTTGTAAGGTTGAAATGAGCTGCGTTTAAGTTTCCTAATGCGATTGTACGATAAATCTAAAACCTGAAAGAAGAGGAAGGAGAAATATTGGGGATTAGAAAATATAATGTAAAAATTTGGAATCGTTTAATATCTGGAAAATATGGATATTTTGCATTGGAATAGATTGAGAAGAGGAAATGCATTCCAGCAACTTTTGTTGGTCAACATATAATAAGGCCAAGATACTTCCGCAGCTTTGGGAGGAACGGCAGGTCGTATTCCTAGCTGGCGGATATAGTGATGGCTGCACTATTTCCCTAGCCGGATACGGGAGTGTCATTTACCGTCAGGCACAAAAACTAGTAGATGGAGATTATGTCCTTTCTCCCTTGGAAGGGAGGTAGAGAGGAATTGTAGAAAAAGACAATTCCGAAGGCGACGATGCTCCGAGAGAGAAGCTTGAGACTCCACGGGACCGAGGAGGTAGAGATTTGGTATGTCCACATCTATGTGTACAGGGAATCTGATGGCTGCAGATTAAAATGTCACGAAATCATCGAGGAATATCTGCGAAATGTCGAAGAACTCCTGTACGTAAATGTCAATAGGTGTCTGTAGTCGTAGGAAATGCTACTTGCCAAGGGACCAAAGGAGCAAAATTTTGAAATCCCCATATTCCAATATACTGCAACCCCAAATGCTGCACCCAAATATTTTAAACGAAAGCGTTAATATTATCATATTGGCGAGATAAAAGTATGTCGTGGTCAATAATATGGAACATAAGGGCAACGGAGGTAGAGAGGAATTGTCGAAAATGACAATTCCGAAGGCGACGACGCTCCAAGAGAGAAGCTTGAGACTCCACGGGACCGAGGAGGTAGAGATTTGGTATGTCCACCTCTATGTCTACAGGGAATCTGATGGCTGCAGATTAAAATGTCACGAAATCATCGAGGAATACCTGCGAAATGTCGAGGGACTCCTGTACGTAAATGTCAATAGGTGTTTGTAGTCGTAGGAAATGCTACTTTCCAAGGGACCAAAGGAGCAAAATTTTGAAATCCCCATATTCCAATATACTGTAACCCCAAACACTGCATCCAAATATTTCAAACAAAAGCGTTAATATTATCATATTGGCGAGATAAATGTATGTCGTGGTCAATAATATGGAACATAAGGGCAACGGAGGTAAAGAGGAATTGTTGAAAACGACAATTCCGAAGGCGACGGCGCTCCGAGAGAGAAGCTTGAGACTCCACGGGACAAAGGAGGTAGGTATTTGGTATGTCCACCTCTATGTGTACAGGGAATCTGATGGCTGCAGATTAAAATGTCACGAAATCATCGAGGAATACCTGCGAAATGTCGAGGGACTCTTGTACGTAAATGTCAATAGGTGTTTGTAGTCGTAGGAAATGCTACTTTCCAAGGGACCAAAGGAGCAAAATTTTGAAATCCCCATATTCCAATATACTGTAACCCCAAACACTGCATCCAAATATTTCAAACGAAAGCGTTAATATTATCATCTTGGCGAGATCAAAGTATGTCGTGGTCAATAATATGGAACATAAGGGCAACGTTAACATTTATACATAAAAAGGCGGAAATTCTCATCGGTACAGAAATTGGAGGTAAAAAGATTGAAATGACGATTAAGAGCTCCGAATAATAAGCTGGGGTCTCTTTCCGAAGAGCAGAATTTTGAAATGCACAAGCCAAATGCTGCCCCCAATAGAGTCTCAAATAAACGAATTTCGTAGTAAGATCGGATCATCCGATCCGATCATTTAAGGCAAAACCTTCTGCAAGGAGGGAGAAGATGGATGGACAGACATAAAACTTTCTTTCCAAGAAATAGCAGAGAGACTCCTTAGGAGTAATTCAAGTCAGAAGGTAGTTGTTGGAGCCAGTGGGAGACAAGAAAATCAACGAGTCGTACTAATTGCACTACATGAAGTAAAATGGAATCGGGCAGCACTCAGTTATAATATAGACGTTCATCAATATGGTATCACTATGGACTGAATAGTGTAAGTGTGCCTTAAATATCGGGCTGCCACCTAACCTAACATGGTCCAAGTTATCCATCTTGGTCCTAGTTGGGAAGAAGGATTGGAAAATAATTGGGTAACTCGTTAAGAGTACCAAAACTAAAAGAAGTGTACAATGAAAAGGGTTTTGAGCGCATAACAATCCGCATAATGGTTTAGATGTGTGGTCATATCTTCCACTAAGGTGCTCATATTCGGTCAGCTATAATTCAAAATATCCACAATCATCATGAGATATCTGCAGGACCATGTTGCAGTTCAGCAGTAGATACGCGATATCGAGCTCTGTGTCCAATATACCAGTCATATGTTAGCAAATTTTGGACTCTATCACCCTTCCTTACGAAAACAACGAAAATCCCTCAACGAGATGACTGAACAGTTGTACAGTCACATAATATGGGTACCTGTCCATAATACATATAAGGGAATTTCAAAACGGATTGGTAATTAAGATTGAGAAGAAATTTGAATTTTTCAGAGGAACTAAAATCTGTGGATTACTGTAGAATAGGTGGCGAGAAACATACGGAATATTTACTTAAAAGAATTTAAAATAAAATGACTGTTGAGTATGATGTCACGATGCAGACGAAAACAAATTGATGGATATTTACTTAAGGACATACTAATGGCAACTGCTATGGTTTTTGGAACTATCAAGATTGTCCCACTTAGAAGCCAATCATGACGTCATTGCCCAAGTCACATTTTATCCCCTTTAACCTTTCATAAACTACACATAAATTCATCTTTTATGGATCACAGCGTATGTGTCTGGCAGCTTCTGGTATATACCATCAATAACTTCTCTTCTCATTTCGTCTGGCAAAGTTCAAAACAAATGAAATTGGACATTAGTTACTCTCTACTCTACCAGTATCCTTCATATGTGGACATTATTTATCAATTAAGACCAATTGAGCTTCATTTGTGGCCTCGCCATGTACATTTCAACCAAGGCTGTGACTGAACTTCATCTCCTGCATTGTAATTCATAGAAATGCGAATGAACAGCAAGCAGTAGCACACCATCAATTGAAAAAATCTCCCAAAACAAGAAACCACAACAAAACCTCGGAAATTTCGAAAGAATGCACGTCACATCATATTTAGTTTCATTGGAATAAATTGACGATGACCACGATGTGGTATTGTATGTTGGGATATATATGCGTGTGGTATATCAGAGGTCGAGAATATTCTATGATTCTCATATTTCTGTTAAGTCCTTAGATATAAACGTTCTTATGCGAATGTGGGAGGTCATGAAATTCTAATTGAGTGAGGACATATCAGCATCTAGGGAGAGAAGGTGGTATATTGGCTATAATGCCGCTTTGCATACAAAGGGGTCATTAGTTCAATCCCAGCTTCGACCAAACAGTTTTTCAGCGGTTGATTTGTCGCTCTCATTAATGCTCGTGACATCTCTGAATGGCCCGTTCAAGGAACAATCATACAGAACATTTTTTTAATTAGATGAGGGACCAACACTTTGGAAAGTTATATAAACTCTCCTAAACTTCCATGCGCATGCTGTGAGATGGATATAATTATGTTAGTTCAAAATTGAGGGCTGCCATGGAACCTGCGGTGGCGTCCAGGTGATGCGAATCGCCATTATCTTGGGTTTCCAATTCAATTAAAGTTCATATATTATTATCTGGTATTGCTCTCATACTCATTCGGAAGTCTGTGAATATATTCACCATCATCGGGATTGTGTTTGTACTGAGTGAGTCATAAAAATTCCGCTATTGGTCGGAACTCCGATCAATTCCACAATATTGAACACAAATCTTGGTGTTTGAGACTATCACCAATCCCGTCCTCTCCCCTATGCTTCGTGGTATATCATTTGGTGTTCTGTTGTTCCGCTAGTCCATACATGTTTTTCTTCTTGATTATATGGTCCTGTAATTCTGCCGTTCTATTACCAGAGTTTCATCTGATGGATCGTCCTCCAGCTACTGGGACAGTCTTTCTGCAGAATTTTGGTTAATTTTTTTCTTGTTAATAAAGATATTTCCGCCTTTAGCTGAAACAATCATACACAATTTTTAAGCCTCACTCAGATATTCTAAAAAGCAATTTAATATCCGCTTCCAACAGGCGCAAGTCTCTCGTCGGTCGGTATAGCATTGCGATGATGCCATTTAGCTTTAATCTGAACTGGCGTGTTTTTCTTAATTGCATTATTTCAATTTAGCGCAATCGGTACTTATTACGAATTTCAAGTGGTAGGTCACAACCTTGCATCGAAATTCAACGTCATCCAGGGATGACGGGGGCCACCGTGGTGCAATGGTTAGCATGCCCGCCTTGCATACACAAGGTTGTGGGTTCGATTCCTGCCTCGACCGAACACCAAAAAGTTTTTCAGCGGTGGATTGTCCCACCTCAGTAATGCTGGTGACATTTCTGAGGGTTTCAAAGATTCTCTAAGTGTTTTAACTGCTTCTCTAAGTGTTTTATAGCCGAGTCCGAACGGCGTTCCACGGACTCGGCTATAAAAAGAAGGTCCGTTGTCATTGAGCTTAACATGGAATCGGGCAGCACTCAGTGATAAGAGAGAAGTTCACCAATGTGGTACCACAATGGACTGAATAGTCTAAGTGAGCCTGATGCATCGGGCTGCCACCTAACCTAACCTAACGTCATCCACTGGTCTGCCAACTTCAGGGCCCAGTGTACGAGTTTCGACTGAAGTTCACAATTTGGGCAATGACTAAGAGTAAGGCCCCTTAGTCGACAGACTGCGACAGCTCCTTGGAAAGTCGAACATTTCCTAAGTTAACGACTTCGAAAGGTGGTAATCACTAAAGAAAGAGGTTTAAGGGACGCAAAATGCGTTGTGTATCATGAAGAAATTAGGATCAGTCAATCCAAGCGCAATGACGACTATGCAAAACAGTTCCTTAAAATGGGCGCAATGAATTCTCGAAGCCGGCAGAAAGGAACGATCGTCAGATAAGTTACCAGCTTATATGAATTCTCGAAGCCGGCAGAAAGGAACGATCGTCAGATAAGTTACCAGCTTATAGAATGAAAGATCGTTTGCCTTAGTTGGAAATGACAGACTTGTGATGGCTATCATTATCAGGAAACAATGGACAGAATAATTCCAAAGGTCAAATATGGGGAAATTGTGAATACATTTTCTGCCATCTACTCTCAGGTTTTAGAAAATTTTCTTGGTCCAAATCCTCGACACAAAGAAGCTGGTTGGTACCAAGAACCGTTTAAGCTAAAGGGTGATACGGTCAAAATTTGGTCAATATAAACTTGACGTATTTCTTTCAATTTTGCATTTAAAAAACCCCTCATTTTGAATGTGTGTGTGTGTAGAATGTTGCTTCTATTTTGATTTTGGAATTCACTCTTCAGTTGTCAAAATGCCGTCCAAGCAAGAAGAGCAGTGTATCAAAATTTTGCTCGCGCATCGCGAAAATCCGGAAGCCGCTGAGACGACAAAGAGAGTTGCCGGTAGTTTCAAGCGAAACCCTAACCTCTCTCTCCGAGATGCCGAGATGTCTCTCGTCTACAACCGTGCATCGAGCCAAAAAACGAGCCGGACTATCGAGTTACAAGAAGGTAGTGACTCCAAATCGCGATGATAAACAAAATACGACGGCCAAAGCGCGATCCCGGAGGCTGTACACGACGATGCTGACGAAGTTTGACTGCGTGGTAATGGACGACGAAACTTACGTCAAAGCCGACTACAAGCAGCTTCCGGGACAGGAGTTTTATACGGCAAAAGGAAGGGGAAAGGTAGCAGATATTTTCAAGCACATAAAACTATCAAAGTTCGCAAAGAAATATCTGGTTTGTCAAGCCATCTGTACCAGTGGCTTGAAAAGCAGCATTTTCATAGCTTCCGGGACTGTCAACCAAGAAATTTACGTGAAAGAGTGTTTGAATAAACGTCTGCTGCCTTTCCTGAAGAAACACGGTTGTTCCGTACTGTTTTGGCCGGATTTGGAATCTTGCCATTACGGTAAAAAGGTCATGGAGTGGTACGCCGCCAACAACGTGCAGGTGGTTCCCAAGGACAAGAACCCTCCCAACACGCCAGAGCTCCGCCCAAATGAGAAATACTGGACTATTGTCAAGCGGAACCTAAAGAAGACCAAAAAACTGCTAAGGACGAGCAGCAGTTCAAGGTAAACTGACTTTCTGCGGCGAAGAAGGTGGATAAGGTGGCTGTACAAAATCTGATGGCAGGTGTCAAGCGTGAGGCCCGGCAATTCGGATTTGGAAAAGCGAAAGCCTAACTGAATATTTTTCCTGAATTTTATACTAATTGAATTTGAAAAAGAAATTTAATTTGATTTTTTAAATAAACGATTTCACCGATTTACACGCGTTTTCCCTTGACCAAATTTCGACCGTATCACCCTTTAATAGCATTTGCAGACCAGAGGTCTATGGACTGTTTTAATACTGCGTTGATGAAGTTTGCGAAGGAGCCGCTCTGGAATTAGTCGAAACATACCGGCTAAACCTGGAGCATATGCATGGATACTTGCAAACTATCCCTCATTCTAAATTTATATTAAACAGACTAGGGGAATGTAATTTAGATCTTCCAATACCCGATTAGAAGGTTGTCGTTTGGATAAGGTGGATGGACCATGCCGTCGGTATAGCTGCGATGTTTATATTGAACATTCAGTCTTTGGAGCATCTGTACTTTACTGACCCTCACATAAATTTCAAGTATGTGAAACGGATAAGCCTACATCTTTGTCAGAGATGAACAGGTCTTCTTCCAAGTGGCAACGCAAATAGTAGTCTTTTCACCATGAAAACGCAACGGTTAATACCTCCAGCGTTGCCTAAGCAAAATTTGTTAAATTGGACCAAGTAGAGCTGCCCAGACTTTTGTTTCCGAACTTAGAACTATCACTCGCAAATGTCAGTTGGATTTTATGGTTTTTGTCGCTATGACCGCCTTTAGTCTTTGGTTCACCGTGGTGATATATAGTTAATTTGTTCATCTATTTCCAATAATTCGTACACCCAGAGAAGGAATATGATCACCTCAAACATGTTTTAAGAGCAAAATGTTATTTTTGGGTGGTGACCATGTAACATGGTTTTCGTGACCATGTAACATGGTTTTCGCAACCATGTTATTTTCTCGGAAATCATGTATCCGATTTCGGCAAGCAGGTTATATTTGACGAGAAAATAACATTTTAGTGACAAACATGTTACATGGTCACCATACAAAAATAACATTTTGCTCTTGAAACATGTTTGAGGTGATCATATTCCTTCTCTGCGTGTATTGCGTGTACTTGACATCACTGTCATCTACTACAAACAGTTGTCTTTTGTTCAAGAATGGGAAAGGCCTTTCGTCCCGTTTCATTAGAGGAACTTTTTCTTTTATATCGTTCTTTCGTCCCATTTTGCTCATTTCAATAACCTAAAACCGGTGGATCATCGCGTAGACCACGTATCGTATGAAAAATCCTAGACGTGTTGTAGTGCAAAGCAAATGTCTTGTAAAAAAATCCATCATCCGAACCCTGATATACCACGAGCATTGAAACAATTTACACTCAAAATAAAAATAAAAAAAAACAATCTTTGAAACATTACCACAAATGAACATGCTGCATAACTTGTGTGTGTGTGATTTTGGTGACATGCTATATTCTTTTCATTTAATTAATATGTAAATCTACAACAAATAGTCATGGAAATTAGGGAGGAGTTCCCCCGCATAGATTGTCTGCTATATAAATATCGATGCAGTCTAAACTAGCGAGAAATGTATTCGAGCATCGACAACAATAAAAATCAAGTTCACCAGAGTTAACAGCCACTTAAATTGAGCATAATAACCATAATTGAATATCATTCAATAGACGACAACAATGACAATATACTGAAGTGCATAGCATAGTTGAAATTCTACACCCACTCGAAGAATTCAATTAGCGTTCTGGATATTCATATGAGTAGCATTTACTCGTAGATAGAGAATCTATTAAAGCCATATCATTGATTGATCCAAATGTGTAATGATAATTTAATCTTATCTATCCTTTATTTATGGATTTTATTTTAATAATAAAAAAATAAATAGATTTGAGCCACTGTTTTTCACGTAACTATGTCTCGACTTACCTCCACTGATGACTTTAAATATTGCGGCACTTCCCTTAGATTCATGTCATAGCATCGTATCTTTAATAATTTCTCCACACGCAGATATTTACACTTCCGCTCTTCAGGACCAACAAAGCCGAATGCCAACATTTTGGCAAAAATAATGAGAAAGGATATTTGCAAGATCACCGAACTGAGTTCCATACTGAAATGAGAGAGATGCAAAGAACAGGATATAATTTTGGGGAATTCAAAACATTTGTCGAATATGATGAAATATTTGAATGTATTTACACAATAAGCCTGTGAACAGTGGTGCGAAATCGAATTTCTATGACAAAAGAAAAAAAAAAAAAAACACCAATGGTTACCATTTGGGCCTTGCATACAAAGAGTAGGGGGTTGAATCCCATTTCGAACTCCAAAAAGTAGTTTCACCGCAATGTGAAGCGCCATGCTGCCTCGGTTATAAAAACGACGTACCTTGTCATTGAGATAAAACATAGCAGAGCCGCACTCACTCATTGATAAGAGAAGAATTTGTGGTATAACAATGGACCCAATAGTCTAATTGAGCCTAAAAAAAACGGGCTATACTAACTTAATCTAAGTGCACATCTTCCAAATATGGACAACATTTAGGTGGAGGTGTGCCCGTGAGTAATATTTTACTCACGCACACTCACGATGAAAAAATCTTACTCACGCACAATATTGTTTGGTAGGACTCACGCACACTCACGAAAAGAAAATTTGTATTCACACACGAAAATGTCGTGACTCACGAAAAATGCCGTGATTCACGAAAAATATCGTGACTCACGAAAAATGTCGTGACTCACGAATAATTTTATGAGTAATTTACCTTAGGGACGTGTAAAAAAACACTCACGAAAAGAAAATTTGTATTCACACACGAAAATGTCGTGACTCACGAAAAATGCCGTGATTCACGAAAAATATCGTGACTCACGAATAATTTTATGAGTAATTTACCTTAGGGACGTGTCAGAAAACATGAGCATGATTAATATCGTGAGCGTTATTAAACTCTTAATATCGTAGGTAATATCATTATGTCTGTGAGTAGGATTATTTTCGTGAGCTTATTTGTCCGAAATTCGTTACTCACGCACACTCATGAAGAAATAATTTTCGTGACTTCCTCACACGCACGACATTTGATTTGTTAATCACGCACACTCACGTCGTTGCCATCAGTGTGAGTCACGATGGCACGTGCACAACTCTACATTTAGGTGACCGTGTCCACTTCCACCGATATATTTCACGGTATATCGAAATTTATGACACTGAAACACTGTGCGACTTATATAAATACAATATCCTGTTAGTAGATATGATGTGTGAGTTAGTTCTTGACTCAACATAGTACTTAGCGATCACTTCAGCAAGTGCTTTAAACATTAGGGTGGAATACGGAGAGAGTTAATAAAATAATTAATACAGAGGGACTACATCTCAAAGGAGGCCAATTGCTATGAGACGTTTTCTGTACAAAATTAATCTTAAGTTATAAACTTCACTGAAACAAATATTGACCTAATATGAAAAATTCTACGACCTAAATTTTAGGAAACGTAATTTACATAATATTTTAGAAAAATTGTTATACCCTGCGCCACACTGTGGACCAGGGTATTATAAGTTAGTGCATATGTTTGCAACACCCAGAAGGAGACGAGATAGACATATGGTGGCTTTGGCAATAAATATTGCTCAGGGCCGGCCCTTGAGTCGATCTAGCCATGTCCGTCCGTCCGGCTGTCTGTGAATACATTTATGTAATCCAAGTCTACACCCTCAAAAAAAAAACGCTTCTTAACATATACCACAAATACATTCTGCTTCAAGAATATATATTTTCAGGATTGGTCCAAACAAAATATTGTTTATATAGTTCAAACATATTATGTTTCACTTTGAGCATACACTGGTAGAAAAGTATTTTAATGAAATTTTCTTTGTGTATATATATGCAGCATACCCTCTAGGTCTCTCTCTAAACACATATATGTTTATAGCAGAGCTTCCCAACCCAATTTGCTTCGCGACCCCCAAAAATGTATCAATTTCGTTGCGCCCTCCCAACCTAAAACAAATTTTGTTTACCCAAACAAGCAGAAATAAATACTAACAAAAGCTATATGATTAACAATAATTAATTAAATAATTAAAAATAAAAATGTTAATGAATATTAATATAAAAGAGATTATCAAATAGTGGGAAATTTGGCTATTGTTCCTTTCATTAGCTAGATTTTTAATATTGGGTACTATTACTGAAAAAGTACGTCTTAATTCAGTTTCAACATGAAGGCAAGACAGATATTTTGACTTTATGTCTAAAAGTGACGAAAATGGTTTCATTTCTGATATTTTAGCTTAGAAATTTAGCCGTTGCAAATAAAGTGAACGACTAATAACGGAAAACCTACAACAAGTTATAGAATTGCATGTAACTTATTTTCTTTTCTCACTGTGGTTATAAATTAACATATCGAAATGTACGAATGGTATGCTCTTTTGTGGTATATTATTGATGTTTTGTTGAACTTAACAATTAGTGTTGATTTAACAAATTTAATGATACAAAACCTGCTCAACCAAAAATGACGCTACGCCCCCCCCCCCTGGAACCTCGTGGTGCCCCCCTATGGGGGCACGCCCCCCATTTGGGAAGCTCTGGTTTATAGGCTATTTCTAAATTAATTTATGTCCCAAATATAATATGTTCTAACATATTAACATACATGTCCCAAACATGTTATGCTAGTTTATGAACATTATATGCTTGCACTTAAAAATATTATGTTAAAAATTTGAGTTCCAAATATATAATGTTTACACCCAAACATATGAAAAACCCCCTTTATCGTCCGTGTAGGTCGGAATTTTAGTCCAATCGACTTCAAATTTGGCACAAGTATGTGCTTTAATTTTGGAAGAAATCGATTCAGTTTTAGATATAGCTCCCATATATATTTTTCGGCCGATGTGGACTTATATCGCCCCAGAAGCCAGAGTTTTAGCCTAATTTGCATGAAATTTGGCTCAAGGAGTACAATTAGTAGTATCGTCAAGTGTGCTAAATTTGATTGAAATCGGTTTTAGATATAGCTCACATATACATCTTTCGTCCGATTTACACTCATATGACTACAGATGTCAACTTTGTAATCCGATTTAAGTGAAATTTTGCACAGGGAGTAGAATTAACATTGTAACTATATATGCCAAAGTTGAAATCGGTTCAGATTTAGATATAGCTCCCAAATACATGTTTTTCATATCGGTAAATATGGGGAAAAATACCAACATTTCCTTTGTAAAACCGCCACTGCTAAGTCTACTATATACAGTATATATATTCTTGATCAGGGAGAAATTCTAAGACGATATAGCCATGTTCGTATGTCCGTCTGTCTGTCTGTCTGTCTGTAATCACGCTACAGTCTTCAATAATAAAGCAATCGTGATGGAATTTCGCACAAACTCGTCTTTTTTCTGCAGGCAGGTCAAGTTCGAAGATGGGCTATATCGGTCCAAGTTTTGATATAGTCCCCATATAAACCGACCTCCCGATTTGGGGTCTTGGGCTTATAAAAACCTTAGTTTCTATCCAATTTACCTGAAATTGGAAATCTAGAGGTATTTTATGACCACAAAGAGGTTTGCCAAAAATGGTGAGTATCGGTCCATGTTTTGGTATAGCCCCCATATAGACCGATCTCCCGATTATATTTCTAGGGCTTCTAGAATCGATAGTTTCTATCCAATTCGCCTGAAATTGGAAATCTAGAGGCATTTTAGCGTCATAAAGAGGTGTGCTAAAAATGGTGAGTATCGGTCCAGGTTTTAGTATATCCCCATATAGACCGATCTCCCGATTTGGGGTCTTGGGCTTATAGAATCCGTAATTGTTGTCCACTTTGCCTGAAATCGAAAATCTGGAGGTTTTTAGGAATACAAATAAGTGTGCAAGAAATGATTTTATTTTTTAGGCTTCTAGAATCCGTAGTTTTTATCTAATTTGCCTGAAATGAGAAATCTACAGGTATTTTAGGACCTTAAATATGAGAGCCGAAAATGGCGTGTATTGGTCCATGTTTTGGTTTATCTCCCAAATAGACCGATCTCCCGATTTTACTTCTTGGGCTTTTAGAAACCATAGTTTTTATCAAATTTGCATGAAATTTTAAATCTAGAAGTATTTTAGGAATATAAAGAGGTGTGCCGAAAATGGTGAATATCGGCCCATGTGCACTGATAATAAAAATTGCTTGAAACTGAATTATAGTTTCCAGATTTTACTTCTGGTAATAATTTAAATAATGGGGGTAAAAATCTACAGATGTTAGATTTTAAATCAAGGTGTTATTTCATTTTCATTTCAATTTCTTGCACACTTGCACACGATGTTTATGATTCCTCTAAAACTCAAACAAATATGGTTCCTATAAATCCAGAATCTGATCTAGTCTTCGTAGGTAAAATCTTTGAATTTATCTTCGGGAAGTGTACTGGTTGAACTGATCTGCTTGTCACCAAATCCCCCTGAAATTTTCACAGGAAACTATAATATTTATTCATGGTGGTGGGTATTTAAGATTCGGCCAGGCCGAACTTACTGCTTTATATAGTTGTTTAATAACATTTTGTTCCACCCCAGGACATTAGCCGACTTAAATTTTAAGTCTATAGATTCAGTAGAAGTCTTAACAAATTTTGTCCAGATCGAGTCAGATTTAACTGTGTGTATATGGGAACAAACTCCTTTATATACATCACACAGCACATTTGACGGATTTTATCTGGTATCGAAAATGTGGATCTACATAGTGGTGCAGGGTATAATAAAGTCGGTCCCGACTTTAGACTTTCCTTACTTGTTTTTTTTTTCATTATAATTTTCATTATAAAATTTAAAGTAAATGAAATATATGCTTCAAAAGGACACCTCTCATGTATATTATCGTCAGCACATCGAAAACGAATATGGTCCTAATATGACAGATTATATTATACATGCAATTTTAAGGACATATTTCTTTAAAATTAAGAAATTTTGATGAAAACAAAATTTATAATCTTTACATTAATTTTTTTGTATTAAATTTAGAAAATCTTACGATGTTTCGTCCTTCAAATAACGTCGTATGTCTTGTGAGTGTATGCCTTCTAATTTAAGATCTCCTTGGTTATCTTGAAAGAAATTCTATTTTTTATTGCAAATAATATTGGTGGTCGATCCTATTAAAAACAAATCTAAAGTACACAGTGTAAACAAAAAATATTATTACGACATAGGTAGCATCTTGAGGCCGAAAGGGAATTGCAGACATATAAAATTTTCATTTGATTGTTATATTAAATTGAACCAGCATTTTTTAAACGTCGGCTACTGTAAATACCACACATTCAATCCTTATATGATCTGGTTGGTGTCAATAGCAATTCTGATTATTATCGTTTAGGTTTTGTGAATGAGTTTTACATTGAATTGGATTTGCATTGAAATTTGATATCCTGCTTATGTCTGTGCCGAATAATAGTCCATTAAATTATTGTCTGCGATTTAGAATGCGGTTGCTATGGTTCAATATGGATATACATAGAGAATTATTTGATTGAAATGCTGGCATGGAAGTGAAGAAAGAAGAAAAATATCATATTTTGAAAAATATTTATAAAATTTCGAAAGGTAGTTTGGTGTTGCATACACTGAAAAAATATTTACGTGATATTAAAGATTACGCAACCTAAATTTTAGGATGCGAAATTTACAAAATATTAAAGACAAAGTTCTTTAAAATAATGAAATTTTAATTAAAACAAGTATATACGGCAGTAAGTTCGGCCAGGCCGAATCTTATGTACCCTCCACCATAGATTGCGTAGAAACTTCTACGAAAGACTGTCATCCTCAATCGAATTACTTAGGTTGTGGTAATAATTAAAAATGGTTGTTAACGGTCATATACTAGCACAATGTACCAAATTTCAACTGACTCGGATGAAATTTGCTACTCCAAGAGGCTCCAAAACCAAATCTCGGGATCGGTTTATATGGGGGATATATATAATTATGGACGAATATGGACCAATACCTGCATGGTTGTGAGAGACCATATACTACACCACGTACTAAATTTCAATCAGATCGGATGAATTTAGCTTCTCCAAAAGGCACCGGAGGTCAAATCTGGGGATCGGTTTATATAATTATAGACCGATTTCGACCAATTTTTGGATGGGTTTTTGAGGCCATATATTAACACCACGTGCCAAATTTAAATTGAATCGGATGAATTTTACTCTTCCAAGGGGCTCCGGAGGTCAAATTTGGGTATCGATTTATATGGAGGCTATATATAATTATGGACCGATTTCGACCAATTTTTGGATGAGTCTTTGAGGCCATATATTAACACCACGTACCACATTTCAACTGAATCAGATGAATTTTGCTCTCCCAAGAGGCTCCGGAGGTTAAATCTGGGGGTCGGTTTATACACGCAGAGAAGAAACATGATTGTCACAATCATATTCGAAGAGGAAAATAATATGATAGCATCTATTTTTGCGGCGACCGTGTAACATTTTAACCTGCAACCATGTTGGCTCAGTGAACATGGTTCTAAAAAAAATATAATTGTCCTCATCTAAAATGTTATTATATTGATGAAAAGAATTTTGTTTGAATGAAAAGACAATGTTCACGATTTAAAATGTTATGGTATTCATTAAAAATGTTTTTCTCCTAGTTAAAAGAACATGGTCACAACCTAAAATGTTTTGATCTTTATGAAAAAACTTTTTTCGTCGTCGAAAAAGGACGCCACTTGAGAAAAGAAAACACAAAATTAACTTTATTTATTTGTTTTTATTTATTTATAAACTAATTCATTGTTTATTTGTATTTATAATGTCGTGCAAGCAAACATCAAATGTAAGCCCATCAAATGTACAAACGCAGGCATCATGTAACTGCAAATGAAAATAAATTATACCATATGCAAAATGCAGAACAAAAACCAGGTAAATTTTTTCAATTACAGTTTCCTTTTTTGTGTTCACATAAAACCACGTGCCACTTCTGAATAAATAAATTAACACAAAACACAGTAAATCCGTATTCTCCAAGAAACAATCAACACACGACTGACGCGCTAAATGAAAATCGTGTGTACCTGCTCAATGTTTTTATAAAATTCTTTTCGCTGCAAAAAAGTTAAAAAATTAAATGATCACGAAAAAAAGTTTCAATGGTCTTTATGGCCATGTAATGGTTCTAGACATGTCTATACTTAACCTATAAAAATGCTTTTTTCCCTGTAAAAAAGTAAAAAAATTGAATGGTCAGGTACATGATTTTCCCAACCATTTAATGGTCTCAAATTCTATCATTTAAATGATAGAACATGTTTGCGGTATTTGAGAACCATTCAAATGCTTATTGCCACCATACATTTTTCTCCGCTCGAAATCTATTTTTACAAAGACAAAATACATGGTTTTCGCGGCAATTACATGCTCTAGGTAAGCATTAAATGGATGCGGCAACCATGTCCAAACATGGTTTTTCTGTGCGTGTATGGTGGCTACATATAATTATGGACCGATATGGACCAATTCCTGCATGGTAGTTAGGGACAATATACTAACATCACGTACCAAATTTCAACCGAATCGGATGAATTTTGTTCTTCCACGAGGCTCCGGAGGTCAAATCTGGGGATAGGTTTACATGGGGGCTATATATAATTATGGACAGATTTTTGCATGGTTGTTAGAGACCATATCCTAACACCATGTACCAAATTTCAGCCGGATCGGATGAAATTTGCTTCTCTTAGAGGCTCCGCAAGCCAAATCTGGGGATCGGTTTATATCGGGACTATATATAATTATGGACCGATGTAGACCAATTTTTGCATCGTTGTTAGACACCATATACTACCACCATGTATCAAATTTCAGCCGGATCAGATGAAATTTGCTTCTCTTAGAGGCTTCGCAAGCCAAATCAGGGAATCGGTTTATATGATGGCTATACTTAAAAGTGGACCGATATAGCCCATTTGCAATACCATCCGACCTACATCAATAACAACTACTTGTGCCAAGTTTCAAGTCGATAGCTTGTTTCGTTCGGAAGTTAGCGTGATTTCAACAGACGGACGGACGGACGGACCATCTTAGATCGACTCAGAATTTCACCACGACCCAGAATATATATACTTTATGGGGTCTTAGAGCAATATTTCGATGTGTTACAAACGGAATGACAAAGTTAATATACCCCCATTCTATGGTGAAGGGTATAATAAAGTTTATAATCTTTGCTTCAAATATTTTTTTAATTAAATTTAGGACACAAATTTTATAAATTTGCGTCCCTCCGCATGTCACATGTCTTTGAACTAAAGCTAATTTTCCTTAAAGTAAAGAAACACATTTTTGATTTAAAGAAATTGTCCTTAAATTAACTGAAATATTGAAACTTTAGATTTAAGATAAAAACGCTTCAAATATAGGCTAAGACTTATTTTGAGGATTTAGTGTCATTGGTTTAAAGTTTTTTTTGGAATTAAGAAAAATTTTTTTACTTTGAAGTATCCGTTATAATTTGGATTTTTAAACTGGCATTTGTTTGTACGTGAGTGCCTTTATTAATTAACCGCGAAAGGAGAATGAAAATTTGATAAATGGGATATGTATCCTAATTTTAATTTTATTGATCCTAGATTTAAAGCCAGATAGGTCGCTAAAAAATCTCTTTATTTTAACCCTTTCACTACCGATGTCCACCTAGAAGGACATTCGAAAACGACACCAAACTCTATTTCCCCATTTAATTTCGATTTATTTCTCTATGTTGTTTTAAAGTAGAGGCTTTAATCTAAATAAGCTATAAATATTTTCCATATTGGTGAGCACTAAAATGCATTTTTATAAACTTCTTTTACAATAAACGAAAAATACGAAATTTTAAGTCCATTTTTTCTATTGTATGTCTCTGGTAATTGGACATTCGACAAAAACTATAACTGATAATTTTTCGGGTTCTTTTTCGTATTTTTTCTCACACTTCGATAGATATAATAGGTCAAGTAGCGCTTATTTTCATAGAGCTATTTGGTCACAATTCAAGAGTCAAGTTTTCAGAACAAACTCATATAGCTCTTGAAGTAAATAATTGAGGTAGGTCCTCAGAATTAAAATTTTTATTCTACATGCTGTTAATACAAGTAAAAACAGAAGAAAAATTAATGTTTGTAACTTTAGCTTTATTGCGGTAGTGAAAGGGTTAAAGAAACCACATCTTTGGGTCGGAATCAATACCAAAATCCTTAAGGGAAGGTCAAAATCTTTGGATCCAAGTAAACTTTTTTTTAGTGTAGGACACGTTAAATTTTTACCACGAAACATCAAACTTTTTGGACTGTGAGTTTGGAATAAAATGTTTTGTTTTTTATTGCAAAAATAAAAATTTTGTAATTATTTTTGGTGATGAAAGTTTGCATTTCCGAAGAAAATCAAAAACTGTAAGAAAAGTAAACCGTTTGCGTTTTTTCAAACGTTTTTTTTTTCTTGTGCGTAGGAATTATGATTTTAATAAGAATAAATAATCGACATTCAACTTATGACGGCGCGACTTTCACTTTTTGGCCTTTTATCACTATAAAAATTCGATTAGTCGATTTTCAAAAATATCAAAAGTCGATTAGTGGAAAATTCGACTTTCGTATCACTAATTTTAACACTAAGATTTAATATTAATTAAATCAAAAACAAAATCAATCTTTTTAAAATGTTTCACTAATATAGTTTTACAGATATATATTCTTGTCTAGTAAACATTGAACGATACCCTTCCCGAGAAGAACCAAATAAAATTTATAAAGAAATTAATTCAATAGGATTTGTAGAAAATTTAATTTGTCATATATCTAAAAAATCGACTGATACATTTGTATAGTCTTCATTTATTTTTGTACTGCAATTTACAAATAAATAAACAAATTAATACATTTTATTGAGTGAAATACTGTTCGCCTTTTTTTGAAGTTCAACAACGTTTATGGCCTATCATTGTTGATATTGGGTACAATTTATTTTCCAATGCTATATTATATGATTTTCATTCATGCTTATCGCCGCTTTTCTATCGATTCAATAATGATTTTCATGTTAGCAATTTTTTGTTTTGTGACGGTAACAATAAAATGCGTACCCAATAATAGACCAATAATTTATTTACCTAGTCTACAGAGAGAGAGCGATAGAAATCACTTCATACAGAAGCAGAATCAATCAAATTAGAATGCCACAAATTAACAACATAGTAAAAATGTCATCGGTCTAATTTATCACAGAAAAAAAAACATAAAAACACACCAAAATCAAAAATTATTCGCTTGAACTCATTTGAAGATCGTGTAACGTAAATTCACCGAAACTCAAGTTCAAATTTAATCAAACTGCCAATCAATCCACCATCACCACCCCCTTTTGGGTGAGATCGCATACAAAACCATAAACGCAATCAACAACAACAATAAGATCAACAGATTTGAGGTGTGTTTATTTCCACCATCATGTGTGTACACAGTGGGTGGATAGAAGATGGTCATAAACATAGGTTGGTTTACCAGATATTTATCTCAGAGGTAATAAAAATTGACAATTATGGTTTTCTCATTACAATTGAGCAATTATGACAGGGATAGTCTCTGTGGGGGGTACTCAAATAAGAAGAGCGCAAGAACGATAATAATGAGTAAACTCAGTCAGTGAAAGGGTAGTAAACTGAAATAAAAATTGAACAAAATTTTCTATAGAAATAAAATTTTAACAAAATTTTCTATAGAAATAAAATTTTGACAAAATTTTTTTATAGAAATAATATGTTGACAAAATTTTCTATAAAAATCAAATATTGACAAAATTTTCTATAAAAATAAAATGTTGACAAAAATATATAGAAATAAAATTTTTACAAAATTTTCTATACAAATAAAATATTGACAAACTTTTTTAAAGAAATAAAATTAAGACAAAATTTTCTATAGAAATAAAATTTTGACAAAATTTGCTATAGAAATAAAATTTTGACAAAATTTTCTATAGAAATAATATGTTGACAAAATTTTCTATAAAAATAAAATTTTGACAAAATTTTCTTACAAATAAAATTTTGACAAAAATTTTTATAGAAATAAAATTTTGATAAAATTTTTTATAGAAATAAAATTTTGACAACATTTTCTTTAGAAATAAAATTTTGACAAAATTTTCTACAGAAATAAAATTTTGCAAAATTTTCTATAGAAATATAATTTTGACAAAATTTTCTATAGAAATAAAATTTTGACAAAATTTTCTATAGAAATAAAATGTTGACAAAATTTTCTATAAAAATAAAATTTTGACAAAATTTTCTTACAAATAAAATTTTGACAAAATTTTTTATAGAAATAAAATTTTCACAAAATTTTTTATAGAAATAAAATTTTGACAAAATTTTTTATAGAAATAAAATTTTGACAAAATTTTCTATAGAAATAATATGTTGACAAAATTTTCTATAAAAATAAAATTTTGACAAAATTTTCTTACAAATAAAATTTTGACAAATTTTTTTATAGAAATAAAATTTTGACAAAATTTTTTATAGAAATAAAATTTTGACAAAATTTTTTATAGAAATAAAATTTTGACAAAATTTTCTTTAGAAATAAAATTTTGACAACATTTTCTATAGAAATAAAATTTTGCAAAATTCTATAGAAATATAATTTTGACAAAATTTTCTATAGAAATAAAATTTTGACAAAATTTTCTATAAAAATAAAATGTTGACAAAATTTTCTATAGAAATAAAATTTTGACAAAATTTGCTATAGAAATAAATGTTGACAAAATTTTCTATAGAAATAAAATTTTGACAAAATTTCCTGTAGAAATAAAATTTTGCCAAAATTTTCTACAGAAGTAAAATTTTGAGAAAATTTTCTATAGAAGTAAAATTTTGAGAAAATTTCCTATAGAAATAAAATTTTGACAAACATTTCTATAGAAATAAAATTTTGATAAAATCGTCTATAGAAGTAAAATTTTTACAAAATTTTCAATAAAAATAAAATTTTGACAACATTTTTTATAGAAATAAAATGTTGACAAAATTTTTTTATAGAAATAAAATTTTGACAAATTTTTTTATAGAAATAAAGTTTTGACAAAATTTTTTATAGAAATAAAATTTTGACAAAATTTTCTATAGAAATAAAATTTTGACAAAAATTTCTATAGAAATAAAATTTTGACAAAATTTTCTATAGAAATAAAATTTTGCAAAATTTTCTATTGAAATATAATTTTGACAAAATTTCCTATAGAAATAAAATGTTGACAAAATTTTCTATAGAAATAAAATTTTGACCAAATGTGCTATAGAAATAAAATTTTGACAAAATTTTCTATAGAAATAAAATTTTGCCCAAATTTTCTATAGAAATAAAATGTTGACCAAATTTTCTATAGAAATAAAATTTTTCAAAATTTTTTATAGAAATAAAATGTTGACAAAATTTCTATAGAAATAAAATGTTGACAAAATTTTCTATAGAAATAAAATGTTGACAAAATTGTCTATAGAAATAAAATTTTGCCAAAATTTTCCACAGAAACAAAATTTGAACACAATTTTCTATAGAAGTAAAAGTTTGAGAAAATTTCCTATAGAAGTAAAATTTTGAGAAAATTTCCTATAGAAATAAAATTTTGACAAAATTCTCAATAGAAATAAAATTTTGAAAAAATTTTCTATAGAAATAAAATTTGACAAAATTTTCTATAGAAATAAAATTTTGACAAAATTTTCCATAGAAATAAAATTTAGACAAAATTTTTTATGGAAAAAAAATAGACAAAATTTTCTGTAGAAATAAAATTTTGACAAAATTTCTATAGAAATAAATTTTTGACAAAATTTTTTACAGAAATAAAATTTGAACAAAATTTTTTACAGAAATAAAATTTGAACAAAATTTTTTATAGAAATAAAATTTTGGGAAAATTTCCTATAGAAATAAAATTTTACAAAATTTTCTATAGAAATAAAATTTTGACAAAATTTTCTATAGAAATAAAATTTTGATAAAATTTTCTATAGAAACAAATTTTTGACAAAATTTTCTAAAGAAATAAAATTTTTAAAAACATGTTCTATAGAAATAAAATTTTGACAAAATTCTCAATAGAAATAAAATTTTGCAAAATTTTCTATAGAAAAAAAAAATTTTGACAAAATTTTCTATAGAAACAAAATTTTGACAAAATTTTCTAAAGAAATAAAATTTTTAAAAACATGTTCTATAGAAATAAAATTTTGACAAAATTCTCAATAGAAATAAAATTTTGGCAAAATTTTCTATAGAAAAAATGTTGACCAAACTTTCTATAGAAATAAAATTTTGACAAAATTTTTTTCTAAATCGTCTCAGAATTTAATTCTAAGACGATCGGTAGTCTAAACGATGAGACTGCTCCTTCTTGGCGTTACATACAAATACACAAACTTATTGTACCCAGTCCAAAAGTAGTGGTGAAGGGTATAAAAACATGTTTCAAGAACATAATGTTACTTGGCCCACTGGGAGCCACCGTGGTGCAATGGTTAGCATGCCCGCCTTGCATACACAAGGTCGTGGGTTCGATTCCTGTTTCGACCGAACACCAAAAAGTTTTTCAGCGGTGGATTATCCCACCTCAGTAATGCTGGTGACATTTCTGAGGGTTTCAAAGCTTCTCTAAGTGGTTTCACTGCAGAGTGGGACGCCGTTCGGACTCGGCTATAAAAAGGAGGTCCCTTGTCATTGAGCTTAACATGGAATCGGGCAGCAGTCAGTGATAAGAGAGAAGTACACCATTGAGGTATCATACATCGGACTGCCACCTAACCTAACCTAACGTACTGGGCCCACTGTGCTAACAATTTTCATCACCTAAACTAATTTAGCCCATAAATACGTATCAAAGATTTGACCTCAGACGATAGGCACACATACACTTTTTATTCAATCAAAATAATGGCTTTTCGACTGGAAAATACCCCCATCTCATTGACTGATTACGGTTTCCAAATGACCTAGTAACCGTCGGTGTTCTAGGCCATTGATGGAATGGGGTAGAGTGTTGGCTAAAGTCACATATTATGTTTATGATGCATCCCCATTAGAAATGATTATATGTGCACAATTGGAAGCTCTGAAATATCTCAGTATCTAAACAACTTTCATTAAATTGCTTTTTGCAAAAAGAAAAAACTGCCATAAATTAATTACAAATTGCAGATTCTAAATTTCTAATGAGTTATAGGTGCTTATATAGAAAATAAGCGGGAATATTGATAGGTATCACTGTGGGTCTGAAGTGAGGAGTATAAATTCTTAGCTTATATAGTTTTGGATATTGATACATGTATTTATTTCTAATAAAATAGACTATCTATTATTATTTTAAATATTGATCGACACTAGATTGATCATCCTCTTGGCATGATTTGATTGATGAAAATTTGAAAAAGTGAATGTCTGCATTGAAATTCAAAGTGGAGAGATCATTGGGCTCGCAATTCCCAAAAGTACTTACATTAGACTAGGTACAAAATTTTATTTTAAAATTTGACTTTTGGAACTTTATTAACCCATGGTGCCAACCCTCTCGCCTTGTATTTATTCCAAACTTTATTATCTTTTTTTATATTTAACCCATTTCTCAATAATCTTATTTAAAAATCCTTTCCCTAGAACAAAAATATAACTGACCTTAGAGTTTCATCTCATTTTGTCATTTGAACAAATTCTTGAACAAAATAATAAATTACACTATTTTCAAGTTGTAAAAATTTTATTAATCACTTTTTGGAGACAAATTTTTGCTTTCATAAATTTGTGAAAATTCCCCGCCGACAACAACAACCTTCTCCTCCCTCTTTTGCATGGAAAAGTTTATCACCAAAGGAAAAATTTTCTAGCCGGCATGTAATGTTTTTTATGTCTTATGTTTGTTTTTTGTTTTCTTTTTTAGAAATGCATGTAGTTGTTTGTTTCTTGTTAGGTCTTTGGTTTATTTTATTTTCATGTAAACGTAAATTTTTTTAGGTGATTAACATTTTTTATGTTTTGAAGGTGGAAAATTATGATAAAAAAATGGAAAATTAAATATGTCACTTTGGTATGATGCATAAAATATCACACATCATAATTTTATAGAATATTAACGCCTACAACCACATCAATAGACACTATGGGTCATTTCCAGTTTGAGATGTTTATGGCATCGCACAGACAGGGCAGATGTCGTCCGATTTAAGGTCAGTTAGATGGAATAAACAAATCTCTCTATTTGAACATGAGACACAGAAAAAATTTCATTCAATCACGAAATTAATTTATCCAATTATTTTTTTAATGGAATTGCTTCAATCACGAAAATCATAGTATCAATCGCAGAATTAATTGGAAATAAAAAATCAAGTGTATTGATTACAAAATTAATTGATTTCCTCTTTAAATTATTTTTTCAAATTGGTTCAAATAAAAATTTAATTGATATTGATCATAAAACTCTAATAATTTTAATTTTGTAATTGACTCAATCAACTAAATATTTTAATTATTTTTGTTTTAATTAGTATGCTTCAATCACGAAAATAATAGTATCAATCGCAGAATTAATTGGAAATAAAAAAATACACTTGATTACAAAATTAATTGATTTCCTCTTTAAATTATTTTTTTCACATTGGTTCAAATAAAAATTTAATTGATATTGATCACAAAACTCTAAAAATTTTAATTTTGTAATTGACTCAATCAACTATATATTTTAATTATTTTTTTTTTGTTTAATAATTGGTTAGCACTTTATTTAGTTTACCAACAAAAACGTTCCTATTTTACAATCGTATGTGTTAAATTTGACAAAAATTATAAAGCTTTCCAAAGCAAGAGTTTGAAATTTACTTCAATCCACGCTATTTACGAATGTGATACAAGGTCCAAGGTGGAATGACCAAAGTGACCGGCAAGGAAAAGTTTCTCAGCAGATGAAACTTTTTTGGTTGGTGGTGAAATAACCGATTGGCAACGTCGCGAGCCAATAAACCAGCAGCGGATTTTTACTTTCACGGTTTGGAAGTCAAGTCAAATTTATAATTATTTCAAATAATTTATTTATAATTAGACGATATAATTTTTTTATACCCACCACCATAGAATGGATATAATAAGTTTGTCATCGAAATATCGATTTCCGACTTTATAAAGTATATATAAATATTTTTGATCAGGGAGAAATTGTAAGACAATATAGACATGTCCGTCTGCCTGTCTGTAATCATGCTATTTAGCACAGATTCGTCTTTTGTCTGTACGCAGGCTAAATTCAAAGATGGGTTATATCGGTTCAGGTTTTGATATAGCTCCCATATAAACCAATCCCCCGATTTGGGGTCCTAGGCTACTAGAAATTTTAGTTTTTATCCGATTTGTCTGTAATTAGAAATCTGGAGGTATTGTAGGACCACAAATAGGTGTCGCAAAAATTATGAGTATCGGTTCACATTTTGGTATAACTCCCATATAGACCGATCTCACGATTTTACTTCTAGGGATTCTAGAAACCATATTCTCTATCTATGGATATCTAGAGGTATTTTATGACCACAAATAGACATGGTGAAGATGTGCTCTATCGGTCCATGTTTGGGTATAGCCCCCGTATAGACCGATCTTCCGATTTTACTTCTTGGGCTTCTAGAAACCGTATTTTCAATCCGATTTCCCTGAAATTGGAAATCTAGAGGTATTTTATGGCCGCAAATAGGTGTGTCGAAAATGGAGTGTATCGGTCCATGTCTGTACGCAGGCTAAATTCGAAGATGGGTTAAATCGGTCTAGGTTTTGATATAGCTCCTATATAAACCGATCCCCTGATTTGGGGTCCTGGGCTTCTAGAAATTTTAGCTTTTATCCAATTTGTCTGTAATTAGAAAACTGGAGGTATTTTAGGACCACAAATAGGTGTCGCAAAAATTATGAGTATCGGTTCACATTTTGGTATAACTCCCATATCGACCGATCTCACGATTTTACTTCTAGGGATTCTAGAAACCATAGTCTCTATCTATGGATATCTAGAGGTATTTTATGACCACAAATAGGCATGGTGAAGATGTGCTGTATCGGTCCATGTTTGGGTATAGCCCCCGTATAGACCGATCTTCCGATTTTACTTCTTGGGCTTCTAGAAACCGTATTTTCAATCCGATTTCCCTGCAATTGGAAATCTAGAGGAATTTTATGACCGCAAATAGGTGTGTCGAAAATGGAGTGTATCGGTCCATGTCTGTACGCAGGCTAAATTCGAAGATGGGTTTTGATATAGCTCCCATATAAACCGATCCCCCGTTTTGGGGTCTTGGCCTTCTAGAAATCTTAGTTTTTATCCGATTTGTCTGAAATTATAAATCTGGAGGTATTTTAGGACCACAAATAGGTGTCGCAAAAATTATGAGTATCTGTTCACATTTTGGTATAACTCCCATATCGACCGATCTCACGATTTTACTTCTAGGGATTCTAGAAACCATAGTCTCTATCTGATTTCCCTGAAATTGGAAATCTAGAGGTATTTTATGACCACAAAAAGGCATGGTGAAGATGTGCTGTATCGGTCCATGTTTGGGTATAGCCCCCGCATAGACCGATCTTCCGATTTTATTTTTGGGCTTCTAGAAACCGTATTTTCAATCCGATTTCCCTGCAATTGGAAATCTAGAGGTATTTTATGACCGCAAATAGGTGTGTCGAAAATGGAGTGTATCGGTCCATGTTTGGGTATAGCCCCCGTATAGACTGATCTTCCGATTTTACTTCTTGGGCTTCTAGAAACCGTATTTCCCACCCGATTAGCCTTGAATTTGAAATCTAGAGGTATTTTAGGACCACAAATAGGTATGTTGAGTATCGGTCCTCATTTTGGTGTAGGTCCCAAGTGGAACGATATCCCGATTTTATTTCTTTGGTTTCTAGAAACCGTATTTTCAATTCGATTTACTTGTAATTTTAAATCTAGAGGTATTTTAGGACCACAAATAGATGTGTGGGGTACATCGGTCCATGTTTTTGTATAGCCCCCATATAGACTGATCTCCCGATTTTACTTCTTGAGCTTCTAGAAACCATAGTTTCTAGAAGAATTTTATGACCACACATATCAGGTTGGCTGATAAGTCCCCGGTCTAACAAAGAAAAACACATTTTTTTGTCAAAATTCGTTTTTAGTATTCAACATAGTTCCCTTCAAGAGCGATACAACGATTATAACGACCTTCCAATTTTTTGATACCATTTTGGTAGTACTCCTTCGGTTTTGCCTCAAAATAGGCCTCAGTTTCGGCGATCACCTCTTCATTGCAGCCAAATTTTTTTCCTGCGAGCATCCTTTTGAGGTCTGAGAACAAGAAAAAGTCGCTGGGGGCCAGATCTGGAGAATACGGTGGTTGGCGAAGCAATTCGAAGCCCAATTCATGAATTTTTGCCATCGTTCTCAATGACTTGTGGCACGGTGCGTTGTCTTGGTGAAACAACACTTTTTTCTTCTTCATATGGGGCCGTTTTGTCGCGATTTCGACCTTCAAACGCTCCAATAACGCCATATAATAGTCACTTCTCAAGATAATCGATAAAAATTATTCCATGCGCATCCCAAAAAACAGAGGCCATTACTTGGCCAGCGGACTTTTGAGTCTTTCCACGCTTCGGAGACGGTTCACCGGTCGCTGTCCACTCAGCCGACTGTCGATTGGACTCAGGGGTGTAGTGATGGAGCCATGCTTCATCCATTCTCACATATCGACGGAAAAACTCGGGTGTATTACGAGTTAACAGCTGCAAACACCGCTCAGAATCATCAACACGTTGTTGTTTTTGGTCAAATGTGAGCACGCGCGGCACCCATTTTGCACGGAGCTTCCGTTCCTTTACGTTCCTTTGATATCTTTAAGGCCTCTGCTATCTCGATCAACTTCATTTTACGGTCATTCAAAATCATTTTGTGGATTTTTTTTATGTTTTCGTTGGTAACCACCTCTTTCGGGCGTCCACTGCGTTCACCGTTTTCCGTGTTCATTTCACCACGCTTGAATTTTGCATACCAATCAATTATTGTTGATTTCCCTGGGGAGAGTCCGGAAAATCATTATCAAGCCAAGTTTTTGCTTCCACCGTATTTTTTCCCTTCAGAAAACAGTATTTTATCAAAACACGAAATTCCTTCTTTTTCCATTTTTTTCACAATAACAAAAGTTGCTTCACAAAAGACGCTCTATCTCACAAACTAATTGACTTACAGACGTCAAATTTTGACACGAATCATTTGAAGGTTGGTACTATATAAAAATAATATGCATTTAATACTAACGACGCCATCTATGTGTCAGACCGGGGACTTATCAGCCAACCTGTTATGTATGCCGGAAATGGTGCCTATCGGTACATGTTTTGGTATATCCTCAATATAGAACGATCTCCCGATTTTTCTTCTTGGTCTTCTAGAGACCAAAAACACAACAGTTTTTACATTTCAAAACAAGGCATTATTTAATCATTTTCTTGCACACTTACACGAGATGTTTATGATTCATCTAAAACTCAAACAAAACTGGTTTTTATACAAGCAGAATCTGATCTAGTCTTTATAGGTAGAATCTTGAAAGTTATCTTCGGGAAGCGTATTGGTTGAACTGATCTGCTTAAGAGAATATCTGTCATCAAACCCCTTGAAATTCTATATATTATCAAGTAACTCGCTACGACGAAGAGTTTTCCATGGAAACTATTATATTTTATTCATGGTGGTGGATATTTATGATTCGGTCCGGCCAAACTTACTGCTGTATATACTTTTCATTTTATAAGTTATGTATTTTCCAATAATAGTCGGATATTTCTTGGGATTTGTCTCAAAATATAATGACCCAATGAATGTAGGTACACAGAAAAAATATCAATTATATTTTTCAATTAAAATGAATTTGAATCGATTGAATTCGAATTTTTTTCAATTAAAAACTTAATTATTTTGTTTTTGAAATCAACACAAAATTCAATTACAAAAAATACTTGAATTGGATTACAAAAATTATCTTAATTGGATGAATTAATTTTTTAGTTGGTATATGTTATTATTTCTACAATTGAATGGATAACGATTCAAAATTAATTGGATTAATTAATTTATGATTAAAAACTAAAAATATTTTTTGTAGCCTCCATTAAAGGTGGCCGAATAATCAAATGGCCATCATTAAGCAATTAATCATAGAATTATGGCTTACCCTATATGAATACCCTATTCTTATAATCTTCTTATTAAATCGTGTCACATTCCTGCGTAGAATTCTGATAAAAAAATTCCATCATTCTTTTGTTACAAAAAAATCTTATCAAAACAAAATATAAGTCTTATTACTCCTATCAGCCCTGAAATGATTGTGAAATGTTTGAGATATTTTTTTATTTGGTTTATTTTTCTATTCTCTTATCATTGATTTCGAAAGAATGAAAAATGAGCAACTTTAATTTGTCGGATATGGCCACGTTTTGTTTTTACCTGCTTATGGCACCTTTTACGACGTAGGCAATTTGATTCGATCAATGATGTTTCTCCATTTTTGCCCTCTGTCATATTGCCTTACTGTTTACAAATATTGTAATGGCCAATATCAGAGTATTATTGCGAAATTGAAAAATGAAATAGGACTCTGTTCTCATTATTACGGAAAATTAAAAAATAAAACTTTTTTTATTTTGATAACAAAAAGAAACAAAATGTTGCAAAAAATACTATGACTTTATCGAATGACTTTATTGCGTTCATTGCAATGTTAAATTTGTGGATTGTATAAAATTGTACACTCAAAGAAAATTGTTCTATGGGAAATTTAAACAACAACTGAGGTTGTGGTCTAGTAAAATGAAATTTCGAAATTCTACCTAATTTATGGCATTTAACTATCATCCAAAAATTTCAATTATTTACTTAAGAAAATAATTTGAAATAACTTTTACTTTACAAAAATTGTTTATCCGCTTTAGAGTTTCGTTTATTCGTGGCCAATCGATTTATGGAATTTGTTTGCAATACTGCATAAATTGTATGTACACAATCTTTCATATTAATTTTTTCAGTGTAAATGCCTTCGATTAAAAGTTCATTATGTTTTCGTTGCGAAAACACCGCAGTCATTGCATAAGATCTATTCGTTTTAATTTTCAAAAATTAACCAACATTTTCCTTTCTGGTGGGTTCCTTGTTTTTTTGGGTGTATGCGCACGCAGAGAAGGAATATGATCACCTCAACCATGTTTCGAGAGCAAAATGTTATTTTTGGACGGTGACCATGGAGTTTTTTGTCGCAAAAATGTTGTTTTCTCGGCAAACATATACATGGTTGCCGGAGTCTGACATAGGCTTTGTGAGAAAATAACATGTTTGCCGCAAACATGTTACATGTTTTCCGTCCAAAAATAACATTTTGCTCTCGAAGCATGGTTGAGGTGATCATATTCCTTCTCTGCGTGCGGCAAACCCAAAAACAGTGAACCCAAGACTCGTCTTAAAGAGTCTGAATGTAGTTTAAGTTTAAGTTTTCCTTTAAACATTTTTAAAGGACTTTGATAACACATAAAGAAAAAAAGCCGAAAAATCGATACATTCAAATATGTTTCATACAGTGAACCCATCAGTAAGAACAAGTATATACGGTCGTAAGCTCGGCCAGGCCGAATTTTATGTACACTCCACCAGGGCTGTGGAGCCGGAGTCGGAGTCGTTGTCTTGGAGTCGGAGTCTTGGAGTCGGAGTCTTGGAGTCGGAGTCTGAAGATTTTGCTGGAGTCGGAGTCGTAAAAATTTTGCTCGACTCCGGCTAAACCAATTTTTTTAAAACACTTTTGTAACTAAGCAAGTTTTTTCGCAAATTAGTTTACATTGCGTTATTCATTCGATCAATGTACAGCATAATTGTAAATGAAAATCAACTTCCAATTACGGCTATCTTTTTATATTTCCTAGAATGTTAGACTAGCAGATGGGCTGGATCGATCCATTTTAATGCCCATATCAATTTATTTGAAATATTTCGAACAACCGATACTATTTTTATTTTAATTTTATTTTAAGGCCATATACATATGTGGAATATTGACAGAAAATTTTTTCAAAGTTGTTTTTTTATAGAAAATTTTGTCAAAATGTTATTTCTATAAAAAGTTTTGTCAAAATTTTATTTCTAGAGCAAATTTTATCAAAATTTTATTTCTATAAAAAATTTATTCAAAATTTTATTACTATAGAAATATTTTTTTCTATAGAAAATTTAGTCAAAATTTTATTTCTATAGAAAATTGAGACAAAATTTTGTTTCTATAGAATATTTTGCAAAATTTTATTTCTATAGAAAATTTTGCAAAATTTTGTTTGTTACACAAAAATTTTTTCAAAATTTTATTTCTATTGATAATTTTATTTCTATAAAAATTTAAGTCACAATTTTATTTCTATAAAAAATTTTGCCAAAACTTTATAGTAATAGATTTTTTTTATTAGAAAATTTTGTCAAAATTTTATTTCTATAGAAAATTTTGTCAAAATTTTATTTCTATAGAAAATTTTGTCAAAATTTTATTTCTATAGAAAATTTTGTCAAAATTTTGTTTCTGTAGAATATTTTGCAGAATATTATTTACTACACAAACATTTTTCTAAAATTGTATTTTTATTGAAAATTTTTCAAAATTTTATTTCTATAAGAAAAAATTGTCAAATTTTATTTTTATAGCAAATTTTCTAAACATTTTTTTCTTACTGATGCTCACTGATACTCACTGCTATAAAAAATGTATTCAAAATTTTATTACTATGGAAAGATTTTTTCTATATAAAATTTAGTCAAAATTTTATTTCTATAGAAAATTTAGTCAAAATTTTGTTTCTATAGAAAATTTAGTCAAAATTTTGTTTCTATAGAATATTTTGCAAAATTTTATTTCTATAGAAAATTTTGCAAAATTTTGTTTGCTACACAATTTTTTTTTAAATTGTATATCTATTGATAATTTTTTCAAACTTTTATTTCTATAAAAATTTTGCCACATTTTATTTCTATAAAAATTTTATTCAAAATTTTATTTCTATATATTTGGTCAAAATTTGATTCTATAGAAAATTTTGCCAAAATTTTATTTCTATAGAAAATTTAGTCAAAATTTTGTTTCTGTAGAAAATTTTCCAACATTTTATTTACTAGACAAAATTTTTTCCAAAATTGTATTCAGTGAGCACACGCAGAGAAGGAATATGATCACCTCAACCATGCTTCGAGAGCAAAATGTTATTTTTGGACGGAGAACATGTAACATGTTTGCGGCAAACATGTTATTTTCTCACAAAGCCTATGTCAGACTCCGGCAACCATGTATATGTTTGCCGAGAAAACAACATTTTTGCGACAAAAAAACTCCATGGTCGCCGTCCAAAAATAACATTTTGCTCTCGAAACATGGTTGAGGTGATCATATTCCTTCTCTGCGTGTATCAGGGATGGAAAATACAATTTTTAAGAAAGTACAAAAAAGGTATTTTTTGAGCGGAAAGGTACTTTTTACAAAAATTTCACTGGAAAATTATTGTCAAGTGACTAAATTTTAAAGAAAATAAAATTTTGACAAAATTTTCTATATAATAAAATTTTGACAAAATTTTCTATATAAATAAAATTTTGCAAAAATTTTCTATAGAAATAAAATTTTGCAAAAAAATTCTGTAGAAAAAAAATGTTGCAAAATTTTTTCTACAGAAATAAAATTTTGCAAAAATTTCCTATAGAAATAAAATTTTTACAAAATTTTCAATTGAAATAAAATTTTGACAACATTTTCTACCGAAAAAAATATATAATATAGAATCGCATTCTTTTTTCGACTAAAACATTCTTGAAGATCAATAAAATCCTGTTTTTGACTATGTCTTTTACAAAACCGAGATTTTCTTTCCACATGAACATGTCTGTTTTGCCATATTTGTAAAAGACTATTAGCAAATAAGGTTGATAAAGACTTTCTCAAAATATTAAAGTATTTTGTCAAAGATATTGTACCATAAATCTGATATCGACTCAAAAATGTCTACACAAAAGGTACTAAATCATTCGCGGGGGTACTACGGTACTGACCGGGATGAAAAAGTATTGAAAAAAGTACTATAGTACTGCATTTTCCATCCCTGGCGTGTATACAATTTTGGAAAAATTGCTGCTAAGTCGATAACTTGTAGAAATGACTCAAATTTTCAATTTTTTTCAATGAATGAATCATAAATGCATTTTTGCGAAATTGTCTAAACAATTATAAATATTTCCCAAATATTGCCCGAGTTTTGTAGAAGTCTGATTTGAGATTTTATCAAAATGTAGATCTAAATACAAAGTTGTGCAGAGTATGTTATATTATAAGCGGCCCGCCCGACTTTAGACCTTCCTTGCATTTTTATTTTTCGTTAAAATTGTGTTACGTCCCATAACGTTAGATTTAAATTTTAAGTACATAGATTTTGTAGAAGTATATACAATTGTGTCTAAATCGATTCAGATTCAAATTCATGCATATGAAAATATAAACCTTTATATAGCTCGCAACAAATTTAAAGGATTTGAGATAGTATCAATAATTTTGGTCCACAAATACATATACTGTTGGTATCTTCTCATATTATGTTATGATGGGTATTTATATCATTATTTTATTTATTAAACATTGCCCTAAATTTGAAATATAGAGTACTTTATATCGATCCACTTACGGTACCCCCACAATAGAACTACAAATTAGTGGTATTAAAATGAGATTTAGTTATATTACCCGGATGAAAAATGCTGGAGTCGGAGTCGAGCAAAATTGGCTCGACTCCACAGCCCTGCCCTCCACCATGCATTGCGTAGAAACTTCTACTAAAGACTGTCATCCACAATCGAATTACTTGGGTTGCGGCAACACTTGCCGATGGCAAGCTATCTTAAAACTTCCTTAACACCATCGTCTAAATTTTAAGTTAAATTTTTCACAAAATTTTCTATAGAAATAAAATTTTGAAAAATTTTTCTATAGAAATAAAATTTTGACAAAATTGTCTATAGAAATAAAATTTTGACAAATTTTTCTATAGAAATAAAATTTTGACAAAATTTTCTATAGAAATAATTTTTGACAAGCATACTTTTCCTCTGTTGGTTAAGCTACACTTGTAGTTTAGTCAATGCATGGCTTTAAGCTGAGATAAAAAAAAACAACAATGACGATTGAAGAGAAGCCAACAATAACAAACAAAACGAATAGAAATAAAATTTTGACAAAATTTTCTATAGAAATAAAATTTTAACAAAAATTTCTATAGAAATAAAATTTTGACAAAATTTTCTATAGAAATATTTTTTTTGTTTTCTTTGCGTGTATGGATATTTGTTAGCATTGGCACAATTTTAATAATCATTCGTCTTGATGACGTTGTTATCAAAACTTTCAATTGGATCGCAAAACAGTACATATTGAGAAAACAAATGCAACAGAAATATGTATCAAAACACATAGTCATACTTACTTCCCGTGATAACAAAATTATATCACAAAAAAAAATTATTTTCACTATCGAAAATTTCTAGCATAATCACTAATTATATATAGTAATAGTTGTATACGAGCGAAGAATTAACACTAAAAATTAGTCATGGCATCAAATGAATTTTATCATCGAAAAAAAAGGAAATTGATTAAATCTTTGGAACAGTCATAATTATTAAAGATATTTTTTGCTAGTAGGGTTTTCATTTCCTTTTCAAAATGACATCAAAATTTTCATAAGTCTCAATGAATAAATGAATACGGTTAATAATTTTCTTTAACGATTGAATCGATAATAAAAAAATCCCCATAACGAACATGCAAATTGTTAATAATATATACTGAAATTTAATGATATTAGCATATTACACGGTTTAGTGTAATAGTTCAAAATGTCTATAAATGTCATTTCGAAAAATGTAATAGCCCACAAAATTATGCACTTTAAACATCATGTACTAGAAGCTTGATTTTTAATTTATTTTGTGTGTACGACATCTCGATAACATCCAAATGCACTAAAAATATATTGATTGAATAAGAAAGAAAGTTTAGTTATGTGGCCTTTATAATAGAATACCAATTTTAAAATATATAGCAACGACAATTAACAAAATATAATAATAATAATAATAATGAAATCAAGAAATGTTAATGGAAAGAGGCTTTATTATTATACACAGAAAAAAATTTCCGTAGTTAAACTAAAAATTTCCGTAGTTAAAGTATGTCTCAAAAATTCTATGAACTAAACATGAGTATAAAGTTCAATGACCGTACACATAGGTTCAATATGAACTAAAGCAAAAGAAGATTTTCGTACGATTCCCAAAAATGGTATGGTTAAAATGGTCATGATTTGGCGCCAATGATTTTCTTCCTTAATTTTAGTTAATTATTTCTTCTATGAGATGATGTAATTTCGTGAACTGCAGTTAAAAAGTACAACAGGGCATTAAAATTTCCTGGTTTTAACAAAGCTTTGTGGAAATCTCAAAATGTGGAGTAAAATTTAGTTCAATTTGCGTGCGACGTAGTTCATTCTTCCTATAAAACAGTTCACTTTTTTCGGTGTACACTCAAAAAAAGTTTACTTGGATCCAAAGATTTTGACCTTCCCTTAAAGATCTTGGTATTGATTCCGAGCCAAAGATGCGGCTTATTTAAAATAAAGGCATTTTTTAGCTACCTATGTTGCTTTAAATCTAGAATCAATAAAATTAAAATTAAGATAGAGATTCCATTTATCGAATTTTTATTCTCTTTTCGCGGTATATTCATAAAGCTATTCACGTGCAAACAAATGACACTTTAAAAATCCGAATTATAAAGGATACATCAACGTACAAAATGTTTTTTTAATTCCAAAAAAAGCTTTAAACCAATGATGCTAAATCCTCAAGTCTTAGTCTTAGCCTCTATTTGAAGCGCTTTTATCTTAAATTTAAAGATTCAATATTTCAGTTAATTTAAGGACGATTTCTTTAAATAAAAAATGTATTTCTTTACTTTAAGGAAAATTGGCCTTAGTTTAAAGACATACGACTTGGCTAGTTTAAAGACATACGACCAAATTTATTGAAACAATGTTTGAAGAAAAGACTATAAATATTCATTTAATTAAAATGTCATTGTTTTAAAGAAATTTGTCTTCAGTATTGTGTAAATTGCGAGTCCTGTACTTTAGGTTGCATACTCGTTCATATTAGGTCAATTATGCACAAATCAAGCATAAAGATTGATTAATTTAGTACTTCCCACAAAATAGTTCCGAATTTCTTAACATTTGTAAATTTTACCACAAATACGGTCATATTGAATACGGTCATAGACATCCTTCCAACTACGAAATTTTCTTTAACAAGTTAAAAAAAAAGTTAATCGTGTCCAATAAATGCTGTTGCTGTCAAAAAAAAAAACTAGTTGAATTGGACGAAAAATATTTCTTTGTTTTTGTGATATTGTCAAAATTTTATTTCATTGGAAAATTTTATCAAATTTTTATTTCTATTGAAGAATTTGTCAAAATTTTATTTCAATAGAAAATTTTGTGAAAATTTTATTTCTATAGAAAATTTTGACAACATTTTATTTCTATTGGACATTTTGTCAAAATTTTATTTCAATAGAGAATTTTGTGAAAATGTTATTTCTATAGAAAATTTGTGTACCTCTTACTTGAAGAGGAATATTTTGCAAAAGCTACCAAAAAATTAAGGATACTACCAATCTACCTAACAGTAAAAACCGTGGTTGCATTGCGACCACCAAAAAGAAGTCAGCTGAAAATATACACCTTCGATTGGCCACCGGAACCAGCGTTACCGTTGGGAATTTTCAAAAAGTGGCAAACGTCGAAAAAAGGGGCACAATTATTTTTGAAAAGTGGCACAAAAAGTGGCATATTCTTTTTATTAACTTATACAAAAAAACTTAAGAAATAAATACTGCTATGAGGTCAAGTTAAAATATATTTTGCGAATTCATACAAATTGGTGAACAAATCCTATTTAAAATTATTTTTTAAGCGTCTATAAAATAATCAGGCCTTTCAATTATATCTTTAAATTTATTTACGATATCAAAATAATTTATATCATCATTGGTTTTTAAGTAATGTGGAACCCCCTTTTCTTCAGTTTTTTGTCATTCATGTCAATTCATGGTAAAATTTGTCCACGACTTTCGGATTGTGATGTCGTTTTGTGACCTATCTATATTGTTTTAATGTTTTTAATACACAAAGAATTTTTATAGTCGATATCTGCTAAATCACGTTTTTACAAACTTTCTTACAAAATTTATGTATATTTGTAATAGAATATTTTTGTTAAATATAATTAATAAACAATTTAAGGTAAGCACTATGTTCGATTTTCGAGTTGAAATTTTCGCGGTTACTTTACTAAAACAGTTCAATATAAAGCAGATAAATTAACTCAATAACTCAATCATTTATAATTTTGATTATTTTAGGAAAAGTAATCGCGAAAATAAAGTGATTTTCAACTCGAAAACCGAACATAGTACTCACGTTTAGGAGGATTCGCTTTGGAATATTTTGTTAACGGTATTCATACTTTATTCATACTAAAAATTTAAGATAAATCTGTGGTATTTGAAAGTGTATTTTGGATCTTTAACATATACTTTCTCTAATTTCTTAGGACACTTTTCTTTCAATTTTTCTCTAATGAGGTAATGCTTCAATACTGTCCACTGTTCCAGCATTCATTTTGAGGAATATAGTAGAATTGGAACAATCTGTCTCAAAGGGCGATTGCAATTTTTTCTAACTGGGTCCTTATGGGATCCATCATCAATTATTTCCTGCGGTCGTAATACAACCTTAAACATTTTCATATTTATCCTGATATTTCATGCCACAATAAATTTGGCATATTCAAAGTACGGTTTACCAAATAACTTGAATCGTAACTGTTCACGTAATAAGAATTAATGAGCGAAGGCTGTGCACAATATTAAATTTTCTTAATAACACATCTATGTGATAACTACCCATAATATTTAAACTTTTGAAAAAGTGGCACGAATTATTGGAAAAGTGGCACAAAATCGTAAAAAGTATCACATTTAGTGGCACAAACAAAAAGTGGCGCAAAAGTGGCACCGCCCAAGAAAAGTGGCAAATTTGCCACTAAAGTGGCACAACGGTAACGCTGACCGGAACTAACGTCATTTTCCTTCCTGGTGGTTTCACTTCTTTTGAGTGTGTTTGAGGCAAGGTCACCTAAATATAAACCTGGTTAGACATACAACCCATCTATGAGTTCTTTGACCGATCACAGTGAAATTTGGCATACACTGTAAAAAATATTGACCTAATATTAAAGATTATGCAGCCTACGCAATTTATTATATTAAAGGCAACTTTCTTCAAAATAAAAAAAAATAATAATAATAAAATATTAAAAAATGATAGAGGCGTTAATATTTTATTTTCATTAAATTTATTACGCGAATTTTTAAAATTTAAGTCCTTCCATTAACGTCGTATATCTTTAAATCAAGGCAAATATTTGTTAAAGAAAGAAAACCATTTTTGATTGAAACTGAGATGTTGAATATTTGGATTAAAGGTAAAAAGCTTAAAACAAAAGATTTTTTTGTGGATATTGCATCTTTGATTTAAAGTTTTTGGAAATTATGAAAACGTCTTTTATATAATAGTATAAATGAGACCTAGATCCTAATTTTAACATTATAAAGCCTTGAGTTTAAACTAAATAGTTCTATTAAAATATGTTAACATCTGGCATCTTTGGCTCGGAACAAGTATCAAAATCATCAAGGGAAGGTCAAAAAATTATGTGGCTCATGTAGTATTATAATTATGAGCTGGAAAATTAAATTTACTTAACATATCCAAAGCTCCAATCAAATAATGTTTGTAGTGAATCTCGATTGTTGATGAACTGTCCCATGCAACCAGTGTCAATATAACGTATTTCATTTTGCCTCGATACCAACCTGGAAGAAATAAATATAGCATTCTTATTAATATGAATTGTCAAAGGTAATTATTGAAACTAAATTAAAATATTCTTGTGTCTATATCTTCCAAAGATCATGAGTTGTACGAAATGGATATGAGAAATGTACGTTTTGTAACTGTAATAAAAAGGCTTATTTATTATAATAATTGAAATCACCAGTATATCCAATAAATGGAACTAAATAAAAGTTATTATAAAAATTTAACAAAACAAGTTCTAAGATATTTTCTAATACTTCTGATCACATATGTAGTTTTGTTTCATAAATACCAAAGTTTAATCTAAATTCAAATAACAATTTACCCAATTAAAATATTGTGTTAATTTTTACAAATTTAAAATTTGACAATTATTTCAATTAGAAATTGATTCCAAATACAAAACTATAGTCTATAACATATGCAGCTTCCATAGAATAATTGCATTGCAATATTTATAACACACAATATTCTATTAATTTAACAATTTATTTCTAACATTCATCATCAAAGAAATAGGCATGAGATGAAATTTAACTTAATGAAGTGGAAAATTGGTTCTATATTTATTCTTGTGAAGCATAAACCCAAACTCAGCCATTTATTTATTTCTTTTGAAAGACATTATCACACAAAATTGGCCTAGAATATAGGCTAATTGACTACGAGCTCCCAGGAAATTTAAAAGTACCAATGGGTGAGAAAGACCAAGTAGTGCTAAGAATATCTTGCCACATTTGTTGCTAAATTTAGTCATAATATTCTCTTTAACAACTTCTTGCAAAAACATATGACCCACAATCATTAGACACTTGGGCAGTAGTGTTCTGCGGCATAACTATAAAAAGTCATTTCTATTTATTTTTGGAATAAATAAACAGAAAAAAGTAAAAAACAAAAATCAAAAATCACAATCATATATTCAGTGACAATAAAAATAGAATTTTCAAATAAATCGCAGTTCTACCATTTTTTAGTACTTTAAAATAGAATTTTTTTAAGAAATTGTTTTTTTTTTACAAAATTCTGTTTGATATTCCTAACTAATTGAATTAGTACTATGTACAAAAATTTGTTGGGAGATTTTGAAAATATTGTTCGATATTTTAAGATGATTGAATTATCAATTAATGTTATTAATTTATTAAATTTTAATTGAATTATATTTAAATCACATTAAAAAATATTAATAAACTAAACTTACTTCTATTCCAACTACAAAATATTTTTCACCAGCAGTTAAACTAGCGATAAAAAAATCGAAATCGGATTTTAAACTACACTAATTTTGGCTAAAAACATAAAGTCGATGTCACATATCGAGTGACTATAAAAGTAGTTCTATAATGTACATTTTTTAGGAAATTTGGAAATAGCGGTTAAAAACCATTGAATAATTATTAATTATATACTGAATTATTAATTAATATTATTAATTTGATAAAATTGAATTTAATTAAAATTAAATAATATAAACGAAATACATCAATTTGAATTAAATTTAAATCAAAACATGTATATACGGCCGTAAGTTCGGCCAGGCCGAAGCTGATGTACCCTTCACCATGGATTGCGTAGAAGCTTCTACTACCGACTGTCGTCCACAATAGAATTACTTGCCGATGGCAAGGTAACTCAAAACCTCCTAACACCGTCTTTTAAATTGTAAGTAAGTCCATACGTGGTATATATTAAATTAAAAAAGATCGATTAAATACAATTCAGTTTGACAAAATTTTGTATAGAAATTACATTTTAACAAAATTTTCTATAGAAATAAAATTTTGGCATAAGTTTCTATAGAAATAAAATTTTGACAAAATTTTCTATAGAAATAAAACTTTTGGTAGATTATTTTTGGCTCGAGTGGCAACCATGATTATGAACCAATATGGACCAATTTTTGTGTGATTGGGGATCGGCTATATATAACTATAGACCGATATGGACCAATTTTGGAATGGTTATTAGCGGCCATATACTAACACCACGTTCCAAATTTGAACCGGATCGGATGTTAGAGACCATATGCCAACATCGTGCACCAAATTTCAGCCGGATCGGATGAAATTTGTTTCTCTTTTGGGGCTATATATAATTATGGACCGATGTGGACCAATTTTTGCATGGTTGTTAGAGACCATATACCAACACCATGTACCAAATTTCAGCAGGATTGGATGAAATTTGCTTCTCTTTGAGGCTGCGCCAGCCAAATCTGGCGATCGGTTTATATGGGGGCTATACATAATTATGGACCGATATGGACCAATTTTTGCATGGTTAGCGTGATTTCAACAGACGGACGGATGGACGGACATGCTTAGATCGACTCAGAATTTCACCACGACCCAGAATATATATACTTTATGGGGGCAATATTTCGATGTGTTACAAACGGAATGACAAAGTTAATATACCCCCCATCCTATAGTGGAGGGTATAAAAAAGTTATTGACAGTTTATAGAAGGAATTTATACGGTAAAAGTACACAGAAAAAAAAATCCCAAAATATTTCTACTTAAAATTTTAATTGCATTTTCAAACATAATCAATTAAAAATTTAAATGCTTCAACAATTTTTTTAATAAAAAGAAGCGAGGCAATACACTAACGACACGTTTAAGGCGAAATTCACTTCTAAATGTAGGCTCGTCGTACTTAATACTAGGACAAAAATTTTAATTTATTAGTTTTTTTCTCTTTGTTTTCGTCATTTTATATTTAAGTCCTTCATTAACCACAAATTTAAATCCAAATTCGTTTTCAAGTATAATTTAAATATGTAATTTTTCAAGTAAAACTCTTATTAAAAATAAAGTTTTGAAAGGAAAGAAATTTTTCTTTGGGTGCATAAACTCGACGATTTTTAAGACAACTTCATTAATTCTGAAGTTAGTTTACTTTTGGTCAAGTAAAATATCTTTGTATCCGAGAAATGCGTTTTCTACACACAAAAAAAAATTATCAGCAAAATGTTTCCATTAAAAATTTTAATTGAATTCTAAAAATTGTCAATTAAAAATTTAATTGGTTCAACATTTTTTTTAATTGAAACAAAAATCAATCACAGAAATTAATATTATCAATTAAATTTTTAATTGAATAAATTAATTTTTTAATTTACATTGGTGATTAATTATATCATTTCTGTGATTGAAGAAATTTCAATTAAAAATGAATTGGATCAATTAATTTCGTGATTAAAGACAAAAATATTTTTTCTGTGTTGCTACGAAATTGTTAAACCGGTATTTTTTTCAGTGTTGTTCAACTAGGGATACAAAAATCAAAATTAATTTTTTGTCAAAAATCAAAATGAATTTTTTTGTCGAAAAGTCTACGTCAGCTTTTGTAAACTTCAAAACCGATTGATTGACTTTTGTTGTGCTATTTTGATGATGAAAATTCATCAAAAGCTCGAATGTCTCTACATAAAAAGTAGACTTTTCAAAAATCGATTCAAACAAAAACTTCGTTGGTTATAGTTTCGTTTTCCATAAAAGAAATTAGTTTATCGCATACAACTGCAAAGATCTTTGTAGTGCCACACTGAAAGAAGAATTTCATTTTCTTTTGACACCAAAATGCAAAAGAATACATTAGCGACAATCGTTTGTCATAACTTCGGGTTTATTTGCTCTATACAGAAAATTTCCTTTGTTTAAATTTCGTTGAGTATTTTTCTTTGGGAGCACTTAAAGTATTACATTGTGTCAAATTTGAAGAAGATCGCTCAGTATATAACGATATTGGACCAGATTTTTACAAATCGAATAATATCCAGTAGGATGTCACCAATCAATATATGAAAAGACGGATGAATGGACAGCAAGGACTGAGGTAGACAAATTTTCACGCAACTGAAAATTAGTATGTACTTACCATTTTAGCGTCATTTCAAAGGGTGACACATCGCGTTAGCTACCCTGTATTATATTACACTTAATATATTGCCATTTTGTTATTGATCGCCAGTCCGGAAAGTCCAATCTCAACGATTGGTCTGCTTATTAAGCCTTATGGAGCCATATGTTATTGTTATGAAATATTAATTGATTGGAAACCGCAGCCCATCCCCCCGGAGAAAACGTCCATAACCAAAAAAAAAAAATAACGCTAATACATTAAAGACGCATTAAAACCCCCCAATGAAAGATCGATGGCTGGAACGATATGGTTATAGATACGCTGGATGATTTGAGTGATTTCGTGTTATTTTTATTTATCTAGAAAATGTCTTCTTGTTATGAAGCGATTAGAAATAACATAAATAAACATCTGTTTCACCTAGCCTAGCGATTACATTTCTTATACACAAATGTAGCCATATACTAGCTGTCCAATAGTGTCTTTTCATAATTTCGTTTATATAGATTTATAGTTTTCGATAAATCCGTCCGTCGGACAGTTTGTATATCTGCAATGCCATCAATTTTTCCCCATCCTATTGCATTCTGTTTATATTGGAAGTGGAGAAAAATCCACTCATATTGGAAAATATTTATTTTAAATTGCCTTGTCTTTTGCTTTTCCTTTAACACATTCGAATTGAATTCACAAAAAAAAACGAAAGAAAAAATCCATACAAATCTCTCTGTTCTGCTTACGTAGGTGGTTTTTTGGCTCTTTAGGATTAGATACAGAATCTCGTTTTTTTTTTACTTTGGCCGCAATATGTCTACATGGACGAGGCAGTATGGCTCATAAATTTTCATAAATTTTTTTTCCTCTCTAGTTCCTGGTGCTAGTGGACATGGTACACACGCCGTTAGCATTTGTTGCATATCTTCTCCCCTTTATTTTTTATCATTTCCGCATAAAAGATGATGCGTCGTTTTTTTCAGAAAAGGAAATTTTGTGTTTTTTGTTGGAATTATTGGAATTTCTATGGGTTATATGTGGCATTTCTTTTATGTGAAACATGTTAAAAATCGATGGAAATAATTTTCAAAAAAAAAAAAATTTTAATTGCATTGAATTTCTAACGATTTTGTGTGAGAGTAAACGCCGATAAAAAATATTTTCACTAAACTAATCACTTTCAATTGCAATTGGGTAAATTAAAGGGTGATTTTTAAGAGCTATAATAAAATTAAAAAAAAATACAGAACAATTCATGAAATCTTTATTTGAATCGATAGTGCAGCCATACACTTAAAAAAGGCATGTCCGGTTCCAAGGTTAGGTGGCAGCTCGATGTATCAGGCTCACTTAGACTATTCAGTCCATTGTGATACCACATTGGTGAACTTCTCTCTTATCACTGCCCAGCAAAAAATTTGGAAGTTCTTCCAAAGGCACAACTTTAAAAGCACTTCCAGAAGATGCACTCCCAATAATGTTCTTTATTTTAACTACCCAGGAAGTGCTTTTAATTCAATTTTTTATAACTTGTTTTTTTCATACTTTTAATGCGTAATTTAAACTTTTTTTGTTTCAAATACGTTAAAAACCGAGTAAGAATTCATAAAATGGTAGAAATCATTTAAATTTTGTCAAAAAAAGATGAATCCAATCTGAAAAAATTGTGAATTTTAGAAAATATTTGAGGTCAAACATTTCCGACAAGCGTTAGAAACCATTAAAAATTATAAAAAAATATGAAAATTATTTATTTGACTAAATACCACAGAATTTTTAAATTTAAAAATTAGCAGTGATGAAAATTCAGTGCAACGGCTGTTGAAGTGGAGGACTTCCGTCCTATGACAAGCCCATGTTAAATTCATCGCTTCTGCGTCAATTTTGCACCACTTCCGGATCCAAAAAGAACATTTTCATTACTTTTTTGGCGATGCTTTTTTTGCTGGGTGAGTGCTGCCCGATTCCTTTTTATAGCCGTGTCCGAACGGCGTTCCAAATTGCAGTGAAACCACTTAGAAAAGCTTTGAAACCCTCAGAAATGTCACCAGCATTATTGAGGTGGGATAATCCACCGTTGAAAAAATTTTTGATGTTCGGTCGAAGCAGGAATCGAACCCACGACCTTGTGTATGCAAGGCGCGCATGCTATCCCTCTAAGTGGTTTCACTGCAAGGTGGAACGCCGTTCGGACTCGGCTATAAAAAGGAGGTCCCTTGTCATTGAGTTTAACATGGAATCGGGCAGCACTCAGTGATAAGAGAGATGTTCACCATTGCGGTATCACAATGGACTGAATAGTCTAAGTGAGCCTGATACATCGGGCTGCCACCTAACCTAACCTAACCGAATCGGATGAATTTTGCTCTTCCAAGGGGCTCCGTAGGTCAAATCTGGGGATCGGTTTATATATAATTAATGACCGATTTCGACCAATTTTTGCATGGGTGTTTGAGGCCATATATTAGCACCACGTACCAAATTTCAACTGAATCTGATGGTCTTCCAAGAGGCTCCGGAGGTAAAATCTGGTGATCGGTTTATATGGGGGCTATATATAATTATGGACCGATGTGGACCAATTTTTGCATGTTCATTAGAGAACATATACTAACATCATATACCAAATTTCAGCCGGATCGGATGAAATTTGCTTCTTTTACAGGCTCCGCAAGCCAAATCGGGGGATCGGTTTATATGGGGCTATATATAATTATGGACCGATGTGGATCAATTTTTGCATGGTTGTTAGAGACCATATACTAACACCATGTACCAAATTTCAGCCGGATCGGATGAGATTTGCTTCTCTTAGAGGCTCCGCAAGCCAATTTTGGGGGTCCGTTTATATGGGGTTTACGTATAGCCCCCATATATAGTGAATCGATATGTCCCATTTGCAATACCATCCGACCTACAACAATAACAACTACTTGTGCCAAGTTTCAAGTCAATAGCTTGTTTCGTTCGGAAGTTAGCGTGATTTCAACAGACGGACGGACGTGCTCAGATCGACTCAGAATTTCACCACGACCCATATGGGGTCTTAGAGCAATATTTCGATGTGTTACAAACGGAATGACAAAGTTAATATACCCCCATCCTATGGTGGAGGGTATAAAAATACTTGATTAAAAAATTAATTGATTTCATAAGCAAATTTCATCAGCAAATTTTATTTGATTCATAGTGGTGGGTATTTAAGATTCGGCCCGGCCGAACTTACTGCTGTATATACTTGCTTTGTTTTAAACAGGTTAAACTGATTAAGAATAAATAAAATGGTAAATATTATTAGAATTTTGTCGAAAAAAATTCTAAATCCATTCCGCTTTTTCTGCTTTGGTAGCTTCCGATTTAGCCATTTTTAATATTTTTCATAATTTTTTTCTACTTGTAATTTAGTAATTCTGTTCTAATTCAATTTCCGCACTTGCATTTTATGTCATTGGGAAAAATTGTTTTTCAAAATTCTATTCTTAGCGGATAATTCATTTGATGCCAATAACATTCCTTCTTTAAATACTTGTGGTCAATGCCATAAGCCATGGAATTTTGTAATATAATTTTTACAAATGTTTTTCTTGTTCTGTCATTTGCCAGCAATATTTTAGTTATTAATAAATTTCCAAAAAAAAAAAACAAACAAAACAAAAATATGTACCTATCGCCTAAACACACTTTCCTGGTCAAGGCAAGGAAACGTGGATGTCACTTCACTCGTTGGTAATGAGTGAAAAATATTTCAATAATTTGGTTTTGTATTTTGGAAACACTAAACATTGAAAAGGGCAGATTTTACACACAGAAAAATTATATGCAGCAAAATATCTATTGACCTGTTATGAAAATTTTGTACACCCACAGAAACAACACTTCACTTCGGAACGAAATTTAAGACAAACAAAATTTGAATTTTGCAAAGATTTTCTCTAATACGGTCGTAAGTTCGGCCAGGCCTAATCTTATGTAACCTCCACCATTGATTGCGTAGAAACTTCTACTAAAGACTGTCATCCACAATCGAATTACTTGGGTTGCGGTAAATCTTGCCGATGGCAACGTATCTTAAAACTTCTTAACACCGTCTTCTAAATTGTAAGTTAGTCCATACGTGGTATTAGACAAAAAGGTAAATATAGGTATATTATTAAACAAAAAAGTATATAATTCAGTTTGACAAAATTTACTATAGAAATAACATTTTGACAAAAATTTCTATAGAAATACAATTTTGACAAAATTTTCTATATAAATAAAATTTTGATAAAATTTTCTATAGAAATACAATTTTGCAAAATTTTCTATAGAAATAAAATTTTGATAAAATTTTCTATAGAAATAAATTTTTGACAAAATTTTCAATTTCTATAGAAATACAATTTTGACAAAATTTTCTATAGAAATAAAATTTTGATAAAATTTTCTATAGAAATACAATTTTGCAAAATTTTCTATAGAAATAAAATTTTGATAAAATTTTCTATAGAAATATATTTTTGACAAAATTTTCAATAGAAATAAAATTGTTACAAAATTTTCTATAGTAATAACATTTCGACAAAATTTTCTATAGAAATACAATTTTGACAAAATTTCCAATAGAAATAAAATTTTGATAAAATTTTCTATAGAAATAAAATTTTGCAAAATTTTCTATAGAAATAACATTTTGATAAAATTTTCTATAGAAATAAATTTTTGACAAAATTTTCAATAGAAAAGGTCGAGGGTTCGATTCCTGCTTCGACCGAACACCAACAAGTTTTTCAGCGGTGGATTATCCCACCTCAGTAATGCTGGTGGCATTTCTGAGGTTTTTAAAGCTCCTCTAAGTGGTTTCACTGTAATGTGGAACGCCGTTCGGACTCGGCTATAAAACGAAGGTCCCTTCTCATTGAGCTTAACATGGAATCGGGCAGCCCTCAGTGATATCACAATGGACTGAATAGTGAGCCTGATACATCGGGCTGCCACCTAACCTATGGTTATTAAAGACCATATACTTACACGACGTACCAAATTTTAACCGGATCGGATGAATTTTGCTTCTCCGAGAGGCTGTGGAGTTCAAATCTGGGGATCGGTTTTTTTGGGGCTATATATAATTATGGACCTATATGGACCAATTTTGGCATGGTTGTTAGATACCATATACTTACAACTCGTACCAAATTTCAACCAGATCGGATGAATTTTGCTCCTCCAAGAGGCTCCGGAGGTCAAATCTGGGGATCGGTTTATATGGGGGCTATATATAATTATGGACCGATATGGACCAAGTTTTGCATGGTTATTAGATACCATATAATTACACCACGTACCAAATTTCAAGCGGATCGGATGAAATTTGCTTTTCTTAGAGGCTTCGCAAGCCAAATCTGGGGATCGGTTTATATGATGGCTATACGTAAAAGTGGACCGATATGGCCCATTTGCAATACCATCCGACCTACATCAATAACAACTACTTGTGCCATGTTTCAAGTCGATAGCTTGTTTCGTTCGGAAGTTAGCGTGATTTCAACAGACGGACGGCTCAGAATTTCACCACAACCCAGAATATATACATTTTATGGGGTCTTAGAACAATATTTCGATGTGTTACAAATGGAATGACAAAGTTAATATACCCCCATCCTATGGTGGAGGGTAGAAAAAAGGGGATTAGCGCTATCCTTTTTTTGAGTATTATTTTAGTTCATGGAGATAAGTTGATTTTAGTTAAATTTTGCCCTATGTGAGCAAATGTTCCTTATATGAATAATTTTTAACACAGGTCTCAAAAATGAGTAAATATTACTAAAATTGTACTTGTCTTGAACTTCGTACAGTGCTAAAAAATTATATAAATAAAAACATTTTAACAATTTTTAAATCCAATTTTTCATATGAAATTTTACATATGAAATTTTCTTAAACAACATAAAAAAAATATTATTTTTAAAAAATTTCTTCAATTTGATAAAAACTATTAACTTGTTTGTAACAAGATGCAATTTTTTTAGTTACAATTTTATAAACTTAACCTACATTTTCTTTCATTGTGGGTTCACTTTGTTTTCGGGTGAAATATTTTTTTTTGCGTCAAGAAGAAACTTCGCTTGTCTAAAATTTCCGCAGAAACGACAATTCTTCTTTCAATGTATTATTTCCTTGAATACAATGAATTTTAATTATAATGCGTAAACTTTCTTTAATGATTTATGTGATTCATTCTATCCCTTTTCCATTTTATTTACGACACACCAGTCGTCAAGTATCTGAAATGTTTTCACCAAAATATTTCCAAATGATAATCGGTCAGGAGGGCAACCCTTTCAAGGATGGGGAAAAGAAAGATCAGAAATTCATTTTCATCATTAACAGGTGTTTTTCAAATTAGCCCTCCGTCTGCCATTTCATTTAGCCACCCTCCAGCAACCAACCATTTCAAATGAAGGCAAAAATGAAAACATTTTTAAATCACCAATATGCATTTTAGAATCAGATGTGTAGGCATAACCTCCACCACAATGGTCTGGCTATATTTTATTAAAAAACAAATTTATTATATTTGTTTTTGTCTTTCGCTTTGCTTTGAAGAAGATTTACATAGAATTCCTATATGGAGATTTATAAAAATGATATCTATTGATTTATACAATGGCCGATTAGCCGATTGTTTCCGATTATACTAGGTGGCAGACAGAATTAAATCTCCACCCACGGGAGTAATAGAATTTTCAATAAATTAATCAAGGGATTTACACAAGCATTTGGAAAATTTGAATCTAGTCATTCGGGAATCATAGATATTTCAATAGGTCTACAAATTTATAACCCTCCCTCTGTGGGGAAATAGCATTTGTCAATGCTTAGATAATTGGAATAAATGTCCAATAGGAGATGTCAGCATACGAAAATTGAAAATTGTGTTGGCTACTCGTCTCCATATTCTACACGTAAAAAAATAATTAGTTTCCCATTTGCTTTTCTCTGTAAGGAAGTTTATATACTTTTTGTGATTACCGTTGATTCTTTTAAAGAATGTAAAAACAATTTCATAAAGACTAACTCAAAAACAAAATTTCTTTTCTGGCTAATTGCTTCTTCCCTCACATCTTTCTCACGTCCACGAGGCATTTTAGTTCTTACGGCGCACCCTCACAAAAAAAAATCGCTTCTCTAACATATACCCCAAACACATTTTGCTTCAAGCATATATATATTCAGGATTTGTCCAAACAAAATATTGTTTGTATTGTTCAAACATATTATGTTTCACCTTAGGGCATACACTGGTAGAAAAAAATTTTAATGAAATTTTCTTTGTGTGTATATATTTTTAAGGCGCCGATTGGTTACTTCCATTCTTTTACGTGCAGCATACTCTCTAGGTCTCCCTTTCTGAACACATATATGTTTGCAGCATATTTCTAAATTAATATATGTTTGCAGCGAAACATATTATATTTACAAGAGTTTTATGTCCCAAACATAATATGTTCTAACATATTAACATATATGTCGCAAACATGTTATGCTAATTTATGAACATTGTATGCTTGCACTTAAAAATATTGTGTTAAAAAATTCGAGTTCCAAACATATAATTTTTATATCCAAACATATGAAAAACAGTCTTTTTCGTCCGTGTATGGTCACACTGGGCAAATATTTAACAGAAATCAAAAAAAGAATTCCTAGCCACAGCCAAACCAGGAAATATTTTTCTTTCATTACATTACATCACCATGAGAATATTTTCCAAAAACTGTATCGAGATATTTTGAAAGTGCTCCTGGAAAAATGTTTGACACTCAGTTTGGGTAAATATTTGCCTTGTGTGTCCATACACTTAGCACCTTTTTCTGTAATACAAATGATCCGTTTTTATATATTTATTTAAACTTTACCTTTCGCCTGGACGGAGAATCATACAGTTTGTAAGCCATCAACAGACAATTATCGCTATAGCCAACAACGCATAAGCAGTGCAAAGAGTCAAACAGTTATGTTAATATAGCATAGTTTTGGGCGACCACGAGCCGATCTAAAGAAACTTTATTTAAAAGAAACATACATTTAGTTGGCCACCGTGGAGCAATGGTTAGCATGCCCGCGTTGCATACAAAGGGTAGTGGGTTCAATCCCTGTTTCGACAAAAATGTTCGGAAGATTCCGAAAAGATGTTCGGCATTACATACTACTATATTAAATTTTTACTATGAAACCTCAATATATGAATTATTAAAGTCAGAACAGTGTTCGATATAAACGAGATGGACTGTGTTTTTGGATTGAAAATGTTTTTATTGCAAAAATAAAAAATTTGTAACAAAGTTTGCAATTTCCGAAGAAATTCAAAAAATCCTAACAAAAGGAAAAAGTTTTTCAAACGTTTTTTCTTTGCGTGTATGGAACGGTTTTTATTTCATAAAACATAATCCGGTACATAAAAAGCTTCAATTTTGTCACCGCGAATTCTTGTAAAAATGAAAAAAAAATTGAAAGGTAAATGGCTCAGAAAATACCAATCGAATGGAGAGGTCATTGTCATTACCAGAGATTTGGGTTTTCTACTATCAGGTAGCCTTTCAACTGATGGAAAAAGTTTGAGCATCACTGGTTCAAGTGTATCGGCTTTAAAGAAGACTATATTGAAAAAAATCGCTACATTTCCTAAATGTCTGAACTTTTTTTTATAGCCTAAGTACTTATTTGACCATCCTCTTATTTATATACCAGCTTATTATAACACATTTTTTATCTAGGTTACAAAAGACATTGCAATCAAATAACCTAAAAGGGGAACACTGTTTTTTCATCTCCACAACTCAAAATCTACCTTGTATTTGTTCCATACCCTATATGTTGGTATTGTAAATTGATTGTAAGTTGATTATAAGTCAACATCACTGGCAAGAGATGTTCTTTTGCCGGCTTCCCTTACATTCAACATAAATGGAATTTTGAATCAACAAGTGGTAGTGGCTTTTGCTGTTATTGTTCCATTGTGATGTTTACTCAGTATTTAAGAGGAAAACAAATAAAGTTACGCACACATGTACACGCATATTCTTCCAAATGCCCCCTACAACTACATTCTCACGTTATGTTGGATAGTGGAAAATGGGGTTTAAAACACACACACCAAGAATGGAGCTAATCATAATGATACGAATATCTCAGAGAGGGAGAGTGCAACAGTATGAGATTCCCCTCATTCACACACACATGCCGATTGATAAATGACCGTTAATTGATTTAAATTGATAGTAAAAAAGAGTGTGAGAGTAAGTCAAAAGATAAAAAAACGTCTACAGCATTATCGATATGAAAATAAACTAAATTGAAAAATACAACATAAAAAGTGATACATTTTTGAAGTTAAGAAAAAATATTTGTTATCTTTTGAAATTAGTGGGTCATACATTTTATTGAGTTTATAGTTGGGATTATTTAGCAAATTATAGTAAAAAAATCACATTTCAAGCCTTTATTTAATTTATCACACTGAAAAAAAAGTGAACCCACCAGGAAAGATAACTTTCGATTAATTTTAGAAAATTTGGAACTTTTTTAGAAAATTTTAACTAAACGGTATTACAAGTGCTGGCATCACTCCGATATGGCAAAAATAAGTAAATATTTTTCGACAAATTCAAGAAAATTTATTGGACATAACTAAATTTTTTCAGTAGTTAAAGAAAATTTTGTAGTTTTAAGAGAAATCTTGGAGTTCAAAATTGCAAGAATGTCTTTAGTTACATACGAAGTTCATGATGGACACATTTTTGGTAAAATTTACAAATTTAAAGAAATAATGAACTATTTTGTAAGAAATACGAAATTAGGAAATCTTTATGCTTTATTTGTGTATAACTTTTTCCCGTTTTTTAGTTCATTTAACTAACATACGCAAAAAATTATTTGACTAAAATAAACTTTTTACAAACATAATGATTCTATGAACTAATATAAAGTTAATATGGCTTTAGTGAAATAGAGAGTTCACTTTTTTTGAGTGCAATAGCCATATTAAAAAAATTATCCAAAATATTAGTATATTTTGACTATTACAATATTACACTTGGCGACGTGATACAAATGAGTTAATAATTTTAGTTAAGCTGAAGAGATATTACTACATTAAAAAAAGTTTACCTAGTTCCAAAAATATTGTCCTTACTTAAATTATTTTGGTGTTGATTCCGAGGTAAAGACGGAATCAATACCAAAATTCAAGTCAACAACAGTAAAATGCAAACTCTGCTCTTCAGGTCAATTGCAGCACTCTTGTTTGTCGACAGTACTCAAAATCCTCTCAATTTACCTCTGTGCACAGAAATAATATTTACGTGATATTAATGATAACGCAACCTCAATTTTAGGATGCGCAACTTACAAAATATTAAGGAAAAGTTTCTTTAAAATTATGAAATTGTAATGAAAATAAAGTTTATAATCTTTGCTTCAAATTTTTTTAAATAAATTTAGGACAAAAATTTGCGTCCCTCCGGTAAAGTCGTATGTCACTGAAGTAAAGCAAATTCTTAAAGTAAAGAAACACATTTTTGATTTAAAGAAATCGTCCTTAAATTAACTGAAATATCGAATTTTAAGATAAAAAAACGCTTCAAATATAGACTAAGACTTATTTTGAGGATTTTCATCTTTGGTTTAGTTTTTTTTTTTCGAATTAAGAAAATATTTTTTACTTTGAAATACCCTTAAAACTTGGATTTTTAAACTGGCCTATATTTGTACGTGAATATCTTCATTAATATACCGCGAAAAGAGAACGAAAATTTGGTAAATGAGATCTGTATCCTAATTTTAATTTTATTTATCCTAGATTGAAAGCCTGATAGACCACTAAAAATTACTTTATTTTAATGAAGCCGGATCTTTGGCTCGGAATCAGCACCAAAAAAGAAAAGGTCAAAATATTTGGATCCAATTAAATATTTTATGAGTGTGTGTGGCATAGTTTTCACAATAAAATTAATTTTAATTGCTTCAATCACGAAAATTGATAATATCAATCAGAGAATTAATTGAAAACAAGTATATACGGCCGTAAGTTCGGCCAGGCCGAATCTTATGTACCCTCCACCATGGATTGCGTAGAAACTTCTACGAAAGACTGTCATCCACAATCGAATTACTTGGGTTGCGATAACACTTGCCGATGGCAAGGTATCGTAAAACTTTTTAACACTGTCTTCTAAATTGTAAGTTAGCCCATATGGGGTATATATTAAACAAAAAAAGGCCGATTAAATACGTGTATAATCTAGTTTGACAAAATTTTCTATAGAAATAAAATTTTGACAAAATTTTCTATAGAAATGAAACCTTGACAAAATTTTCTATAGAAATAAAATTTTGACAAAATTTTCTATAGAAATAAAAATTTGACAAAATTTTCTATAGAAATAAAAACTTGACAAAATTTTCTATAGAAATAAAATGTTGACAAAATTTTCTATGGAAGTAAAATGTTGACAAAATTTTCTATAGCAATACAATTTTGACAAAAATTTCTATAGAAATAAAATGTTGACAAAATATTGTATAGAAATAAAATTTTGACAAAATTTTGTATAGAAATAAAATGTTGACAAAATTTTCTACAGAAATAAATTTTTTACAAAATTTTCTATAGAAATAAAATTTTGACAAACATTTCTATAGAAATAAACTTTTGACAAAACTTTCTATAGAAATGAAATTTTAACAAAACTTTCTATAGTAATAAAATTTGACAAAATTTTCTATGGAAATAAAGTTTAGGTAGATTACAAAATTTTCTATAGAAATAAAATTTTGACAAAATTTTCTATGGAAATAAAATTTTGACAATCATTTGTATAGAAATAAACTTTTGACAAAACTTTCTATAGAAATGAAATTTTGACAAAACTTTCTATAGTAATAAAATTTGACAAAATTTTCTATGGAAATAAAGTTTTGGTAGATTATTTTTGGCGATATGGACCAAATTTTGTGTAATAAGTCATGTATATATAACTACAGACCGATATGGACCAATTTTTACATGGCTGTTAGAGGCCATATATTGACAAAATGTACCAAATTTCAACCGTATCGGATGACTTTTGCTCCTCCAAGAGGTTCCGGACGTCAAATCTGGGGACGGTTTATATGGGAACTATATATAATTATGGACCGATATGGACCAATTTTTGCATGGTTGTTAGAGACCATATACTAACACCATGTACCAAATTTCAACTGGATCGGATGAATTTTGCTCTTCCAAGAGGCTCCGGAGTTCAAATCTGGGGATCGGTTTATATGGGGGCTATATATAATTATGGACCGATATGGACCAATTTTTGTATGGTTATGAGAGGCCGTAAACTAACATCGGGTACCAAATTTCAACCGGATCGGATGAATTTTGCCCCTCCAAGAGGCTCCGGAGGTCAAATCTGGGGATCGGTTTATATGGGGGCTATATATAATTATGGACCGATATGGACCAATTTTTGCATGGTTGTTAAAAACAGTATACTAAGACCACGTACTAAATTTCAACCGGATCGGATGAATTTTGCTCCTCCAAGAGGCTCCGGTGGTTAAATCTGGGGATCGGTTTATATGGGAGCTATATATAATTATGGACCGATATGAACCAATTTTTGCATGGTTGTTAGAGGCCGTATACTAACATCAGGTACCAAATTTCAACCGGATCGGATGAATTTTGCCCCTCCAAAAGTCTCCGGAGGTCAAATCTGGGGATCGGTTTATATGGGGGCTATATATAATTATGGACCGATATGGACCAATTTTTGCATGGTTGTTAGAGACCACATACTAACATCAGGTACCAAATATCAATCGGATCGGATGAATTTTGCCCCTCCAAGAGGCTCCGGAGGTCAAATCTGGGGATCGGTTTATATGGGGGCTATATATAATTATGGACCGATATGGACCAATTTTTGCATGGTTGTTAGAGACCGTATACTAAGACCACGTACCAAATTTCAACCGGATCGGATGAATTTTGCTGCTCCGGGAGGCTCCCCAAGCCAAATTTGGGGATCGGTTTATATGGGGGCTATACGTAAACGTGGTCCGATATGGCCCATTTTCAATACCATCCGACCTACATCAATAATAACTACTTGTGCCAAGTTTCAAGTCGATAGCTTGTTTCGTTCGGAAGTTAGCGTGATTTCCACAGACGGACGGACAGCCGGACAGACGGACAGACGGACAGACGGACAGACGGACGGACGGACGGACATGCTTAGATCGACTCAGAATTTCACCACGACCCAGAATATATATACTTTATGGGGTCTTAGAGCAATATTTCGATGTGTTACAAACGGAATGACAAAGTTAATATACCCCCATCCTATGGTGGAGGGTATAAAAATATATCAATAATTGATTTCTTCGGAACACTAAAAAAAAATATTTACGTGATATTAAATATTACGCAACCTAAATATTAGGATGCGAAATTTACAAAATATTAAGGATAAATTTATTTAAAATAATGAAAATTTAATTAAAATAAAGTTAATAATCTTTGCTTCAAAAATTTGTTTCATTAAAATAGGATACAATTTTTATAAATTTGCGTACCTCCGCTAAAGTTCCATGTCTTTGAACTAAGGCTAATTTTACTTAAAGTAAAAAAAACACATTTTTGATTTAAAGAAATTGTCCTTAAATTACTTAAATATTGAAACTTTAGATTTAAGAAAAAACAACGCTTCAAATATAGGGCAATACTTATTTTAAGGATTTAGCGTCTTTGGTTTAAAGTTTTTTTGGAATTAAGAAAATATTTTTTACTTTGAAGTATCCATTATAATTTGGATGTTTAAACTGGCATTTGCTTGTACGTGAGTACCTTTATTAATAAACCGCGAAAAGAGAATGAAAATTTGATAAATGATATCTGTATTCTAATTTTAATTTTATTGGTCGTAGATATAAAGCCAGATAGGTCGCTAAAAAATTTCTTTATTTTAAAGAAGCTGTATTTTTGGCTCGGAATCAATACCAAAACCCTTAAGGGAAGGTCAAAATGTTTGGATCCAAGTAAACTTTTTTTTGAGTGCACTATAATTTGTTTTTAATGATTTAATTTAAAATTTAATTACATTGAATTGCAAAATGCAATTAACATTATAATTTAGGCAATCATTTTTTTAAGGCATTTTTATTTATTTATAATTAATTCACTTTTAGATGCAATAAACAATATTTCGTAAGTTTATAAGACTCTATTACTTCCGATTATAATTATAGTTGGATTTCAGTTAAAATTTAACGAACCAATAGATAGTACACAGAAAAAACTTTTTTTTGTGTACACTCACGAAATTATTTTATACAATTAATTTTTAATTGAAACTTCTTCAATCACAAAATCACATTCACCAACGTCAGTTAAAAATTTTATTAATTGATATTACTAATTTTTATGATTGATTTTTCTAGTATGGTAATTGTCCCAGTATGAAGTTTGAAACTCTTCTCGTGTCAGCTACCCTTTAAATATATTCAATATTGTTTATTGAATATTACACATTCGACAGAAGAGCAATGAACCCTTGCTAAACTCAGCCTCATATCCATATTAGCATTGAAATTCAGTTTTTTTTAGGATTTTGAGTAATCCCACAGGAAATATGGTTATAATTCTTAATCCATACACTCATTTTCAAATTCGTTTAAATTATCCTAATCTACAATCCATTCACCCATATAAATCTACAAATACTTTTCTTTACGCCTGATAAAAACCTAATGGTTCGTCATACTATTAAGCTACGCGACACCGTTCCATTCATTGTTCTTCTCTGAAAATTTTTTACACAGACATTTCTTTGTAAGTTCTATAGAAGAATCATAGGCAGGTGGGCAATGTAGCAGTAAACAATAAAATGTGTCGTATAACACAAAATGCCTCGGTAGTATTATGGACTTATCTATGTTTAAGGTCCATTTTCAAGGCATCTTCTATATATCAACAGAACTCGAAATGTAATTCAATCAACACACAACATAGGAGACAGACAAAACAACAATAAAAATAAATTCAAAATTGTATTTATCATATGGGGGAGGTTTCTATATTGAAACAAAGATTTTTCAACGTGGAAATGCACATACATAGGCAAAGTAATGACTAAACTAAATATAAAACATTTAGTTGACATTCCAATATTAGGCATGTTTTTGTCTTAATGATGAAACCATATAAAAAACAGATAAAATGAAAACAGAGTTTTTTGGAGGCTTTATACAATTATGAACCGATATGGATCAATTCTTGTGTGATTGGGGATAGGTTTATCTGAGGGCTATATATAACTATCGACCGACATGTTAGTTAGGCATGGTTGTTAGCGGCCATATACTAGTACAATGTACCAAATCTCAACTAAATCGGATGAAATTTACTCCTCCAAGAGGCTCCAAAACCAAATCTGGGGATCGGTTTATATGGGGGCTATACATAATTATGGATCGATATGGACCAATTTTTGCATGGTTGTTAAAGACTATATACGTACACCACGTACCAAATTTCAACCGGATCGGATGAATTTTGCTCCTCCAAGAGGCTCCGGAGGTTAAATCTGCGGATCGGTTTATATGGAGGCTATATATAATTATGGACCAATATGGACCAATTTGTGCATGGTTGTTAAAGACTATATACGTACCCCACGTACCAAATTTTAACCGGATCAGATGAATTTTGCTCCTCCAAGAGGCTCCGGAGGTCAAATCTGGGGATCGGTTTATATGGGGGCTATATATAATTATGGACCAATGTGGACCAATTTTTGCATGGTTATTATAGACTATATACGTACTCCACGTACCAAATTTTAACCGGATCGGATGAATTTTGCTCCTCCAAGAGGCTCCAAAACCAAATCTGGGGATCGGTTTATATGGGGGCTATATATAATTATGGATCGATATGGACCACTTTTTGCATGGTTGTTAAAGACTACATACGTACACCACGTACCAAATTTCAACCAGATCGGATGAATTTTGCTCCTCCAAAAGGCTCCGGAGTTCAAATCTGGGGATCGGTTTATATGGGGGCTATATATAATTATGGACCAAAATTTGCTTCTCTAAGATCCTCCACAATCCAAATCTGGGGGTCGGCCCATTTATAAGGATTATAAACTTTGTGAAAAGATGCTTTGGGGTATTCCCCTTCAATTTTTAAAATAATACTCACCTTTAAATGCAAAAGATATATAATATGCAAAATGATAAAACAAGAAAATCCGCATATCACTGTTTTCAAAAAAAACTGTATTTGTTTTTTTTTTAATAAATAGTGGTTCTATCCTAAAAAGTACAGTACGCATTAAACTAAGTTTTTATTTACAAAAAAAAAAAAAACAAGTTGATTTAAAGAGAGAATAAAATACAAATATTTTTACACTATACAGTTTTTTACCAACATTACTTTCAAATCTGGTAATTATTATTTAACTTCAAATTTGATTTTCAATTTTGACTGCAGATTTCTCAGAAGTACTACAAATTTTCCGAAAACAACATATTTTTAGAAAAAATTTTAGAAATGATGTCTTAAATGCAATAAACTTGATTTCATAGAATTCGGTCAAATTTTTACAATGTAAAAATTTTTTTCTGCTTGAATCTTAAAAGTTACAGTGTGCATTTAAGGGTTAACTGATACAATTAGCTTCTTAATCAAATTAAAAAATATAGTTAATTAAGAAATATATTGAAAATTTTTACTTCTTTTTAATTATACCATTTATCATTGTAATTAAATGAACAAATATTTCGAATTTAAAATATAATTGAAAATGTTGTTCAAAAAGAATTAGTTTTATACTATTCATTGGTGCATTAAATTTTGACTTAAATCCCAAAAAAACAATCCAACTATAATTATAATTAAAATAATATAAGAAAGTTTAAACTCTTATAAAATTACAAAAAATTCATCTAAAAAAATAATTTAAAAAAAAAAACTAAATAATAAAAGAAATTGTCTAAATTTAAACAGTAATTGAGTAATTGAGTTGAGACCAAAATCAATTACATTTTTAGTTTAACCAATTAAAAGATTATTTGAAAGTGACAAAGAAATCAACCAATTTTTTAATCAAGTATATTTGTTTTCTAATTAATTTTGCAATTAATATTAATGATTGAAGCAATGTCAATTAAAAAGTTAATGGGATCAATAAATTTCGTACTTTAATCAGAATTTTTTTCGGTGTACTTTGACCTATACGAAGATAAAGATCCCAAATTTCATCCAAACTTCAATCTGAAAATACCAAAATATTTGCACTGATATGCTCTCCATAATAGAACTATGCTGTTCTATTTATTATGGAGAGCAAAGATATTCTGTACAGTTCCAGCAAACTTTGTATCTGCTATAAAAGAAAAACTGTACTAATATTGAAATGAAAACATTTTTAAATTTAAAAGAATAGACAGATACCTGATGTTTCTTGTTGTAAACTAGACAAAAGATAAAATTCTTTTAAAAGACACAAAATGACTTGAAGTTTTATTGGCATCACAGGTAGATGTGATTTTTCCTATGTGTATCATGATATGAGGTGCTCTTATCTTTACCATATGAACGTCTGTACCCATTTCTCTCTGTACATAGGTGGAACAATGATAAAAGCGAGTGATAAAAGAAATAAATATATTCTCAAAATTAAATATACACCCAAAGAAATTTTTTAGTAGACATAAGAACACAAAAATCTGCTATTTTTTTGTGTCTCAGCATTTCAGGGGGTCCACGTTTGCGAGGTGTCGCTGTACATGTGTAAAATATTAGTACCTCGAGGTATCTTTAATATAAATATCCAATATTTCTATTGGCATACCCCCGTGTTGAATACGACTTCGATTCAAAGCTGACTTTTTCCAAATGTAAAAAAAAGACGAAAATCGATTTTTTTAATTTTGGAAACATTCGAAAAGTCGCCTTTTTGATTTCCATTACAATTCGTAGAACATTTTTATATCCTCCACCATAGGATGGGGGTATATTAACTTTGTCATTCCGTTTGTAACACATCGAAATATTGCTCTAAGACCCCATAAAGTATATATATTCTGGGTCGTGGTGAAATTCTAAGTCGACCTGAGCATGTCCGTCCGTCCGTCCGTCTGTTGAAATCACGCTAACTTCCGAACGAAACAAGCTATCGACTTGAAACTTGGCACAAGTAGTTGTTATTGATGTAGGATGGTATTGCAAATGGGCCATATCGGTCCACTTTTACGTATAGCCCCCATATAAACGGACCCCCAAATTTGGCTTGCGATTGCTCTAAGAGAAGCAAATTTCATCCGATCCGGCTGAAATTTTGTATATAGTGTTACTATATGGTATCTAACATCCATGCGAAAATTGGTCCATATAGGTCCACTTTTATGTATAGCCCCCATATAAACGGACCCCCAAATTTGGCTTGCGATTGCTCTAAGAGAAGCAAATTTCATCCGATCCGGCTGAAATTTGGTACATGGTGTTAGTATATGGTCTCTAAAAACCATGCAAAAATTGGTCTATATCGGTCCACTCTTACGTATATCCCCCATATAAACGGACCCCCAAATTTGGCTTGCGATTGCTCTAAGAGAAGCAAATTTCATCATATCCGGCTGAAATTTGGTACAAAGTGTTAGTATATGGTCTCTAATAACCATGCAGAAATTGGTCCATATCGGTCCATAATTATATATAGCCCCCATATAAACCGATCCCCCGATTTGGCTTGCAGAGCCTCTAAGAGAAGCAAATTTCATCCGATCCGGCTGAAATTTGGTACATGATGTTGGTATATGTTCTCTAATGACCATTGAAAAATTGGTTCATATCGGTCCATAATTATATATAGCCTCCATATAAACCGATTCCCCGATTTGGCTTGCGGAGCCTCTAAGAGAAGCAAATTTCATCCGATCCGGCTGAAATTTGGTACATGGTGTTGGTATATGTTCTCTAATGACCATGCAAAAATTGGTCCATATCGGCCCATAATTATATATAGCCCCCATATAAACCGATCCCCAGATTTGACCTCCGGAGCCTCCTAGACGAGCAAAAGTCATCCGATCCGATTGAAATTTGGTGTTAGTATATTGTCTCTAACAAGCATGCCAAAATTGGTCCATATCGGTCCATAATTATATATAGCCCCCATATAAGCCGATCCCCAGATTTGACCTCCGGAGCCTCTTAGAGGAGCAAAATTCATCCGATTCGGTTGAAATTTGGTACGTGGTGTTAGTATATGGTATCCAACAACCATGCAGGAATTGGTCCATATCGGTCCATAATTATATATAGCCCCCATATAAATCGATCCCCAGATTTGGCTTGCGGAGCCTCTAAGAGAAGCAAATTTCATCCGATCCGGTTGAAATTTGGTACATGGTGGAAGCATATGATATCGGTTCATAATCATGGTTACCACTCGAACCAAAAATAATCTACCAAAGTTTTATTTTTATAGAAAACATTGTCAAAATGTTATTTCTATAGAAAATTTTGTTAAAATTGTATTTCTATAGAAACTTTTGTCAACATTTTATTTCTATAGAAAATTTTGTCAAAATTTTATTTCTATAGCAAATTTTGTCAAAATTTTATTTCTATAGAAAATGTTGTCAAAATTTTATTTCTATAGAAAATGTTGTCAAAATTTTATTTCTATAGAAAATTTGTTCCAAATTTTATTTCTATAGAATTTTTTTTCTAAATTTTCTCCTATAGAAAATGTTGTCAAAATTTTATTTCTATAGAAACTTTAAACTTAATTATATACGTATTTAATCGGCCTTTTTTAGTTTAATATATACCACGTATGGACTATGTGGTATATATTACGGTGTTAGGAAGTTTTAAGATACCTTGCCATCGGCAAGTGTTACCGCAACCCAAGTAATTCGATTGTGGATGACAGCCTTCAGTAGAAGTTTCTACGCAATCCATGGTGGAGGGTACATAAGCTTCGGCCTGGCCAAACTTACGGCCGTATATCCTTGTTTAATTTTATAGTAACAAAATCGGAAATATGATCAAATTATAGAAACACTTTAGATTTGTTCGAATTGTCTACCTTTGGCACGAATTATGGCCGACAAAGCCATCATACACTGCACGAAAGTGGCTTTGCGGTATTTTGACCAATTCTTGGCGAAACGCCGCGTTTAGATGATGGACACTTTGGTATTTTTTTTAGAGTCAAGATTACTGTCCAAAATGACCCAGACGCAAAAGTCCAATGGATTGTGTGAGATTGAGATGAGTTCATATCTACTCAAAGAACATCTTTTCTGGTGATGAATCTTGTTGAAATGAAAATGTCTTCGGTCGAAATGTTTGTCTGCCCAGGTCTTCACTGTTATTTTTAAGACATTTTCCCGATAATATTCGGCATTTATTTTGACCCCACGGTCGATAAATACGAGCGGTTGTAGAAAACTTTACCGCTCACTTAGACTATTCAGTCCATTGTGTTACCACATTGGTAAACTTCTCTCTTATCACTGAGTGCTGCCCGATTCCATGTTAAGGTCAATGACAAGGGACCTCCTTTTTATAGCCGAGTCCGAACACCGTTCCACATTGCAGTGAAACCACTTAGAGAAGCTCACTCAGAAATAGCAAAATGTTTAGCATAGAAATGCGTCTTCTATGCTAAGCAAAAAACACATTCGTACACCCAGAGAAGTAATATGATCACCTCAAACATGTTTCAAGAGCATTTTTATTGCAACTATGTTATTTTCTCGGAAATTCTGTATCTGTTTTCGGAATGCATTTTATGTTTGGCGTGAAAACAAAATTTTTGCGATAGACATGTTACATGGTCATCATTGAAAAATAACATTTTGCTCTTGAAACATGGTTGAGGTGATCATATTCCTTCTCTGCGTGTATTTGAAGGAAATGAAATCGTTGGCCTCACGACAATATTTTTTTTTTCAGTGAATAGAAATAGAATAAGTTTTTATCTAAATCTTGTAAAAAAATAATTTCTTTTCTTTGCACTATACGATTAATCGAAAAGTCAATTTATTTTTCTCTAGTTCAAGAATTTCATATAAATGTTATAAATCATATAAATTTTAATTAAATTTACATGAAATTTTTTTTATGGTAAATAAATGAAATGAAAATGACCAATATGATGCGCGCACTTCGTAAGTGATACTTCTAAAAAGATTGTATTGATGATGAATCGAGATCCATTACGCTTTCAAAAATGATTTCTTCTTAAATCACTTGACCTCCAATAACAATTTCAATATACGAAGAATCGACTGGTGAAATTAATTGAATTCGATATTACAGCATTGAAACTGTAACGTTTTATTGAGAGTATGTTATGGTATCTGTCTGACTATTGGCCAATAAATATTTTTCCATTATGCATCACATCTAATATGCTCCACACAACATTTCCGTGGTATTTTTATGCCACAATTGTATATTCAGTCCCTGCACCCCACCAGGGTCATTTCAATACAAAACCCCATACGATATGTATGAATTTCTTAAAGAATGCCCCCCACCATACAATACAAACTGCCGGAGAATCTATCTGTGTAGGTTCCTTAATTGTTTTTAATTGAAATAAACTACTTTTACGAGACTTTAGTTAGTTTGATGTGATAAATAAATTTTTTGGCGATACATGGTGGATACTTTCGTCGTTACTAAAAAATGAATTTTTTCCCCCTATCCCCATTGAGTCATGATATGAAGGGTATATGAACTTTTATTTTTGGAGGAAAAAACATAAGTAACGTGTAGTTTGTGGTTAATTGATAACAAGTAAATAAATTAAATATTTTAGTTAATCAGCAAATTTTTAAACCATGAAATATATATAAAAGGAGAAGTTGCAAATGTTACCCAACATATATTGAGGTTTGGGTACAAAATTCAATTGGGTTTGTTTCGTTGCCGTGAAATGAACAGGAACCAAGGTCTTTACCCTCAGAGAAAAAAATCAGCGACATTTTCTATAAGCCATTAAATTTTATTTCAGGTTATGAAATTAGTTGATTTTATTTAAATTTTTATCAAATGTGAGTAAATTTTCCTTATTTTAATTATGTTTTGCTCATTTTAATGGCATGAACTAAAAATGGGGAAAAAGTTGTATTATACACGTGATGTTACATTACTTTGTTATTTTATATTTATATACCCTCCGCCATAGAATGGGGGGTATATTAACTTTGTCATTCCGTTTGTAACACATCGAAATATTGCTCTAAGACCCCATAAAGTATATATATTCTGGGTCGTGGTGAAATTCTGAGTCGATCTGAGCCTGTCCGTCCGTCCGTCCGTCTGTTGAAATCACGCTAACTTCCGAACGAAACAAGCTATCGAGTTGAAACTTGGCACAAGTAGTTGTTATTGATGTAGGTCGGATGGTATTGCAAATGGGCCATATCGGACCACTTTTACGTATAGCCCCCATATAAACCGACGCTCAGATTTGGCTTGCGGAGCCTCTTGGAGGAGCAAGATTCATCCGATCCGGTTAACATCCCAGCAAAAAAATTTGGAAGTTCTTCCACAGGCACAACTTTAAAAGCACTTCCAGAAGATGCACTCCCAATGGTGTTCTTTATTTTAACTTCCCAGGAAGTTCTATTAATTCAATTTTTTATAACTTGTTTTTTTTCATACTTTTATGGGTAATTTTAACTTTTTTTGGTTCAAATGGGTTAAAAACAGAGTAAGAATTCATAAAATGGTACAAATCATTTAAATTTTGTCGAAAAAAAATGCTAATTCCAATTTGAAAAAATTTTGAATTTTTGAAAATATTTGAGGTCAAACGTTTCCGACAAGCGTTAGAATCCATTAAAAATTATAAAAGTTATTTATTTGAGAAAATAACACAGAATTTTTTAATTTACATCCAAAATATTGAATTCGGATCACACCTACAGAAGTGATGCAAATTCAGTGCAACGGCTGTTGAAATGGAGGACTTCCGTCCTTTGACAAGCCCATGTTAAATTCATCGCTTCTGCGTCAATTTTGCACCACTTCCGGATACAAAAAGAACATTTTCATTACTTTTTTGGCGACACTTTTTTTGCTGGGATTTGGTACATGGTTTAAGTATATGGTCTCTAACAAGCATGCAAAAATTGGTCCACATCGGTCCATATTTATACATAGCCCCCAAAGAGAAGCAAATTTCATCCGATCCGGTTAAAATTAGGTACATAGTGTTAGTATATGGTCTCTAACAACTATGCTAAAATTGGTCCACATCAGTCCATAATTACATAGAGCCCCCATATAAACCGATCCCCAGATTTGGCTTGCGGAGCCTCTAAGAGAAGCTAATTTCATCCAATCCGGCTGAAATTTGGTACATGGTGTACACGCAAAAAAATAATTCTTTCCTCCCAAACGAAATTTTAGACAAACAAAGTTCGTTTCTCATTTGCTTTTCGTTGAAAGGAAGTGTATTTGGAAGAAAAGTATATACTTTTTGTGATAAACGTTTATTCTTTTCCAGGATGTAAAAACAATTTCATAAAGACTAACTGAAAAAAATTTTTTCTGGCTAATTGCATTTTCCCTCACATCTTTCTCACTTCCACGAAGTTTTTTAGTTCTTTAGCACCTTTTTCTGTAATACAAACAATGTAGAAGAAATTATACGATTTTATAAATTTTAAATTTTTTTTTACCTTTCGCCTGGACGGAGAATCGAACCGCGGACCATGTAATTTGTAAGCCAACACACTACCCACTGAGCTATGTAGCCGTTATTGTCATCAATAGACAATTACCCATATAAGTTATATTTATATAGCATAGCTTGCGGCGCCCACGAGCCGATTAAACAAAGTTTATTTCACAGAAAAATACATTTAGTTGGGCACCATGGAGCAGTGGTTGCTACGTCTGACTTGCATGCCAAGGGTCGTGGGTTCGATCCCTGCTTCGACCAAAGTTTTTTTTTTTTTTTTTTTTTTACATATATTCTATTCTATGTTAGGAAGATTCCGAAAAAAATTTCAACATTACATTGTAGTATATTAAATTTTGAACTGTAAAATGTGTCTTATTAAAGACCTAAAGTCAGAAAAGAACAGTGTTTGATATAAACGAAATGGACTGTGTTTTTGGTTCAAAAATAACTTTTTTTATTAAAAAAATTAACATTTTGTAACAAACGAATTTTTTTTGGTGATAAAAGTGTATACTTTTCGAAGCAATTCAAAAAACTCTAACAAAAGAAAAACGTTTTCGGTACACGTTTTCCAAACGTTTTTTTTCTTTGCGTGTAAGTATATGGTCTCTAACAACTATGCAAAAATTGGTTCACATCGTTCCATAATTAAATATAGCCCCCATATAAACCGATCCCCAGATTTGACCTCCGGAGTATCATGGATGAGCAAAATTCATCCGATTCGGTTGAAATTTGGTACGTGGTGTTAGTATATGGTCTCTAACAACCATTCAGGAATTGGTGCATATCGGTCCATAATTATATGTAGCCCCCATATAAACCGATCCCCAGATTTGACCTCCGGAGACCCTTGGAAGAGCAAAATTCACCCGATCTGGTTGAAATTTGTTACGTGGTGTTAGTATATGGTCTCTAACAACCACGCAAAATTTGGTCCATACCGGTCTTAATTATATATAACCCCCATTTAAACCGATCCCCAGACCTCTGGAGCTCTTGGAGGAGCAAAATTCATCCGATCCGGTTGAAATTTGGTACATGCGCTAGTATATGGCCGCTAACAACCATGCCAAAATTGGTCCATATCGGTCTATAGTTATATATAGCAAAAATAATCTACCAAAATTTTATTACTATAGAAAATTTTGTCAAAATTTTATTACCATAGAAAATCTTGTCAAAATGTTATTTCTATAGAAAAATTTGTCAAGATTTTATTTCTATAGAAAAATTTGTCAAAATTTTATTTCTATAGAAAATTTTGTCAAAATTTTATTACTATACAATATTTTGTCAAAAAAAAATTTTTTTCAATAGAAAATTTTGTCCAAAAAAATTTGTTAATAGAAAATTTTGTCAACATTTTATTACTATACAAAATTATATACGTACTTAATCGGAAGAAGTTTTAAGATACCGCAACCCAAGTAATTCGATTGTGGATGACAGTCTTTCGTAGAAGTTTCTATGTAATCCATGGTGGAGGGTACATAAGTTTCGGCCTGGCCGAACTTACGGCCGTATATACTTGTTTCTAAACATAAACCGATACATAAATTGTATTTATAATTAGTACATGTTATTTAAATTATACCTACACTTGCCCGGTTCCAAAGATTTTGTTTGGTTTGATTCCTAGCCAAAAAAGCGCTGGATTGGAGTATAGATCGAGGTTGCCTCTCGAGCAAAAATAATCCACCAAATTTGTAGGAAAATGTTACCAAAAAACTACCAAATAGGAAAACCTTATTTCGCAACGTTTGATCAAATTTTTGTGATTATTAGTTTTGTCAAATTTTTATTTGTATAGAAAATTTGGTTAAATTTTTATTTCTATAGAAAATTTTGTCAAAATTTTATTTCTATAAAAAAAAATTTGTCAAAATTGTATTTCTATGAAAAATTTTGTCACATTTTGTTTCGATAAAAATTTTTGTCAAAATTATATTTCTATAAACAATTTTGTCAAAATTTTATTTCAACAGAAAATTTTGTCAACTTTTTATTTCTATAGACATTTTATTTCTATAGAAAATTTTGTCAACATTGTATTTCTATAGAAAATTTTGTCAAAATTTAGTTGGCGAGGAATATTTTGCAAAATCTACCAAAACATCAAAAATTCTGCAAATCTACCAAACAGTATAAAATCTAAATTTTTGGTAGAATTCTACCAACTGTGGCAAATTTTACCAAAAAACTACCAAACAAAAATATTATTTTGCTATATTTTATTTCTATAGAAAGTTTTGTCAGAATTATTTTTATTGAGTGTATCTTGAAATTTCTATTAACAATTTTTAACTTCAATTTTTTCTTTCAACCAACTGTGGCAACCGTGGTTGCCACTCGAGCCAAATAAAAAAATCTACCAAAAATTTGGAGAAAATTTTACCAAAAAAACTACCAAACAAAATCTTATTTTGCAAAATTTTATTTCTATAAAAATTTTTTAAAAATTTTATTTCTATAGAAAATTTTGTGAACATTTTATTTCCATAGAAAATTTTGTCAAAATTATATTTATTGAGTGTATCTTGAAATTTAACATGTTTTAACTTCATTTTTTTTCATTATAAAAAAAAATTAAACAAAAAAAATATTATTTATAATTTTTTTTCAAATTGACAAAACTATTACCTTATGGGACAATTAACATATTCTTTCATGGTGGGTTCACATTTTTTGTTGGGTAGAAAGAATAACGTATGCTAAAAAAAGCTTCCCCAGTTCCAAAGATTTTTCACTTACTTTTGGTATTTTGGTATTGATTCCGAGGCAAAGAAGAGAGGAATTCCTCTAATGAAATTTGTAAGGTGCATTGTATTTCCAAATCTAGGTTTTATTATTGAAAAGCAAATCTTTTCCATCTCAAACGATTTGAGGGCAGCCAAAGGCGCTTCAAAGTAAATAGTTAAAGCTTAGGGCAGAGAAAATTTAATTAATTGTGTTTCTTTTAAAATATTAATTGAATTTGCAAAATGTCTATTAAAAAACTTAATTGATTCTATCACATAAATTTATTACATCAATTAAATTTTAGTGGGATTAATTAATAGTTAAATTTGGCGATATGAAAATGGGCCCCAGAAAAATGAGCCCCAAAACCTAAATGAAACAGGACCACAAATGTGAGCGACGCTTCCTAATGAATAGGAGCCCCTAAAAAATGTAATTGAAGCATGACAATCTACCTTAAAATAAAATTAATTCAAATCACTTTTGAATTAAAGGACTGTGTGAAAATGAACCCTACTTGATGGAAATATGTGAAGTTTTATGAAAAAAAAATTAAATAAGTCTTATGCCCGGCCAAATGCCGGCCTCGCAAAACATAAATCCGATTCGATACAATGCTAATGAGGAACAAAAGTGTGCATAGATGCCTTCTTTTTCAAATCCTAGAAAGCGAAAAATAGCCCCGAAAAATAGGTTTTGGGCCTAATTTTCATAGGGTCCATATTCATAGTGCCGTTTAATTTTTGTGATTGAAACAAATGGCTCTATTAATTTCATAGAAGCCAAAAGATATTTTTTCTGTGACCACGCAAATGTAAACTAAGAAATTGGCTAAGCCTGGGAATGAAAAAAATGGCGTTAAAATATTTACTTTTTGTTTGTTTAAATTTTCATTGATATTCTATTTTTTTAATCCTTTTTTTATTAATTGGAAACACATCCTTGGACTAAGTCTAAAAGAACTTTCTAGAAAGTGAAAAAAAGAAAAATGGAATAGATCCAAACTTAATTGTATTAATTTATTTTGTAATTGAAGATGGAAACTATTTTTCCTGAATTTCAAAATTCGATTTTCATACCATTCTATACTGAAACGTCTGTCAGTACAAGGCTATTGATGAGAGGAATTAAAAGGGATGAATCATTTATTTATTTAATGACTTGTCCGAAGACACCATAGATTCATCATCCTTGTGACTGGGAATCACAAATCCTCGCATTTGCTCTATATCAACATCACATAGAATTTTCATCAAATATTTCTTCATATAAAAAAACGATCAAAATGACATTTTCTTCCAACAGTTTAATCATGTAATCCGTTGTTTTTATTTCGTTCCAAGGCATAGAATTTATCACATACTCTTACCTTTAGTGTGATGCAATGGCTAGTAAATATTCAGCAAATAATCCAATTCAAATAAATGATAATCCCAATGATAAGGTCATGTTTGTTGTAGAAATAAAATTGTGTATGTGTGTTTGTGTACACCTATAAATTTCGTTTTAGTATTTTTATTACTTAAATCACAAAACTAACACAAAAAATAATAAATAAATCCACTTTAGAGATTATTGTTGTTTTCCATCAAGAAAATCACGTTTCAATCATTAATAAAATATTTATAAAACGATTAAAATTTCATCAAAAATTTTAAATATATTTTTTATATTGCTGCAAACAATTTGATTTTTTCAGCAATTTATGCAGCATTCTTCATTAATTATTACAATTTTTATTATATTTTCTTTATTTAAAATATTTTTTTTTTCAATCACCAAAATATCTTCAAGCTCTTTTTCGTATATTTTTCTTCTTCCATTTAAATTAACGTTTTTCTAATAAGGGAAAAAACGCGCGCATTTGATCGCTACTAACATCAACCGTTCGTCCGTACAACACCGATTCGTATATTAAACGCTGATCTTTGCCGTAAGAATATTTCTACTGTGCTGTGTATTTCCCTAGTGTTCGCTCTCAATGCAGGCCAATCAACGGAAACAAACTCACACACATGCACAGCCATACAAAAGCAAAACATACAACAAGTGGGAAATTATATGGCAATGGTGAGAGTATTAGATTATTTTCACTAAGAGATCATGGAAAGAGAACACGCACATATATACAATTCTTTATATTCTCTGGTAAGCATGTGTTAACTGTGATAGTTTACTTAACAGGTAGGTGTCTATAAAGAGAAAAAATGCAGCAATACAGTTTGAAAGTCATTATTGGTAGCCTACGATAAGTTAACATGACTTCATGTTTGTATGGGAAAGCATTGAAGAAAATCTGATACCTTTTTTTTTAATAGAAGAGAGGCAATGTAAACGCAGAGATAAAGGCAGGCGAGTTTGTATTGGAATTTGTGTTTTAATAAATTAGAGTAAATTCATTGCCTTTTGAGTTATGTGCTGCCTTGATTTTTGACAATTTTTTGATTTTGATAAGAAATAATTTCAACATTTATAGTTTTGGCTATAGCAGCAACATAAGTAGCGATAATAGACTGATTATTCCTGGTGAAACAATAACAACATTTAGTCTTTGATCTTTTTTCCAGTCAATTTTTTGTCAATTTTTTTTTATTTTACTGATAAACGCATTACATTACATTGAAAGTGCACAGTGGTTCGTAGATAAACAAATTGTTTTATATAAAGCAAAAAGAAGAAAACTGAAAATAACTACAAGTTCGAAGACGTCTCTCAAAATAAAAATTTAACAGAAAGAAAAGTCTGTTGCTAACTGAATTAACTTATTTTTATTGAAAAAAAATATGTATTATGTTTTAGTTTATTTTTACCACAGCCCAATGAAATTTTTCTCAAAATAAAAATTTAACAGAAAGAAAAGTCTGTTGCTAACTGAATTAACTTATGTTTATTGAAAAAAAAATATATTATGTTTTAGTTTATTTTTACCCCAGCCCAATGAAATTTTTCTTTATTCTAAGTTTGTCTCAAAAATATTATAAACTAAACATGGTTATACATTTCAATTACCGTACAAAAGTTCAATGTCGAAGACATTTTTCGTATAGATCTCAAAAATAATAAGAATAAACTAAAGCGTAGTTAATATTGTGATGATTTGTCTCCAATGATTTTTTATTTACATTTGGTTCAGTTTTTATTTTATGAAAAGAAACAATTTTGTAAATGGTAGTTAAACATCCAAAAATTTCAGTAAATTGTCGTTATTTAAACAATGCATTATGGAAATCTCAAAAATTAATTTCAATTTTCGCAAGATGTAGTTCATTTTTTCTTTCATAATATAGATTTTTTTTGTGTACATGATATTTAGTTTATTACAGTTTATTTATAAAAACACGTGATATATTTCGTTGAATTCGAACATTCTCTCACACCGAAAAAAAGTGAACTGTTTTATAGGAAGAATGAACTACCTCGCACGACAATTGAACTAAATTTTACTCCACATTTTGAGATTTCCACATGGCGTTGTTAAAACCAGGAAAATTTAATACCCTGTTGTACTTTTTAACTGCAGTTCACGAAATTACATCCTCTGATAGAAGAAAAAATGATCTAAATGTAAAGAAGAAAATCATTGGCGCCAAATCATCATCATTTTAACCATACAGTAGTTCATTCTTACTATTTTTGGGAATTGTACGAAAATCTTCATTTTCTTTAGTTCATATTGAACTTATGTGTACGGTCATTGAACTTTATACCTGTACCTGTAGAAAATTTCGAAAAAAATAATAAAATTTAACTACTAGCAAATAATTTTTTTCCAATAAAAATAAGTTAAATTTAGCGTTAGTTTAACTACTGAAATTCTGTGCACCGAACCATTGCGGGTGTTTTTCAGTTTTTTTTGGACTATCAACAAGGCGTTAGGCAATTATGGTTCGATATACAAAGATTTGGTGAAAATTTAGGTGTTTAAGCTGCATTGAAATAATATTGTCCTGATGCCAAATATTTCTTGTCCTTAATTCACGAATGCGTTTCTCTGATATAATTTTTTTTCCTTGCCCAAATATTGATGAAGTTTTGACGTAAAAATGGGTATCTTAACATGAAAGATTTTTTTTCTTGGCTCTTTGGTTTAGAAAATTTACAAAGTTTTCTCTAAACTATAAGATAAACGACGATATGATAGAAATAAGGAAATATTTTTCAACAAGTTAAAGATAATTTAATAGCCACAATTATTATACAAAAAGGTTTAGTTAGATTAATAAAAAATGTCCTTAACTACATACAAACTTCAAGATAGGCATATTTTTGGTCACATATAGAATTTTCGTATGTAGACAAATATAGCACTACACGGATGAAAAAGACTGTTTTTCATATGTTTGGCTATAAACATTATATGTTTGGAACACAAATTTTTAAACACAATATTTTTGAGTGCAAGCATATAATGTTCATAAACTAGCATAACATGTTTGGGACATATATGTTAATATGTTAGAACATATTATGTTTGGGACATAAAATGTTTGTAAATATAATATGCTTGGATGCAAACATATATTAATTTAGAAATAGCCTATAAACATATATGTGTTTAGTAGCTTGGAGCGTTATTTAACAGGGAGCGATATTGAATTAAGTTGGTGGTTGTTGCTTGTTATTACAAAATTAACATTTTATTTTTCCTTGGGCAATTGATCAGCTAAACTAAGCTAAACAAACTGTGTGGTCCGCTGTTCGAATCCCCGTCCGGCAAAAGGTAAAATTAAAATTAAAAAAAAATCATACAATTGAATAGTTTCTTCTACAATGTTTGTATTACAGAAAAAGGTGCTAAGAACTAAAAAATCTGGTGGAAGTGAGAAAGATGTGGGGGAATATACAATTGGGCAGAAACAAAATTTTGAGCATTCAGGTCGAAAACCTATGTTGTTAGCACCTATATTACCTTTTTATTTTCATAATTCATTATGATTGTAAATATATAAATAAATAAATAAAATTTTGAGCACAATATTGTTTGAGAGAATTTTTTTAAGCATATAATATTTTTGGGTGCAAAATGCTTCCAAACATATTATATGTTCACATAATAACATATTGTTTTTTGGAAGACAACATTATTGAATTTGGATGCAAAAATACAAAATGTTTGGAACTTCGACTACCCAAACATATATTGTTTAGACCAATATGCTTTCAAACATATTATATATTGGAAGAGATCAAACATATAAATGTTTGGGCAATACCCAAAAATGTATATGCTTGAAGCAAAATATGTTTGGGAGTATATGTTACAGAAGCGATTTTTTGTGAGCGTGTACGAACTTGGCAACCCTTCGTATCGACAACCATTTTTAAAAAATATATATATTTTGTTTGCATTTCCAGTATTTTGAGAGATAATTAATTAAAAAAATAAACAAAAACTATTTAAATAAAATATTTAGAGTCGTTAGACGTCCTGATTGTAATTTCGTACACTCAAAAAAGGTAGCGCTAATGCCAAACTTACCTTTATTTTAGTTTTGAAAATTTGTTGTTTTAGTTAAATTTTGCCCAGTGTAAAGGTTCCTTATTTTAATAATTTTTTGCTTACTTTAATGACGTGAACTAAAAATAAGAAAAAAACTTGTATACAAAATTAGAACACAAATTCACTAAAAAATAAAATAGTTCATATTTTCCTAAAATAGAAATTGGGAGCCACCGTGGTGCAATGGTTAGCATGCCCGCCTTGCATACACAAGGTCGTGGGTTCAATTCCTGCTTCGACCGAACACCAAAAATTTTTCAGCGGTGGATTATCCCACCTCAGTAATGCTGTTGACATTTCTGAGGGTTTCAAAGCTTCTCTAAGTGGTTTCACTGCTATGTGGAACGCCGTTCGGACTCGGCTATAAAAAGGAGGTACCTTGTCATTGAGCTTAACACGGAATCGGGCAGCACCCAGTGATAAGAGAGAAGTTCACCAATGTGGTATCACAATGGACTGAATAGTCTAAGTGAGCCTGATACATCGGGCTGCCACCTAACCTAAAATAGAAGATTTTTGCATAAATTGAGTTCATAAGTCTCTCAAATGAATAAATTTTACCTATATTGTACCTGTCTGGTACTTCGTACGGCGCTTAAGATATTTTAACCAATTTTTTCCTTCAAGATATGAAATTTTCTTAAACGACTGCAAAAAATTATTATTTTTAATAAATTTTGTTTAATTTGACAAAAAGTATCAAGTTATTTGTAAGATGTTGCGCAACTAGTTTAGCTAAAATTTTCTGAAATAAACCTATATTTATTTTCATGGTGAATTGATTTTTTTTTCTTTTTTTGGTGTATACTAAAAAAAGTGTATTTTTCTTTTTTAACTTTAGCTAAATGAAAAAACTAATAAATAAATTAATCTTTTTCATTTTGGGGAAATTTTAACTAAAATATAATAGTTTCCATGAACTAAAATAAACTTAAATTGGATTTAGTGTCCCCTTTTGCATTATTCTCATCAGTTATTTATGCACATTGACAACTTCTGTTCTCTGTTCACAATTAACAGGTTGGCTGATAAGTCCCCGGTCTAACAAAGAAAAACACATTTTTTTGTCAAAATTCGTTTTTATTATTCATCATAGTTCCCTTCAAGAGCGATACAACGATTATAACGACCTTCCAATTTTTTGATACCATTTTGGTAGTACTCCTTCGGTTTTGCCTCAAAATAGGCCTCAGTTTCGGCGATCACCTCTTCATTGCAGCCAATTTTTTTCCCTGCGAGCATCCTTTTGAGGTCTGAGAACAAGAAAAGGTCGCTGGGCCAGATCTGGAGAATACGGTGGGTGGGGAAGCAATTCGAAGCCCAATTCATGAATTTTTGCCATCGTTCTCAATGACTTGTGGCACGGTGCGTTGTCTTGGTGGAACAACACTTTTTTCTTCTTCATATGGGGCCGTTTTGCCCCAATTTCGACCTTCAAACGCTCCAATAACGCCATATAATAGTCACTGTTGATGGGTTTTCCCCTCCTCAAGATAATCGATAAAAATTATACCATGCGCATCCCAAAAAACAGAGGCCATTACTTTGCCAGCGGACTTTTGAGTCTTTCCACGCTTCGGAGACGGTTCACCGGTCGCTGTCCACTCAGCCGACTGTCGATTGGACTCAGGAGTGTAGTGATGGAGCCATGTTTCATCCATTGTCACACATCGACGGAAAAACTCGGGTGTATTACGAGTTAACAGCTGCAAACACCGCTCAGAATCATCAACACGTTCTTGTTTTTGGTCAAATGTGAGCTCGCGCGGCACCCATTTTGCACAGAGCTTCCGCATATCCAAATATTGATGAATGATCAATTGATTGATGACCAACACGTTCCTTTGATATCTTTAAGGCCTCTGCTATCTCGATCAACTTCATTTTACGGTCATTCAAAATCATTTTGTGGATTTTTTTGATGTTTTCGTCGGTAACCACCCCTTTTGGGCAACCACTGCGTTCACCGTCCTCCGTGCTCATTTCACCACGCTTGAATTTTGCATACCAATCAATTGTTGTTGATTTCCCTGGGGCAGAGTCCGGAAACTCATTATCAAGCCAAGTTTTTGCTTCCACCGTATTTTTCCCTTCAGAAAACAGTATTTTATCAAAACACGAAATTCCGTTTTTTCAATTTTTTCACAATAATTCACAATTTTCTCACAAACTAATTGACTTACAGACGTCAAATTTGTCACGAGTCATTTGAAGGTTGGTACTATATAAAAATAATATGGATTTAATACTAGCGACGCCATCTATGTGTCAGACCGGGGACTTATCAACCAACCTGTATATCTATGGATTCACAATTATTTCTAATGATGCATGAACTATTTTCCGAATAAAAATCTTTTTGTGCCCACTGTGCTCAGCTCAAGGAACATTTGTAAGGCTATTACATCTTCATTGTACAATTCATACACATAATTTTCCATTAACAAATTGTCGTTAATCATTACATTGCATTGTTTTCGCTATTTTTTCTTAACAACAAAATACACTTATATTTGTTGTTGTTCTCAACTGTTTTGCCATACGATTTAAGAGTGAACATTTGCCGACTGATTACAACTTTTTTTGAGTCAGCAGCACTTGAATGTAAATAAACAGCAGCAACAACAAGACTACCAAGTATGACTATCATTACAGCCGTTGTTTTTGTTTTCATTCATCATCTGAAAATGAAGAGTGACGAAATAGATGATAATCGAAAACAAAAATAAAAGTATCTTCTTTGGTAACTCGTCATTTTGTCACACAATTGTTGTTGTTTACATTTTATTCTTTTGATGCTCTTATAAGAGTATATATCACCATGTGTGTGTGTGTGGGTGAGTAAGTAAGAGAAGTGCTAATAACTGTAGCACGTTATATTTTCATTAGCATTAAACATGCACTCTACACTCTCCTAGTAGAGAGATAATGTTTGCATCTTCTGTTGGATGCTATGTAATCATAAATACACTCATCTCTTCCGGTGTGTATTGACAGCACACATCATTATCAGCTATTGGGAATTTTGTAAAAGTATCAGATTTTCCTACAAAGACAGTAATTGTCAAGGTCATAAATGTCGTAATATTTAAGAGGCGATGCATTAGTTGTCTATTTTTGGTTCATGTATTTTGGGATTCTGGGGAAATGTGTTAAAATGTTTATCTCTTCTTCGATTCGATACTCTGCTACCACACCATTCCTGTGGAAAACGCAACTCTGATACGAATTTCTTTGGGCTTCATCTTTAGACTACAGATGATTTAACTGAACCCCTTATTTCTAATATAGGGTATTATTGAATGGAACCGATAACCAATTCAATCTCATTTAACACCTATTTGCTTACTTGGTTTCTTTAAACTGAAGTGATTATCACATGGAATTTAGAACGGCATATTCAAAAAGCCACAATATGGTTCGATTAGTCAGAATTATATGTTTTGCTAATGCTGTCTTTGTTAATGAAAACACTTATTTTAATATAATAAAAAATATAATGATCGACTTTTCTATAATCGCACAAATAGGAGTCGTTATTCCCAAAGTGGAAAAACTACTTTTCCGTGTTTTTCAAAGTTGAAAAAAATACTTTTCCAATTTTCGATAATTGGAAAAGCCGACTTTGCCAAATTTTGTCGAAAAGTCCACTTTGAATTTTTCAATTTTTTAAATAATAAAAATATAAATAGAAGATATAGAAAATTTTCTCAAAATTTTATTTCCATACATAATTTTGTCAAAATTTTATTTCTATACACAATTTTCTCAAAATTTTATTTCTATACACAATTTTCTCAAAATTTTATTTCTATAGAAAATTTTGTCAAAATTTTTTTTCTATAGAAAATTGTGTCAACATTTTATTTCTGTAGGAAATTTTGTCAAAATTTTATTTCTATAGAAAATTTTGTCAAAATTTTATCAAAATTTTATTTCTATAGAAAACTTTGTCAAAATTTTATTTCAATAGAAAATCTTGTCAAAATTTTATTTCTATAGAAAATTTTCTCAAAACGTTATTTCAATAGAAAATTTTGTTAAAAATTTATTTCAATAGAACATTTTGTCAAAATTTTATTTCTATAGAAAATTTTGTTTCTATATAAAATTTTGTCAAAATTTTATTTCTACAGAAAATGTTCTCAAAATTTTATTTATATAGAAAATTTTCTCAATATTTTATTACTATAGAAAATGCTGTCAAAATTATATTTCTATAGAAAATTGTATAAAAAATTGTATTTCTTTAGATTTTTTTTTTTTAATTTTATTTCCATAGAAAAATTTTTTTTCAAAAATTTACTTCAATTATTTCTATAGACAATTTTGTAAAAATTTAATTTTACAGAAAATTTTGTCAAAATTTTATTTCTATAGAAAATTTTGTCAAAATCTTATAAATAAATATAAATTTTCTTAAAATTGTATTTCTATAGAAAATTTTGTGAAAATTTTATTTCTATATAAAATTTTCTCAAATTTTATTTCTATAGAAAATTTTGTCCAAACTTTATTTCTATAGAAAATTTTGTCAACATTTTTTTTTCTATAGAAAATTTTCTCAAATGTTTATTTCTATAGAAATTTTTCTCAAATGTTTATTTCTATAGAAAATGTTCTCAAAATTGTATTTCTTCTACCAGTTTACCGAAAAGTAAGAAAATCTACCATTTTTGGTAGTATTCTAAAAATTTTGCAACCGTGTAGATAATGCAATAATATCAGAAGGTTCTCTAAATTACTCCAGAAGCCAGATTATATATAGAAATCACAAACAATTGTTACAAATTTTGTTAAATGGGCATAATTCCTTTGTCGCTCTACAACTCAACCCTACATCCTTATGAGCAGATTAAATACCACTACAATGATCAAATCCAATAGAAAGAGGTAGTAATTCAGCTAATGTTTCAATTTTTGAAATAATAAAAATATAAATAGAAAATATAGAAAATTTTCTCAAAATTTTATTTCTATAGAAATTTTTCTCAAAATTTTATTTCTATTGAAAATTTTCTCAATATTTTATTTCTATAGAAAATTGTGTCAAAATTGTATTTCTGTAGAAAATTTTATCAAAATTTTATTTCTGTAGAAAATTTTGTCAAAATTTTATTTCTATAGAAAATGTTATCAAAATTTTATTTCTATAGAAAATGTTATCAAAATTTTATTTCTAAAGAAAACTTTTGTCAAAATTTTATTTCTATAGAAATTTTTCTCAAAACTTAATTTCTATAGAAAATTTTTTCAAAATTTTATTTCTATAGAACATTTTCTCAAAATTTTATTTCTATAGAAAATTTTGTTTCTATAGAAAATTTTGTCAAAATTTTATTTCTACAGAAAATGTTCTCAAAATTTTATTTCTATTGAAAATTTTCTCAATATTTTATTTCTATAGAAAATTGTGTCAAAATTGTATTGCTGTAGAAAATTTTATCAAAATTTTATTTCTGTAGAAAATTTTGTCAAAATTTTATTTCTACAGAAAATGTTCTCAAAATTTTATTTCTATTGAAAATTTTCTCAATATTTTATTTCTATAGAAAATTTTCTCAAAATTTTATTTCTATAGCAAATTTTGTCAAAATTTTATTTCTATAGAAAATTGTGTCAAAATTTTATTTCTGTATAAAATTTTGTCAAAATTTTATTTCTATAGAAAATGTTACCAAAATTTTATTTCTATAGAAAATTTTGTCAAAATTTTTTTTTCTATAGAAAATTTTTTCAAAATTTTATTTCTATAGAAAATTTTCTCAAAACATAATTTCTATAGAAAAATTTTTCAAAATTTTATTTCTATAGAAATTTTTCTCAAAATTTTATTTCTATAGAAAATTTTGTCAAAATTTTATTTCTACAGAAAATGTTCTCAAAATTTTATTTCCATTGAAAATTTTCTCAATATTTTATTTCTATAGAACATTTTCTCAAAATTTTATTTCTATAGAAAATTTTGTCAAAACTTTTTTTTCTTCAGATTTTTTTTTTTTTAATTTTATTTATGTAGAAACTTTTGTTAAAATTTTTTTCTATAGAAAATGTTCGATAGAAATAAAATTTTGACAAAATTGTATTTCTATAGAAATTTTTATAAAATATTTTATTTCTTTAGATTTTTTTTTTCAAAATTTTATTTCTATAGAATTTCTATAGACAATTTTGTACAAATTTTATTTTTATAGAAAATGTTGTCAAAATGTTATTTCTATAGAAAATTTTGTCAAAATGTTATTTCTATAGAAAATTTTCTTAAAATTGTATTTCTATAGAAAAATTTGTCAAAATTTTATTTCTATAGAAAATTGTGTCAAAATTTTATTTCTGTAGAAAATTTTGTAAAAATTTTATTTCTATAGAAAATTTTATTTCTATAGAAAATTTTATAAAAAATTGTATTTCTTTAGATTTTTTTTTTCAAAATTTTATTTCCATAGAAAATTTTTTTCAAAATTTTACTTCAATTATTTCTATAGAGAATTTTGTAAAAATTTTATTTCTATAGAAAATTTTGTCAAAATTTTATTTCTATAGAAAATTTTCTCAACTTTTATTTCTATAGAAAATGTTGTCCAAATTTTATTTCTATAGAAAATTTTCTCAACTTTTATTTCTATAGAAAATTTTGTCAAAATGTTATTTCTATAGAAAATTTTGTCAAAAATTTATTTCTATAGAAAATTTTTATTTCTATAGAAAATTTTGTCAAAATTTTATTTCTATAGAAAATTTTATTTCTATAGAAAATTTTCTCAAAAATTTATTTCTATAGAAATTCTTCTCAAATTTTTATTTCTATAGAAAATTTTCTCAAAATTGTATTTCTGTAGAAGTTCTAGTCAAAATTTTATTTCAAAAATGTTATTTCTATAGAAAATTTTGTCAAAATTTTATTTCTATAGAAAATATTCTCAAATTTTATTTCTATAGAAAATTTTGTCAACATTTTTTTTTTCTACAGAAAATTTTGTCCAAATTTTATTTCTAAATAAAATTATATTTCTATAGAAAATTTCATTTCTATAGAAAATTTTCTCAACTTTTATTTCTATAGAAAATTTTGTCAAAAATTTATTTCTATAGAAAATTTTTATTTCTATAGAAAATTTTGTCCAAATTTTATTTCTATAGAAAATTTTATTTCCATAGAAAATTTTCTCAAAAATTTATTTCTATAGAAATTCTTCTCAAATTTTTATTTCTATAGAAAATTTTCTCAAAATTGTATTTCTGTAGAAGTTCTTGTCAAAATTTTATTTCAAAAATATTATTTCTATAGAAAATTTTCTTAAAATTTTATCTGTATAGAAAATTTTGTCAAAATTTTATTTCTATAGAAAATTTTCTCAAATTTTATTTCTATAGAAAATTTTGTCAACATTTTTTTTCTACAGAAAATTTTCTCAAAATTTTATTTCTATAGAAATTTTTCTCAATTTGTTTATTTCTATAGACAATTTTCTCAGAATTGTATTTCTATAGAAGTTCTTGTCAAAATTTTATTTCAAAAATATATTTTGCAAAATCTACCAAAGCATCGAGAATTCTACCAGTTTGCCGAAAAGTAAAAAAATTTACAATTTTTGGTAGAATTCTACCAACTGTGGCAACAGTGTAGATAATGCAATAATATCCTAAGGTTCTCTAAATTACTCCAGAAGCTAGATTATAAATAGTAATCCCAACTAATTGTTATAAATTTTGTTAAATGACCATCATTTCTTTGTCGTCCTACAACTCAACCCTACAGCCTTATGAGCAGATTAAACACCATTACAATGATCAAATCCAATAGAAAGAGGTAGTAATTCAGCTAATGTTTCTTAAATACATTTTGACACGAATTTAAATTTTCTGGATTTCTATTTGTAGGCATCTGTGAAAGGTCAACTACCTGTGTGGGCAGTGTAACCTCATAGATTCTGTTTGGTGATGCAGCATCTTTTCATCTGTTGCATGTGGCACAAAGTCATGGTATTTGTTTATGTGGTGGTGGTTGTTTGGTGTAAAACCTTTCTTTATGCTTTTGTAAAAGAAAAAAGGGCAACTACCTGGTGATGGATTTTTTATGATGCTATTTTCCTATGGATTTTCGGTTGATGGTCTTTTCAAACAATATAAATTATAACATACCAAACCTCACACAATATATACACTTAGAGAAATGATGTAGTTAGTATAACTTTCAATAGAAATAACTTGCACCCATTTGCAAGGAAACTTTCTCATATTGGAGAAATTTTAACTAAAACATAATAATTTCCATGAACTAAAATAGAATTCAATTCGCTTTAGTGCCCTAGAGGGTTCACTTTTTATGGGCTACGACGAACTGCTGACCCACCCAGCGCATTCTGCTGAGTTGGTATCGTGCAACTCATTTTCTTTTCTCATTAAAACAAAAAGTCCTTCAGTGAACACCAATATCGCATCATTCTAATTTATATTTATATTGGAAAATCTTTTCTATTATTTTTATTGCAGTGTAAATTGTGGAATGGAACATGTGTTTCTTCATTGTTCAATGAAATGAATTTGCAAAGTTCTAGTTTGTATATATACAAATATAAATATATTTATATTTTCATATCAATAAAAAGATTGAGATTTTTATGTCATTGCTAATCAATAGGCATTTTTTTCATAAAATATTATTGTAAACACAACATTGAAAATGCATTTTAATGTCACCATTAATATTTTCTTTTTTTCAATCAATAAAAAATGATATGATCCCACAGTAGTGGGAAGAAAGGTAAAATTCATGATGTTACCTTCATTTCATACAGAAATATTAGTTTTGTAGAACTTTAACACAAGATAAATATTAATGGATATTGGCAAAAAATTGCTAAAACAGAAGAAAGTCTGCTGAGAAATTGAAAGCAGTCACTGTTTGCTGAAATAAAAAAAAAACTGCTATTTGTTAAACTCGATTCCCTATAAACTGCCATAGAATGGGTATGACAGGGTCATTCCGTTTGTAACCTATCGATATATAGGTCTTGGACTCCATTAAGTATTTTCATTCTGAGTCGAGGTGAAATACTGAGTTCATCTAGCGATCTCTGTCCGTTGAAATTACGCTAATTTGCGATTGATACAAGCTGTCAACTTGAAACTTTATACAAGTAGTAACCTCTTGGAAGAGAAAATTTAGTTCGATCCGGTTGAAATTTCATACGCGATGTAACTATAGCACTGTAACAACCGTTCAAAAATTGGTCGATGGCGATTCATAGTTATATATAGGGCCCTTATAAACCGTTTCCCAGATTTAATTTCCGGAGCCTCTTGGAAAAGAAAATTTCATCTAATCCGGTTGCAATTTGGTGTGCGATGTGAGTATATGCCCTCTAAGAACCATACAAAAATTGGTCCATAACGGTCCATAATTATATATACACTCAAAAAAAAGTGAACTCTCTATTTCACTAAAGCCAATTTAATTTTATTTTAGTTCATGGAATTATTATGTTTGGAGAAAGTTTTCTTTACTCTAATAATTTTTTGCGTACGTTAGTTAAATTAACTAAAAAATGCGAAAAAAATTATACACAAATTAAGCATAAAGATTTACTAAATTCGTAAATAGTTCATTATTTCTTTAAATTTGTAAATTTTACGTCCATCATGAACTTCGTATGTCACTAAAGACATTCTTGCAATTTTTAACTCCAATTTTTTCCTTCAGACTACAAAATTTTCTTCAACAAGTGAAAAAAATTATTTATGTCTAATAATTTTTCTTGAATTTGTCGAAAAATATTTACTTATTTTTGTGATATCGGCATGATGCCAGCGTTTGTAATACTGTTTAGTTAAAATTTTCTAAAATTAACCCAAAGTTTTCTTCCTGGTGGGTTCACTGTTTTTTCAGTATAGCCCCCATAAAAACCGATCCCCAGATTTGATTTATGGAGCCTCTAGAAGAAGAAATTTAGTCCGATCCGGTTGAAATTTGGTACTTGATGTTAGTATATGCCCTCTAACAACCATGTCCAAAAATACATAATATAATCGAATCTGTTCTGGAACACACGTGTTCGTTACGTCTTCTAATATTTCCTGGCGTATATCTCGAAATTACGCTTTGGACTACAATTTTTTCGTGCCACAAATTAAAAAGAAAACAAAAAACTAAACGGAAAGGAAAGAAGAGTTTTCTTTTCTGAGTCTTGTACTAGCTAAAAAATTGGAATATTTCTCAAATAAAATGATGTTTGCAGATTGCATTTATGAACTTTTAAAGGTATTGCAATAGTTGTAGAATTCTACCAAAAATGATCGATTTGATACTGTTTTGTAGATTTTGAAAAATATTCCTATCCAACATTCCTATTTCAGTTTTCGAAATGAGAAACTTTTCTATAGAAATAAAATTTTGAGAAACTTTTCTATAGAAATAAAATTTTGACATTTTCCACAGAAACAACATTTTGACAAAATTTTCTACAGAAATAAAATTTTGACAAAATTTTCTATAAAAATAAAATTTTGAGAAAATTTTCGATAGAAACAAAATTTTGACAAAATTTTCTATAGAAATAAAATTTTCTGTAGAAATAAAATTTTGAGAAAATTTTCTACAGCAATAAAATTTTGACAAATTTTTCTATAGAAATAAAATTTTTACAAAATTTTCTATACAAATAAAATTTTTACAAAATTTTTTATAGAAATAAATTTTTTACAAAATTTTCTATAGAAATAAAATTTTGACAACATTTTCTATAGAAATAAAATTTTGAGAAAATTTTCTATAGAAATAAAATTTTGAGAAATTTTTCTATAGAAATAAAATTTTGAGAAAATTTTCTATAGAAATAAAATTTTGAGAAAATTTTCTATAGAAAAAAAAAAATTTGAAAAAAATTTCTATAGAAATAACATGTTGACAAAATTTTCTATAGAAATGAAATTTTGAGAAAATTTTCTATAGAAATAAATTTTTGAGAAAATTTTCTATAGAAATAAAATTTTCTATAGAAAAAAAATTTTATATAGAAAAAAAATTTTGAGAAAAATTTCTATAGAAATAAAATTTTGAGAAAATTTTCTATAGAAATAAAATTTTTACAAAATTTTCTATAGAAATAAAATTTTAACAAAATTTTCTATAGAAATAAAATTTTCTATAGAAATAAAATAAAATAAAATGTTGACAAAATTTTCTATAGAAATAAAATTTTAACAAAATTTTCTGTAGAAATAAAATTTTGACAAAATTTTCTATAGAAATAAAATTTTGAAAAAATTTTCTATAGAAATAAAATTTTGAGAAAATTTTCTATAGAAATAAAATTTTGAGAAATTTTTCTATAGAAATAAAATTTTGAGAAAATTTTCTATAGAAAAAAATTGACAAAATTTTCTATAGAAATAAAATTTAGAGAAAATTTTTTTATAGAATTAAATTTTTGAGAAAATTTCAATAAATTCAATATCTTTTTAAATATAAATTAAATTAATTAAAACATTTAAAACTCGACACATTTATATTTCTAGGGATATTTGTACACTCAAAAAAATTACGCTAATAGGAGAGATCATGCAAATACTGAAATAAACTTCTTAACTAAAATAATAAAACATTTCTTTAAAAGAAAAAAAAAAAATAACATCGTTTTCATACTGACCGCAACATTTTCAAAAAAGGATTTTTTAAATATAGTAGACTTTTGGTAAAATTTTCTTCAAATTTTCGAAGACGTGAAATAAGACAGGAATATACAAAAAATGTGTTTGGTTCTTAACAATATGTTTGGGCCACCATTTTAAAACCTACGCACTTTACTTTAGTCTGTTTTAGCAGACTTTATTCCATGAGTGTACTTTATATAAAAGTGTTTGACCGAAAAATTATCCAAATACCTATTATCACTTACCAGAGAATTATAACCTTTTGAGAAAACACACATTTTTTTAGTTTTAATGTTGGGGACTTTTTATTGCTTTTTTCAAAAATTTATTTTTACATTTTTTTGTAGGATTTCTTTTCTATTGGATTTTTTTTGGCTTCTTCATTTTATATATATATATACCTTTTGCTTTTTCCATACAATTGATTTTGTATATATAGGTGTTTATATAACATGTTAGTTGTTATCATTATATATGAATATATGGTTTCTGTTGTTGTATATATATGCATTTTTGTTTTAATATAATGCAAAGGCAAAAATAAAAAATTTTAAAAAGTAATAGAAGACATTAGTTTTATATTTATTTTTTCACATATTTTATTCGTATATTTATATTTTTGTTGGAAGTTAGTACATCTGTGTATTTTTGGGAGATTTTTTGGGGAAAACAAAGAATATTGTTTTGCTTACAGCGTCAGTATATGACACATATGAAGCTCTATTAGTTTTGATTTTTGTTTAATAGAAAAATTTTACTAACTAATAATTAAAATAAATAATAGTTCACATTTATAGTTTTATAGTATGCAAATGTTGTTAATTGTAAAAAAAAGAAAATTATAAAATAATTAAAACAAAAATTCAATTATAAACAATCAATTCAATAGCTTGTTTTATAAAAATAAAAACTTAACATAAATGTTCGTAAGACTAAATTCATCAACCTTGTTAACAGAAATTAGATATTGCAAAACAGATAGTTATAATGTTTAAAAACTTTTAGTTATAGTTTTCTTTTTTTTTTTTGTATTTCTCTATGAGCAATTAGAACTTTTTAAAAAAGTGTGTGATTTGTTGGTTTAGTTGTAGTTGTTTTTTTTTTTGTTTTTTTGTAAAAAAAATGAGCACATTCATTTTAATTTACAATCGTTTTATTAAATTATATCGTTCGTTTAGTACTTGTTTTTTTATTTAATATTTACTTTATAAAAATCAACAATAAAAATGTTAATTTCCCTGTGTAGAGATAAACAGGTTTAATAAACCCAAAATAAATGGTTTTACTTCTCTTGTTAAATTAATACTTCAATCAATTTCTTTAAGAAATGTTTACAATGTTTTACAATTGGGTTTTGTTTTATAGGTCTTGTCAATAGAATTTCGAAAATTTTGTTGTTTTCTTTTTAGACTACCAAAGAGAAAGCAGTAGTTTTACTACATAAATATTAGCTGCTTCTTTCAATTATTTTTTATTTTTTTAATATAGGTACAAATACACATATTTTTTATATAAAAAAAAAAAATTAAAATATGTATCATTTCTTATGGCTAGATATTTTTTTATTTTCAGTTTAATTTGTTTTTCGTTTCATTGATTTGTATAGGCATCCTCTATAACCGTAACCTCATATAAATAGGCTTTTTATTTATAAATATCGTTTTGTTTCACTAAGAATTAGAAAGAAAAGAAGTTATTTTTCACAAAAATACTTCCAAGAAATCATTTTCATATATCTTTCAATTTTATCTATCACACATATTTTTTTTTTTACAAATAAGAAGAAAATTTTTAGATGTTATTCACAAGCTTTTTCATCTTATAAGCAATTTCTGCTATTTTTTCTTCTTCTGTAAATTTTCTCTTCTTTGTTTGTATTTTGTATCGAATTTTAGAGTATAGTTTTAGGCGGCATATTTAAATTTGTCCCTTCTCTTGTTCTATATATCTCTATTTCTCTTTTTTGCGTTTGTCATTATAAAAGAGAATTAATTATATCTTCTCTTTTCATATATATTTTTTTAGTCTTATTGCTGTCATATCTTGGAAGCATAATAGATTTTTGATTATCTTGTGTCGTTTTTCTTTTTTTTATAAAAACAATTTGGAAACCTTTATTAATGTTATTATTTTTTAGTATGAAATATGAGGAAAATTATAAGGCAAAAATATTAAAACAAATCTATAAGATTCGAAATTTCGATTTAAAAGTTCACATAAGTCATAATTTATATGTAAAATAAAAAAAAATAAAAACAATTTTAACAGGATATTTTCTGCTAAATAAAAAAATTATCTCTGGTGAAATATTACGATTTATTCAAAAAATATATAATTAAAATTTTTGTAGAATTTGAAAAAATAAATTCTCAGGCTTTATTTCCACACTTAAAAAGTAGAAAATTATAGAAAAATTTATTTTATTATTATTTTATTTTTATTATTTATTATTATTTTATTTTTATTATTTATTATTATTTTATTTTTATTATTTATTATTATTTTATTTGTTTGTTTCCATACAAAACATAAAGGTTTCGAAAATTCCTTCTATATATTTCCACACTTAGAAAATAGAAAAATATAGAAAAATTTATTTATTTTTTTATTATTTATATTTTTTATTATTATTTTATTTTATTTTTATTATTTATTAGTATTTTATTTTTATTATTTATTATTATTTTATTTTTATTATTTATTATTATTTGATTTATTTAATTATTTTCCATACAAAACATAAAGGTTTCGAAAATTGCTTCTATATATTTCCACACTTAGAAAATAGAAAAAATATAGAAAATTTATTTATTTTTTTATTATTTATTATTGTAATTTTATTATTTAATTTTTATTATTATTTCATTTATTTATATATTTTCCATACAAAAGGCTTCGAAAATTGCCTCTATATTTAAAAAGAGAAATGTCGAGATATATTTATTATTATTTTATTTTTATTATTTATTATTTTATGTATTTAATTATTTTCCATACAAAACATAAAGGTTTCGAAAATTCCTTCTATATATTTCCACACTTAGAAAATAGAAAAATATAGAAAAATGTATTTATTTATTTTTTTTATTATTTATTTATTTTTTTATTATTTATTTATTTTTATTATTTATTATTTTATTTTATTTTTATTATTTATTAGTATTTTATTTTTATTATTTATTATTATTTTATTTTTATTATTTATTATTATTTGATTTATTTAATTATTTTCCATACAAAACATAAAGGTTTCGAAAATTGCTTCTATATATTTCCACACTTAAAAAATAGAAAAAATATAGAAAAATGTATTTATTTTTTTTATTATTTATTATTGTAATTTTATTATTTAATTTTTATTATTATTCCATTTATTTATTTATTTTCCATACAAAAGGCTTCGAAAATTGCCTCTATATTTAAAAGAGAAATGTCGAGACATTCACAAATTTCGTATTTTATTTTTTTATTACTTATTATTTTATTTTTATTATTTACTATTATTTTATTTTATTTCTATTGTTTATTTTTTTATTTATGTATTTTCCATACAAAAAAATAAAGATTTCGAAAATTGCTTCTATATATTTAAAAGAAAAATGTCTCGAGATAATTCACAAATTTCATGTGGAAGATTAACTTCGATAAATGTAAAATAAATACATTTTCATTTTATAATATTTTAGTTCCTGTACCATTTATAAAAAAAAAAAAAAAAAAACATTTATAGTTTTCTAAAAGAAAATATCCATTGAAAAAACTTCTCTTATTCAAAGGCCTATAAATTTATTGGCTTCACATTGCCCCATTAGACCACAGTTGATATATATAAGATTCTTTTAGAAAAAATTTACAAAAATTATTATAATCATCAAACATTTACAAATAATCGCTTTGGAGTACATGTTCTTCAAAAGTACTGTCTCCATTCATCACATATTGGTTTTAAAACCATAAAAAAAAAAACTCACCGGAATTTCACAAAATTCTGCAAAATCCTTAAAACGCCATTTTAATTCTTTTCTCATATCATTATAGCATTTTTTGTTTGTCTCAAATATATCATTATAGATTCTCTTGTGTTTCAATTTTTCCTTTTTGTGTTTCTTCGAAGATATTTCTCTTCTTGCTCTTTCTTCTGGAGAGCCTGGGCGGCCCTGGGGAAACACAATAAGGTTTCATTTTTCATTTCTTTGCATTTTATGCAAAAGACATTTGTTTATTTCATTTGTTTTTATTTGCTCCACTTTTTGTTTTACTAATGTTCTTCTTCTTCACCATTAGTTTGAGTTTCTAATGTTGTGGCCTGATCTGGTTCAAAACCATTTGCTGTAAGGGTTCCCAAACCACTGCTGTTGTCATTGCTTGTGATACCACCACCACCACCACCATTTTTGATTAAATTCTGTATCTCATTTATTATATTCTTATCCTGATAAAACAAACGAACTATATTCAAAGATTCACTTGATTTTAAAAATTCTAATTGGAATGTTTCGGAGAAACGCATATCAACAAAGTGGGAGAATTGTTGTTGCACCTCTACTGTTTGGGGACAGGTGGAGTCCAATGAACAATGTTTGCTATAACGTTCAAATTTCATTAAATCTTCGGGCAATTTACGGAATTTATCGGTTACAGAATTATTGCCAAAATCTATGTAATGAACTTCACATTTATTATCATCTAGACACGATACGATTTCGGCCCTGTAATATGCCCCATCTTCGGGAAATTCTGCTGCACACAAATCTCCAATGGTTAAATCGGTAAATGGTTCAAATGCCGTCTCAGCATCCAATAGAATATCAGTAACTTTCTCCAATGCGGTCACATCTTTGGACATTTGCACAAAGAATGATTGTGGTGAATTCACATGAATTATGCTACAATCATGTAATTCGGGTAGTGGTGAGAAAGCTTCCTCGATATTTACATCAGTGCTTTCGACAGCCTTCTTTAATTCTTCAGCCAAATCTTTGTAGTTTACTTGCAATTTCACCGTATGAAGACGTTCTTCCCCATTCACTTCATGTTCTTCAATGTCAAAGTAATCACCAAAATGACTTTCGAGTAATGTGGCAAAACGTTCTTCCAACACCGATTCACTAACATTTGCGGGTATTACATTCAGTTGACATTTCAAGGCCATTGAGGGTATGGTTCTTAAATCTTCAGACATTTCACGTATCTCTGTTGTGGTTATGGTATTGCCATAGTCCAATAGGAATACCTCATAGCCATTATCAGCAGCCAAGATTTTTTCAATACGACCTCTATAATAGCAATTATCTTCAGGGGCATAGGCTATGCATACGTTTTGAAGCTCGGCTTGTTTTATGACATTGCATTCCGCCTTAATTTTCGAGACATTCAAAGATTTTGCCAATTGTTCCATTTTGGGTAGACTCGATTTTAGTTGTATATAAAAATGTGAAGGCGATATGGCATGGGTTATTAAACAGATCTTGGAGGCCTTTAGTAATTCTTCTTCTGTCATCGTGGCAGATGGCGATGATGATTCTTGAGTCACTACAGTCTGCGTGTTACGATCCAGACCCAATTGTTTGTTCAACAAATCACATAGATTATCCGAAGTATTCAAAGCCAAAACCTTTACAATAGCTGGAGTATTTTTTGCCTCTGATTCATTAATTATACCCACACGAGCTTGACCTTCCCATTGATTTATTAGATTGTTAAATATTTCCGTGGCTATCGATCCAAATTGTAAAAATTTCGAATAATTCTCCAATTGACAGTGTTTGGCCAATTGTTGGATATTAAGCAAATCTTGGGGTAATGCCTTAAGTTCAGTGGTTACAGCCTCATTACCAAAATCAATAAAGAGTACACGATATTGCTTCTCCGGTAAACACTCCAAGATTCGAGCTCTATACAAAGAATTATCTTCGGAATAAACTGCAGCACATAGCTGATCCTTGCTGGGATTTTCCAATACTTCCATATGGGTAGAATTTATAGTCTGGGTCATATCCTCCAAACGTTCAGAATCACTAGCAAATTGTACATAAAAATCACATGGAGAATTGACATGCGAAATATAGGCATGTAGACATTCTATCTCACATACCGATGTCTGAAGACTGGAGGTATTAAAACTGGAACTCATCACCATTACATCGGATATTATTTCAGGTTTTTTCTCACACAACTCTTCCAATTCGTCATTGATGTTTTGGCCATCAATGAGAAGATGTACAAGGGCATGATCTTTGGCAGGTTCTCTTAGTTCAACACTGAAAATTGTCTCTCCCGTAGCTGCAATTTCCATAAACTTCTGCTCTGCCGATTCGGACCAACATTTACAGCCTTCGGGTACCTCTAGAGCACATTTCTTTGATAATGGTGGTAATTCAGCGATTTCCTTAGATATTTCACGACACTCTGGACTAATACTTGTATTACCATAATCGATGAATAACACCTCATAACCATCACCAACCTGCTTCAATAACTTGGCCCTATACCACATTTCATCGTCAGGAAAGAGGGCAGCCACAATCTTATATTTCTCGAATTTCTCCAGTTTCTTTAGATTTTCATTGTCTGCCAAATAGATTTCAATTAATTCCAAACATTTTGAATCCTTTTCGTATTGTATGTAGAAATCTGCGATGCCATTGACATGGGAGATATAACACAACAATCCTGATTCCACCGACTCCAAAGGCTTGGCATATCCATTTTGTATGAGATTTTCGGTGATATTGACCCCATCAATGAAAAGATTTACATAACTCTTCTTTGACTTTCCACCATGTGTTATGAATTCATAGTTCAAGACCTTGTTATACGAATCGTTGAATATGCCATTGGCAGCATCTTGCCAATCCAAAGTGGAATTGGGTCTGATTGGCAAAGCACAAGCAATGCATAAAGGTTCGACATCGGGGAAACAAAGCATTTCCTTTAGATCTGTGGTATCGGTCACACAGTCGGTGTTACCGAAATCGATAAACTGTAAAACCATTAATTCAGCATCCAAGATTTTTGCCCGGTACCATTGTTTATCCACGGAATACATGGATATGCAAAGGGCTCCATTAATAACACGCATTAGTGGTGGCAAAGAGCTGGCAACAATTTGTAGATTTTCCTGGAGTTTTTGTAATTCCTTAACCTTATCCATTGGATGAATGAAAAATTGTGCTGGATTATCACAATGAGCCAAAACGGCATGTTCCCAATCGGCGAAGGGATCTACAACAGGTTCGGGTACAGGTTCTTTAACTGGCTCCTCTACAATGGCTACTGGTTCTTTAGTAGGCGATTTAGGTGGAGCTTCCTTTTCCACATTCTTTTCAATGGGTTCGGCTTTAGGAATTTCTTCAGGTTTATTGGCTTTACGAGGTACTTCTATTGATATCTGTGATTTCTCCTTTTTAACGCTCTTTTCTTCAGCTTTAGTGGTCACTGCCTTATCTTTCTCGCTTTCTGTTTCTTTGCCTGCAGCCTTCTTTTTCTTGGGTGAAGCTGTCTTGGATTTCTTACCACCTTTATCACTCGAAGACATTGCCGAAGATGATAACTCATCTTCTTCATCCTCAATGGTTAGATCGACACATTCTATATATTCCAATTGATTTGGTTTCTCTTTCTCCAACAACTTGCGCATATAATCCAAATCACGAGATTTGATCAATTTCTGCTCCTTCAATATGTCAATCATATTTTGTCCATCTGCCATTATAAGTTCTGCAATTAAGTGATTATTCTTGACTTCCAAACACTTGACTGTAATCTCTTGGTCTAAAGTTAAGCTGGTCAATTGATTTATTACAGCTATGTCCGTCTCATTGTTGGCTGCAGAGCCAGTATTTGCATTGTTTCCTGATTTTTTACCCTTTTGTTTATGTTGTGCCTCAGCCGATAATGTCTTCAGGGGTAAATTTATTTCCAAACCATAAGCATTCCTGTTTGCATAAAATTTCTCATCCAATTGCTTGAGATTATTCTTCTCCACAGTTTCAGTATTACCATAATCGATGTAGTAAACCTCAACGGGGCCCTCAGGAGTTTTATTACTTACAATACGTCCACGATACCAATTACCATCGCTACCTTTGGCAGCACAAATCTTTTCGGTTTCAAAAGATTGCAATGGAAGACCTTAGAGAAGAATGGAATGAAAGTTGGGAATCATAGAAAATATATGAAATATTTGCAAAAATACCTTCATTTTCATAGTGATTGTACATATCATCCAAAAGCTGAGCCATTTCCATTTCTATTGCCACAATTTGCCCGTATACTCTATACGCGGATGGTACAAAAACAACACGTATTTTAAAAGTCTCCAAAAGTATGGGTGTGGTGCAAATATACCAGGGTATATCTTCTTTCAGCAGGGGCAACAAAGGTCGTAGATGAAGCCTGCAAGGAAAATAAAAACAAATAGTATTTTAAAAATTAACTAAAATCGACGACCCACATTTTATAAAAATTTAAACAAGATTCTAATATTTACATCTTTTCTAAAACACGGCCCAATGAGATAGAAAAGACAAATTTTAACCAAAAATAAACTGAAACAAAAAATTGCCAAAAATCTTCCGGATCGCTGTATACAAACAGAAAGGAATGTCTCCACTGTGGCCAAATGGAAAAAGATGGGGTTCCAGATTTATATGTGAAAGATACATCTTTTATTCCTCTATCCGATGGTAAAAACGGATATGGCATAATATGTTTAAGAGTCTCAATATATGGGCTCGAAACAAAATTGAGGCAATGCTCCTCAAAAGAAATGTGACTACTGTGGCCAAACGGAAAATTATAGGGTTCCAGATTTATATGTGCTTTATCCTATGGGGTATGGTACGCATATTCCAAAATGTGTTTGGGTTTCTCAATATATGGCCTGGAAAAAAGTGGAGGCACTGTTCCTCGGGAGATTTGTGACCACTGTGCCCAAATGGAAAAAGATGGGTGTTCTAGATTTATATGTGAAATATAGATCTTTTGGTCCTCTATCCGATCATAAAAACTCATATTCCAAAATGTGTTTGCGAGTCTCAATATATGGCTTGGAAATAAGTAGAGGCATTGCTCCTCGAGAGATATGTGACCACTGTGACCAAATGGAAAAATGTGAGTGTTCTAGATTTATATTTGAAAGATAGATCTTTTGGTGTTCTATCCGATGGTAAAATCGTAGAGGCACTGTTCCTCGAGAGAAATGTGACTACTGTGACCAAATAGAAAAAGATGGGATTACAGATTTATATGTGAAATATAGATCTTTTGGTCCTCTATCCGATCGTAAAAACTCATATTCCAAAATGTGTTTGCGAGTCTCAATATATGGCTTGGAAATAAGTAGAGGCATTGCTCCTCGAGAGATATGTGACCACTGTGACCAAATGGAAAAATGTGAGTGTTCTAGATTTATTTGTGAAAGATAGATCTTTTGGTGCTCTATCTTATGGTAAAAACGCATATTCCAAAAAGGTGGGTGTTCTAGATTTCTATTTGAAAGATAGGTCTGTGTTTGGGAGTAGTAGAAGTAGAGGCACTGCTCCTCAAGAAAAATGTGGCAACTGTGGCCAAATAGAAACAGATGGGATTGCAGATTTATATGTGAAAGATAGACCTTTTGGTCCTTTATACGATGGTAAAAACGCTTATTCCAAAATGTATTTGTGAGACTCAACATATGGCCGGCAAAAAGTGGGGTCACTGCTCCTCGAGAGAAATATGACCACTGTGGCTAAATGGGAAAAAAAGGAAAGATATATCGTTCGTTCCTCTATCGGATGGTAAAAACGCATATTCCAAAATGTGTTCAGTAGTCTCAATATATGACCTCGAAACAAAATGGAGGTACTGCTCCTCGAGAGAATGTGACCAACTGTGGCCAAATGGAAAAAGGTGGAGTTCCAGATTTATATGTGAAAGATAGGTCTTTTGGTCCTCTATTCTATGGTAAAACAAGTAGGGAAAGTCTAAAGTCGGGTGGGGCCGACTATATTATACCCTGCACCACTTTGTAGATCTAAATTTTCGATACCATATCACATCCGTCAAATGTGTTGGGGGCTATATATAAAGGTTTGCCCCAAATACATACATTTAAATATAACTCGATCTGGACAGAATTTGATAGACTTCTACAAAATCTATAGACTCAAAATTTAAGTCGGCTAATGCACTAGGGTGGAACACAATGTTAGTAAAAAATATGGGAAACATTTAAATCTGAAGCAATTTTAAGGAAACTTCGCAAAAGTTTATTTATGATTTATCGCTCGATATATATGTATTAGAAGTTTAGGGAAATTAGTCATTTTTACAACTTTTCGACTAAGCAGTGGCGATTTTACAAATGGAAGGAAAATGTTCGTATTTTGACAATTTTTGTCGAAATCAGAAAAACATATATATGGGAGCTATATCTAAATCTGAACCGATTTCAACCAAATTTGGCACGCATAGCTACAATGCTAATTCTACTCGCTGTGCAAAATTTCAACTAAATCGGAGCAAAAAATTGGCCTCTGTGGTCATATGAGTGTAAATCGGGCGAAAGCTATATATGGGGGATATATCCAAAACTGAACCGATTTCACTAAAATTTGGCACACTTAACTACACTACTATTTGTACTCCTAGTGCAAAATTTCAACCAAATTGGGGTAAAACTCTGGCTGCTGGGTCCATATTAGTGCATATCGGGCAAAAGATATATATGGGAGCTATATCTAAATCTGAACCGATTTCTTCCAAAATCAATAGGGTTCTATTCTGACCCAAATTAGGAACATGTGCAAAATTTGAAAGCGATTGGACTTAAATTGCGACCTAGACTTTGATCACAAAAATGTGTTCAAAGACAGACGGACGGACAGACGGACATGGTTATATCGACTCCGGGACCCATCCTGAGCATTATTGCCAAAGACACCATGTGTCTATCTCGTCTCCTTCTGGGTGTTACAAACATATGCACTAACTTATAATACCCTGTTCCACAGTGTGGCGCAGGGTATAAAAACGGATATTGCAAAATGTGTTTGTGGGTCTCAATATATGGCCTGGAAAAAGTGGAGGCACTGATCTTCGTTTCTGTTTATATTCACAGAAAAATATTTCAAAAAAATTTTTCCAATTTAACCCTCTAATGCCCAATCCCGCCTTTAGGCGGTCTTCATTAAATCAGGAAGCTTTTAGCTGTTCATGAGGCTTTGCAGGATACACTGAATTTTTTTCTTGTTTAGTTTTCTTGCTTTTGTATCGTTAACATTGAATATTTAATTAGCTGGCAAAAAATTGGGGCATTCTAAAAAAAATATTCTATTAAAAATTTAATTGAATCAACATTTTTTTTTTAATTGAAACAAAATTCAATCACTAAAATTAATAGTATAATTTAATTTAATTGACTGTCAATTAATTTTTTAATTGATACTATCATTTCTGTGGTTGAAGACATTTCAATTAATTTCGTGATTGAAGACAAAAAATATTTTTTTTGTGTGTTTAATTAAAATTTATGTCAAAAAATTTTGTATTCATTATATAATTCATTTTTTCACATATAGGTGGCGCTGAAACGAGTATTCATATACGGATTTATTTCCCCCTTACATCTTTTTCCTTGGGATTATATACTTACACTTTATTATCATTGACATCTTTGACATTCAAAACACACGATTTGCCAACATAGAACTGTTTAAATTTCTTGGCCACATCCTGATTGGATTTAACAAAACGTACATCGTCATAGGAACACAAAACCTCAATGTGTTTCATATTATCACAGCCATAAAAAGGTATTTGAATTTTAAAATTAAGCATATCTTTGATATAAGATATTTTAGCACGTATTTGTTGGCCAGCCAATAAATCCAAACGTAGTTCTGTAAAAAGAAGAAAAAAAAACAAAACTTAGTCAGCACAAAGAAAAAATACACAAACTAGAAAACAAACCTGGACAAATTTCAGTAATCAAGCCTTCTGTCTTCAAAGTTTCCTTTAGCGATACCTTATTCACAATAACATTAACAAAATACAAATCACTTTGGCTATTCTTTTCAATGTATTCACATTGTAATGTGATACCATGAGGTAAATATTTATCCATTCGATCAATGATATACAAGTGATCATAGTTGGAAACAATGCCATCGAATCCACACAAATAGGCCATTATGGGATATTCAGAGAATTTCTTTTCCACAGGCCATATATCCTCAGAGGTAACGGTGTACATGTTACCAAAATCAACAAAATGTACTTTGTACTTGCGTAACATTTGATTACAGGCCACAACGCGAGCCCGATAGATAATGTTGTCCTTACGTTGACGGGCCATTACATAGGAGCCAACACGCAATTGCAATTGTTGCAATGGTAATTTGCTATAGAACTGTTGGATTTCTTTCATAAAACGCTCAAAATCGTTAGATCTCGATTTCAATTGAGTATAGAATTGATGTGGTGATATCCACCATGATATAATGACATCTTCACGGCATGGTGTATCCAATTGTTTTACGGGGAATGCTTTATTTAGGGGAACAAAATTGTGTACGGATTGTTGGGCTGGTGCCTTGTCCTTTGGAGCAGCTGTATTATTTTCTTGAGATTTCTTAGATGTTTCACTGGCAGTATCAGTGGATTTTTTGGAAGTTTCACTGCCATTGAAAGATTTATTTTGTTGAGATTTCTGCTGTTGTTGTTGTTGTTGATTGTTGTTATTTGCATTTGCCACAGGCTTCTGTGAAAATCCTTGTGGGGCATTTTGAGGCCTTTGTTGTTTTTGTTGTTGCTGCTGTTGATTCTTGTGTTTATTTTGGAATCTTGGCGGAGTATTGGAGGATATTGATTTATTATGACTATAATTACTAGCCGTGCTTCGTTTATCACTTCCTATGGAATTATTGGAACTGGGCAAATGTTGTTGTTGCTGCTGCTGCTGTTGCTTATTGGGATAATTTTTGTAGTAATTATGTTTACGTTGCTGCTGCTGCTGATTTTGATGATTGCCATGTTGTTGATTTTGGTTTCTAAACTCACTAGAAGTGGATCGTGAATCTCTGGTATCAGTCATTGAACTATGCGAACTATTTTTATCCCACTCTGTAGTAGACATGGAGCCCTGATAGCTTTGATTATGCCGTTGATTTTGTTGTGGCTTTTGTTTATTTTGTTGTTGTTGTTGCATACGCAATTCTTCACTATGAACTGTAGTCGAATTTAATATATGACCCCCTTTGCCCTTGCTGCTGGAATGTACCGAAGTAACATCGGTGGACGATGCTATTGAAGGTGTCTTGTGATGGCCATTTTCCCCCAAAGATTTTGGATGATGATTGCTATTCAAATTGAAATCTTCCTTTTCCAATGATAGATACTGTTCAAAGGGCATGGACAATTTATACAATTTCTTCATGACATTCAAATCTTTGGTACAAAGATTAACAAGATTTACACCGTCGGGTTGTATGCGAAATACTTTGACAGTAAATGATCTACGCTCCCGATTCGATTCTTCGGCCAACATTTCAAATTGTGTTGTGGCCAAGGCTTTGTTTAATTCGTTGTTTTCGAAACCCTTAAGGCAACATTGTACCGCCTGACGTGGCAACTTCAAATGTTTCTCCGCTATGGTACTCAAGAGATTTTTGGTTACTTGTTGTTCATAGCCAAAATCAACATGTCTCACAATAATTGCTGTAGCATCGGCTCTCATGACCTCAGCACGATACCATTCATTCTCGTATTTCACTATACAAGGAGCTCCCAAGGGCAAATGATTGGGAACATTTTGATTTTTATTGTAGTACAAAAACATATCGTCCATTAGCTTTTCAAACATGGGTATGTTGTCAACTTTTTGAACATAGAAATTCTTGGGAGAATCGATATAACGAATTTCCACTATCTCATTGGATCTTAAGGGTTCAGCCTTGGCATAGACCAAACGGGTCTTCTGTATTTGCTTCAGGACATGCAGAATATTTTTATCCTGCAAATAAAGTTCACAATATTGAACCAAGGGTGGACCTTCCAATGGCATAACTTTTAATTTGCAATTCTTATAGATAACCAACTCCCTGAAGGCCTTCTTTAAACTGTCATCTATGGGCTCTAGCTCCTTATGACTGGACAGGGAAAAACGTATGGCAAAAGCTTTGTATTTCAAAAATTCATCGGGTATTTCATATAAATCACTATAGCGCACAATTTCAGCATTGCCATAATCGATATAGGCTACCTTACAGGCGGGTGGTTCAACGCCCGTTATTAAGGCCCTATACAATTGGCCATCTTCAGAGTAACGTGCTATACATGCCGTCCCAAGCATGGGTTTGTCGGTAAACTCTTTCAATTCCACCTTTTCGATACGGTTCATCATGTCGGTTAGATCATCTTGATGCGACATTAATTGGACGGAAAATAGGAAGGGACCATTTTCGACAAAACTAACACTGACATCATACACTTGACCGACAACCAAATGATTTGATTTGAATGTAGCCGGCGATGTACGTCTTGGCGGTGAAAGTGGAGTTGTTACAGTCGCTGTATGGGGTACACCACTTATGGTACTGAGGGATTGTTGTTGGTGCGAAAGATGTTGGTGTGCCTGTGGTGGTGGAGGTCTTTGGTAGCGTGCATTATATACATTAAATTGTGGCACAGAGTTTGGCATAATACCAGGCAAACCATTGTAGCTGGCGGGTGTGGCAGTGACTAATGACTGATGATGTGGTTGTTGTGGTTGGGAAAAATGAAGACCCGTAAAAGGAATGCGATTGTTTTGTACATGAATGCCTAAAAGAAATACAATGCATTTTTAAATAAAAGTCTTAATGAAATAGAGATTTTCAGATATGCTGGTAATAGTTACCTTGCATCATTGATCGTAAGTTACCAATGGATTGTGGCATACGTGGTTGAACTGGTCCAGACTGGAAGAGAAAAACAATGTATTAGTTTCAAAGGAAGGAAGTGTTAGGGTCGCAAGAGCTGTAGATAATCACCTAAAACAAGACGAAATTTTATTTTGAGCCTAATTTTGTGCAGCAAACACACATTTGTTTAGTGTGATATTTTACAATGTTTCCGATAGCTCAGACGACATTTTTCGAAATACACGAGTACAAACAAGAAAACTTGCTAATATTCATTGGAATAATATTTGTGCAAAGCAAGTACATTTTTTTTGGTTTAGATTCAGAGAGAAACGCATGGGTCTTACAAGGGAGAGTATAATAGTTGAGGCAGCAATTCCAATCCATTTCAACCTATTTCTATAGGGTGGTGAATATTTATTTTAGGAATTCTAATCTAACGATATTTTTTGGGTGTATAAATATGTGCCGGGAGAATTTACTCACAATGGCTCGTATGAAATGACACGAAAATTTAAATTTTTAAAGAAATTGAATTTTGTCTATAGCAAAAATTTTGTCAAAAGTGAAGATGGTGGAGCGGTAGGCATTGTAGGGTAATTTATGTATTAATGATTAGTATTGATAACTTTACAATTACTATTAATGTATTACTACTTTTAAGAACAATTTTGACAAAATTTTCTATAGAAATAAAATTTTGACAAAATTTGCTATAGAAATAAAATTTTGACAAAATTTTATTTCTATAGAAATAAAATTTTTGACAATAGAAATACAATTCTGACAAAATTTTCTATAGAAATAAAATTTTGACAAAATTTTCTATAGAAATAAAATTTTGACAAAATTTTCTATAGAAATAAAATTTTGACAAAATTTTCTATAGAAATAAAATTTTGACAAAATTTTCTATAGAAATAAAATTTTGACAAAATTTTCTATAGAAATAAAATTTTGACAAAATTTTCTATAGAAATAAAATTTTGACAAAATTTTCTATAGAAATAAAATTTTGACAACATTTTCTACAGAAATAAAATTTTGACAAAATTTTCTATAGAAATAAAATTTTGACAAAATTTTCTGTAGAAATAAAATTTTGACAAAATTTTCTATAGAAATAAAATTTTGACAAAATTTTCTATAGTAATAAAATTTTGACAAAATTTAGTATAGAAATAAAATTTTGACAAAATTTTGTATAGAAATAAAATTTTGACAAAATTTTGTATAGAAATAAAATTTTCTATAGAAATAAATTTTTGACAAAATTTACTATAGAAATAAAATTTTGACAAAATTTTTTTATATAATTAAATTTGGAAAAAATTTTCTATAGAAATAACATTTTTACAAAATTTTCTACAGAAATAAAATTTTGACAAAATTTTCTATAGAAATAAAATTTCATTTCTCTAGGAAATTTTGTCAAAATTTCATTTCTATAGGAAATTTTGTCAAAATTTCATTTCTATAGAAAATTTTGTCAAAATTTTATTTCTATAGAAAATTTTGTCAACATTTTATTTCTATAGAAAATATTGTCAAAATTTTATTTCAATAGAAACTTTTGCCAAAATTTTATTTCTATGGAAAATGTTGACAAAATTTTATTTCTATAGAAAATTTTGATAAAATTCCATTTCTATAGAAAATTTTGTCAAAATTTTATTTCTATAGAAAATTGTGTCAAAATTTTATTTCTATAGAAAATTTTGTCAATTTTTATTTCTATAGATAATTTTGTCAAAATTTTACTTCTATAGTAAATTTTGTCAAAAATTTATTTCTATAGAAAATTTTATTTCTATACAAAATTTTGTCAAAATTTTATTTTTATAGAAAATTTTGTCAAAATTTTATTTCTATACAAAATTTTGTCAAAATTTTATTTCTATACAAAATTTTGTCAAAATTTTATTTCTATAGAAAATTTTGTCAAAATTTTATTTCTATAGAAAATTTTATCAAAATTTTATTTCTATAGAAAATTTTGTCCAATTTTTTTTTCTATAGAAAATGTTGTCAAAATTTTATTTCTATAGTAAATTTTGTCAAAATTTCATTTCTATAGAAAATTTTTATAAAATTTCATTTCTATAGAAAATTTTGATAAAATTTCATTTCTATAGAAAATTTTGTCAAAATTTTATTTCTATAGAAAATTTTGTTAAAAATTTTATTTCTATAGAAAATTTTGTCAAAATTTTATTTCTATAGAAAATGTTGTCAAAATTTTATTTCTATAGAAAAATTTGTCAAAATTTTATTTCTATAGAAAATTTTGTCAAAATTTTATTTATAGAAAATTTTATTTGTATAGAAACGTTTGTCAAAATTTTATTTGTATAGAAAATTTTATTTCTATAGAAAATTTTGTCCAATTTTATTTTTATAGAAAATTTTGTCAAAATTGTATTCTATAGAAAATTTTGTCAAAATTTTATTTCTATAGAAAATTTTGTCAAAACGGCTACTGTTGTTTTGTAAACTTTTTCTGTAAAAGTACCCAAAACATTTTTTGCACTTTTTCTATAACTTTAAGGAAAAATCTCATGAGTTGTAAAGAATCGTCTCTTTGTATTTCTATAGAAAATTTTGTTAAAATTTTATTTCTGTAGAAAATTTTGTCAAAATTTTATTTCGTGTTTGTTGTTGATATTGTTGACCTTGTTATTTTAATTTTTATGATTTTTTATCTCATAATCTCGGCTATAGGTCTATAAATTAAACTTGAAATTGTTGGTTTCTTGTTTTTTTTATTTTCCGATATTTCGGTTGACTTCGTCAGAAACGTTTTCAAGGCTACAAATTACAAAATTGTACAAAAATTAATTACAAAAATGTCTTGTTACTTCGCTGTCTGTTTTTCTACTGGTGATTACTTTCTCTTGTGTGTTTGTATCGTATGCCGATATATTCTCGCGCAGTTCTCAATATCTTTCTTATAATTTATTTCTATAGAAAATTTTGTCAACATTTTATTTTATAGAAAATTTTCTCAAAATTTTATTTCTATAGAAAATTTTCTCAAAATTTTATTTCTATAGAAAATTTTGTCAAAATTGTATTTCTATAGAAAATTTTTTCAAAATTTCATTTCTATAGAAAATTTTGATAAAATTTCATTTCTATAGAAAATTTTGTCAAAATTTTATTTCTATACAAAATTTTGTCAACACGACTACTGTTGTTTTGTAAACTTTTTCTGTAAAAGAACACAAAAACATTTTTTTCCACTTTTTCTATGACTGTAAAATCTCATGAGTTGTAAGAGTCGTCTCTTTGTTTCTAATTGTAAATCCATAATGCCTTCAATTCAATGTGGTATGCGACAGTGCAATTAAGGAAATTACTACTTCCAACTCCGGAAACCCCTAAATATTTCAACACAATACCATCATATTTACTATTCATATGGCATTTTGTTTAGAAATTTTACATCTGTGAATCATTTGAATCCACACAAATTATCAAAAAATAAATAGAAAAATATGTGTAGTTTTTCCACAACACTTACCATCATAATACTTCGCATATTACCATGCTGAGCTGCTGCAGCCATATGCATATGCTGTTGTTGGTGTTGCAAATGCGGATGTTGCAATTGCTGTAGACGAGCCGATAGTGGAGTCCCAGCAGGAATTTGTTCGCGCATCTGTGGCTGATGACTTACACCTGTTGCTCCAATGCCAATTTTGTTGGAAGCAGCCGCAGCTGCTGCGGCCACACCAACCACTCCATTGTTATTATTGGCAGCAGGCGTCTTGTGTTGTATTGGCATCTGATGATTATGATTTTTGTTGTAATAATTATTATTGTTATTATTTGTGGTCTTATTACTACTAGGATTATTCGTATTCATATTTAGTGTTGACATATTATTATTGTTGAGAACAGCCGCAGCAGATGTTTGGGGATTTGGTTTAAAAATTTTCATAAAATTTTCAAATAATAAATCGTTGGTAATGGGTGCACCCATTTTCTTCTGATGTATTAGAAATTCAGCAATATTGAAGTCTTTCCATTTCATTGTAATGAATTTAAATTGATTAAACTATTAAAATAAAATAATTACGATTTCGATTAGATTCTCATTAGAATTGCTGGTTTGTTTGTAATGTTATGGCGCACTTACTTCCTTTATAATGGAAACTTCTACTGTATGATGGGAAATCATGCGTGTCAATTCATCCAATTGTGATTTCTTCCAATCTTCGCAAATACCCAAAACTATGTATTGTGAAGACATAGCTGGTATATTCATCAATTGTTCGGGTTGTTGTGGAAATAGCAACTGTAATGAGAACGGCAAACAAATTATAAAATCAATCAAATGATCATTAGCACAATTATATCTATGTCTATCGAAAGATTAAATTAATCAATTAAGTAACGCGGAGAAAAACCTTCAAATGTTTAAAAAAAAATAAAAATAATGACTAAGTAGGTGTGTGTAGCTAGAAATTTGGAAACTGTATTTCTAGATTTTTTTCCTCCGACTTAAATTTAATTTTTTTTAATAATAAAATTTAAGTTTTTTGATATGTGGCATTGAAAGACTATGGCCAAATGGACCTATGGGTGTAACATTGAGAGTTGATTGACTGATTCAGCTTCTGAACGCTTTTACTTACGCCAAAACGAAATCAGGACTAAAGAACTGCTGATAGAGTAAGACGAGTTGGCCCATTCAGAATTCTTACCACACTACAGAACGGTAAGAATTCTGAATGGCGCCAACTGAGTTGAAGGAGATAAGATAAATAAATAATTGAGTCAATTACTACCTTTGCAAGCACTTTACCCTTTTCAAGTCATAACGTTCCAAGTTGAGCACTAGACCCACCTCTAAATATGCTCGAAGTGAGCTTGGAAAGGCAATTTACCAGGCAAACCGATATGAAGTGAGCGTCAAGATACAAATGTCTCGATAGCGTGGATTATCCCACCTCAGTAATGCTGGTGACATTTCTGAATGTTTCAAAGCTTCTCTAAATGGTTTCACTGCAATGTAGAACGCCGTTCGGACTCGGCTATAAAAAGGAGGTCCCACGTGATTGAGCTTAACATAGAATTTGGCAGCACTCAGTGATAAGAGAGAAATGTTCACCACTGTGGTATCACAATGGACTGAATAGTCTAAGTGAGCCTGAAATATCGGGCTGCCACTATACCTAACCCAACCTAATGCTTCACGACTTAAAAAAAAAGGATTTATACTCCGTCATAATTATAAAAATATGTTATTATCTTGGAATTTTAAAACTGACATATTGTACAAAAGTCTATTGTGTTAATTTTATCTTACTTTTAATTTGAAGTTTATTACGTCAAATCTTGATTATAATTATTGTAGCACACACACATTACCCTTTTTGTCTTCCCAATGCATACGACATCGAAATTATCGCATTTACATTGAGGATGACGACAACATAGTGGCATTCGTTGCCATTTAAAGTTTGGTTTCATGCAATCTCAGAGTGGGTGCATAAAATCTATGGCGCAAGTATTTTTTGTTGCTCAACGTGGCTTGTTTCCTCCTATTTCTTTGTCACATACCATTGCCAATCATTTTTGTCGGAAGTTTTGAATTTCATTAAGGGGAAAAAATTTTCAGTTAGCCACATATGGATGTGTACCTAAAAATTTTATACAATGTGGCCACTGAGCAAGCAATATGAAATAGAATAAAATATTTCCAACTATTTTATTCAATGCAATCTATATATAATCACAAGTTAATTGTTTTTATTCGTCTTTGTATTGTTTAGGAACTTTATATCAATCTATATTGTAACGTTGAAGCAAAAAGTGAAATAGAATAAAATGTTTCCAACTATCCAAAGCAACCTACATATAATCACATATAATTATTTTTATTTGTCTTAGTACACAGAAAAAAAATCACGAAAATTTTTCCAACTAAAGTCTTAAGTGAGTTGTAAAAAATATTCAATTCAATATTTAATTGATTCAACAAATTTTTCAATTGAAACAAAAATCAAATTGAATCAATTAATTTTTTAATTTATACTATCATTTCTCTGGTTAAAGACATTTCTATTAAAAAATGTAATTGGATCAATTAATTTAGTGATTGAATCAGAAACAATTTTTTTGTGTGTATTGTGTAGCAGGGATGGAAAATACAATTTTTAAGAAAGTACAAAAAATGTATTTTTTTGAGCCAAAAAGTACTTGTCACTAAATTTCAACAAAAATTCCATTGGAAGATTATTGCCAAGAGCTCCTTTAGACTGAATTTTAAAGAAACTAATAATGAATTTTGAAGAAAACTTACAAGGACTAGTATTGTAATCACGGTTGCCACAGTTGTACTTCATGGTAGAGGTGTGCGCGTGACACGAAATTCTCTTGACACACGGGTGCATCACGTGAGTCGTGAACAAAATCTAAAGCAACTCTCTCTCTGAATGGGACTAAAACAGATATGTCGTGCGTGAGAATTAAAATCGGTTCGTGAATGTGCGTGAATATAATCAAGGTTTAATTCACACTCGTATGTGAACTGAAATTAATTTAGCTCTCAAACTGTATTCTATATTTTAATTTTGTTTATCTTTGCTGATATCAGTTTGGAAAATATCGTGGGTCTCGTCAATTTATCGTGAATCACGTGAATTGTCGTGAATCGTGCGTGAACGTGAGTCTTTAAAAGTAGTTCGTGCGTGAGTACAGGGTTTCATTTCGTGAATGTACGTGAGTGGGATTGGCTACCACTCGTGTCGTGCGTGAGCGTGCGTGAATAAATATTTTGCTTCGTGAATGTGCGTGAGTGTGAGAGAAATTTCAGTCACGCGCACACCTCTACTTCATGGTACTTCATAAATTTTCTGTAGATAAATAAAAATAAATTTCTAAAGAAATACAATTTTGACAAAATTTTCTATAGAAATAAAATTTTGACAAAATTTTCTATAGAAATAAAATTTTGACAAAATTTTCTATAGAAATAAAATTTTGACAAAATTTTCTATAGGAATAAAATTTTGACAAGATTTTCTATAGAAATAAAATTTTGACAAAATTTTCTATAGAAATAAAATTTTGACAAAATTTTCTATAGAAATAAAATTTTGACAAAATTTTCTATGGAAATAAAATTAACATTTTTTTTACCGATTTGCATTTCTACCGATTTGCACACTTGGCAGTAGTACAGCCAGTACAATTAGATTCCTCGTGCAAAATTTTAAGCAAAACTTTGGCTTCTTTCTGCAGAACCAAAGTTTTGCTTAAGGAGTCTAATTAGTAGTACAGTCAAGTGTGCAATATTTGGTGGAGATCGGTTCAGATTTACATAGCTCCCACATATACATATCTATTGTCCGATATACTTACATGGCCACCGGAAACTAAATGTTCACTCTGAGACCACAGTTTTACTCCGATTTAATTGATGCACAGGTAGCAAAATTAACATTCTAGCTACACATGCCGAGTTTGATTGAAATCGGTTCAGATTTAGATATATGCCTCATATATATCTTGCGCCCGATATGCACTTATATGGCTTCAGAAGCCAGACTTTTTCTCTGATTTCCTTCAAATTTTGCACAAGAAGTATATTTGATAGTGTCGTCAAGTGTGCCGAGTTTGATTTAAATCGGTTCCGATTTAGTTATACCCCCAATTTAAACCTTAAACCTTAATAACCTTTGAACTAATTGTGATATCATTGACTTTTATTGATTTTTGCAGGGTAAATTGCTTTAAGAAATATTGCTGAATATACAATTCCCAAAATTGGTATCAAAAATTCCCAAAATCCCAAAGTAGGGGATTTTGGAGAGTAGTTGGAAAAACGTTATTTTTGTAATTTGCATATTTCTCAGCTGTTTATTGCATATTTCTCAGCTGTTTATTGGTTACGACAGAAAGAATGTATGTGCCTTTTTCCAAAAAAATGGTCAAATTTCGATTTTTTTTGATATTCTAATTTGTGGACTTTACAACTTTTAATCTAAAGCACAATCCCTACAAAATTCTACGAATGAAGAAAAAAAATTACAAATCCCCTCAAAAATGGAACAAAAAAATAAATTGTGTGGCCCATATCTTTCGAACAGTAAAAGATAAACGCACACGCACGCACGCGAACTTTTTTGTAGAGCTTTACAAGTTTTATACAGCAAAGAAAAAAAATCATCGAAATCGGTTCAAAATTGCGGAGTTGACAGCTAAGACAAAATTTCATACCCCCGAGATGACCAACTTTCAACGCCTACAGGTCAGCCCGTGGACCCACTAGGGATCCACAAATTTGCAACTTTAGAGGAAAACACCTCAGCTCTCATACATCTATTGATATATTTGTGCGTTCAAAAGTTGCATAATTATTAAAAAAAAAAAAAACATTTGGAACCATCGTGTATTGGTAGATTATTTTTGTCTGAAGCTTCGACCGTGACTGTAATGGTTCGCATTATTTTTGTACGCGATCGATATAGAAAGAACACAATTGTCGTCTTCATCTTCAATGGCAACCTTCAGAGCCTGACCAAGGCCCATAGCTCTCCAAAAGTGGATGAGGCAGCAAAACCAATTCTGAAACATTTTGTTTATTCAGGGATCCAGAATCTGTGTATGACTCCTGCTAACTCATACACTCTTAGGGCAGACAAATATTTGACCAAAAGGAGTGACAAATATTTCACCAAAAGCATTTTTGAAATATCTGGGATACCATTTTAGGAAAACACTCCTATCTTGATGTTATAAAGGGTGATTCTTTTGAGGTTAGGATTTTCATGCATTAGTATTTGACAGATCACGTGGGATTTCAGACATGGTGTCAAAGAGAAAGATGCTCAGTATGCTTCGACATTTCATCATGAATAGACTTACTAACGAGCAACGCTTGCAAATCATTGAATTTTATTACCAAAATCAGTGTTCGGTTCGAAATGTGTTTCGCGCTTTACGTCCGATTTATGGTCTACATAATCGACCAAGTGAGCAAACAATTAATGCGATTGTGACCAAGTTTCGCACTCAGTTTACTTTATTGGACATTAAACCAACCACACGAATGCGTACAGTGCGTACAGAAGAGAATATTGCGTCTTTTTCTGAGAGTGTTGCTGAAGACCGTGAAATGTCGATTCGTCGCCGTTCGCAGCAATTGGGTTTGTGTTATTCGACCACATGGAAGATTTTACGCAAAGATCTTGGTGTAAAACCGTATAAAATACAGCTCGTGCAAGAACTGAAGCCGAACGATCTGCCACAACGTCGAATTTTCAGTGAATGGGCCCTAGAAAAGTTGGCAGAAAATCCGCTTTTTTATCGACAAATTTTGTTCAGCGATGAGGCTCATTTCTGGTTGAATGGCTACGTAAATAAGCAAAATTGCCGCATTTGGAGTGAAGAGCAACCAGAAGCCGTTCAAGAACTGCCCATGCATCCCGAAAAATGCACTGTTTGGTGTGGTTTGTACGCTGGTGGAATCATTGGACCGTATTTTTTCAAAGATGCTGTTGGACGCAACGTTACGGTGAATGGCGATCGCTATCGTTCGATGCTAACAAACTTTTTGTTGCCAAAAATGGAAGAACTGAACTTGGTTGACATGTGGTTTCAACAAGATGGCGCTACATGCCACACAGCTCGCGATTCTATGGCCATTTTGAGGGAAAACTTCGGAGAACAATTCATCTCAAGAAATGGACCGGTAAGTTGGCCACCAAGATCATGCGATTTGACGCCTTTAGACTATTTTTTGTGGGGCTACGTCAAGTCTAAAGTCTACAGAAATAAGCCAGCAACTATTCCAGCTTTGGAAGACAACATTTCCGAAGAAATTCGGGCTATTCCGGCCGAAATGCTCGAAAAAGTTGCCCAAAATTGGACTTTCCGAATGGACCACCTAAGACGCAGCCGCGGTCAACATTTAAATGAAATTATCTTCAAAAAGTAAATGTCATGGACCAATCTAACGTTTCAAATAAAGAACCGATGAGATTTTGCAAATTTTATGCGTTTTTTTTTTAAAAAAAGTTATCAAGCTCTTAACAAATCACCCTTTATTTCGAGTATGAGCTAAAAATCTTCGCTGGTTTGACTGTGGTGACGAATTCTTCTTTTTATTTCAGTCAAATATTTGCCCATTGTGACCATACCGTTAGACTTATTAATATTCTCATGTTGTCAGTCAGGTGAAGTTTGCAAAAAAAAAAAAAAGACGGATAACAAGATAATCAATCACTTCTGGTTCGGCTCCGGCCGAAAGTATGCTAAATAGTGGAGCCCCAACATTCTTGTGGTCACAGCTTTTGGTGTTCGGTGGTAAATTATGTATGAGAGCTCAAAAGCAATCATCCAATAATAAAAAGATTTCATATTGGTAGACTATCATCATGTGGAGGCTGGGACCCTGAGGTCTGTGACATTTTTACTACGTTGGTTTAGGTGGTATAGGGGCAGCCCGTTATTTCAGGCTCCCATAGATTACTTTATGTTTAAATCAATCGCAGGGAACCTCAATGTTATAGCCGAGTCCGAACGAGATGTCACATTAGTCATGAGACCTCTTACAAGTTTGACACTCAATGTATTTGGTTCGGCACGAACAAGAGATTCCTAGTTTTTATTTTTAGATAACATTAGCCAAAACATTTGAAAGGGCTTTTTTTGGCAGCTAAATTCTGTAATTCACGAAGACGGGAAGGATAACATACCGATGGAATAATCAAGTTGCGACAAGTTTCAAGCTGTCGAACAGTGTAGAATATTCAAGTCAACTAAAACTCTAAAGATTCTCCATATTATAAAAAATTGGTTGTCAAAAAAAAAAAACACAGCCTGCCTTTTTAAACTATGTCGATACTGATAATTACCAAAGTTCATACTATAAAAACAAAAGCAAAAAAATAGTATTTGATCTATTTCTTTCAAAATACCTATGTTATGTTATGGCATATTTTAAACCATTAAAGGTAATTAAAAGGTTTCGATAACAACAATACGACAGACCATGTTTCCGAAACTACTTAAAACATAAAAGCATTAAAGATATTCAAAAAAGGCCATTGAAAGTTCGATTTTCATAATCAAAATGCTCACACGACAAACGAAGGTGCAATCAATATGTTCACGTCACATACAATCACCCAATACGATATAATTGTGAACAGCAAAGATATATACAAAAGCACTAGAAAAGAGCAGACTTAACTAAACAGTACACAATACGAATATTAATTAATAATTGAGTCGATGATGCATAACAGCAACTATTTACACACATCGGCTATATGAGACGAACGAACACAATCAATCAATTGTTACTAAATTTAAAGTCAAGCTGTAAATATGATAATCCGGCAATGATTAATAATAAATTTACAAAAATAGAAACAAACTCTACTCATAGTATCAAACACCAAGAAATTTTCTATAGAAATGAAATTTTGACAAAAATTTCCTATAGAAATGAAATTTTGACAAAAATTTCCTATAGAAATGAAATTTTTATAAAATTTCCTATAGAAATGAAATTTTGACAAAATTTCCTATAGAAATGAAATTTTTATAAAATTTCCTATAGAAATGAAATTTTGACAAAATTTCCTATAGAAATGAAATTTTGACAAAATTTCCTATAGAAATGAAATTTTGACAAAATTTCCTATAGAAATGAAATTTTGACAAAATTTCCTATAGAAATGAAATTTTGACAAAATTTCCTTAGAAATGAAATTCTGACTAAATTTCCTATAGAAATGAAATTTTGACAAAATTTCTTATAGAAACGAAATTTTGACAAAATTTATTATAGGAATCAAATTTTGACAAAATTTACTATAGAAATGAAAATTTGACAAAATTTCCTATAGAAAAATGAAATTTTGACAAAGTTTCCTATAGAAAAATGAAATTTTGACAAAATTTCTTATAGAAATGAAATTTTGACAAAATTTCCTATAGAAATGAAATTTTGACAAAATTTCCTATAGAAATGAAATTTTGACAAAAATTTCCTATAGAAATGAAATTTTGACAAAAATTTCCTATAGAAATGAAATTTTGACAAAAATTTCCTATAGAAATGAAATTTTGACAAAATTTCCTATAGAAATGAAATTTTTATAAAATTTCCTATAGAAATGAAATTTTGACAAAATTTCCTATAGAAATGAAATTTTGACAAAATTTCCTATAGAAATGAAATTTTGACAAAATTTCCTATAGAAATGAAATTTTGACAAAATTTCCTTAGAAATGAAATTTTGACTAAATTTCCTATAGAAATGAAATTTTGACAAAATTTCTTATAGAAACGAAATTTTGACAAAATTTATTATAGGAATCAAATTTTGACAAAATTTACTATAGAAATGAAATTTTGACAAAATTTCCTATAGAAAAATGCAATTTTGACAAAATTTATTATAGAAATTGAAATTTTGACAAAATTTCCTATAGAAATGAAATTTTGACAAAATTTCCTATAGAAATGAAATTTTGACAAAATTTCCTATAGAAATGAAATTTTGACAAAATTTCCTATAGAAATGAAATTTTGACAAAATTTCCTATAGAAATGAAATTTTGACAACATTTCCTATAGAAATGAAATTTTGACAAAATTTCCTATAGAAATGAAATTTTGACAAAACTTCCTGTAGAAATGAAATTTTGACAAAATTTCCTATAGAAATGAAATTTTGACAAAATTTCCTATAGAAATGAAATTTTGACAAAATTTCCTATAGAAATGAAATTTTGACAAAATTTCCTATAGAAATGAAATTTTGACAAAATTTCCTATAGAAATGAAATTTTGACAAAATTGACAAAATTTCCTATGGAAATGAAATTTTGACAAAATTTCCTAAAGAAATGAAATTTTTCAAAATTTCCAACAGAAATGAAATTTTACAAAATTTCCTATAGAAATGAAATTTTAACAAAATTTCATATAGAAATTAAATTTTGACAAAATTTCCTATAGAAATGAAATTTTGGCAAAATTGACAAAATTTCCTATAGAAATGAAATTTTGACAAAATTTCCTATAGACATGGAATTTTGACAAAATTTCCTATAGAAATGAAATGTTGACAAAATTGACAAAATTTCCTATAGAAATGAAATTTTGACAAAAATTTCCTATTGAAATGAAATTTTGACAAAAATTTCCTATAGAAATGAAATTTTTATAAAATTTCCTATAGAAATGAAATTTTGACTAAATTTCCTATAGAAATGAAATTTTGACAAAATTTCCTATAGAAATGAAATTTTGACAAAATTTCCTATAGAAATGAAATTTTGACAAAATTTCCTATAGAAATGAAATTTTGACAAAATTTCCTATAGAAATGAAATTTTGACAAAATTTCCTATAGAAATGAAATTTTGACAACATTTCCTATAGAAATGAAATTTTGACAAAATTTCCTATAGAAATGAAATTTTGACAAAACTTCCTGTAGAAATGAAATTTTGACAAAATTTCCTATAGAAATGAAATTTTGACAAAATTTCCTATAGAAATGAAATTTTGACAAAATTTCCTATAGAAATGAAATTTTGACAAAATTTCCTATAGAAATGAAATTTTGACAAAATTTCCTATAGAAATGAAATTTTGACAAAATTTCCTATAGAAATGAAATTTTGACAAAATTGACAAAATTTCCTATGGAAATGAAATTTTGACAAAATTTCCTAAAGAAATGAAATTTTTCAAAATTTCCAACAGAAATGAAATTTTACAAAATTTCCTATAGAAATGAAATTTTAACAAAATTTCATATAGAAATTAAATTTTGACAAAATTTCCTATAGAAATGAAATTTTGGCAAAATTGACAAAATTTCCTATAGAAATGAAATTTTGACAAAATTTCCTATAGACATGGAATGTTGACAAAATTTCCTATAGAAATGAAATTTTGACAAAATTTCCTATAGAAATGAAATTTTGCCAAAATTTCCTATAGAAATGAAATTTTGACAAAATTTCCTATAGAAATGAAATTTTGACAAAATTTCCTATAGAAATGAAATTTTGACAAAATTTCCTATAGAAATGAAATTTTGACAAAATTTCCTATAGAAATGAAATTTTGACAAAATTTCCTATAGAAATGAAATTTTGACAAAATTTCCTATAAAAATGAAATTTTGACAAAATTTCCTAAAGAAATGAAATTTTGTCAAAATTTCCAACAGAAATGAAATTTTGACAAAATTTCCTATAGAAATGAAATTTTGACAAAATTTCCTATAGAAATGAAATTTTGACAAAATTTCCTATAGAAATGAAATTTTGACAAAATTTCCTATAGAAATGAAATTTTGACAAAATTTCCTATAGAAATGAAATTTTGACAAAATTTCCTATAGAAATGAAATTTTGACAAAATTTCCTATAGAAATGAAATTTTGACAAAATTTCCTATAGAAATGAAATTTTGACAAAATTTCATATAGAAATGAAATTTTGACAAAATTTCCTATAGAAATGAAATTTTGACAAAATTTCCTATAGAAATGAAATTGTGACAAAATTTCCTATAGAAATGAAATTTTGACAAAATTGACAAAATTTCCTATAGAAATGAAATTTTGACAAATTTTCCTATAGAAATGAAATTTTGACAAAATTTCCTATAGAAATGAAATTTTGACAAAATTTCCTATAGAAATGAAATTTTGACAAAATTTCCTATAGAAATGAAATTTTGACAAAATTTCCTATAGAAATGAAATTTTGACAAAATTTCCTATAGAAATGAAATTTTGACAAAATTTCCTATAGAAATGAAATTTTGACAAAATTTCCTATAGAAATGAAATTTTGACAAAATTTCCTATAGAAATGAAATTTTGACAAAATTTCCTATAGAAATGAAATTTTGGCAAAATTTCCTATAGAAATGAAATTCTGACAAAATTTCTTATAGAAATGAAATTTTGACAAAATTTCCTATAGAAATGAAATTTTGACAAAATTTCCTATAGAAATGAAATTTTGACAAAATTTCCTATAGAAATGAAATTTTGACAAAATTTTCTATAGAAATGAAATTTTGACAAAATTTCCTATAGAAATGAAATTTTGACAAAATTTCCTATAGAAATGAAATTTTGACAAAATTTCCTATAGAAATGAAATTTTGACAAAATTTTCTATAGAAATGAAATTTTGACAAAATTTTCTATAGAAATGAAATTTTGACAAAATTTCCTATAGAAATGAAATTTTGACAAAATTTCCTATAGAAATGAAATTTTGACAAAATTTCCTATAGAAATGAAATTCTGACAAAATTTCCTATAGAAATGAAATTTTGACAAAATTTCCTATAGAAATGAAATTTTGACAAAATTTCCTATAGAAATGAAATTTTGACAAAATTTCCTATAGTAATGAAATTTTGAAAAAATTTCCTAGAGAAATGAAATTTTGACAAAATTTCCTATAGAAATGAAATTTTTGAAAATGTTGTCTATATAAATGAAATTTTGATGAATTTCTTATAGATATGAAATTTTGGCAAAATTCCTACAGAAATAAAATTTTGAGATAAATGAAGAATGGATTTATGGTGAATGCTATATGCCATAAGTTAATATTTTTCTATCGCAACCATTAGCTATAGTGTGTATCTGAAAATCACAAAAATGTATTGGGGTGTGAAAAATGTTTTCAAGTTTTCTACATCGATACCATTTTTTTTATAAAAAAACGCAGTCCGGAATTTCTACTCTATTTTAACAAAGTGTCTTCTATTTTCTTGCTGTTTACAACTAATAAATGCAATTTAATTTATAATTCTTTGTTTTCCCAGTTTACAGTTCATATTGGTGCCATCATTATTACCTAGTTTCCCATATTTGCACATCTAATACAAACACGTATGCACAAAAGTTTTTTTTTGTTACCAATTTAAATAACAAAAGAAATCCGCCATTCATTTACACTTACCTCAAAACTGACCGCTGTGGCAGTGCAGCCGTAATCGATAATATCTAATTCCACTTTTGGTGGTGTTTGTGCTGTTGGGGTGGCTGTGTTGATGACTTTTGTAATGCGTGAACGGACAAATTCAAAATCTGCCGGTGCGGCACCGTTGACACGTTTGTATAGACACATGGCACCCGGTAATAGAAGGGCCTGTTGTCTAGCCACTGGCCATGACGGTTCAATTGTATAGCATGTTGTTAATACCTTTTGCACCTGTAACAAAAAACAAAAAGGTTCACTTTATTAACTATCATATATAAAATTTGTCGCAACAGATTTGATAATGTATTCTATTAATTTGGAAAACGAATGAGTCGAGTCACAAATAATAAATACCAAAAATCTACCAAATTAAAAAAAACTAAAAAAATCATTTATATGGGAAATTTTGTCAAAATTGCATTTCTATAGGAATTTTTTGAAAAAAAATCATTTCTATAGGATTTTTTTTCAAAATTTCATTTCTATAGGATTTTTTTAAATGTCATTTCTATAGGAAATTATCGAAAATTTTCATGTCTACAGGAAAAATTTCATTTTTATAGGAAAATTTTGAAAATTTCAGTTTTTTAAAGACCTGTCAGCATGCTGCTCTCAGAACTGCAACAGGATCCGGGCCAACATCAAACCACAATTAGATGTTGTCAAAGCAGTAAATCCTGGGTTTCTATCGCAGCAATCATCCAAAATACCATCTTATGGATAGACAACCACCACCCAGGAATGTAAGTGTGGGAAGCTACAATAGTACAATAGAGACCTCCAACGACAGACAAGAGTAGTTTTGGCCCAAATGAGATCAGGCAAGTGTGGCCGCCTTAATTCGTCTGCTATAAATGGTGAATAGCAATATAAGACAAATGGTCACCAAAAGCAAGTTTACAAGACCTACTCTTTTTCATTAAAATTCACATAACCAAAACTTAAAGCTGCTGCTCACAAATTCTTTATTTGACGTCTTCAATCGAGATCTAACATTTACATCACTCTGATAATCGATATAGGTTGGATGAAATTTGATAGATCCCGCCATAATTCATAGGCATACATCGAATTGCCATAACTATTTATTAAACACAACAACACTCACGACCTTATTGATCCCATAAGAATATCCAATCTGGCTGTATACAATCGACCTCAATTTCATGCAACAACAATAACAGAATATTATTTATTTAATCAACCAACATCCTTCTGGACAACATGTTATCAACATATTATCGCTCAAAATATTGGAGCTTTTCACAAAAGACCGCCCATATTGACACACATCCATTGATGACAATCAGAAAAGCAACATAGACTGCATAGGTATTTTGACAAAATTTTCTATAGAAGCAAAATTTTGACAAAATTTTCTATAGAAGCAAAATTTTGACAAAATTTTCTATAGAAATAAAATTTTGACAAAATTTTCTATAGAAATAAAATTTTGACAAAATTTTCTATAGAAATAAAATTTTGACAAAATTTTCTATAGAAATACAATTTTGACAAAATTTTCTATAGAAATAAAATTTTGACAAAATTTTCTATAGAAATAAAATTTTGACAAAATTTTCTATAGAAATAAAATTTTGACAAAATTTTCTATAGAAATAAAACTTTGACAAAATTTTCTATAGAAATAAAATTTTGATAAAATTTTCTATAGAAATAAAATTTTGACAAAATTTTCTATAGAAATAAAATTTTGACAAAATTTTCTACAGAAATAAAATTTTGACAAAATTTTCTACAGAAATAAAATTTTGACAAAATTTTCTACAGAAATAAAATTTTGACAAAATTTTCTACAGAAATAAAATTTTGACAAAATTTTCTATAGTAATAAAATTTTGACAAAATTTTCTATAGAAATAAAATTTTGACAAAATTTTCTATAGAAATAAAATTTTTACAAAATTTTCTATAGAAATAAAATTTTGACAAAATTTAGTATAGAAACAAAATTTTGACAAAATTTAGTATAGAAATAAAATTTTGACAAAATTTTCTATATAAATAAACTTTTGACAACATTTTCTATAGAAATAAAATTTTGATAAAATTTTGACAAAATTTTCTATAGAAATAAAATTTTGACAAAATTTAGTATAGAAATAAAATTTTGACATTTTCTATAGAAATACAATTTTGACAAAATTTTCCATAGAAATAAAATTTTGACAACATTTTCTATAGAAATAAAATGTTGACAAAATTTTCTATAGAAATAAAATTTTGACAACATTTTCTATAGAAATACAATTTTGACAAAATTTTCTATAGAAATAAAATTTTGACAAAATTGTCTATAGAAATAAAATTTTGACAACATTTTCTATAGAAATACAATTTTGACAAAATTTTCCATAGAAATAAAATTTTGACAAAATTTTCTATAGAAATACAATTTTGACAAAATTTTCTATAGAAATAAAATTTTGACAAAATTTTCTATAGAAATAAAATTTTGACAAAATTTTCTATAGAAATAAAATTTTGACAAAATTTTCTATAGAAATAAAATTTTGACAAAATTTTCTATAGAAATAAAATTTTGACAAAATTTTCTATCGAAATAAAATTTTGAAAAATTTTCTACAGAAATAAAATTTTGACAAAATTTTCTACAGAAATAAAATTTTGACAAAATTTTCTATAGAAATAAAATTTTGACAAAATTTTCTATAGAAATGAAATTTTGACAACATTTTCTATAGTAATAAAATTTTGACAAAATTTAGTATAGAAATAAAATTTTGACAAAATATAGTATAGAAATTAAATTTTGACAAAATTTTCTATATAAATAAACTTTTGACAACATTTTCTATAGAAATAAAATTTTGATAAAATTTTGACAAAATTGTCTATAGAAATAAAATTTTGACAACATTTTTTATAGAAATACAATTTTGACAAAATTTTCCATAGAAATAAAATTTTGACAACATTTTCTATAGAATTAAAATTTTGACAAAATTTTCTATAGAAATAAAATTTTGACAAAATTTTCTATAGAAATAAAATTTTGACAAAATTTTCTATAGAAATAAAATTTTGACAAAATTTTCTATAGAAATAAAATTTTGACAAAATTTTCTGTAGAAATAAAATTTTGACAAAATTTTCTATAGAAATAAAATTTTGACAAAATTTTCTATAGAAATAAAATTTTGACAAAATTTTCTATAGAAATAAAATTTTGACAAAATTTTCTATAGAAATAAAATTTTGACAAAATTTTCTATAGAAATAAAATTTTGACAAAATTTTCTATAGAAATAAAATTTTGACAAAATTTTCTATAGAAATAAAATTTTGACAAAATTTTCTATAGAAATAAAATTTTGACAAAATTGTCTATAGAAATAAAATTTTGACAAAATTGTCTATAGAAATGAAAATTTGACAAAATAAAATTTTCTTGATAGTTTTTGGTAAATTTTTTTCCAAATTTTGGTAAATATTTTCAGGTAGCTACGATAGGCTTTTAATATCAGCTAACAGTAAGTGAATATATCTTCTCCCTAGTTAACTTGAAGTTCGAACTAGCTTATGGAAAATTTAGGCAAGTTGACAAATAGCTCCATGCTACGGTTTAAGCCTTTGACTACCCAGCAAAAAAAAGTGTCGCCAAAAAAGTAATGAAAATGTTCTTTTTGGATCCAGAAGTGGTGCAAAATTGACGCAGAAGCGATGAATTTAACATGGGCTTGTCATAAGACGGAAGTCCTCCATTTCAACAGCCGATGCACTGAATTTGCATCACTTCTTTAGGTGTGATCCGAATTCAATGCTTTGGATGTAAATTAAAAAATTCTGTGATATTTTGTCAAATAAATAATTTTTATAACTTTTAATGGATTCTAATGCTTGTCGGAAACGTTAGACTTCAAATATTTTCAAAAATTCACAATTTTTTCAGATTGGATTTAGCATTTTTTCAACAAAATTTAAATTATTTGTATCATTTTATGAATTCTTACTCTATTTTTAACATATTTGAAACAAAAAAAAATTTAAATTACCCATTAAAAGTATGAAAAAACCAAGTTATAAAAAATTGAATCAAAATAACTTCCTGGGTAGTTAAAATAAAGAACATCATTGGGAGTGCATCTTCTGGAAGTGCTTTTAAAGTTGAGCTTTTGGAAGAACTTCCAAATTTTTTTGGTGGGTAGCTGATGGAAAATTTAGGCAAGTTGACAAATAGCTCCATGCTACGGTTTAACCCTTTGACTACCCAGCAGAAAGTGTCGCCAAAAAAGTATTGAAAATGTTCTTTTTGGATCCGGATGTGGTGGAAAATTGACCTCAAATATTTTCAAAAATTCACAATTTTTTCAGATTGGATTTAGCATTTATTCGACAAAATTTAAATGATTTGCATCATTTTATGAATTCTTACTCTATTTTTAACATATTTGAAACAAAAAAGTTAAAATTACCCATTAAAAGTATGAAAAAAACCAAGTTATATAAAATTGAATTAAAAGAACTTCATGGGTAGTTAAAATAAAGAACATAATTGGGAGTGCATCTTCTGAAAGTGCTTTTAAAGTTGTGCCTTTGGAAGTACTTTCAAATTTTTTTGCTGGGTACCTATGTCCATTTAAGAGAACTTTCGAAAACGACACCAAACTTAGTTTTGATTTATTTCTCGTTGTTATTTTAAAGTAGAGGGTCTTTAATCTAAACGACCTATAAATATTTCCTATAGTGCTCACTAAACTGAAATGCATTTTTATAAACTTCTTTAACAATAAACGAAAAATACGAATTTTGAGACTATTTTTCCACTGTAAGACTATGGTAAAGGGACATTCATGGAAGTGTTAAACCAATATTTTTACGGATTTCTTTTATTTTTTCTCAACCTTTGATAGATATAATAGCGGAAATAGCGCCTATTTTCGTAAGGTCGTTTGGTCATAATTCAAGAATTAAGTTCTCAGAACAAACTCATATAGCGCTTGAACTAATTCAGGTAGGTTTTCAAAGTTATAATTTCTTCTACATGTTGTTATTACTAGATAAAAAAAGAAGACAAATTTAAGTTTTTAATATTAGGTAGTGAAAGGATCGTGTTCGTTATCTAAAGTAGCACTAACGGAGCCTCATGAAAATGGGGGTTAGACTTTCCAATCCGTTGTTATATCATAGATGGTGCAGTTCTCTCTTATCTATGAGTGTTACCCGATTCTATTGTACATTACAAAACAATTTGGATACAAAAATATTCATCCTGTTCTATACTGCAGTTGTCTTATGATTATGACCTTATATTCTCATATCAAAAACCGATCAGAAAAAAATATTACGAATTGATCTACATACCTGGTTACGCACTACAGTCATGGCATCGGGGTTAAGGTGACCGTTGATCTTCAAATACGGTCCCAAAGAGTCGACGTGTGTAATATAGAGACGTTGTTTGCGCTCATTGCTGCTACTTGCCGTCATCGAAGACGATGCTGATGATGACGTTGATGCAGAGACTGGAGGTTGTACCGCCGCCGTGCCAGCCGACGATGGTGCTGTTGCAGTTAATCCCTGGGTGGTGCTCATTGTAGAAGGGGGATATGAAGTTGCGGTCGTCTTGCGATCTCAAAACGAACTGTTCTTTTGGTGAAGTTATTTCTGGCTTCGATGCAAGAATATGAAAATTATTTTCTTTTTAGTTTTTTTTTTTCTCAACAGTATAATATGCTTCACGTTTCACGTTATCCAGCAAGCATTCTTTATACATATAAGAGAACAAGGAAATGTGATGCCTTCGTTTTTAATGGAAAGCAAGAAACTCGGTGAGCTGAGCTGTTATTGCTTTTCTCAAGTGCGTCGTTTTGAGATGATCGTCCCCCAGTTTGTAGTCGTTGATTTTCTGCTAAGTTTGAGTTTTTTATGCTTCGTTCGCTTCTTTTTCTCTGCAAAAACAACAAAAACAAATAACACAATGAATTCAAATTGTTATAGCAATGGAAGAAACCGCAAATGTTTAAACATACTTTATGTTTACGTCTACTAATAAAACCAAATAAATTAAACAAACCGTTTGAATTGAAAGAATGTAGTTCTTTGGACTTCTCTAAATACTTTTCTAATATTTGCTTAAAACTCCTTTGGCATGCCACTATTGACAAAATTTTACCCGAAACTAAAAAATTTAAAAAGTACCGTTTGATTTCGAACATCTATATCGAAATTGAAACGATGACGGATGAATAACAGGAAATTAAGAATTGTGACATTTTAATATAGAGCAGCAAAATTATGTCCAGGTAGTGTAAATGGCTCATCAGATTCGAAAAAGAGTGCATAATGTGAACGTAATATAAAATCTAAATTGTAGCCCATTCACATTAGGCTCGAAATCTGATTTGAAATTCCCTTTTTATCAAGCAAATTAAATTTGAAATCTAGTTAAAGCGGATTTTGAAGTGTAATCTGAATGTTTTCTGGTATTTGAAATCTTTTTGTGTTAAAAACGGCAATTTTAATATCTCGATAATTTATATTTTGTGCATAGTGCGACAGAATCCCTTATAACCAAAAAAAATTAAAAGAAATATCGCAACGTAAGTGGCACTACAACAAACGCCAACTATGATGGAGAAATGTACCAAAAAGTACGAAATGTACATGAAAATATTTTGCATCACTACTGTTACAAGAGCCACTTTGATATTTTATGAAATACCAAGAGCAACACTACCAGCATTTCAAAGTTTGATTTCATCCAATCGCTACCACAGACTCGTAAGTGGCACTACAACAAACGTCAACTGTTATCCGCTTTACATATTATCAGTTATTCCGACGGAATGTCGGTGTTTGTAAAGAATCTTACAGTGTGTCGGATCTATAGGACTTGTCGGCGATGACTAAATAATCGGTAAATGTGTTATCGATCCCATAAACATGCAGCAGTATCGATTATGCCTTTGGACTTAACTTATAATGTGTACAATATATGGAATATGTTCGACACGAGCACTGTCGTCCAGAATAACTGATAGTCCGTAAAGCGCATAATGGGGAAATGTAACACAAGTATTTTGCCATCACTATTGTTACAAGAACCATTTTAAGATTTTGTAAAACACCAAGCGCATATAGCTTCTTATTGTAAAAAAAATAATAAATAAAAAATAAATTATTTCCCTGCCAACATTTTTTGAATTTGGGGGCGCTTCAGAGAATCCCCACTACGTCGAAAACAGTCGTATACGAGATCCAAAACTCCTCGGAAAAGCGCCGTCACTATTGAGAAGTTGTACCACGCTAAGTTACTTCAAAAAAGTATCGCATGAGTGCAATTACTAGGAGCCCTTCTGGATACATTTAGAAGGACGCCAATAAGAGCCCCTTCAAACAATCAGAGCAAGTGCATTTTAGATAGTTGTAAAAGAATCATTGTGGTCAAGTAAAACACGATTGTGTAGATGTTTATTAATTTTATGAAACATTTATAAATTCTCATAAATATAACATTTATACGGCTATCATATCACATTTAACACATTTTTATGCATAAATAAGAGATTGATGTTGAGTTACAAGTTGTAAGTTAAATGTTGTAGCGTCTATCAGCCAGTACTTTTATTCCCAATGGAGGCAGCGTGTCTGGAAAAATATTTGAAAACTATCAATTTATTCCATTTGGAAAGTCAAAAATTGTTCACCAATTTACTTTTCACAATTTTAAGCGTAATAACTATGTTTTCAGCACTTTATTTTCGTTTTCATTGAAATAAATTATAATAAGCCAGTTGCGCTTGGTGTTTTACAAAATATAAAATTGCTCTTGTAACAATAGTGATGGCAAAATACTTTCATGCGAATAGTGATGGCAAAATACTATCACAGTTGGCGATTGTTGCAGTGTCACTTACGAGTCTGTGGTAGCGATGAGGATGAAATGGAACATTGAAATGCTGGCAGGGTTGAATAAAAACCACAACTAATTAGTTACGTTTAAAATTGTAAAACCAGATAACCGGCTATTCGATGTAAAGGTACTAAATAACCGATTGTATTGTGTAGCTAACACTTCTACCTATTCGTCAAAGTCAAGCAGCTATCTCTAGAATAACCGGAGATATTAGTCATTATATATTCATATCCGGCTTAAAAAATTATAAATTAAAAAAAATAGCGCGAATTTTTTGGAAAAAAATCTCCTACGGCGTTACGGAGTAAGATACTCCTACAATTAGAAATATTGACCTGATACTACCCACGTCCGGTTTAAAAAGAAAAATTTTAAATGTTGTAATTTTATACTTTAATTTTATTTCACATTTAAAAACAAAAAAAATATTTTTTGAAGCGCATTGTTGCATTTATAGACACAGCCGATGTTATAACAGCATTTTTCAAATTTCGTGTACTTCCCCATTTTTGCTTAGTGATGTGGCTTTAGGAACAATCAGTTCATTCAAACCCGCATTCCATAACCGGTTTAAACCATATCTTTTTCATTCAACATTTCAACTTCAACTTTCAAACAAAATTGAATATCCCTGCCAACATTTTTTGAATTTGGGGGCGCTTCTGAGAATCCCCACTACGTCGAAAACAATCATATACGACATCAAAAACTCGTCGGAAAAGCGCCGTCACTATTGAGAAGTTGTACCACGCCAAGTTACTATGAAAAAGTTTCTCATCAGTGCAATTATTAGGTGCCTATTTAGATCAATTTCGAAGGACGCCAATAAGAAACCCTGCAAACTATCAGAAAAAGTGCATTTTAAGGTAATTGTAGAAGAATCATTGTGGTCAAGTAAAACACGATCGTGTAGATGTTTATTGATTTGATTAAACATTTATAATTTCTTATAAATATAACATTTTTCGGTTTATCTCATCACATTTAACATAATTTTTTGCATTAATAAAAGAATGATGTTGAGTTTTAAGTAGCAAGTTACATATTGCAGCGTCTATCAGCCAGTTTGTTTATTTTCGATGGAGACAGCGTGCCTGGAAAAATATTTGAAAAACGATCACTTTATTCTATTTGGAAAGTCGAAAATTGTTCACCATATACCTTTAACAATTTTAAGCGTAATATCTATGTTTTCAGAACTTTATTTTCGTTTTTATTTAAATAAAATATAACAAGCTGGTTGCGCTTGGCGTTTCACAAAAAAAATGGCTCTTCTAACAGTAGTGATGGTAAAATACTTTCATGTACATTTTGTACTTTTTGATATGCTTCCCACATCATAGGTCGCGATGGTTGTGGTGACATTTACGACTCTGTGGTAGCGATGAGGATGAAATGGAACTTTGAAATGCTGGCAGGGATAATGCGTTTTGTAAAATTCTTTTTTTTCACGGCTAAAATTAAATTCATCATCAAATATCTCCGCTTCTAACAGAGATATCAGCCTGAACTTGACTTTCACGGATATGTAGAAGTTTTAGCTTTCCCTCTTTCCAGCTTCAATTGCTTTGCTTAGTCGACAACCCTGCCAATATTTTTTGAATTTGACGGCGCTTCTGAGAACCCCCACCACGTCGAAAAGAATCGTATACGACATCCAAAACTCGTCACTATTGAGAAATTGTACCACGCCAAGTTACTGAAAAAGAGTACCGAATGAGTGCAATTATGAAGTGCCTTTTTTAATAAATTGAGAACGACGCCAATAAGAGCCCCTTCGCACTATCAGAAAAAGTGAATTTTAAGGTAGTTGTAAAAGAATCATTGAGGTGAAGTAAACACGATTGTGTAGAAGTTTATTAATTTAATTAAATATTTATAAATTTTTATGAATATAACATTTATACGACTATAACATCACATTTAACATATTTTTTTTGCATTACTAAAAGAAAGATGTTGGGTTACAAGTTGCAGCGTCTATCAGCCAGTGCGTTTATTCTCGATGGAGGCAGCGTGTCTGGAAAAATATTTGAAGAACTGTCACTTTATTCCATTTGGAAAGTCAAAATTTGTTCACCAATATACCTTTCACAATTTTAGGCGAAATAACTATGTTTTCAGCACTTCATTATCGTTTTTATTTGAATAAATTATAAGAAGCTAGTTGCGCTTGGTGTTTCACAAAAAATAAAATTGCTCTTGCAACAATAGTAATGGCAAAATACTTTCATATACATTTCATACTTTTTCATACGCTTCCCCCATCACAGTTGGCAATTGTTGCAGTGTCACTTATGAGTCTGTGGCAGGGATGGGAAAATGCAGTACTATAGTACTTTTTTCAAACCTTTTTCACCCCGGTCAGTACACTAGTACCCCCGCGAATGATTTAGTACCTTTTGTGTAGACATTTTTGAGTCGATATCAGATTTATGGTACAATAGCTTTGACAAAATATTTTAATATTTTGAGAAAGTCTTTATCAACCTTATTTGCTAATAGTCTTTTACAAATGTGGCATGTGGGAAGAAAATCTAGATTTTGTAAAAGACATAGTCAAAAACAGGATTTTATTGAACTTCAAGAAAGTTTTAGTCGAAAAAAGAATGCGATTCTATATTATCGATTTTTTATTTCGGTAGAAAATGTTGTCAAAATTTTATTTCTATATAGAATTTTTGCAAAATTTTATTTTCATAGAAAAGTTTGTCAAAATTTTATTTCAATTGAAAATTTTGTAAAAATTTTATTTCTATAGGAAAATTTTGCAAAATTTTATTTCAGTAGAAAAAATTTTGCAAAATTTTTTCTATAGAATTTTTTTGCAAAATTTTTTCTATAGAATTTTTTTGCAAAATTTTATTTCTATAGAAAATTTTTGCAAAATTTTATTTATATAGAAAATTTTGTCAAAATTTTATTTTCTTTAAAATTCAGTCTCTTGACAATAATCTTCCAGTGAATTTTTTGTTGAAATTTAGTAAAAAGTACCTTTCCGCTCAAAAAATACCTTTTTTGTACTTTCTTAAAAATTGTATTTTCCATCCCTGGTCTGTGGTAGCGATGAGGATGAAATTGAACTTTGAAATGCTTGCGTTCCTTAAATCTCTTTCATGAGGGAGTACCTCCTTTTGATGTCGTTACCTTAAGGCCGGTGCTCTGTTCGGTTTTCGCATTGAGACTCCATACAAAACCAAAAAAATGCGAAAAACTAGCGAATTTTTTTCCATTTGTAGTGCTTTGTTTTTTTCGATTTGAAAATCTGACGTTTACAGCATGGCGCCATTTGCAATGTGAATAAAGAAATAATTTATTAAAACTATTTGTGTGAGTTTAAAACGCAAAAACGTATCACATTTTTGTTCCGAAAATATACAAAGGATCAAAGGAGTAGCAGATCAATTGCCAAAGGAAAAATAATATGTTAATTTTGTAAGAGCAAGCAGCAACCACCAACCACATTACCTAAATAAACACCGCTTTCTATGTGCGAAATAATGATTTCTATAAATTTTTTCGCCATAATGAACATAGTACCGGCCTTTAGGGAAGGTTCGACTTGTCAAATTATCGCAACCTGTCGATTCGTTTACTGGTCTACTAATTTGGCCTAACTCTTCGTCATTGCCCAAATTTATAACTTCAGCCGATACCCGTCGACAAGGCCCTGAAGTTAGCAACCCCGTGGATGACTTTGAATTTCGCTGGATGGTGACTTAATTTACCACCACACTTGAAAGTCGTAATAAGTACTTATTACGATGAAATAATCCGCAATTAAAAAAAGTCCGTTCAGTTCGAAGATTGAATGACGAATCCCATAGACAATAATAAAGAATTACTCCCCGTGATCTGTTTTCGAATCTCAAAACCCAAAAATTTCAATTTTTGTATTATCTTCGATTCAATTATTTGCCTAGAAGAACATTTGCTTTTCCTATTTGGAAAATAAAAACCAGAACACTTGTCAAGAAGATGACTTAAAGATGTAAATATCAATTAGTGTAGAATAACCATTGATGTAAAATTTCCACACAAATAAAAAACTCTTGATATTTGAATATTGACCTCAATATACATGTGTACAAGTACATATGTCTTTATATCGATGAAAACAAATGTATGCGTGCATATAAAGTTCTTTGTATCAAAACCAGCAAATACAGAATTCGTCATCGTGTAATCTCTATAACATGTTTACAAACATTACAAAGCTATCGTAAACAGCTGATCAAAGCATCGAGATATGCATACAAACAAATGATCTTGACACGAAGAGAAGAAGTAGAGAGTAATTGGAAAACACGCCCGAATGACCGACCTACTCTTTTTTATATTACTTAATTCATTCACATATTTGTGAAGAGTTGCGTTTATAAACCATGCTCCCCGCATAGTTTTTGTGTCTGTGTTTGTTTTCCCTACCCATAGATACTCTCGCGCTCGACGTTTCCCTTGAATGTCATATAAAAACATGTGTATGGGTTTCCACATTTTTTTAAATATAACAAATAATAAATTGGTGATTTTGCTTATTTACTATGGCGAGTAAAAATTACTTTTTGTGTAAAGGTCAGTATTATATTAGCTTTTTGCGTTCATATTTTTGAGGTTACTTTATAAAAAAAGTTCAATATAAAGCATATAAATTAACTCAATTGATGTGCAGTTTCTTGTTCCTCTAGATTTCAGCAAAACTTTACAGGAATATGTTTGTTTTCATTTATAATTTTGATTATTTCCGGAAAAGTAATCGTGAAAAAAAGCGATTTTCAGCTCGAAAACCGAACATGGTACCCATCTTATGCGCTAGACTATAAGTTCATCCGAACGGAGTGTCTGTGTTTGTAAAGAACCTTACAGTGTGTCTAATTGCTAGGAATTGTCGGTGTTAACTAAATAATCGAAAAGTGCGTTATCGATCACATTAGCAATAAACTTATAATCTGTACGGCTCAGTTCTGTCTATAAATATATGATTTATATATTTTTAAGAAACTTTCATCGAAAAGGGGGCTAATCACGGCATTCGATATCGAGAACTTTTAATCGAAATCTAAATTTTTCGGATCACGGTATTCGATATCGAGTTTTTTTTTTGATCGACAATTTTTTCGATTGGTAAATTGCAAATTCCGTGACAACATAACGATTCTGGACCACCTTGTAAGAATAGTGAATGATGAAGGATTCCACAGGCAAAAAGTTTTAAGACGGCAGACAATTGTAAAGCGATATAATTGACGTTGACGTGCCACCAAAAATTATTTTCCATTTGAACGCTTCCTTCGTCAGCCGAAATCGTCCATTGAGCCTCCAAAGGTGACTTTTTAACAAGTCCACACCATTCCAAACCCATGTACTTACACCAATAACAATGCGCACTTTTATTCCTTATTTGTCGCCGAATTATTTTATATTTATCTCATCCTCCAATTAGGAAGGAATTCGGAGGAATGTAAAAAGAGATATGGGTCCATAATATATAATGCAATACAATTTACTTTTTACTTTGAAATCTTCATTCTATTTTGTGCCGCTAACTTAATTTTATCATTTCATTTTGTTCTGCTTCGTTTTTTGCTGTTGGCAATGCTAGAGAAATTGCATCAAATTTCGATCGAATGCCGTGATCCAAACTTTTAATCGTATCGACAATTTTTTCGATACGATTATGAATTCGATATCGAATGCCGTTATTAACCCCCAGATCATATAGTGCGGCGTATATCTGGGATATGTCTCGAAAAGCTAGGGTTCGGTAAAAAAGAGTTATACGAAACCGGCGAAAAGGAGTTTGTATGTGAATGCGTGAAAGACAATAATACATACATTTCTGGGCAATATCTGAATGGTATTATTTTAGCCAGAAAACTGAATTAGAGCCTGGGAAGGTAAACATGCTAGCGAAAAAGGGATATTAATCCAAATATAACGCTATGTATACACGAGAAACTAATTAGATCATAGTGGATGGGAAGTGGAACAGAAGAATTTTGATACACGAAGAAAATTAAGTTTTTCAATTAAATAATAACGAAACACAAATAACGAAAAACAACAAAAAAATTACAAACATGTGTGGAAAAAGCACCGTCAATGCAACATTTGGTGTGACGCTTGTCAGACGCATTCAGAAGGTTTCAGCTTTCTCGAAGCGCATTTGAACAAAAATTCGTTCAAAACCCACCTTAATTAAGTGTACAACTGCAAACAGTGTGTTTATTTTCATTGTAGATGTAATGTTTTCACATATTTTGCCATGTTCCTATATATGGAACGAGATCTTTCTTTCGCAATTCAAAGGAAAGGAAATTGACTTGGGTTCCTCTATGTCGAAAGGCAAGCCACTTCATATCCCAATAAACACAGAATGAGCGTTTTTCAAATGGAACAACTTTTCAGTTTGAGGGTAAATATAATTTTCAACATAAATTCAACTTGACTTGAAATAGCTCATCTGCAATACATCTTCAAATTGTTTGCGAATTACTTCCAATTTGCCAAAATGTTGACGAAATCTTTGAAAAGGTGTTGAATATGAATTGAGAAAACTTTGACAAAACACTACCCTAAAATGCAACGAAAAAACCATGTGGTTTTCAATACTTATTTGTGCAACGAAGTTCGTGGTCAATTGCAAGAAATAAAAAAAATTGGAAAATTTTAGACAAATAACCAAATAGTATATAAAAATAGGTAAGTGAAAATAAAAAATGAAATAAAACTTTAAGGAAGTCACTAAATGTATATCTCTTTGCAGAAAACTAAAATTATGGATTCTACGTTCTTGAAAACATTAAAAAGCTGAACAATGAAAAAAAGGTGGACAATTAACTGGAACTGCTTCAAATAGTTTATAATAATTGGTACGTCAATACGAAAAACTAAATCAACACTTTAAAGAAGTCACTAAATTTAAATCTCTTTGCAGAAAACTAAAATCCTTGGATGCTACATTCTTGCAAACAATAAGAAGCTGACCAATGAAAATTGAGTGGCTTATCGACAAGAAAAAGTTTCCAGAAACATTACAAGTGCAACCAATTAAAATTGTTAAAAACAACAAATTGTTGAAATCAACAACTTCTGGATGAAAATGTGCATCACATCGTCAGTTTAATTCATATGCTATTATCAGTTTAAAATGGATAGTTTGTGAATTCCTTCTGCTGAAAATCAATTCTCACACGCGGTCCAGTACGTTCCTAATTTCAAATTGCTCGCATGTTAATAAAACGAAGGAACCAAAAGGAAGGAAACCGAATTATCAATGCAAAAGTGTTTACTATATTTAAGATATTTAAAGTTTTGTTGTTTGTTTTTTTTTTGTTCTTATTTGTTGACGAAAAAACCACATGGTTTTCAACACTACTTTGGACAACAAAGTTCGTGGAAGAAATAAAAAAATATGGAAATTTTTTAATAATCAATTGAAATTGCTTATAATAATTGGTAAGTAAAATTAAAACACGAAATGAAAACTTTAAGGAAGTCACTAAAATCAAATCTCTTTGCAGACAACTAAAATATTTGGATGCTGATTCTTGGACACATTAAGAGACTGGCCGATGAAAAATGATAGTGGCTTATCGAGAAGAAAAAGTTTCCATAAATCAAAGTGCAACCAAAAAAACTTGGTATTTATTCTTTTCCATATCAACAACTACTGGATGATAATTCGCATCACATCGATAGTTTAATTTACATCGCATCATCGGTTTAATTTGTTATTTTGTGAATTGAAATTGCTGGAAATTTATTCCAATTATCTAGTCATCAAGTTCCTGAAAATTGCCAGTATTTTAATAACAACAATTTTGTAAAACCAACGTTCTTGAGGAAAACACGAAGTACGTGGTCAGTTGGAAGAAATACAAATTGGTAAGTCAAAATAAAAAGTGAAATGAAAACATAATGGAAATCACAAAACTCGATTGTTTTGCAGAAAACTAAAATTATTGGATGGTATATTCTTGGAAGATGTTGGCCGATGAAAAACCGATGAAGGGAACAACAAAGAAAAGTTTTCAGAAAACTTACAAGGTGCAACCAATTAAAACAAAGTGCAACAATTCCTATATCAAGAACTTCTGGATGAAAATGTGCATTACATCAATTTACATCCCGTCATCAGTTTGATATTTTGTGATTTCCTCTTGCTGGAATCTATTCTAACACACAAGCCAGCAAGTTCCTCGATAGTAATTATTTCAAATTGCCAGGATATTAATTAATAGTTATTTGACACCAACATTATGGAGGAAATGGAATTATACATGTAAAAATGTTTAAGATATTTAAAGTTGTATTCATAGTTTTATTTATTAACACGTTTAATAAGATAATTACATTTTTTTTGGTATTATATTATTATTTTTATATATTATTAATGTTATTTTTAAGATTATTATATTTGTTAACGAAAAAAATAATAAAATTTACAAAATCTCTAGAAATTTAGTATTGACTTTCAGTTAGAACTAGGATTGACTTTCATACAAATTGTGGTTTGAAAGTATTCGCAACAATGCTATTTTTTTATTTTTATCACATTGAAAACTGTTTGAGAAATTATTGAGTAGCGATGCATTTCAATTTGAGGATTACAATTGAGAAATTATTGCTATTGTGTTGAATTTTACTGTTGAGGGTAATGTCTGTTTTTTGTTGAGAACGCGATTTTCTCAACAATTTCTCAACTTGAATGTTACCCTAATCCTTTGAAAAAATGTTTGAAAAATTATTGAATTTTAGTATTTTTCAAACGTTTGTGTTTATTGGGATATTGTTGATGAGTAGGAAATGATCATTGGAATAAATTTTCAGAAAAATTTGAAAATACACATTTTTGAAAATCAACGTATTCCCATAAAAACGAACGATCCAAAATAGAAAACCCCAAATTGATTCGAATTGGAGTGACTGGTTTTTTGTTCGATTTACATAAACAGGGTATTTATGTTGACGAAAAACCAATGGAACCCAATTGTTTTATCCAATTTATAGCCCATTCACATTATTCGCCGTCCACACAATAAGTTTATCCGGAAGACAGTGTTCGTGTCGAACATATCCCAGATATTGGCCACACCATAAGTTATGTCCGAAGACATAATCGATACTGCTGTATGTTTATGGGATCGATAACACATTTACTGATTATTTAGTCATCGCCGACAATTCGTATCGATTGGCCACACTGTAAAATTCTTTACAAACACTGACATTCCGTCCGGAAAAACTTATAACCTGGACGACGCATTACGCTCGAAATCTAATAAAAGTAGATTTGAAATCCCTTTTTTTTTTTGAGGCAAATGAAATGTGTATGAGGTTTTAGTTTAAAAGTCGGTATTAATTGTAATTATTAATTAAATTTAAAACTATCGTATACGACATCCTAATCTCGTCGGAAAAGCGCAATAGTGAAGTTGTACCACGCCAAGATACTACAATAAAGTATCGCATGAGTGCAATTATTAGGAGACTTTTTGGATTTATTTAGCACGAAGCCAATAAGAGCCCCCACGAACAGTCATACCAAGTGCATTTTATGATAGTACAACTATCAATGTGGTCAACTAAAACAGGATTATTTAGAGCTTTATTATTTTTTTATTAATGTAAAAATTCTTCCATGTATAACATTTATACGTCTAAAATCACATTGCACATAATGTTTTGTATTAATAAAGGGATGTGTTGCGTTAAAAGATGCAATTCTGCTGATGTACCATCGCCAGCCAGTGTGTTTATCCTTCATCAATGCAGCGTGCCTGAAAAAAAAATCACTTTATTCCATTTGGAATGTCGAAAATTTTTCACTAATATACCTTTCACAATTTTAAGCGTATTAACTATGTCGGCACTTATTCTTTTGTTTTTATTCAAGTAATTTACAAGGAACTAGTGATGGCACTAGCGAAACAATAATTGAGGGGAACTTTTTTCGCACCAACAAACAGAGTACCGGCCTTAATGTGTTATCGAACATAATTTCCCTACCAGCATTTCAAAGTTCCATTTCATCCCCTTCGCTATCACAGTCTCGTAAGCGACACTGCAACAATCACCAACTGTGATAGTATTTTGCCATCACTATTCGCATGAAAGTATTTTGCCTTCACTATTAGGGCTGTTTTCTTTTAGCACTGGATACCCTAAGCCTTGAAGGACTAAAAGAAAACAGCCCTGCCAACATTTTTTGAATTTGGGGGCGCTCCTGAGAATCCCCACTACGTCGAAAACAGTCGTATACGATAACCAAAACTCCTCGGAAAAGCGCCGTCACTATTGAGAAGTTGTACCACGCCAAGTTACTACAAAAAAGTATCGCATGAGTGCAATTATTAGGAGCCCTTCTGGATACATTTAGAAGGACGCCATAAGAGCCCCTTCAAACAATCAGACAAAGTGCATTTTAAGATAGTTGTAAAAGAATCATTGTGGTCAAGTAAAACACGATTTTTAGATGTTTATTAATTTTATGAAACATTTATAAATTCTCATAAATATAACATTTATACGACTATCACATCACATTTTTATGCATTAATAAGAGATTGATGTAGCGTTACAAGTTGTAAGTTAAATGTTGTAGCGTTTATCAGCCAGTACTTTTATTCCCAATGGAGGCAGCGTGTCTGGAAAAATATTTGAAAAACTATCACTTTATTCCATTTGGAAAGTCAAAAATTGTTCACCAATTTACTTTTCACAATTTTAAGCGTAATAACTATGTTTTCAGCACTTTATTTTCGTTTTCATTGAAATAAATTATAATAAGTCAGTTGCGCTTGGTGTTTCACAAAATATAAAATGGCTCTTGTAACAATAGTGATGGCAAAATACTTTCATGCGAATAGTGATGGCAAAGTACTATCACAGTTGGCGATTGTTGCAGTGTCACTTACGAGTCTGTGGTAGCGATGAGGATGAAATGGAACATTGAAATGCTGGCAGGGAGAGTACTCGTTTATCCAGGACATCTCCAAAAATATGCAACACTGTCATCAGCTGTTCAAAAACAATCACAGAAAAGAAGTGAAATCTTGCATTTTTAATTTATGAAATGCTCAAATTAGTAATAAATATTTACTGATGCGATTATTTATGACACTATACCACTTTGAATTTCATGTTTTTCGATAAATTAGTCACAATAAAGTGCTATTGTGAATCGATGAAGCGTCACTTTATCAAAACACAATCTGGCAAGATCGGCGCGACTTGCACTGATGAGATGTTCTGGATAGAACACCAGTGCAACGATGTTCTGGATAGCCCTATTGTTACAAGAGCCCTATTGTTACAAGAGCCATTTTATATTTTGTGAAACACCAAGCACAACTAGCTTCTTTTAATTTATTTAAATAAAGATGATAATGAAGTGCTGAAAACATAGTTATTTCGCTTAAAATTGTGAAAGGAATATTGATGAACAATTGTTGACTTTCCAAATGGAATAAAGTGATAGTTTTTCAAATATTTTTCCAGACACGCCGCCTCCATTGGGAATAAAATCACTGGCTGATAGAAGCTACAACATGTAACTTGCAACTTGTAACTCAACATCAATCTTTTATTAATGCATACAAATATGTTAAATGTGATAGTCGTATAAATGTTATATTTAAGAGAATTTATAAATGTTTAATAAAAATAATAAACATCAAAACAATCGTGTTTAACTTGACAACAATGATTCTTTTACAACTATCTTAAAATGCACTTTGTCTGATTGTTTGAAGGGGCTCTTATTGGCGTCCTTCTAAATGTATCCAGAAGGGCACCTAATAATTGCACTCATGCGATACTTTTTTGTAGTAATTTGGCGTGGTACAATTTCTCAATATTGACGGCGCTTTTCCGAGGAGTTTTAGATATCGTATACGACTGTTTTCGATGTAGTGGAGATTCTCAGAAGCGCCCCCAAATTCAAAAAATGTTGGCAGGGATGTTATGAAAATACTGACTGATCGATTTACGTCAGCTTTTCAACTCGAAAAAAAAACAAAGTATCACATGGAAAAAATTTCGCTAGTTTTTCGCATTTTTTGGTTTTGTATGGAGTTTCAACGCGAAAACCGAACAGAGTACCGGCCTTTATAAAAAAATCTTCCAATGTTTACTGTTTTGTTTGCAATCAAATCAAACTGTTACATCCGCAAATGGACGATATTTCAATTTTTTGCAAATGTGAACACTTGAAATATTGGTTCAAAACATCGAAATTTCGTCCCTAGTGTGAACGTTATATAAAATTTCATCAAGCCTTTTATTGTGACCAATAATTTGCACATGTTTTTAATTTGAGTTATTGGCAACCCTATGACAATGCAAGTGTCATATGTTTGTTTACTTACCGTAAGCCTAAGCGAAGATAGAAATTCTGAATATAAAGCAGATAATTGTTATCAATGTAGTAATGATATACTATGATTGGGTGGATGCTGAATCGTTGTTTATTTTTTGTGTATATGAGACACCTTATCGAAACTGCAACAACGAAGGGATTGTTGACTTTAAGACACGGATGTGGGTAGCTTTTGTAAGCTCGCCCACAGATGAATATTACAAATACAAAAGTACGTAAGTATTCCTCCAGTTGAGTTTTTTCCAGATACTTTACTAAGTGCAATCGTACACTCAGATTGCTACAGATCTTTTCACCAAAAATATGCACTGATTTTATCGTATATTTTGATTAAGATATGTAGTTAGATCTTTGATCTCTATATTATATCTTTTGTTCACTTCTTTTTTCTAATAGATTTCACAATTTTCGAACAATTATATGCATAATTTTTTTTAGGATTATTATTAAAAATATTTTTATTTTATTTTCTTTTGTTTTTTTTCGTTTAACTCGCTTTTTTGTTATTGTTTATCAATTGATTTCACACGCACACACTCTCGCATAGTTTGTTTCTTTGCTTGTTTGGTCAATTTGGTCATTTATGTGTGGGTTTTGTTATGATGAATATTTTGGAAGTATCTGCCTCCTCTCGCACAGCTGTAGATTTTTTGTTTTGTGGTTTGGATTTCTCTCTCTTGTTTTTGCCTTATTACTTTTTCTTATATTTTTCTTCTTATTTAGCTGTGCTAATTATTCATCATTTCTCGCGTTTCGTTTTGCTGGTGTGTGTGAGTGAGTCGAAGATGAAAAATGTCGTCGTGGATTAAATATTTCACTAAAATTAATTCAGTTTTTTTGTTGTTGTTCTTGTTTAATAATTCAGTCTTTTAAGTTACAGTTATAACAAACAAAAATAAAAAAGCAATCGCACAAATATCACGTTTCGTCTTTCACGAAAGTATTTTTTAGATTTTCTTTGATTTTTTCTACATCAGCCAAAGAAAAAAAGTGAAACGTACGTTTAAGAGACCCCGACCCGTACAATTAGAGCGCCTCTACAACAAAACTCTTCATCACTGCACATATACACTGATCATATATCGTTACGTGCAAATGGTACGTTTTCTTTTTCGATACCGCAAGGCGTAGATAAATGGTTGCTCCCACTTTCACGTGGAGTTAATAAGAAAAAAATTCTCGTAGTTTTTGTAGTTTCATTAATGCGTTATTGTGTTTTCTTCACAACACTTCTTGGTGCTCTTCGTTTGTTGTCTTTCTTAAATAACACACGTTTATGCGAGATATAAAATGCAAAGTCTTATTAGATTTTTGGTTAGAAAAATGAACGAACTAAAAAAAGAAATGTAAAAAACTCCGTTTTTTGTTTTTTAAAGCGCAAACTATTAACACACGTCTCCCCTTCTCATAGAAAAATTGAAAGACGACTGACTTTCAATATTGAGAACTACTATCTGGTTGGTCATGAATTGTTACGGATGATGGGCGAATTACACTAACACATATAAGCGAAAATGCCACATAGATACAAATTTTCACAAATACCTTAGCCCAAATGCCACATAGATACTCATATTTACAACTACATATTCTTTCTGTATGTCATTTTAATGTATAGTTAGTCGAACGGAAATCATGTCAAGTAAATGCATAACGGGGATAACGTAATGTAATTTTTGATATATATAAAACCGATATACGTCAAGTCAGAATAGTTTCAATTTTCTTTTAGGGGCGATTTAAAAACTACTGCTCATATTCATTTCATTTATTAAACAATTTAGTAGTAGCTTAATTCCCTTATTTACTATTGTCCAAAAATATTGTTTCTGAGTGTGAAGGGAGCAGATTCTAGAAAAGTTGAGTAAGAGAAATAGGTAATCGCTTCCCTGTCTCATAGAAATAAATAAATAGAGCAAAAAAAATTACTGACAACATTTCAGACAGATAGGGCTTAGATTTTGGAAGCAGAATGGTCTCCGGATTTATTATGGCCATCCAAAAATGGCTATCACTGAGGATAAAGTGACAAAACTCCACGATTTCAAATTGGCGGAACTTATGTATGCGATGGGGAATAGTCTAAAGCAACTTTTTTTAAAGTAAATATTCTTTAAAATGGATTAAAACGGCCAAACTTGAAATTAGTAGACTGAATAAATAAATGCCCACCTTATTAGATCATTTTAAAAGCAAAACAACGAAATCAAACCTCGGATCGTAAAGACTTCCCCTTTCACAGTATTACCTGTTCTCAGATCTTAAAATAATGTTAATTGCAAAGAAATTTCCGAATGCAGAAAAACAGAAAACAAACTTCATAACAGGTTGGCTGATAAGTCCCCGGTCTAACAAAGAAAAACACATAGTTCCTTTCAAGAGCGATACAACAATAATAACGACCTTCCAAAGTTTTTGATACAATTTTGGTAGTACTCCTTCGGTTTTGCCTCAAAATAGTCCTCAGTTTCGGCGATCAGTTCATTCATTGCAGCCAAATTTTTTCCCTGCGAGCATCCTTTTGAGTTCTGAGAACAAGAAAAAGTCGCTGGGGCCAGATCTGGAGAATACGGTGGTTGGGGAAGCAATTCGAAGCCCAATTCATGAATTTTTGCCATCGTTCTCAATGGCTTGTGGCACGGTGCGTTGTCTTGGTGGAACAACACTTTTTTCTGCTTCATATGGGGCCGTTTTGCCGCGATTTCGACCTTCAAATGCTCCAATAACGCCGTATAATAGTCACTGTTGATGGTTTTTCCCTTCTCAAGATAATCGATAAAAATTATTCCATGCGCATCCCAAAAACAGAAGCCATTACTTTGCCAGCGGACTTTTGAGTCTTTCCACGCTTCGGAGACGGTTCACCGGTCGCTGTCCACTCAGCCGACTGTCGATTGGACTCCGGATTGTAGTGATGGAGCCATGTTTCATTCATTGTCACATATCGACGGAAAAACTTGGGTGTATTACGAGTTAACAGCTGCAAATACCGCTCAGAATCATCAACATGTTGTTGTTTTTGGTCAAATGTGAGCTCGCGCGGCACCCATTTTGCACAGAGCTTCCGCATATCCAAATATTGATGAATGATATGACCAACATGTTCTTTCGATATCTTTAAGGCCTCTGCTATCTCGATCAACTTCATTTTACGGTCATTCAAAATCATTTTGGGGATTTTTTTGATGTTTTCGTCGGTAACCACCTCTTTCGGGCGTCCACTTAACATGCGGGCAATTTGAAATTAGGAACGTACTGGACCGCGTGTTAGAATTGATTTCCAGCAGAAGGAATTCACAAAATATCCATTTTAAACTGATAATAGCATATGAATTAAACTGGCGATGTGATGCACATTTTCATCCAGAAGTTGTTGATTTCAACAATTTGTTGTTTTTAACAATTTTAATTTGTTGCACTTGTAATGTTTCTGGAAACTTTTTCTTGTCGATAAGCCACTCATTTTTCATTGGTCAGCTTCTTATTGTTAGCAAGAATGTAGCATCCAAAGATTTTAGTTTTCTGCAAAGAGATTTAAATTTAGTGACTTCTCTAAAGTGTTGATTTAATTTTTATATTGACGTACCAATTATTATAAACTATTTGTAGCAGTTCCAGTTAATTGTCCACCATTTTTTCATCGGCAAGATTTTTAATGTTTTCAAGAACGTAGAATCCATAATTTTAGTTTCCTGCAAAGAGATATACATTTAGAGACTTCCTTAAAGTTTTATTTTCACTTACCTATTTTTATAAACTATTTGGTTATTTGTCTAAAATTTTCCATTTTTTTATTTCTTGCAATTGACCACGAACTTCGTTGCACAAATAAGTTTTGAACACCACATGGTTTTTTCGTTGCATTTTAGGTTAGTGTTTGGCCAAAGTTTACTCATATTATCTTCAACGCCTTTTCAAAGATTTCGTCAACATTTTGGCAAATTGGAAGTAATTCGCAAACAATTTGAAGATGTATTGAAGATGAGCTATTCAAGATGAATTTATGTTGAAAATTATATTTACCCTCAAACTGAAAAGTTGTTGCATTTGAAAAACGCTCATCCTGTGTTTATTGGAAAAAATATCTGAAAAACAATCACTTTATTCCATTTGGAAAGTCAAATTGCGTTGGGAAGCTATGTTTTATACTACAGAACCATTTATTATAATATAGCATTTCTGATGAAAACTTTTAATAATAACGTTGACAACACTGTTAAAGTCGAATGGTTGCAAAAAATCGGCACATGGAAAATTGTTATGAAAAGGAATGATATACAAAAAGAGAATCAAAAGAAGGGAAAAACTAGTGTTGCCATTACAGTCGATGAAATTTTGACGTTTTTGGGAGATTTTGTGCGAAAATTGTGCGGAATTCCACAAACCAAAATTGCTGGCAACAGTGAGTGTAACACATATTTCTCGAATATTTTTTATAGTTGAAATCCGAAAACAACAAAAACTATTGGCAAATTGAATTGCAAAATTTTTCTGCTGTGAATTAATAACATGACAGCACCACGTCGTTTACGCAAGGAACTAACAGATTTGCAGCAATGTCAATTGAAATCCTTTCGTGAAATTAACACCGACGATGATAACCTCTTGCGTTGGACGGGTCTCATTGTTCCCGACAACCCACCCTATAACAAGGGAGCTTTTCGCATCGAAATCAACTTTCCGGCCGAGTATCCCTTCAAGCCGCCAAAGATCAATTTCAAAACAAAAATCTATCACCCCAACATAGATGAAAAGGGCCAAGTATGCCTGCCCATCATCAGCACGGAAAATTGGAAACCTGCCACACGTACAGATCAAGTTATACAGGCTTTAATAGCTCTCATTAATGATCCGGAGCCGGAACATCCTCTACGTTCCGATTTGGCCGAAGAATTTCTGAGGGATCGAAAGAAATTCATGAAAAATGCTGAAGACTTTACACGGAAGAACAGTGAGAAGAGACCAGCTGATTAATGTTGAACCAGAAACTTGAAGTGACAAAGAAATGAAACAAACAAATAAAAAAATTAATTACTTAGAAAAAAGACTTCATAAGAAAATGCAAGTAACAAAACCACACAAGAAAAACAAAACATTTGCAAATAAAATGTAAGCTAGCTTTGTCCTTGGATGTGAGTGTATGTCTCACCAACCCTCTTCAGTCAGTCCAATTATTATTATTTGTTTTAGAAATCAATACTGATTAAGAGAATGCTAAGAAACAAAATCATCGTCATCATTTACTTAGTCCCCCCTCCTTCTCATGGAATACAACTACCAAGCCTCGTATGGTTTCTTTTGCAAAATTTTTCCTAAACTTAGAAATTATATATACCCCTCCATTCTTTGTATGATTATTTTATAATTGTATCGTAAAGTTTAACAAAATTCAATACAATTCAGTAAAAAAGAAGAAAAACCAAATTGTATTACAAAATACAGTTCACAAAAGTAATGAAACAAACTACAAATAATAAACAATTTTAATAAAAACTAATCTTGTGATCTCTGTATTATGCCATAAAAAACAAACGAAAATTTCTTTGAGGTTATTTATGTCGGGATTTTGTGGGTGCCAAGAATGAATGATGGACGGGTCCGGGAAGTACTTTTCGCAGTGAAGGTGAATGACTTCAGGTACGAGTGATTCTATTATCTGAACTCATCATAAGAACAGACCAAAAAGACACAGGCATACATAAACATACATTGATGATGACTAAGCCATTTTCATACAATTATTTGCGTATGAATTATAAAAGAGCTGCATAAAATTGTCTCGCAAGATGGTGAGCAATATACATGAGCGTATTGATAGACGTCATCCTCTTTTGAAATTTCATTTGTGAAAAACCATTTGGAGATGTCAAGGTGATTATATTTTCTTTTTGCACCGTGACAAACTTATTACAACAGTTGTTTTATTTTCAAGGTCATTTCAATCAAACTTGTCCCCTGTGTATGGGAAAACCCACAATCAACAAAAGCACAAAATGGACATCCTCCTCCTTGCTGATCTTAACGGTTATTTTATTTCCTAGAAATTTGAGAATATAGGCCACCAAATCCTCATCAACACTGCCCACTCCACTGCAATTTGTTATAAGGTCCGCGGTAAAGTGAAGGTTCCCATGTCGTTTTGCCGGCAGCAGTTGGGGTGCTGACACAGAAACTTTGTTGACTACCTATAAGGCAATTGGCCGGTCAGTGGTACACAAGTGTGGACACCTCAGACAAATGGCACGCAGTGATATAACATACAAACCAGCCAGTATGTTGCCCTTGCAACAGGATGTCTCCGCACTACACACCTAGATCATTTTTGTATATGGAGACCGAAGGAGGATCGCAATGCGAAGATACAACTATGTAATATGTTATCAAAGCTGTATCTCTTCGGTTGTTATCGTAGTAATTATGCAAAGTGCCATCCTACGGTTGATCTCTATTATCTAGAGCGTGAGATCCAGCGCTACAAACAGAGCAATAGATTAGTTACCATACCAGGCAAGTCTGAACAGGATTCATAAGGTTACTGTAGCTGAAGCGGTGATATGCTACAAGGTTAATCTTGTTCTCGGTGCCACCGTCCATAGCACCGGAGAGAAGACACTTTCCACGGCAGTTTTGGCCCAATTAAAATGAGGCAAATTTCGACAAAATTTCTTATAGTAAATAAATATTGATAAAATATTGAAAAAAAAAATCATATAGAAAAAAATTTTAGCAAAATTTTCTATAAAAATGAAATTTTGACAAATAATCCTATAGAAATTAAATTTTAAAAACATTTCTTTTAGAACCGAAATTTTAGCCAAATTTCCAATAGAACTGAAATTTTGACAAAATTTCCTAAAGAAATGAAATTTTGACAAAATTTCTTATAGCAATGAAATTCGACAAAATTTCCTTTAGAAATTAAATGTTGACAGAATTTCCTATAGAAATTAAATTTCGACATTTCCTATAGAAATGAAATTTTGACAAAATTTCCTATAAAAACGAAATTTTGACAAAATTTCCTATAGATATGAAATTTTGAAAAATTTCCTAAAGAAATGAAATTTTGACAAAATTTCTTATCGAAATGAAAGTTTGATAAAAAATCCCATAAAAACTAAGTGTTGACAAAATTCCCTATAGAAATTAAATGTTGACAAAATTTCCTATAGAAATTAAATTTCGACAAAATTTCCTATAGAAATTAAATTACGATAAAATTTCCTATAGAAATGAAATTTTGACAAAATTTCGTATTGAAATGAAATTTTGACAAAATTTCCCACAGAAATGAAATTTTGACAAAATTTCCTATAGATATGAAATTTTGACAAAATTTCCTATAGAAATTAAATTTTGACAAAATTTCCTATAGAAATGAAATTTTGACAAAATTTTCTATAGAAATGAAATTTTGACCAAATTTTCTATAGAAATGAAATTTTTACAACATTTCCTACAGAAATGAAATTTTGATAAAATTTCCTGAAGAAATGAAATTTTGACAAAATTTCCTAAAGAAATGAAATTTTGACAAGATTTCCTAAAGAAATGAAATTCTAACAAAATTTCTTATAGAAATAAAAGTTTGAGAAAAAATCTCATAAAAACTGAATGTTGAATTTCCTATAGAAATAAAATTTTGACAAAATTTCCTATAGAAATTAAATGTTGACAAAATTTCCTATAGAAATTAAATTTCGACAAAATTTCCTATAAAATGAAATTTTGACAATCTTTTCCTATAAAAATAAAATTTTGATAAAATTTCCTAAAGAAATGAAAATTTGACAAAATTTCTTATAGAAATGAAAGTTTGAGAACAAATCCAATAAATACTAGATGTTGACAAAATTTTCTATAGAAATGAAATTTTAGTAAAATTTCCTATAGAAATGAAATTTTAGCAAAATTTCCTATAGAAATGAAATTTTGACAAAATTTCCTATAGAAATGAAATTTTGACAAAATTTCCTATAGAAATTACATTTTAACAAAACTTCCTATAGAAATGAAATTTTGACAAAATTTCCTACAGAAATGAAATTTTGACAAAATTTCCTATAGATATGAAATTTTGACAAAATTTCCTATATAAATGAAATTGTAGCAAAATTTCCTATAGAAATGAAATTTTGACAAAATTTCCTATAGAATTGAAATTTTGACAAAATTTCCTATAGAAATGAAATTTTCACAAAATTTCCTACAGAAATGAAATTTTGACAAAATTTCCTATAGAAATGAAATTTGGACAAAATTTCCTATAGAAATGAAATTTTGACAAAATTTCCTATAGAAATGAAATTTTGACAAAACTTCCTATAGAAATGAAATTTTGACAAAATTTCCTACAGAAATGAAATTTTGACAAAATTTCCTATAAATATGAAATTTTAACAAAACTTCCTATAGAAATGAAATTTTGACAAAATTTCCTATAGAAATGAAATTTTGACAAAATTTCCTATAGAAATGAAATTTTGACAAAATTTCTTATAGAAATGAAATTTTGACAAAATTTCCTATAGAAATGAAATTTTGACAAAACTTCCTATAGAAATGAAATTTTGACAAAATTTACTACAGAAATGAAATTTTGACAAAATTTCCTATAGAAATGAAATTTTGACAAAATTTCCTATAGAAATGAAATTTTGACAAAATTTCCTATAGAAATGAAATTTTGACAAAATTTCCTATAGAAATGAAATTTTGACAAAATTTCCTATAGAAATGAAATTTTGACAAAATTTCCTATAGAAATGAAATTTTGACAAAATTTCCTATAGAAATGAAATTTTGACAAAATTTCCTTAGAAATGAAATTTTGACAAAATTTCCTATAGAAATGAAATTTTGACGAAACTTCCTATGGAAATGACATTTTAACAAAACTTCCTATAGAAATGAAATTTTGACAAAATTTCCTATAGAAATGAAATTTTGACAAAATTTCCTATAGAAATGAAATTTTGACAAAATTTCCTATAGAAATGAAATTTTGACAAAATTTCCTATAGAAATGAAATTTTGACAAAACTTCCTATAGAAATGAAATTTTGACACAATTTCCTACAGAAATGAAATTTTGACAAAATTTCCTACAGAAATGAAATTTTGACAAAATTTCCTATAAATATGAAATTTTGACAATATTTCCTATAGAAATTAAATTTTGACAAAATTTCCTATAGAAATGAAATTATGACAAAATTTTCTATAGAAATGAAATTTTGACAAAATTTCCTATAGAAATGGAATTTTGACAAAATTTCCTTAGAAATGAAATTTTGACAAAAATTTCCTATAGAAATGGAATTTTGACAAAATTTCCTATAGAAATGAAGTTTTGACAAAATTTCCTATAGAAATGAAATTTTGACAAAATTTCCTATAGAAATGAAATTTTGACAAAATTTCCTAAAGAAATGAAATTTTGACAAAATTTCCTATAGAAATGAAATTTTGACAAAATTTCCTATAGAAATGAAATTTTGACAAAATTTCCTATAGAAATGAAATTTTGACAAAATTTCCTTAGAAATGAAATTTTGACAAAATTTCCTATAGAAATGAAATTTTGACGAAACTTCCTATGGAAATGACATTTTAACAAAACTTCCTATAGAAATGAAATTTTGATAAAATTTCCTATAGAAATTAAATTTTGACAAAATTTCCTATAGAAATGAAATTTTGACAAAATTTCCTATAGAAATGAAATTTTGACAAAATTTCCTATAGAAATGGAATTTTGACAAAATTTCCTATAGAAATGAAATTTTGACAAAAATTTCCTATAGAAATGGAATTTTGACAAAATTTCCTATAGAAATGAAATTTTGACAAATTTCCTATAGAAATGAAATTTTGACAAAATTTCCTATAGAAATGAAATTTTGACAAAATTTCTTATAGAAATGAAAGTTTGCGAAAAAATCCCATAAATAATAAATGTTGACAAAATTTCCTATCGAAATGAAATTTTAGCAAAATTTCCTATAGAAATGAAATTTTGACAAAATTTCCTATAGAAATGAAATTTTGACAAAATTTCCTATAGATATGAAATTTTGACAAAATTTTCTATAGAAATGAAACTTTGACAAAATTAAATTTCGATAAAATTTCCTATAGAAATTAAATTTCGACAAAATTTCCTATAGAAATGAAATTTTGACAAAATTTCCTATATGCTTAGTACTAAGTTCGTTTCTGCGAAAAACGAATATCTTCATATATCTCCGTAAATAGGGTCTCAAACCCACGGATGTTAACTTATTTATGCGAAATAATATGCCTGCCTATTTTTTCGTGCGAAAATTCCAGGGTTGTTTAAATATGTGTCTGAAAATGCTTAAAACCAAGATTTCGCACATATTCCGCGCTAACGTTTTTTATATGTAGTATAAAAGTTTTTCGTACGAAAACGTGATCTTAGTACTAGGCTATAGGAATGAAATTTTGACAAAATTTCTTAAAGAAATTAAATTTTGACAAAATTTCCTATAGATATGAAATTTTGACAAAATTTCCTACAGAAATGAAATTTTGACAAAAATTCCTATAGATATGAAATTTTGACAAAATTTCCTAAAGAAATGAAATTTTGACAAAATTTCTTATAGAAATGAAAGTTTGAGAAAAAATCCCATAAATACTAAATGTTGACAAAATTTCCTATAGAAATGAAATTTTGACAAAATTTCCTATAAAAATGAAATTTTGACAAGATTTCCTACAGAAATGAAATTTTGACAAACTTTCCTAACGAAATGAAATTTTGTCAAAATTTCCTAAAGAAATGAAATTTTGACAAAATTTCCTAAAAGAAATGAAATTTTGACAAAATTTCTTATAGAAATAAAAGTTTGAGAAAAAATACCGTAAATATTAAATGTTGACAAAATTTCCTATAGAAATGAAATTTTAGCAAAATTTCCTACAGAAATGAAATTTTGACAAAATTTCCTACAGAAATGAAATTTTGACAAAATTTCCTACAGAAATGAAATTTTGACAAAATTTCCTACAGAAATGAAATTTTGACAAAATTTCCTATAAATATGAAATTTTAACAAAACTTCCTATAGAAATGAAATTTTGACAAAATTTCCTATAGAAATGAAATTTTGACAAAATTTCCTATAGAAATGAAATTTTGACAAAATTTCTTATAGAAATGAAATTTTGACAAAATTTCCTATAGAAATGAAATTTTGACAAAACTTCCTATAGAAATGAAATTTTGACAAAATTTCCTACAGAAATGAAATTTTGACAAAATTTCCTATAGAAATGAAATTTTGACAAAATTTCCTATAGAAATGAAATTTTGACAAAATTTCCTATAGAAATGAAATTTTGACAAAATTTCCTATAGAAATGAAATTTTGACAAAATTTCCTATAGAAATGAAATTTTGAAAAAATTTCCTATAGAAATGAAATTTTGACAAAATTTCCTTAGAAATGAAATTTTGACAAAATTTCCTATAGAAATGAAATTTTGACGAAACTTCCTATGGAAATGACATTTTAACAAAACTTCCTATAGAAATGAAATTTTGACAAAATTTCCTATAGAAATGAAATTTTGACAAAATTTCCTATAGAAATGAAATTTTGACAAAATTTCCTATAGAAATGAAATTTTGACAAAATTTCCTATAGAAATGAAATTTTGACAAAATTTCCTATAGAAATGAAATTTTGACAAAACTTCCTATAGAAATGAAATTTTGACACAATTTCCTACAGAAATGAAATTTTGACAAAATTTCCTACAGAAATGAAATTTTGACAAAATTTCCTATAAATATGAAATTTTGACAATATTTCCTATAGAAATTAAATTTTGACAAAATTTCCTATAGAAATGAAATTATGACAAAATTTTCTATAGAAATGAAATTTTGACAAAATTTCCTATAGAAATGGAATTTTGACAAAATTTCCTTAGAAATGAAATTTTGACAAAAATTTCCTATAGAAATGGAATTTTGACAAAATTTCCTATAGAAATGAAGTTTTGACAAAATTTCCTATAGAAATGAAATTTTGACAAAATTTCCTATAGAAATGAAATTTTGACAAAATTTCCTAAAGAAATGAAATTTTGACAAAATTTCCTATAGAAATGAAATTTTGACAAAATTTCCTATAGAAATGAAATTTTGACAAAATTTCCTATAGAAATGAAATTTTGACAAAATTTCCTTAGAAATGAAATTTTGACAAAATTTCCTATAGAAATGAAATTTTGACGAAACTTCCTATGGAAATGACATTTTAACAAAACTTCCTATAGAAATGAAATTTTGATAAAATTTCCTATAGAAATTAAATTTTGACAAAATTTCCTATAGAAATGAAATTTTGACAAAATTTCCTATAGAAATGAAATTTTGACAAAATTTCCTATAGAAATGGAATTTTGACAAAATTTCCTATAGAAATGAAATTTTGACAAAAATTTCCTATAGAAATGGAATTTTGACAAAATTTCCTATAGAAATGAAATTTTGACAAATTTCCTATAGAAATGAAATTTTGACAAAATTTCCTATAGAAATGAAATTTTGACAAAATTTCTTATAGAAATGAAAGTTTGCGAAAAAATCCCATAAATAATAAATGTTGACAAAATTTCCTATCGAAATGAAATTTTAGCAAAATTTCCTATAGAAATGAAATTTTGACAAAATTTCCTATAGAAATGAAATTTTGACAAAATTTCCTATAGATATGAAATTTTGACAAAATTTTCTATAGAAATGAAACTTTGACAAAATTAAATTTCGATAAAATTTCCTATAGAAATTAAATTTCGACAAAATTTCCTATAGAAATGAAATTTTGACAAAATTTCCTATATGCTTAGTACTAAGTTCGTTTCTGCGAAAAACGAATATCTTCATATATCTCCGTAAATAGGGTCTCAAACCCACGGATGTTAACTTATTTATGCGAAATAATATGCCTGCCTATTTTTTCGTGCGAAAATTCCAGGGTTGTTTAAATATGTGTCTGAAAATGCTTAAAACAAAGATTTCGCACATATTCCGCGCTAACGTTTTTTATATGTAGTATAAAGGTTTTTCGTACGAAAACGTGATCTTAGTACTAGGCTATAGGAATGAAATTTTGACAAAATTTCTTAAAGAAATTAAATTTTGACAAAATTTCCTATAGATATGAAATTTTGACAAAATTTCCTACAGAAATGAAATTTTGACAAAAATTCCTATAGATATGAAATTTTGACAAAATTTCCTAAAGAAATGAAATTTTGACAAAATTTCTTATAGAAATGAAAGTTTGAGAAAAAATCCCATAAATACTAAATGTTGACAAAATTTCCTATAGAAATGAAATTTTGACAAAATTTCCTATAAAAATGAAATTTTGACAAGATTTCCTACAGAAATGAAATTTTGACAAACTTTCCTAACGAAATGAAATTTTGTCAAAATTTCCTAAAGAAATGAAATTTTGACAAAATTTCCTAAAGAAATGAAATTTTGACAATATTTCTTATAGAAATAAAAGTTTGAGAAAAAATACCGTAAATATTAAATGTTGACAAAATTTCCTATAGAAATGAAATTTTAGCAAAATTTCCTACAGAAATGAAATTTTGACAAAATATCCTATAGAAATGAAATTTCGACAAAATTTCCTATAGAAATGAAATTTTGACAAAATTTCCTATAGAAATGAAATTTTGACAAAATTTCCTATAAAAATGAAATTTTGAAAAAATTTCCTACAGAAATGAAATTTTGACAAAATTTCCTAGAGATATGAAATTTTGACAAAATTTCCTATAGAAATGAAATTTTGACAAAATTTCCTATAGAAATGAAATTTTGACAAAATTTCCTATAGAAATGAAATTTTGACAAAATTTCCTATAAAAATGAAATTTTGACAAAATTTCCTACAGAAATGAAATTTTGACAAAAATTCCTATAGAAATGAAATTTTGACAAAATTTCCTATAGAAATGAAATTTTAAAAAAATTTTCTGTAGAAATGAAATTTTGACAAAAATTCCTATAGAAATGAAATTTTGACAAAATTTCCTATAGAAATGAAATTTTAACAAAATTTTCTGTAGAAATGGAATTTTGACAAAAATTCCTATAGAAATGAAATTTTGACAAAATTTCCTATAAAAATGAAATTTTGAAAAAATTTCCTACAGAAATGAAATTTTGACAAAATTTTCTGTAGAAATGGAATTTTGACAAAAATTCCTATAGAAATGAAATTTTGACAAAATTTCCTATAAAAATGAAATTTTGAAAAAATTTCCTACAGAAATGAAATTTTGACAAAATTTTCTAGAGATATGAAATTTTGACAAAATTTCCTATTTATTTATTTGACAAAATTTCCTATAGAAATGAAATTTTGACAAAATTTCCTATAGAAATGAAATTTTGACAAAATTTCCTATAGAAATGAAATTTTGACAAAATTTCCTATAGAAATGAAATTTTGACAAAATTTACTACAGAAATGAAATTTTGACAAAATTTCCTATAGAAATGAAATTTTGACAAAATTTCCTATATAAATGAAATTTTGACAAAATTTCCTATAGAAATTAAATTTTGACAAAATTTCCTATAGAAATTAAATTTTGACAAAATTTCCTATTGACATGACATTTTAACAAAACTTCATATAGAAATGAAAGTTTGACAAAATTTCCTACAGGAATGAAATTTTGACAAAATTTCCTATAGATATGAAATTTTGACAAGATTTCCTATAGAAATGAAATTTTGACAATATTTCTTGTAGAAATGAAAGTTTGAGAAATCCCATAAAAACGAAATGTTGACAAAATTTCCTATAGAAATGAAATTTTGACAAAATTTCCTATAGAAATGAAATTTTGACAAAATTTCCTATAGAAATGAAATTTTGACAAAATTTCCTATAAACTTGAATTTTTGACAAAATTTCCTACAGAAATGAAATTTTGACAAAATTTCTTATAGAAATGAAAGTTTAAGAAAAAATCCCAAAAATACTAAATTTTGACAAAATTTCCTATAGAAATGAAATTTTGACAAAATTTCCTATAGAAATGAAATTTTGACAAAATTTCCTACAGAAATGAAATTTTGACAAAATTTCCTATAGATATGAAATTTTGACAAAATTTCCTATAGAAATGAAATTTTGACAAAATTTCTTATAGAAATGAAAGTTTGAGAAAAAATCCCATAAAAACTAAATGTTGAAAAAATTTCCTATAGAAATGAAAAATTTCCTATAGAAATGAAAAATTTCATTTCTGTAGGAAATCTTGTCAAAATTTCATTTTTATAGGAAATTTTGTCAACATTTAGTATTTATGGGATTTTTTCTCAAACTTTCATTGCTATAAGAAATTTTGTCAAAATTTCATTTCTATAGGAAATTTTATCAAAATTTCATTTCTATAAGAAACTTTGTCAAAATTTAATTTCTGTAGGATATTTTGTCAAAATTTTATTTTTATAGGAAATTTTGTCAACATTTTGTATTTATGGGATTTTTTCTCAAACTTTCTTTTCTATAAGAAATTTTCTATAAGAAATTAAATTTTGACAAAATTTCCTATAGAAATGAAATTTTGACAAAATTTCCTATTGAAATGACATTTTAACAAAACTTCCTATAGAAATTAAATTTTGACAAAGTTTCTTATAGAAATGAAATTTTGATAAAATTTCCTATAGAAATCAAATTTTGACAAAATTTCCTATAGAAATGAATTTTTGACAAAATTTCCTATAGAAATGAAAATTTGACAAAATTTCCTATAGAAATGAAATTTTGACAAAATTTCCTATTAATATGAATTTTTGACAAAATTTCCTACAGAAATGAAATTTTGACAAAATTTCTTATAAAGGGTGATTTGTTAAGAGCTTGATAACTTTTTAAAAAAAAAAAAACGCATAAAATTTGCAAAATCTCATCGGTTCTTTATTTGAAACGTTAGATTGGTCCATGACATTTACTTTTTGAAGATAATTTCATTTAAATGTTGACCGCGGCTGCGTCTTAGGTGGTCCATTCGGAAAGTCCAATTTTGGGCAACTTTTTCGAGCATTTCGGCCGGAATAGCCCGAATTTCTTCGGAAATGTTGTCTTCCAAAGCTGGAATAGTTGCTGGCTTATTTCTGTAGACTTTAGACTTGACGTAGCCCCACAAAAAATAGTCTAAAGGCGTCAAATCGCATGATCTTGGTGGCCAACTTACCGGTCCATTTCTTGAGATGAATTGTTCTCCGAAGTTTTCCCTCAAAATGGCCATAGAATCGCGAGCTGTGTGGCATGTAGCGCCATCTTGTTGAAACCACATGTCAACCAAGTTCAGTTCTTCCATTTTTGGCAACAAAAAGTTTGTTAGCATCGAACGATAGCGATCGCCATTCACCGTAACGTTGCGTCCAACAGCATCTTTGAAAAAATACGGTCCAATGATTCCACCAGCGTACAAACCACACCAAACAGTGCATTTTTCGGGATGCATGGGCAGTTCTTGAACGGCTTCTGGTTGCTCTTCACTCCAAATGCGGCAATTTTGCTTATTTACGTAGCCAACCAGAAATGAGCCTCATCGCTGAACAAAATTTGTCGATAAAAAAGCGGATTTTCTGCCAACTTTTCTAGGGCCCATTCACTGAAAATTCGACGTTGTGGCTCGTTAGTCAGTCTATTCATGATGAAATGTCAAAGCATACTGAGCATCTTTCTCTTTGACACCATGTCTGAAATCCCACGTGATCTGTCAAATACTAATGCATGAAAATCCTAACCTCAAAAGAATCACCCTTTAGAAATGAAAGTTTGAGAAAAAATCCCATAAATACTAAATTTTGACAAAATTTCCGATAGAAATGAAATTTTGACAAAATTTCCTATAGAAATGAAATTTTAGAAAAATTTCCTATAGAAATGAAATATTGACAAAATTTCCTATAGAAATGAAATTTTCGCAAAATTTCCTATAGAAATGAAATTTTTACAGATTTTAACAAAATTTCCTGTAGAAATAAAATTTTGGCAAAATTTCCTATAGAAATGAAATTTTGTTATTTGGAGAATACAACAAAATCAGTTGAATCAGTTGAAATAAATAACTTCTCAATTCGATTATAAAACTTAACCTATAGGCTTTGATTTTATTTATTATTAAAAAAAAATACTCATTATGTATATGACTAAAATTATATACACAAGAATTGCTATTCATAAAAGTAACTATATACAATAAAAGTTTTTATAATCAACAAGATGGTGTTTTTATAATGGCAGATAGTTGCCCTTCGATTTTTAAGTCCTTATGTACACGCCTACGCATAGGCACGAATATAGATCTCCATCGTTTTAAATAAAAATATCGTCGTTTTCCCACTGTGGTGAAAAAAGCTCTCTTCTAAAATACATCACAACGTTCCATTATACTTTTTTTAATAGATCAAGTATTTGTTTTTATTCATATTTCCTTGGAATATCACACATTTGATGTGGTCTGTGTAAGACTGCTTGATACAACGGCTGCCGCAAAAAGGGGAGGCGGTGCTGATTGTGAGTGTGTTGGGAGTGTTGAATCAGACGAAGGCGTGGCTGTGGCCATTAAACTTGAAGCATTTAGAGATGTTGAAGATGCATTTGGATCAATTTCAGAGTATGGGGGCACTGATAACCTTGTTTCAGTTGTATTAACACTGGCATTTGAGGCTCCCATTTCGGCTGTGTTTGTTGTTGTTGTTGGCGGTGGTGGATTCATGCTGGTCATACGCATGACTTCTTCATAGGAGGGTAAATCCTTATCATCCTTTTCCAATTGTGCTCGAATGCGTGCGGCCTCTACACTGTTGGGTTCAATGAAGAAGATATCATTGTAACGGCTCTCTCGACTATTCTCATCGTGTATGGTGAATACGTTGCCTTGGCGATCTGAAATGAGAATGAACAATAAAAATGGTGAGTAAGTGGTTTTGAAGGTGAAGTTTTATTACAAAATAGGAAGGTTAATACAGCAGTCCGATAGTTCTTCCTATTCTTTTGTGAAAATTATCCCATATTAAGCACTAAATATCACAAAATAGAATGCTCGGATTTGTTCTCACCAGCAATTTTTTTGTTCGTTTCAAATCAAAAGAAAACAGAGCTAAAGCATAGGTACTCATACAATATTACAAGATAGGAAAAAATAATCAACTTTTTTATTAAAACAATCAAAAAATTCATCACAAAATAGTTAAAATGATAATAATAAATAGAAAAAAAAGAGATCAATTACTTGTTTAATCAAGTATATTTTTATACCCTCACACAATAGCATAGGTGGTATATTAGGTTAGGTTAGGTTATGTGGCAGCCCGATGTATCAGGCTCACTTAGACTATTCAGTCCATTGTGATACCACAGTGGTGAACTTCTCTCTTATCACTGAGTGCTGCCCGATTCCATGTTAAGCTCAATGACAAGGGACCTCCTTTTTATAGCCGAGTCCGAACGGCGTTCCACATTCCAGTGAAACCACTTAGAGAAGCTTTGAAACCCTCAGAAATGTCACCAGCATTACTGAGGTGGGATAATCCACCGCTGAAAAACTTTTTGGTGTTCGGTCGTAGCAGGAATCGAACCCACGACTTTGTGTATGCAAGGCGGGCATGCTAACCATTGCACCACGGTGGCTCCCTAGGTGGTATATTAAATGTGTCATTTCGTTTGTAACATCGAAATAGTGGTCTCAGCCACCATAATTATATACACTCAAAGCGATTGCCATCAAAAGAATAATCCGTCCGCCAAGCTATCGACTTGAAACTTGTTTTTATTGTAGGTTGGATGGTATTGCAAATGGCCTTGACAGACATAATTACATATATGGCAGATATCGGACCATAATTACATATATAGCTCCCATATAAACCGATCCCCTAGAGCTTCCACAAGGAGCAATTTTCATCCGATCCGGTTACGAAACAGTTTTTGCAAGAATTATTCAAAACGTCTTTATATAGAAATGCCTAAAAACTATAGAATATTTTGTCAAAATTTTATTTCTGTAGAAATGTCAAAATTTTATTTCTATAGTAAATTTTGTCAAAATTTTATTTCTATAGACAATTTTGTCAAAATTTTATTTCCATAGAAAATTTTGGTCCATATCGATCCATAATTTATATAGCTCCCATTCAAACCGATCCCCTAGATATGATTTCCGGAGCTTCCACGAGGAGCTATTTTCATCCGATCCGTTTACGATACAATATTTGCAAGAATTATTAAAAACGTCTTTATATAGAAATAAGAATCGAAAAGTTAAGAAAAAATTATTTTTTTTTAGTTTATCCACATTCATTTAAATGAAATTGGACATACTGACATTTCATCACATCTCAAGAACAGATGAGAGATGAATTAAGCGGATGCCTAAAAACTATAGAAAAATTTGTCAAAATTTTATTTCTATTGAAAATGTTCTCAAAATTTTATTTCTATAGAAAATTTTGTCAAAATTTTTAATTCTATAGACAAATTTATCAAAATTTTACTTCTATAGAAAAATTTGTCAAAATTTTATTTCTATAGAAAATTTTGTCAAAATTTTATTTCTATAGAAAATGTTCTAAAAATTTTATTTCTACCGAAAATTTTGTCAAAATTTTATTTCTACAGAAAATGTTCTCAAACTTTTATTTCTATAGACAAATTTTGTCAAAATTTTATTTCTATAGACAAATTTATCAAAATTTTATTTCTATAGACAAATTTATCAAAATTTTATTTCTATAGAAAATTTTGTCAAATTTTTTTTTTCTATAGAAAATTTTTTAAAAATTTTATTTCTCTAGAAAATTTTGTCAAAATTTTATCACCATAGAAAACTTTGTCAAAATATTATTTCAATAGAAAATTTTGTCAAAATTTCATTTCAATAGAATTTTTTGTCAAATTTTTTTTCTATAGAATTTTTTGTCAAAATTTTATTTCTACAGGAAATTTTGTAAAAATTTTATTTCTATAGAAACCTTTGTCAATATTTTATGTCAATAGAAATCTTTGTCAAAATTTAATTTCTATAAAAAATTTTGTCAAAATTTTATTTCTATAGAAAATTTTGTCAAAATTTTATTTCCATAGAAAATTTTGATCCATATCGGTCCATAATTTATATAGCTCCCATTCAAACCGATCCCCTAGATATGATTTACGGAGCTTCCACGAGGAGCTATTTTCATCCTATCCGGTTACGATATAATATTTCCAAGAATTATTAAAAACGTCTTTATATAGAAATAAGAATCGAAAAGTTAAGAAAAAATTATTTTTTTTAGTTTATCCACATTCATTTAAATGAAATTGGACATACTGACATTTCATCACATCTCAAGAACAGATGAGAGATGAATTAAGCGGATGCCTAAAAACTATAGAAAAATTTGTCAAAATTTTATTTCTATTGAAAATGTTCTCAAAATTGTATTTCTATAGACAAATTTTGTCAAAATTTTTAATTCGATAGACAAATTTATCAAAATTTTACTTCTATAGAAAAATTTGTCAAAATTTTATTTCTATAGAAAATTTTGTCAAAATTTTATTTCTATAGAAAATTTTGTAAAAATTTTATTTCTCTAGAAAATTTTGTCAACATTTTATTTCTATAGAAAATTTTGTCAAAATTTTATTTCAATAGAATTTTTTGTCAAAATTTTTTTCTATAGACAAACAAATATAATTTTTTTCTATAGAATTGTTTGTCAAAATTTTATTTCTATAGGAAATTTTGTAAAAATTTTATTTCTATAGAAAATGTTGTCAAAATTTTATTTCAATAGAAACCTTTGCCAAATTTTATTTCAATAGAAATCTTTGTCAAATTTTTATTTCTATAGCAAATTTTGTCAAAATTTTATTTCTATAGAAAATTTTGTCAAAATTTTATTTCCATAGAAAATTTTGATCCATATCGGTCCATAATTTATATAGCTCCCATTCAAACCGATCCCCTAGATATGATTTACGGAGCTTCCACGAGGAGCTATTTTCATCCGATCCGGTTACGATATAATATTTCCAAGAATTATTAAAAACGTCTTTATATAGAAATAAGAATCGAAAAGTTAAGAAAAAATTATTTTTTTTTAGTTTATCCACATTCATTTAAATGAAATTGGACATACTGACATTTCATCACATCTCAAGAACAGATGAGAGATGAATTAAGCGGATGCCTAAAAACTATAGAAAAATTTGTCAAAATTTTATTTCTATTGAAAATGTTCTCAAAATTGTATTTCTATAGAAAATTTTGTCAAAATTTTTAATTCGATAGACAAATTTATCAAAATTTTACTTCTATAGAAAAATTTGTCAAAATTTTATTTCTATAGAAAATTTTGTCAAAATTTTATTTCTATAGAAAATTTTGTAAAAATTTTATTTCTCTAGAAAATTTTGTCAACATTTTATTTCTATAGAAAATTTTGTCAAAATTTTATTTCAATAGAATTTTTTGTCAAAATTTTTTTCTATAGACAAACAAATATAATTTTTTTCTATAGAATTTTTTGTCAAAATTTTATTTCTATAGGAAATTTTGTAAAAATTTTATTTCTATAGAAAATGTTGTCAAAATTTTATTTCAATAGAAACCTTTGCCAAATTTTATTTCAATAGAAATCTTTGTCAAATTTTTATTTCTATAGCAAATTTTGTCAAAATTTTATTTCTATAGAAAATTTTGTCAAAATTTTATTTCCGTAGAAAATTTTGGTCCATATCGGTCCATAATTTATATAGCTCCCATACAAACCGATCCCCTAGATATGATTTCCGGAGCTTCCACGATGAGCTATTTTCATCCGATCCGGTTACGATACAATATTTGCAAGAATTATTAAAAACGTCTTTATATAGAAATAAGAATCGAAAAGTTAAGAAAAAAATAATTTTATTTTTAGTTTATCCACATTCATTTAAATGAAATTGGACATACTGACATTTCATTACATCTCAAGAACAGATGAGAGATGAATTAAGCGGATGCTTAAAAACTATAGAAAAATTTGTCAAAATTTTATTTCTATAGAAAATGTTCTCAAAATTTTATTTCTATAGAAAATTTTGTCAAAATTTTTAATTCTATAGACAAATTTATCAAAATTTTATTTCTACAGAAAATTTTGTCAAAATTTTATTTCTATAGAAAATTTTGTCAAAATTTTATTTCTATAGAACATTTTGTCAAAATTTTATTTCTATAGAAAATTTTGTCAAAATTTTATTTCTAAAGAAAATTTTATCAAAATTTTATTTCCATAGAAAATTTTGTCAAAATTGTATTTCTGTACAAAATTTTGTCAAAATTTTATTTCTGTAGAAAATTTTGTCAAAATTTTATTTCTGTAGAAAATTTTGTCAAAATTTTATTTCTATAGAAAATTTTGTTAAAATTTTATTTCTATAGAAAATGTTTTCAATTTTTTTTCTATAAAAAATGTCAAAGGTTACACGCAGAGAAGGAATATGATCACCTCAAACATGTTTCAAGAGCAAAATGTTATTTTTGTATGGTGACCATGTAACATGTTTGTCACTAAAATGTTATTTTCTCCTCAAATATAACCTACTTGCCGAAATCAGATACATGATTTCCGAGAAAATAACATGGTTGCGAAAACCATGTTACATGGTCACCACCCAAAAATAACATTTTGCTCTTAAAACATGTTTGAGGTGATCATATTCCTTCTCTGGGTGTAGTTTTATAGAACATGTTGTCTAAAGTTATTTGTATAGAAAATGTTATAAAAAATTTATTTCTATAGAAAATTTTGTCAAAATTGTATTTCCATAAAAGATTTTGTCATCATTTTATTTCTATTCTATAGAATACCAAAATTTTATTTCTATAGAAAATCTTGTCATTTTTGTTTCTATATAAAATTTTGTTAAAATTTTATTTCTTTAGACAATCCTGTCAAAATTTTACTTCTATAGAATATTTTGTTTATTTTTACACAAATTATTGTCAAAATTTTATTTCTAAAGAAAATTTTCTCAAAATTTTACTTCTATAGAAAATTTGTCAAAATTTTTTATGTCAAAACTTTATTTCCATAGAAATTTTTATTTCTAAAGAAAATTTTGTCAAAAATTTATTTCTACAGAAAACAGTTTACCAACATGGATTACGCGATATTATTCAAATCTACGGATACTCCCGATTCCGTACGCGAAAAAACAATCTAGGTGATATATTTAATATATACTATACGATGACAAAATTCTCTTTCAATACTCTTGCATCAGACTAAGAATTTATCTGACAACCCTTCTAGTAACAACCATTGAGCCCATTAGCAGAATACATATTTGCACCAGTTTCAATATGTCTCTGTGAAAACGGAACATAGAGAGAAACATATGGTTACAAAACTACCCATTTTATCCTTTTTATTTTTTTAAGAAAAAATATCCTCATATTAAAGTTAATTTGAGTGGGATATTTACTTTAATTAATTTTTCCATTCCGATGGCAGGCCACAAATATTTAAAAATCAATATCTCTCCCGGAACATTCACTATATTGCTATTTTTGTTTTATCGTCGATATCCAATTTGTCAATCATTTATCTTACTTAGTCTTTCTCTAGCCCGAGCTTCCAATTTGGAACTTTTGAATACGGCCAAATAACCGAAATAACAAAAACATGGCAAAATTAATAGCACCATTACAGCACAAATTGTATAGATGTTGAAAAAGCCCATTACTCTTGCACATGGACCCTTATCGACTGATCCTAGAATAGCAACCCAGTAGAATTTCGTAGAAGGTAGAGGTCGTTGTGCAGTGATAATAAATCGTTTCATTATTGTTTTTAAATTGTACAGCTTTGGTAATCTTCAGATAAGATTAGTTATTTATGGCATTCTGGTAAATTTGTGTTCTCTTAAATGTTGTATGGTCTCTTTTTGGGTCTTCCTATCTCTTAATCGAGTTTTTATTTATCAATGAATAATAGGTGTGTTTTTGGGTTAAACGCGAGATATTTATACTGGCAATCAACTTCAGGTTGCTATCATTTCTAAAGCGCTCTGAGAGATATATTTCAATGACAGTCCATTTCATTGCTTAGCAGCTAACACGCAAATTTTTTTTTTTTCTGATTCAATCACCAAATTAATTGATCCAATTAATTTTTTAATTGAAATGTCTTCAATCACGAAAATTATAGTATCAATCACAGTTTTAATTGGGCATAGAAAAAATTCTTGATTAAAAAATTAATTGATTTTGTCAGCAAATTTCAATTAAGTTTTTAATTGATTCAATTAAAAATTTAATTGATGTTGATTGCAAAACTCAATTAATTTATTAATTAAAAAAGGTAACTATCTTTAATTACTTTTTGAACTGGCTTAGAGTTTTTATTTGGATTAACAAATGATTGTTTGAAATACATTTTTAATTAAAAATTAAAAAAAATCAGCACTTTTTTTAACTGAATTAGTCTTCCGAATTTGATTAAAAAGTTAATTGTATCAATTAATTTTTTAATTAAAAATTTTAAAATTTTCTATCATTGACTTAATTAACTTAATGTTTCTATCATGATTAAAAAGTTAATTGTATCAATTAATTTATTAATTGAAAACATTTTCAACTTCAATTAACTTTTTAATTGGAAATATTTTGGTGATATTTTTTTCTGTGAACAAAAGCATTTTGATCTATTGTATTTAAAAATAATGTTATTCGTGATGAAATTCAAGGAGTTGTTTTGCTTTCATTGAAGTGGTCAGTTATCGAATTTGGGTTTCTTCAATGAGAAGCCATTCCAAATTGAACAGTTTGTTAAAAAGGACAATGATCGGCAAAGAGGTCAGTTAAAAATTTACCCCTTCAATTGGCCACCAGAACTTCAGCGAGCTAATTAAAATTATAATTTAACACTTAGGCCCCCAAAATAAAGTTCTGTGTCAGTTTATATCCCAAATGACACATTCCAAAAGGATTTTTTTTAAATTAATTTCTATAAGAAATATTGTCAAAATTGCATTTTTTTAGGAAGTTTTCTCAAAATTTCATTTCTATAGAAAATTTTTTCAAAATTTCATTTCAAAATGAAATTTTGTCAACATTTCATTTCTATAAGAAATGTTGTCAAAATTTAAATTCCATTGGAAGTTTTCTCAAAATTTCATTTAAAAAAAAAATCTAAAACTTGCATTTCTATAGGAAATTTTGACAAAATTACATTTCTATAAGAAATTTTTGCAAAATTTAATTTTTATAAGAACATTTTGCAAAGTTTCATTTCTATTAAAAATTTTTACAAAATTTAATTTTTGTAAGAAATTTTTGCAAACTTTCATTTATATAAGAATTTTTTGCAAAATTTCATTTCTATAGGAACTTTTTGCAAAATTTCAATATTTTCAAAATTTCAAAATTTTGTCAAAATTTCATTACTAAAGGAAATTTTGTCAAAATTTCATTTCTATAGGAAATTTTGTCAAAATTTCATTACTAAAGGAAATTTTGTCAAAATTTCATTTCTATAGGAAATTTTGTCAAAATTTTATTTCCATAGGAAATTTTGTCAAAATTTCATTTCTATAGGAAATTTTGTTAAAATTTCATTTCTATAGGAAATTTTGTCAAAATTTCATTTATATGGGAAATTTTGTCAAAATTTCATTTTTAAAGGAAATTTTTACAAAATTTCATTTCTATAGGAAATTCTGTCAAAATTTCATTTCTATGGGAAATTTTGTCAACATTTCATTTCTATAGGAAATTTTGTCAAAATTTAATTTCTAAAGGAAATTTTTTTGTCAAAATTTATTTTCTATAGGAAATTTTGTCAAAATTTCATTTCTATAGGAAATTTTGCTAAAATTTCATTTCTATAGGAAATTTTGTCAAAATTTCATTTCTATAGGAAATTTTGTCAAAATTTCATTTCTATACGAAAATTTGTCAAAATTTATTTTCTATAGGAAAATTTGTCAAAATTTATTTTCTATAGGAAATTTTTTGTCAAAATTTCATTTCTATAGGAAATTTTGTCAAAATTTCATTTCTATAGGAAATTTGTCAAAATTTCATTTCTATAGGAAATTTTGTCAAAATTGCATTTCTATAGGAAATTTTGTCAAAATTTCATTTCTTTAGGAAATTTTGTCAAAATTTCATATCTATAGGAAATTTTGTCAAAATTTTATTTCTGTAGGAAATTTTGTCAAAATTTAATTTTTATAGGAAATTTTGTCAAACTTTCATTACTATAGGAAATTTTGTTAAAATTTTATTTCTATAGGAATTTTTGTCAAAATTTCATTTCTACAGAAAATTTTGTCAAAATTTCATTTCTATAGGAAATTTTGTCAAAATTTCATTTCTATAGGAAATTTTGTCAAAATTTCATTTCTATAGGAAATTCTATAGGAAATTTTGTCAAAATTTCATTTCTATAGGAAATTTTGTTAAAATTTCATTTCTATAGGAAATTTTGTCAAAATTTCATTTATATGGGAAATTTTGTCAAAATTTAATTTCTAAAGGAAATTTTTTTGTCAAAATTTATTTTTTATAGGAAATTTTGTCAAAATTTCATTTCTATAGGAAATTTTGCTAAAATTTCATTTCTATAGGAAATTTTGTCAAAATTTCATTTCTATAGGAAATTTTGTCAAAATTTCATTTCGATAGGAAATTTTGTCAAAATTTCATTTCTATAGGAAATTTTGTCAAAATTTCATTTCTATGGGAAATTTTGTCAAAATTTCATTTCTATGGGAAATTTTGTCAAAATTTCATTTCTATGGGAAATTTTGTCAAAATTTCATTTCTATACGAAAATTTGTCAAAATTTATTTTCTATAGGAAAATTTGTCAAAATTTATTTTCTATAGGAAATTTTTTTGTCAAAATTTCATTTCTATAGGAAATTTTGTCAAAATTTCATTTCTCTAGGAAATTTTGTCAAAATTGCATTTCTATAGGAAATTTTGTCAAAATTTCATTTCTTTAGGAAATTTTGTCAAAATTTCATATCTATAGGAAATTTTGTCAAAATTTCATTTCTGTAGGAAATTTTGTCAAAATTTCATTTTTATAGGAAATTTTGTCAAAATTTCATTTCTATAGGAAATTTTGTCAAAATTTCATTTCTATAGGAAATTTTGTCAAAATTTCATTTCTATAGGATATTTTGTAAAAATTTCATTTCTATCGGAATTTTTTTTCAAAATTTATATAGGAAATTTTGTCAAAATTTCAATTCTATAGGAAAATTTGTAAAAATTTCATTTCTATAGGAAAGTTTGTCAAAATTTAATTTCTATAGGAAATTTTGTCAAAATTTCATTTCTTTAGGAAATTTTGTCAAAATTTCATTTCTATAGGAAATTTTGTCAAAATTTCATTTCTATAGGAAATTTTGTCAAAATTTCTTTTCTATACGAAAATTTTTCAAAATTTCATTTTATAAAAAACTTTGCCAAAATTTCATTTCTATAGGAAATTTTATCAAAATTTCATTTTTAAAGGAAATTTTTACAAAATTTCACTTCTATAGGAAATTTTGTCAAACTTCCCTTTCTATACGAAATTTTGTCAAAATTTCATTTCTTTAGGAAATTTTTTCAATATATAGGACATTTTTTTATTAAATTTCTAAAGGAAATTTTGTCAAAATTTCATTTTTATAATTTAGTTTCTATAGAAAATTTTGTGAAAATTTAATTCTATAGAAATTTGTCCACAATTCATAGACAATTTGTCAAAATTTAATTTTTATAGAAAATTTTGTCAAAGTTTCGTTTCTATATGAAATTTTGTCAGAATTCCGTTTTTATAGGAAATTTTGTGAAAATTTAATTTATTGATCATATGAGTTTGTGCCTGCTAGCGTTTATCTGAATTCTGTGTTTCACACTCCATATGTACTTGATTTAAAATTCTATTCTTTCAGGATTTGCGTGGAATTTTCGAGGTTTTGGGGGGTGGTCACGAATTAACGATTTTTTCGCTGTCCTACGAGTTTAGCAGATACGAGCAAAACAAGTGTTTCATATAGCAATTTCGTTTTTTTTACGAGTTGGATGGAATTTTCGAGTTTACGAATTAACCACATTTGTGTTCTACGATGTTTCTTTTAGGTCAAATTTCTATAAAAAAAAAAACAAAATATCATGTATTTTGTTTTTAAATAATGTAATTAGATTTCCACTAAAAAGTGTCTCCATTTTTGGTTAAATTACAATATTTACCATTTGCTTGTATTTTTTTCGCACACGCATTATATACACACAATGCCAAAACGAGAATAACGATCAATAGAGTAAAAAATGTCAATAATATTGATAAGGATGACGAAACTTCAGATGTGTCAGTCATTTTCTTCTGCTTTGGAAAAAATCCAAAATTATATCCACACTCTTGGCCGAGTTAAATCGTTGTACTATTTTGCTAAAAATGTCATTATTAATCATTGGCTGCAATAGGTAGAATTTGCTTTCTATTCTCGTGATAAGATTAAAATTTAGAACTTGCCAAAATAGAAAAAAAACATCAAATCGTATATCAAAATTAAATATTGGTCATTGTATTAGAAATCTGTGTAATTGGTTTTTGATAAGTGTTCGTTGTGAGTGGGAAAACTCCTTTGAAGTAGGCGAATATACACTAAAAAAAAAAAATCATGGAGCTCAAAAAGACATTTGTATTTATATCAAACAATTTTGGTATTGATTGTGAGTCAAAGAGAGAATTAAAAAAGTTGTTGAACCAATTAAATTTTGAATTGAAAATTTTTTAAATTCATTTAAAATTTTAATTGGAAAAATATTGGTGACATTTTTTCTGTGTGGGGAATTACGTTCAAGAAAATTTTATAACGCTAATAGATATTAAACTAAACGAAGAGATTCGACTTTAAAATGTGTTTTTTGAATGAAAGAAAATGTTGCTGAATCGAGTTCAAATTATCATAAAAGATTGGAAATAAATCTTCAATAAAATTAAAATTGTATTTTTTACTTTACTATAAACCTAAAACATATCTAACAAGTATATACAGCAGTAAGTTCGGGCAGGTCGAATTTTAAATACCCACCACCATGAATCACATAAAACAGTTACCTTTGAAAACTCTTAATATATAGGAATGATTAAACAATGCCCTGATTTGAAATCTAAAATCTATAGATTTGGAAATTTTACTTTCAGTTTCTATACCCTCAAGAAGTGAAATCGGTCTATATGGAGGTCTTACCAAATGGAGCGATAAAAACTAAATCCGTTACAATTTCAAGCAAACTAGGGTTTATATAAGCCCAAGGAGATAAACCAGGAAACCAGTCCATATGGGTGCTATGCCAAAAATATGCACCGATACACAAAATTCAGCACACCTAGTTGTGGTTCTGAGTAACCTACAGAATTTAGACCCAAATCGAAGGGCGGGTTTATAAGGGGGATTTATCAAAACCAATACCGATACACAATTTATTCAGAACACCTTTTTATGGTCCCCAAAACCCTCTAGATTTCAAATTTCAAGCAAATAGAATAAAAACTACGGTTTCTAGAAGCTCAAGAAGTAAAATCCATGAGATCGGGCTATATGGGGGCTATATCAAACCATAGACCGATACACACCATATTCGGCACACCTGTTTGTGGTCCTAATATACCTTCAGATTTCCAATTTCAGGAAAATCGAATTGAAAATGCGGTTTCTAGAAGCCCAAGACCCCAAATCGCGGGGTCGGTTTATATGGGGGCTATACCAAAACATGGACCGATATAGCCCATCTTTGAACTTGACCTGCTTGGAGACAAAAAACGAGTTTGTGGAAAAATTAAGCGAGATATCTTTATTATTGAAAGCTGTAGCGTGATCACAACAGACATCCAGTTAGACAGACGGAAAGAAGGACTTGGTTATATCGTCTTAGAATTTCTCCCTGATCAAGAAAATATATACTTTATATAGTCGGAAATCGATAGGGAGCCACCGTGGTGCAATGGTTAGCATGTCCGCCTTGCATACGCAAGGTCGTTGGTTCGATTCCTGCTTCGACCAAACACCAAAAAGTTTTTCAGCGGTGGATTATCCCACCTCAGTAATGCTGGTGACATTTCTGAGGGTTTCAAAGCTTCTCTAAGTGGTTTCACTGCAATGTGGAACGCCGTTCGGACTCGGCTATAAAAAGGAGGTCCCTTGTCATTGAGCTTAACATGGAATCGGGCAGCACTCAGTGATAAGAGAGAAGTTCACCAATGCGGTATCACAATGGACTGAATAGTCTAAGTGAGCCTGATACATCGGGCTGCCACCTAACCTAACCTAACCTAACCTAGTCGGAAATCGATATTTCGATGTGTTACAAACGGAATGACAAACTTATTATATCCCCATCACCATTCTATGGTGGTGGGTATAAAAATGGGAGATGTCCTTCAAGACTCTAACCTAAATTTCAGGATGCGCAATTTACACAAAATTAAGTTATTATAATTATTAAACAAATGCAATTTTAATTGAAAGAAATCATTTTATAATCATTTTTGATTTAAAGAAATTGCCCTTAAATTAACTGAAATATAGAATCTTTCGATTTAAGATAAAAACGCTTCAAATATAGGCTAAGACTTGTTTTGAGGATGTTGTATCTTTGGTTTAAATTTTTTTGAAATTAAGAAAACAATTTTTCCATTGAAGTATGTGTTATTATTTGTAATTTTAAAGCTACGAGTACATGGGTCCCTAAGAAAATCATATTTTTTATTTCAAATAAGTCGAATCTTTAGCTCGGAATCAATACCAAAATCTTTAAGGTAAGGTCAAAATCTTTGTATCCAAGTAATTTTTTTTGAGAAATTTCCTAAAAATTGATAAAAATACAATATTTACCATTTTCTTGAAGGTTTTTGCAACACAAATGATATACACACAATGCTAAAGCGAGAATAACTATCAATAGTATGAAGAATGCCGATAATATTGATAGGAAAGAGGGAACTTCAGATGGGTCTGCCATTTTCTTCTGGTTTTTTGAAAAAATCTGAAATGATACACTGATAGGCCGAGTTAAACCGTTGTACTATTTCGCTAAGAACGCCATTATTGTTCATTGGTTGCAATAAATAGAAAATGCTTTCTACTCTTGCGATAAGATTAGAATTTGGAACTGACCAAAAATATATAAATATCAAATCGTACATCAAAATAAAATATTGGTCATAGTATAAGAAATCAGTTTAATTGTTCTTTTTTTTTTTTTTTGATAAGTGCCCTTTGGGAAAACTCTTTGGTGTGGGTGTATCTAAACTGAAAACTGATCACAGAGATCTAAAGAAGTTTGTATTTATTTTAAACAATTTAAAGAAAGATTTGGCTCATAATCCATACCAAATCAAGACAATTTTAAAACGCTAAGGGTATTGTCACAGTAGACAAATATTTCACCAAACTGAGTGTCAAACATGTTTCAAGGACCATTTCCGAAATCTACCGTTGTATACCGTTTCTGGAAAATATTTCTATCGTGATGTTATAAACCGACGAATTCTTGAAATGAAATACAAATACTTTTTCGATATTTTTCTATAAGAATTAAATTTTTACCACACACAGTTCTCTCATATTTACCATTTCGTTGTATTTCTACGTTACGGTAGTAGTACAGGCATGCTGTTAGTATAAATAAAAGTCCTACAATTATTAATATAACGGCTACAAATGTATAGTCAGACATTTAAATATTTTCTCGAAACTTGATATATCGGTTAAATATCAACATGTTACTACAGTACATTGAATTATATATTGTGTATATATATAAGAATATTTAATAAAATTTTATAAACTTGGTCTATTCCCTTTGACGATAAGGGAAATTACCTTACATTTCCAAAGAGTGGTATTAGCCCAAACCGCGATAACTTCTATAATTATTCGTTCATTGCAGCGACATCTAGAGCAAATAGAGGCCATTAGTAAAGGCAACAACCACATAACTGAGGAGAATTGCGATAAGCGAGTGATCGATTGCAACATTTATCGATTATCGACCAGTACAAGCAATATTAGGGCTGTTTTCTTTTAGCACTGGATGCAACATTTGTATGGGCTATCCAGAACATCGTTGCACTGGTGTTCTATCCAGAACAACTCATCAGTGCAAGTCGCGCCGATGTTGCCGGATTGTATTTTGATAAAGTGATTCACAATAGCAACTTATTGTGACTAATTTATCAAAAAACATGTAATTCAAAGTGGTACAGTGTCATAAATTATCGCAGCAGTAAATATTTATTACAAATTGGAGCATTTCATATATTAAAAATGCAAGATTTAACTTCTTTTCTGTGATTGTTTTTAAACAGCTGATGACAGTGTTGCATATTTTTGGAGATGTTCAAACTTTTATTTATATAGAAAATTTTCTCAAAATTTTATTTCTATAGAAAATTTTCTCAAAATTTTATTTCTATAGAAAATTTTGTCAATATTTTATTTCTATAGAAAATTTTGTCAAACTTTGATTTGTATAGAAAATTTTGTCAAAATTTTATTTCTATAGAAAATTTTCTCAAAATTTTACTTCTATAGAAAATTTTGTTAACATTTTATTTCTATAGAAAATTTTGTCAACATTTTATTTCTATAAAAAATTTTACCAAATTTTAGTTTATAGAAGTTTTTGTCAAAATTTTATTTCTATAGAAAATTTTGTCAAAATTTTATTTCTATAAAGTATTTTCTCAAAATTTTATTTCTATAGAATACGTTGTCAAAATTTTCTATAGATAATTTTGTCAACATTTTACTTGTAAAAAATGTTCTCAAAATTTTATTTCTATAGAAAATTTTCTCAAAATTTTATTTCTATAAAGAACTTTCTCAAAATTTTATTTCTATAGAAAGTGTTGTCAAAATTTTCTACTGAAAATGTTGCCAAAATTTTCTACTGAAAATGTTGCCAAAATTTTCTATAGAACATTTTGTCAAAATTTTATTTCTATAGAAAATTTTGTCAAAATATTATTTCTATAGAAAGTTTTGTCAAAATTTTATTTCTATAGAAAATTTTGTCAAAATTTTATTTCTATAGAAAATTTTGTCAAAATTTTATTTCTATAGAAAATTTTGTCAAAATTTTATTTCTATAGAAAATTTTGTCAAAATTTTATTTCTATAGAAAATATTGTCAAAATTTTATTTCTATCGAAAATTTTGTCAAAATTTTATATTTATAGAAAATTTTATCAAAGTTTTATTGCTATAGAAAATTTCTTCAAAATATAATTTCTATAGAAAATTTTGTCAAAATTTTATTTTTATAGAAAATTTTGTCAAAATTTTATTTCTATAGAAAATTTTGTCAAAATTTTATTTCGTTATTGTTGTTTTTGATCTCAGCTTAAAGCCATGCATTGACTAAACTACATGTGTAACTTAACCAACAGAGGAAAAGTATGGTTGTCAAATCTATTTGGACAAAGCCTTATAGACTGCAAGATGGTTGGATGTACAGCTGTTTCGGAATTACCACATTCCTCATCAGCATTCTCTACTTGCAGCAAAACTATCAACCAATTATCAGAATAAATTCGGGTAATTCACTCAACCCAAAGTGAACTGCACTTGAACCTTCCGAAAAAAAGGTTTGATAGTCGGCTACTGCCTAAACAAATTTGCAAGCATATCTCTTTTCCTTTGCCAAACTCAAATCATCGATTTGAATGTAGTTGGCTGGGTTTGTTTTTGAGCGTGCTTCCTCTATCTTCATTCGTTTTATTTGTTATTGTTGGCTTCTCTTCAATCGTTATTGTTGTTTTTGATCTCAGCTTAAAGCCATGCATTGACTAAACCACAAGTGTAGCTGTTGGTTAAGCTACACTTGTAGTTTAGTCAATGCATGGCTTTAAGCTGAGATCAAAAACAACAATAACGATTGAAGAGAAGCCAACAATAACAAACAAAAAAAATTATTTCTATAGAAAATTTTGTCAAAATTTTATTTCTATAGAAAATTTTGTCAAAATTTTATTTCTATAGAAAATTTTGTCAAAATTTTATTTCTATAGAAAATTTTGTCTAAATTTTTTATAGAATTTTTTTTATAGAACATTTTGTCTAAATTTTATTTCTAAGAACATTTAGTTAAAATTTTATTTCTATGGAACATTTTGTCAAAATGTTATTTCTATACAAAATTTTGTCAAAATTTTAGTTGTAGAGAAAATTTTGTCAAAAATTTATTTCTATTGAAAATTTTGTCAATATTTTATTTCTATAGAAAATTTTGTCAATATTTTTTTTATAGAAAAGTTTGTAAAAAATTTATTTGTATAGAAAATTTTGTAAACAATTTACTTGTATAGAATATTTTGTCTAAATTTTTTTTTTTATAGAACATTTTGTCTAAATTTTATTTCTAAGAACATTTGGTTAAAATTTTATTTCTATGGAACATTTTGTCAAAATGTTATTTCTATAGAAAATTTTGTGAAAATTTTATTTTGTATAGAAAATTTAGTCGAAAATTTATTTCTATAAAAAATTTGATTTCTATAGAAAATTTTGTCACAAATTTTATTTCTATAGAAAATTTTGTCACAAATTTATTTCTATAGAACAATTTGTCAAATTTTTATTTCTATATAAAATGTTTTCAAAATTTTATTTCTATTGAAAATTTTTTCAAAATTTTTTTTTCTATAGAAAATTTTATCAAAATTTTATTTGGATAGAAAATTTTGTCAAAAATTTTATTTGGATAGAAAATCTTAGTTGAAGACCAAAACATCGAAATTTCTACCAATCTACCAAACAGTAAAAAACTACAATTTTTGGTAGAATTCTTACTCTACTCACTTAACTATAAGGACAAAACAACTTTCTAGCAGAGAAATGCGTCTTATATGCTAAGCAAAATTCGCATTCGTTGTTTAAGGACATGAAATGATACATTTCTTTTAACTTCCGAACCAGACAATTTCAATCAGTTGGTGTAATACCACTACCATTGCGAAATGTGTTGAACCATTAATATTGATTTTTGTGAAATGATTGTTGAAGTTATCCAATTTGAACGATCAGCTGATGTCTAGATTGGCGTTATGGTAAGTTTAAATGCAAACAACTATTGTGGTTGGGTAAATAAAGAGAGATAAGAAACATTTACATATTTATAAAATTTTAAAAATATTTACTATTCACATATCTTATATCTAGAACTTATTACGATTCCGAACGAGAACTTTGTACAATATATCCATTTTTTTCAAAATCAATACAGAAGGAACTATTATGAATTTAGATTTAAATATAATGTAATTGTATTTTTTTTTTTGTTTGAAATATTATTTTGATACGTACGTATTATGGGTATTAAAATTTGCAGTAATACAAATATCAACACAATCAAGATGACATAACCCAGAATAAATATAGCTAATGAATCCATTCGATATTGAAAATTACGATGAGTTTTTTTCCGCACTAATATTTTTGATTTAAATCTCAACGAAATTAATATAATAACTGACCGTAAGATTTAAAGATATATTTTGTGTAACATTTGAATATCTGGAGAAAGCACTCGTAATATATTTGTCTATATTGTCTGTTATATTTCTCAAATGATAATAACATATACACCCATACTGTGATAAGATTACAATACTGAGGCGTTGTAAATAATGGTCATAGAATAAACATGGATGAGCGGCGTAATACAGCTATTATCATATTTTTCTAAAAAAAAAAACAAAACAAAGACAATGTAGCATGGAAAAATTTACATCTTTGAGTGACGTGTCTGGATATTTGTCGCAACAATTTTACATATTTTTTTTTTGTATTGAAATTATCCCAAGAGAACCATCATAAGACTAAAGGGCTTTTAACCCATTTTTGTGTTTTTCACATTTGGCTGTATTTTCCATTAATCACCTGTGGTTACAAGAATTGAATAGAATATCAGTAATAATTTCATGAAGCAACACCTTCCAAGCTTTCAACACAAAAAAAGTCTGATTCAATCAAGAAATTAATTGATCCAATTCATTTTTGTAATCAAATGTCATCAATCACAGAAATGATAGTATCAATTAAAAATTGATTGAAAGTCAATGAAAAAATTAATTGATACTATTCATTTTGTGAGTGATTTTTGTTTCAATTAAAAAACTTGTTGAATCAATTAAATTTTTAATTGAATATTTTTTAAAACTCAATTAAGATTTTAATTGAAAAAACAAAATCGTGAATTTTTTTCTGTGAATAGGAAACCCCTAATGCTACTTTCACTTCTCGATACCAAAACAAGTAAGGAAAGTCTAAAGTCGGGCGTGGCCGACTATATTATACCCTGCACCACTTTTTAGGTATAAATTTTCGATACCATGTCACATCCGTCCAATGTGTTGGGGGCTATATATAAAGGTTTGTTCCAAATACATACACTTAAATATCACTCGATCTGGACAGAATTTGATAGACTTCTACAAAATCTATAGACTCAAAATTTAAGTCGGCTAATGCACTAGTGTGGAACACAATTTTAGTAAAAAAATATGGGAAACATTTAAATATGAACTAATTTTAAGGGAACTTCGCAAATATATATATGTATTAGAAGTTTAGGAAAATTAGAGTCATTTTTACAACTTTTCGACTACGCAGTGTCGATTTTACAAGGAAAATGTTGGTATTTTGACCATTTTTGTCGAAACCAGAAAAACATATATATGGCAGCTATATCTAAATCTGAACCGATTTCAACCAAATATGGCACGCATAGCTACAATGCTAATTCTACTCCCTGTGCAACATTTCAATTAAATCGGAGTTAAAAATTGGCCTCTGTGGTCATATGAGTGTATATCGGGCAAAAGCTATATATGGGAGATATATCTAAATCTGAACCGACTTCAACCAAATTTGGCACGCATAGCTACAACGCTAATTCTACTCCCTGTGGAAAATTTCAACTTAATCGGAGTTAAAAATTGGCCTATGTGGTCTAATGAGTGTAAATCGGGCGAAAGCTATATATGGGAGATATATCTAAATCTGATCAGATTTCAACCAAATTTGGCACGCATACCTACAATGCAAATTCTACTCCCTGTGCAAAATTTCAACTAAATCGGAGCAAAAAAGTGGCCTCTGTGGTCATATGAGTGTAAATCGGGCGAAAGCTATATATGGGAGCTATATCTAAATCTGAACCGATTTCAACCAAATTTGGCACGCATACCTACAATGCTAATTCTACTCCCTGTGCAAAATTGCAATTAAATCGGAGTTAAAAATTGACCACAGTGGTCATATGAGTGTAAATCGGGCGAACGATATACATGGGAGCTATATCTAAATCTGAACCGATTTCAATAAAATTTGGCACACATGACTACACTACTAATTGTACTCCTAGTGCAAAATTTCAACCAAATTAGGGTAAAACTCTGGCTTCTGGGACTGTATTAGTCCATATCGGGCGAAAGATATATATGGGAGCTATATCTAAATCCGAACAGATTTCAAAAAAATTTTGCCACACTAGACTATAGTACTAATTGTACTCCTAGTGCAAAATTTCAACTAAATTGGGGTAAAACTCTGGCTTCTCGGGCCGTATTAGTCTCTATCGGGCGAAAGATATATATGGGAGCTATATCTAAATCTGAACCGATTTCAAAAAAAATTGGCACACTAGACTATAGTACTAATTGTACTCCTAGTGCAAAATTTCAACCAAATTGGGGTAAAACTCTGGCTTCTGGGACCGTATTAGTCTCTATCGGGCGAAAGATATATATGGGAGCTATATCTAAATCTGAACCGATTTCTTCCAAAATCAATAGGGATCTATTCTGAGCCAAAACACATACTTGTGCCACATTTGAGGTCGATTGGACTAAAACTACGACCTAGACTTTGATTACAAAAATGTGTTCACGGACAGACGGACATGGCTATATCGACTCAGGAGCCCACCCTGAGCATTTTTGCCAAAGACACCATGTGTCTATTTCGTCTCCTTCTGGGTGTTGCAAACATATGCACTAACTTATAATACCCTGTTCCACAGTGTGGCGCAGGGTATAAAAACAAAACAAATTTCCAAAACCTACCTCTTTGTTGGCTATTCGATTTCATGCACCATATACGCCATACTACCAAAATAAACTAAAAAATTATTATTTAAAAAAAAATTTAGAAAACACAATAAGAGAATTCACACGACATACAGCGATAATCAAACATAATCCCACAGTCATAAATATAACAACCAAATGGGCATAAGTATCACGGTCTGCACTTGGATTCGACATTTTCGTCGAACAAAACCCAAGAAAGGATGTATGAGAAATTCACAAAAATTTGCCAAACCGAATAAAAGTTTTTAAAATCACAAACTGAAAAATAGCAAACAACTACTTGGGGTTATTATCCACGAGCCGTACGATACGATAACAAATCGAATGCTTTGTATTCAATATATACCAAGAAGTCTAGATAAGATATCGACTTGACTTTGGGAGAGAATCAATAGTATTTCATTTCTCTCAATATATATTTTTCTTCCCACTGCCCATTTATTGTCTATAACAGTTCAATCTAATATAGCAACAATCTGAAGTGTGAAATTAGGAGATTATATTAGGAGAGTTCTTGGAAATGCATTAATGGAGAATCGCTTGGGGGAAGTACCTTTTAAAATGAGTTCGGACTGTGCATTAGAAATTTTATTCTATCTATGTTGAAAATCCACAGTTGTGCTTTCTCGCGATTATTTAATTTAAGGAAAAAGTTTGTTCGGATTGGCTGTCGTTGTTACGAATTATGGTCTTCAAAGTGGTTCTTTGGTATTTTGACCTATTGCCGGTGAAGCGCCATCTTGAGATATTTGAGATCTGCAAGTATTTTAAGTTAGCAAATTTTGATCTATATTTTTCCTAGAGCTAGACCGAAGAATCGGCTTCGGCATTTAGCCAAAAATCGAAAATCGGCCTCTTGACGCCGAAGGCCGATTATGGATTTTGGTCGACTTTCGGTCAAGTTCTAATTGGTCTATGGTTTGATATAGCGTGTGTCCCAATTTTCATCCGATTTGCTTAAAATTTAAAATCTTGAGATCCAAGAGGAACTATGCCAACTGACAACAAAATCAATGATAGAAAGAAATTCAGAAATATAATTTTTTCTTACAAGTCCTCAAAAGGACCAAAATGGAAAAAAATTTGAAAATTTTACATGTTTTACAAAATTCTGAAAAAAATAACGTTACTTTTCAAAAATAGCAACATATTAGTTTTTTTTTTAAGATGAAAACTAACAAAAAAATGAAAAGTTGACAAACTATCTCAATAGCCGTGGGGACCAACGTTAGAGACCTGTCAGTAGGTTCCGTTTCACCCGATTTGCCTAAAATTGAAATCTAGAGGTATTTTAGAACCACAAATATATGTGCCGAAAATGGGGTGTATCGGTCCATGTTCTGGTATAGTCGCCATATAGACCGATCTCCCGATTTTACTTTTTGGGCTTCCAGGAACCGTATTTTTTATCCGATTTGTCTGAAATTGGAAATCTAGAGGTATTTTAGGACCTCAAATAGGTGTATCGAAAACGGTGTGTATCGCTCCATGTTTTAGTATAGCCCCCATATACTCGTCAACCGATCCCCCGATTAGGGGTGTTGGGTTTCTAGAAACCGTAGTTTTTATCCAATTTGCCTGAAATTTTAAATCTAGAGGTTTTTAGGACCACAAATAGGTGTGTCGAAAATGGTGTGTATCGCTCCATGTTTTGACATGGCTCCCATATAGACCGATATCCCGATTTTACTTCATGGGCTTCTAGAAAACCTAGTTTTTAGCCGATTTGTCTGAAATTGGAAATCTAGAGGTTTTTTAGGACCATAAATTTGTTTTCAGAAAATGGTGTGTATCGGTCCATGTATTGGTATATACACGCAAAGAAAGAAAACGTTTGGAAAACGTGTACCGAAAACGTTTTTCTTTTGTTAGCGTTTTTTTTGAATTTTAAACTTTTATCACTAAAAAAATTGGTTTGTTACAAATTTTTATTTTTTCAATAAAAACAAGTATATACGGCCGTAAGTTCGACCAGGCCGAAGCTTATGTACCCTCCACCATGGATTACGTAGAAACTGCTACTAAAGACTGTCATCCACAATCGAATTACTTGGGTTGCGGTAACACTTGCCAAAGGCACGGTATCTCAAAACTTCCTAACACCGTCTTCTAAATTGCAAGTTAGTTCATACGTGGTACATATTAGACAAGAAAGGTATATATAGATAAGTCTGCAAATAATTACGAATCGATATGGACTTTTGCGCGGTAACTAGAGAGCCAGAATCGAGATATGGGGGTGGCTTTATATGGGGGCTTTGTACAATTATGAACCGATATGGACCAATTTTTGTGTGATTGGGGACCAGTTTATCTGAGGGCTATATATAACTATAGACCGATATGGACCTAGTTTGGCATGGTTGTTAGCACCATATACTAGCACAATGTGCCAAATTTCAACCAGATCGGATGAATATTGCATCTCCAAAAGGCACCGGAGGTCAAATCTGGGGATCGGTTTATATGGCGGCTATATATAATTATGGACCGATATGGACCAATTCCTGCATGGATGTTAGAGACTATATACTAACACCACGTACCAAATTTCAACCGAATCGGATGAAGTTTGCTCTTCCAAGAGGCTCCGGAGGGCAAATCTGGGAATCGGTTTATATGGGGGCTGTATATAATTTTGGACCGATGTGGACCAATTTTTGCATGGTAGTTAGAGACCATACACTAACACCATGTACCAAATTTCAGCCAAATCGGATGAATTTTACTCTTCCCAGAGGCTCCGGAGGTCAAATCTGGGGATCGGTTTATATGTGGTATATACAATTATGGACCGATGTGGACCAATTTTTGCATGGTTGTTAGAGACCATATACTAATAACATATACCAAATTTAACCGAATCGGATGAATTTTACTCTTCCCAGAGGCTCCGAAGGTCAAATTTGGGGATCGGTTTATATGGGGGTATATATAATTATGGGCCGATGTGGACCAATTCCTGCATAGATGTTAGAGACTATATACTAACACTACGTACCAAATTTCAACCGAATCGGATGAAGTTTGCTCTTCCAAGAGGCTCCGGAGGTCAAATCTGGGGATCGGTTTATATGGAGGCTGTATATAATTTTGGACCGATGTGGACAAATTTTTGCATGGTTGTTAGATACAATATACTAACACCATGTACCAAATTTCAGCCAAATCGGATGAATTTTACTCTTTCCAGAGGCTCCGGAGGTCAAATCTGGGGATCGGTTTATATGGGGGCTGTATATAATTATGAACCGATATGGAGCAATTTTTGTATGATTGGGGATCGGTTTATCTCACCTAGTTTGGCATGGTTGTTAGCACCATATACTAGCACAATGTGCCAAATTTCAACCAGATCGGATGAATTTTGCATCTCCAAAAGGCACCGGAGGTCAAATCTGGGGATCGGTTTATATGGCGGCTATATATAATTATGGACCATATGGACCAATTCCTGCATAGATGTTAGAGATTATATACTAACACCACGTACCAAATTTCAACCGAATCGGATGAAGTTTGCTCTTCCAAGAGGCACCGGAGGTCAAATCTGGGGATCGGTTTATATGGGGGCTATATATAATTGTGGACCGATATGGACCAATTTTTGCATGGTTATTAAAGACCATATATTAACACTACCTACCAAATTTCAGCCAAATCGGATCCCATATGCTTCTCTTAGAGGCTCCGCAAGCCAAATCTGGGGGTCCGTTTATATGGGGGCTATACGTAAAAGTGGACCGATATGACCCATTTGCAATACCATCCGGCCTACATCAATAACAACTACTTGTGTCAAGTTTCAAGTCGATAGCTTGTTTCCTTCGGAAGTTAGCGTGATTTCAACAGACGGACGGACGGATGGGCGGATGGATGGATTTCACCACGACCCAGAATAACATACTTTATGGGGTCTTAGAGCAATATTTCGATGTGTTACAAACGGAATGACAAAGATAATATACCCCCCATCCTATGGTGGAGGGTATACAAATTATTTTTGAACCAACAACACAGTCCATTTCGTTTATATCAAGCACTGTTCTTTTCTGTCTTTAAAAAGACACATTTTCATAATAAAAATTTAATATAGTAGTATGTAACCTTTTCGGGATCTTCCGAACATATCTGAAATATATGTAAAAAAAAACTTTTTGGTGTTCGGTCGAAGCAGGTATCGAACCCAGGACCCAGGCTCGTGGGCGCCGCAAACTATGCTATAGAAATATAACTTATAACGATAATTTTTTATTGATGACAATAACAGCTACTTAGCCTAGTGGATAGCGTGTTGGATTACAAACTGTATGGTCCTCGGTTCGATTCTCCGTCCAGGCGAAAGGAAAAATTTTAAAAATTTGTAAAATTGAATAATTTCTTCTACATTGTTTGCATAACAGAAAAAGGTGATAAGAACTAAAAAAAACCTCGAGGAAGTGAGAAAGATGTGAGGGAAAATGCAATTAGCCAGGTTTAGGCTTATATAAATCGTGATTTTTTGTAAGGCCGATTTCACTTCTTGAGGGTATTGTAGGCGCACTATCATGAAAATTGCTTGAAACTGAATGGAAAAATTCAGATTTTAGCTCTCGTATCCATTTGAATAATGGATTTTGCACCCACCCCAACCATGTTTCAAGATCAAAATGTTATTTTTGGATGGTGACCATGTAACATGTTTGTCGCAACCATGTCATTTTCTCGGAAATTATTAATCTGTTTTCGGCGAGCATTTTGCTCTTGAAACATGTTTGATCATATTCCTTTTCTGCGTGTATATTTCAAATCAAGGCGCTATTTAATTTTTTTGTTGCACACTTACACGAGATGTTTATGATTCTTCTAAATCTCAAATAAAACTGGTTCTTATAAATGTAGAATCTGATCTAGTCTTCATAGGTAGAATATTTAAATTTATCTTCGGGAAGCGTATTGGTTGAACTGATCTGCTTAGGAGAATATCTGTTATCAAACCCCCTTGAAATTCTATGTATTATCAAGTAATCCACCACGACGAAGAGTTTTCAAAGGAAACTATTATATTTGATTCATGGTGGTGGGTATTTAAGATTCTTGCTGCATATAATTGTTTTATATAAATTATTACCATTATCTTTAAGAAATACCTTGAATATTAGGTATTTAAGTATTGTGATTGTTGCCAAAAATAAACACAGATATAAAATAAATACCGCAAGTGATTGATCCATATTATAATAAAATGTCTTTTTCTTTAAAATATTCTGTTGTAAAAATTATTGAAAATATATGTAAAAATATTATTGAACAGCCGGTATGCAAGACGATGGGGGTTACAAGAGTTACAAAATGCACTAAGTCTGATAAAATTGCGAAAAATAGCATAGGGTTTAGATTTGTAAAGGCTCCATGGAAAGATAAGATATAATTGAAGACTTTCATTATTTACATTTAATAGTTGTCATGGAAAAAAACTCCAATCTAAAATAGCCACTGATAGACAAGCACTTAGGTTTTTCATAAAGGCCACCTCTTATATATATTTTTTTTTATAATTCATTTCATTAATGTATAACTTCAACATTACAGTAGAAAGATTATACAACACAGCAAAAAGAAATACGTCGTCCGAAAATTGAACTTAATTATACTTCACATTTTGAGATTTCTACAAAGCGTTGTTAAAACCAGGAAAATTTAATGCCCTGGTATAATTTTTAACTACAACTCATAAAATTGCACCCTATCATAGACGGAAAAATGAACTAGAAGTAAAGAAAAACAAGTATATACGGTAGTAAGTTCGGCCAGGCCGAATCTTATGTACCCTCCACCATGGATTGCATATAAACTTGTACTAAAGACTGTCATCCACAATCGAATTACTTGGGTTGCGGTAACACTTTTCGATGGCACCGTCTTCTCAATTGTAAGTTAGTCCATACGGGGTATATATTAAACAAAAATAAAACAAGGCCGATTAAATACGTATATAATTCAGTTTGACAAAATTTTCTAAAGAAATGAAATTTTGACAAAATGTTCTATAGAAATAAAATTTTGACAAAATTTTCTATAGAAATAAAATTTTGACAAAATTTTCTATAGAAATAAAATTTTGACAAAATTTTCTATAGAAATAAAATTTTGACAAAATTTTCTATAGAAATAAAATTTTGACAAAATTTTCTATAGAAATAAAATTTTGACAAAATTTTCTATAGAAATAGAATTTTGACAAAACTTTCTATAGCAATAAAATTTTGACAAAATTTTGTATAGTAATAAAATTTTGAAAAAATTTCCTATAGAAATAAAATTTTAACAAAATTTTCTATAGTAATAACATTTTGACAAAAATTTCTATAGAAATAAAATTTTGACAAAATTTTCTATAGAAATAAAATGTTGACAAAATTTTGTATAGTAATAAAATTTTGACAAAAATTTCTATAGAAATACAATTTTGGTAGATTATTTTTGACAAAATTTTCTATAGAAATAAAATTTTGACAAAATTTTCTATAGAAATAAAATTTTGACAAAATTTTCTATAGAAATAAAATTTTGACAAAATTTTCTATAAAAATAAAATTTTGACAAAATTTTCTATAGAAATAAAATTTTTACAAAATTTTCTATAGAAATAAAATTTTGACAAAACTTTCTATAGCAATAAAATTTTGACAAAATTTTGTATAGTTATAAAATTTTGACAAAATTTTCTATAGAAATAAAATTTTAACAAAATTTTCTATAGTAATAACATTTTGACAAAAATTTCTATAGAAATAAAAATTTGACAAAATTTTCTGTAGAAATAAAATGTTGACAAAATTTTGTATAGTAATAAAATTTTGACAAAAATTTCTATAGAAATACAATTTTGGTAGATTATTTTTGGGGATCGGCTATATATAATTATATACCGATATGGATCAATTTTTGGCATGGTTGTTAGCGGCCATATACTAGCGCAATGTATCAAATTTCAACACGAACTAAATTACAACCGGATCGGCGGAATTTTGCTCCTCCAAGAGCTCCAGAGGTCACATCTTGGGATCGGTTTAATTAATATAATTATGGACCGATATGGACCAATTTTTGCATGGTTGTTAGAGATCATATACTAACATCACGTACCAAATTTCAACCGGATCGGGTGAATTTTGCTCATCCAAGGGGCTCCGGTCGTGGGTTCGATTCCTGCTACGACCGAACACCAAAAAGTTTTTCAGCGGTGGATTATCCCACCTCAGTAATGCTGGTGACATTTCTGAGGGTTTCAAAGCTTCTCTAAGTGGTTTCACTGGAATGTGGAACGCCGTTCGGACTCGAGTATAAAAAGGAGGTCCCTTGTCATTGAGCTTAACATGGAATCGGGCAGCACTCAGTGATAAGAGAGAAGTTCACCACTGTGGTATCACAATGGACTGAATAGTCTAAGTGGGCCTGTTACATCGGGCTGCCACATAACCTAACCTAAGGGGCTCCGGAGGTCAAATCTGGGGGTCGGTTTATATGGGGGCTATATAATTATGAACCGATATGGACCAATTTTTGCGTAGTTGTTAGAGACCATATACGAACACCATGTACCAAATTTCAGCCGGATCGGATGAAATTTGCTTCTCTTAGAGGCTCTGCAAGCCAAATCGGGAGATCGGTTTATATGGGGGCTATATATAATTTAACCGATGTGGACCAATTTTTGCATGGTTGTTAGAGACCATATATTAAGACCATGTACCAAATTTCAGTTGGATTGGATGAAATTTGCTCCTCCAAGAGGCTCCGCAAGCCAAATCTGAGCGTCGGTTTATGTGGGGGCTATACGTAAATGTGGTCCGATATGGCCCATTTTCAATACCATCCGACCTACATCAATAGCAACTACTGATGCTAGGTTTCAAGTCGATGGCTTGTTTCGTTCGGAAGTTAGCGTGGTTTCAACAGACGGACGGACATGCTTAGATGTACTTAGAATTTCAATACGACCCAGAATATATATACTTTATGGCGTCTTAGAACTATATTTATATGTGTTATAAACGGAATATACCCCCATCCTATGGTCGAGGGTATAAAAATCATTGGAGCCAAATCATGATCATTTTAACCATACTATAGTTCATTCTTACTATTTTCGGGAATCGTAAGAAAAGTTTCTTTTGCTTTAGTTCATATTGAACTTATGTCTACGGTCATTGGACTTGTACTCAAACAAAGGAAAATTGCACAGGACTGTGGCAAAAATTAGAAAAAAAATAATAAAATTTAACTACAAACAAATAATTCTTTTTGGAAAAAAGTATGTTAAATTTAATGTTAGTTTAATTACGGAATTTTTTTCGGTGTGTAGTCATGGCTTTTAAGAGCTTTTGTAATTCAGAAATGAAGAAGTCCATAAGACTCAATTAATGTAATTTAATTTATTTAGAATTGAGTCCAGTTAGGATTTAATTTAATTGATTTTTATTTAATTAATTTTAATTTAATTTTTACCATCGTCAAACGGAAATTTTGCCGAATTCGAATATCGAAATATGGGGGATACAATTCTTTGCTATTTTGACATTCTAAATTCATAACCCTATTATGTATCTCTCATGTAAAGTGAAAACTCTGTACAACTCACACCATTTTGGTTTCTTTGTGCATGAACATTGAAATATTTACCATTATCTCTGTATATTCTGCGAGCTTTAATACATTTATGAATTATAATTAGAAGAAATCCCAAATATAAAATGGTTATTGCAAATAAGAAATCCATTGTATTGAATACACTTTGAACATTGAAATTCAATTCAATTTTTATTCCTTTCGTATCCGATTAAAAAACTACACTAAGTTATTGTCGATTTGCAGAAACTACAGAATGATCAGAATTTCCAAAGTCAATTGAAAGATAAGATATGATGGCTACTGTAAATTGGTAGAATAGCAACAATTACAAAATTCACAACACAGTCAAAGTCAAGAAAATAAAACAAACATTACAAGTATAATAGAGCTAGACATTTAACTCAATTAATGTTTTCGAAATCAAGTCCTTTATAGGATTTGTAAGAAATCTATATACACAGAAAAAAGTAAGCTATGTTATGAGAAAAATGAACTAAATTGAACAAAATTCCAGCAAAAAAATTTGGAAGGCACAACTTTAAAAGCACTCTCAAAAATATCCCCCCAAAGAGGTTCTTTATTTTAATAACCCACACACAAATTTTTTCTGATCCAATCACAAAATTAATTGATCCCATTAATATTTTGAAGACATTTCAACTTCAATCACGAAAATGATGGTATCAATCAATGTTGGGCGTTAAACATATACTTCATTAAAAATTAATTGATTTCATTAGCAAATTTCAATAAATTTTTTAATTGATTCAATTAAATTTTTAATCGATGTTGATTGCAAAATTTCCTTAGTAAAAACGAAACTATTTTCAATCGTTATACAAAATTTAAATCACTTGTTATAACTATTTTTAAAACTTTTTAGTTTTATTCAAAAATTGATTGTTTCCAAAAAATTTAATTAAAAAGTAAAAAAAACAAAAATATTCATAATTTTTTAACTGACTTACTCTTTCGAGTTTGATTAAAATGTTAATTGTATCAATTAATTTTTTAATTGGAAATTTAAAAAATTTCCTTCGTTGACGTAATTGACTTAATGTTTCTAGTTTGATTAAAATGTTAATTGTATCAATTAATTTTTTTAATTGAAAAGTTTTCAACTTCAATCAAATTTTTAATTGGGAATATTTTGGTGATATTTTTTCTGTGCTGGAAGTTCTTTTAATTCAATTTTATTTGAAGTGACTGTTTTCATATGTTCAATGGCTAATTTTAACTGTTTTTGTTTCATATATTTTAAAAAGAGAGTAATACATAATAAAATAATACAAATTATTTTGATTTTGTAAAAAAAAAAATGTGAAACCTTTCTAGAAAAATTGTGAATTTTTGAAAATGTTTTAGGTCAAAGGTTTCAGACAAGCCTTATAATGCATTAAAAATCATAAAAAATTATAAAATGTTAAATTAATCGCTTCTGCGCCAATTTTGCATCATTTCCAGATCAAAAAAGACCATTTTTCACTACATTTTTGGAATCGTTTTTTTGCTGGGTTGTATTTCAAATTTTGGAGGGACCTCTACTATTTGAAAATTGAAGGAAAGTTGTCCTATTTTCTTGAAATTTTCAACGAAGGAGTGGTTTCTAAACTAAATTTAAGTGTTCGATATGTTGCTGGGGAAGAAGACGTCCTTTTTTAAGAAAATAAGATGAAATGTAAAATTTTGAAAATTTATTTTTAGGTAGTCAACTATCTAAAAATAAATTTTCAACTTTCCCCAACTTTGCTCGATGTATTTTTTTAAAAATTGTGGAAACCCTTAACATATCCGATTTACTTGAACGTGGGGAACGTGGGGAGAGCTTATGAAATTAATAAATGGTACATGATTTTTTGATATTTGCGAGGGGAGGGGGATCTTCCGACAAGTTACAAATTTAGGGCACACAATTAGTTATTCCACAGAGAAGTAGGAGAATGATCGGTGACCACGGTTGCCACAATTGGCAGATTTTTTACTGTTTGGCAGATTGGTAGTATGTGCAAAAAATTCCTCTCCACTAAGATGTGCTTCACAAATTTTCTATAGAAATAAAATTTTGACAAAATTTTCTATAGAAATAAAATTTTGACAAAATTTTCTATAGAACTAAAATTTTTGACAAAATTTTCTATAGGAATAAAATTTTGACAAACTTTTCTATAGAAATAATATTTTGACAAAAAAAAAATTTTTTTGACGAAATAGAAAAAATATTTTGACAAAATTTTCTATAGAAATAAAATTTTGACAAAATTATCTATAGAAATAAAATTTTAACAAAATTTTCTATAGAACTAAAATTTTGACAAAACTTTCTATAGAACTAAAATTTTGACAACATTTTCTATAGAAATAAAACTTTGACAAAATTTTCTATAGAAATAAAATTTTGACAAAATTTTCTATAGAACTAAAATTTTGACAAAATTTTCTATAGAACTAAAATTTTGACAAAATTTTCTATAGAAATAAAATTTTGATAAAATATTTTATAGAAATAAAATTTTGACAAAATATTTTATAGAAATAAAATTTTGACAAAATATTCTATAGAAATAAAATTTTGACAAAATTTTCTATAGAAATAAAAGTTTGACAAAAATCTCTATAGAAATAAAATTTTGAAAAACTTTTCTATAGAACTAAAATTTTCTGTAGAACTAAAATTTTATATAGAACTAAAATTTTGACAAAATTTTCTATAGAAAAAATTTTCTATGGAACTAAACAAAATTTTCCATGGAACTAAAATTTTGACAAAATTTTCTATAGAAATAAAATTTTGACAAGCTTCTCTATAGAAATAAAATGTTGAAACATTTTCTATAGAACTAAAATTTTAACAATATTTTCTATAGAACTAAAATTTTGACAAGATTTTCTATAGAACTAAAATTTTGACAAAATTTTCTATAGAAATAAAATTTAGACAAAATTTTCTATAGAACTAAAATTTTGACAAAATTTTCCATAAAACTAAAATTTTGACAATGTTTTGTATAGAACTAAATTTTTGACAGCATTTTCTATAGAAATAAAATTTTGACAAAATATTCTAACATATAGAAATATAATTTTGACAAAATCTTCTATAGAAATAAAAATTTGACAAATAGAGGTTTTTTGGTAGTTTCCGGTAAATTTTCCTCAGAATTTTGGTAGATTATTTGTGGCTCAAGTGGCAACCGTGTACGTGACACAATTTCAGTACCTAAGATTAAACTTTCGTGGGAGATTATCCGATTGAATTGAAGGAAATATGGAGTGTTTTACGCTCGATAAGTAGGATACTTAATTTTCGAGTATTTTCGGGTATGGTAGATTTATTACTGCTTGGTAGAATTTCCAAAAACATCCTCTCCCACTAAGAGATAATTCCCAAATTTCCTATAGAACTAAAATTTTGACAAAATTTTCTATAGAAATAAAATTTTGACAAAATTTTCTATAGAACTAAAATTTTGACAAAATTTTCTATACAACTAAAATGTTGACAAAATTTTCTATAGAAATAAAATTTTGAGAAATTCTTCTATAGAAATAAAATTTTGAGAAATTTTTCTATAGAAATAAAATTTTTACAAATTTTTCTATAGAAATAAAATTTTGAGAAATTTTTCTATAGAAATAAAACTTTTATAAAATTTTCTAAACTAAAATTTTGACAAATTTTCCATAAAACTAAAATTTTGACAAACTTTTGTATAAAACTGAAATGTTGACTAGATTATTTTTGGGTCAAGTGGCAACCGTGTACGTGACACAATTTCAGTATCTAAGATTAAACTTTCGTGGGAGATTCTCCGATTGAATTCACAGGATATATAGAGTGTTTTTACGCTAGATAAGGAGGGTACTTAATTTTCGGGTATGTTTAGGGTAGCAGTACTTTTGCTTGATCAACCATACTTGAAATTCGCAGGAAAGATTGAGGATGGTCTAACGACTGGAATACAGTACACAATTATTGCATATTTTGCCCAACTCTCGATTTTTTTTAATTCACACAGAACATAGAAGAAATAAAGTATTTGATTTATTGCCGAACTCTGAGTGGGGAGAGATACTACTCCATTGCGCTACACATTTAAAACTCCACTAATTTTGTCCAATTTGACTGAAATTGAAAGGTGATGTAAGGGGTAGCCTAGAGATCGTAATCGAAATTGAAACGTCGGCCTCTTTCACAGTATTTTGAATTAACAATATCTTTAGAATCACAATATAATATGGGCGAACATACAATAATGAAAAAGGTTGTGTAACATCAAGGCAACATATTTTTGGCGAAACGAAATCACGGTTAGTTTCAAAGATTCAATAATAGCAGTATTATTTTTCACATAATTCCTAAATTAGGAAAAACTACATTCTTACCACGACGTTGCCTTTCAGCGGAAATTCGTTTACGACGAGCCAAAAAAGTTACTCCAAAAATAAAGAAAAACATAAACAATGTCCATGCAAGGTACCATACAAGTGCCATTAATGATTCCGCGGCCATTTGCTGGTTTTAATTTTTGCGCGTCGTCAGAGAGAGAACAATATATTTGCTATACGAACTATGTTGGCAAACTGTTTTGAAATTAGAAGTGAATTTATCAAATATTTGCCACGAGAGAATTAGCAGAAAATGATAAGGGAATAATGACAGGTTAAATCAATAAATCATACAAATCAACATTTTATGAATCGATTATTAACGCGATTTAGTTTAAAGAGAAGCAATAGAGAACATACAAGGAATACTGGTATACAAGAAAGATCATAGCAATATGCAATTTGATAGAAATAACTCTAGCTAGAACGTCATTTAGCAAGAATAAAAGAAAAACATAAAACCTATAGTGTATGGAGAAAATTCCTGCTATTCTATTCTTCAATTTATCAGACACAAATATTTCTGCCATAACAAGGAATCAAGGAATCACTAAATTTGCTATAATTTTCTGGCACCTTCACCATACTAGTTTTCTTTTCAGAGAAAAGAAATTTTAAACAAAAGAAGATTTCATGTGACGCATGTTTCTTTTTTCCTAAGCAAATAAAACAAGTATATACGGCCGTAAGCTCGACCAGGCCGAATCTTATGTACCCTCCACCATGGATTGCATAGAAATTTGTACTAAAGACTGTCATCCACAATCGAATTACTTGGGTTGCGGTAACACTTGCCGATGGCAAAGTATCTTAAAACTTCTTTACACCGTCTTCTCAATTGTAAGTTAGTACATACGGGGTATATATTAAATAAAAGTAAAACAAGGCCGATTAAATACGTATATAATTCAGTTTGACAAAATTTTCTATAGAAATAAAATTTTGACAAAATTTTCTATAGAAATAAAATTTTGACAAAATTTTCTATAGAAATTAAATTTTGACAAAATTTTCTATAGAAATAAAATGTTGACAAAATTTTCTATAGAAATAAAATTTTGACAAAATTTTCTATAGAAATAAAATTTTGACAAAATTTTCTGTAGAAATAAAATGTTGACAAAAATAGTATAGTTCTATAGAAATAAAATTTTGGTAGATTAATTTTGGGGATCGGCTATATATAACTATAGACCGATATGGATCAATTTTGGAATGGTTGTTAGCGGCCATATACTAGCGCAATGTACCAACTTTCACCACGTACCAAATTACAACCGGATCGGATGAATTTTGCTCCTCCAAGAGCTCCTGAGGTCACATCTGGGGATCGGTTTAAATGGGGGCTACATATAATTTGGATCGATATGGACCAATTTTTGCATGGTTGTTAGAGACCATATACTAACAGCACGTACCAAATTTCAACCGGATCGGGTGAATTTTGCTCATCCATGAGGCTTCGGAGTTCAAATCTGGGTATCGGATTATATGGGAGCTATATATAATTATGGGCCGATATGTTAGAGACTACATACTAACACCACGTACCAAATTTCAACAAAATCGGATGAATTTTGCTCATCCATGAGGCTGCGCAGGTCAAATCTGGGGATCGATTTATATGGGCACTATATATAAAATGGATATATGGACCGATGTGGACCAATTTTTGCATGGTTTTTAGAGACCATATACGAACACCATGTACCAAGTTTCAGCCGGATCGGATGAAATTTGCTTCTCTTAGAGGCTCCGCAAGCCAAATCGCGGTGTCGATTTATATGGGGGCTATATATAATTATGGACCGATGTGGACCAATTTTTTCGTAGTTGTTAGAGACCATATACGAACACCATGTACCAAATTTCAACCAAATCGGATGAATTTTGCTTCTCTTAGAGGCTCCGCAAGCCAAACCGGGTGATCGGTTTATATGGGGGCTATATCTAATTATGGACCGATGTGGACCAATTTTTGCATGGTTGTTATATTAAAACCATGTACCAAATTTCAGCCGGATTGGATGAAATTTGCTCCTCCAAGAGGCTCCGCAAGCCAAATCTGAGCGTCGGTTTATATGGGGGCTATACGTAAAAGTGGTCCGATATGGCCCATGTGCAATACCATCCGACCTACATCATAACAGGGAGCCACCGTGGTGCAATGGTTAGCATGCCCGCCTTGCCTACACAAGGTCGTGGGTTCGATTCCTGCTTCGACGGAACACCAAAAAGTTTTTCAGCGGTGGATTATCCTACCCCAGTAATGCTGGTGACATTTCTGAGGTTTTCAAAGCTTCTGTAAGTGGTTTCACTGCAATGTGGAACGCCGTTCGGACTCGGCTAGAAAAAGGAGGTCCCTTGTCATTGAGCTTAACATGGAATCCCTTGTCATTGAGCTTAACATATTTGATTAAAATTAGTTAATTGAGTTGAATTAAATGAAATCAATTTACTATAACCAAATTTATTCATCTTCTCGGTCTGAGAAGGCTCGAGTACACAGAACATATATCACCAAAACATTTCTAATTGAAAAGCTAATTGAAGTTGAAAACGTAATTGATTAAACACCATGTAAGGAAAGTCTAATGTCGATCGGGGCGACTATATTATACCCTTTACCACTTTGTAGAGCACAATTTCTGATACCATTTCAAATCCTTCTACATTGTTGGGAGCTATATAATTTAAATCTGAACTAATTTTACAAAATTATTTTACATTTCTACAAAATTTCTAGACTTAAAATTTAAATTGGCTAACGTAAAATTGCATTTATGATTTATCAGGCTATGTATGGTCGATCACAATTTCTGATACCATTTCAGATCTTTCAACTTTGTTGGGAGCTATATAATTTAAATTTAAATTAAATTAAATTTACTAAAACTAAATTAAATTATTTGGACATAATTTTAATTTAATTAAAATTAAAATTAATAAAACTCAATTAAATTATTTAGATAAAATTTTAAAAATGAATTTTATATTAATCTACTTTAAATTAAAACTATCAAAAATATTTTAAAATAATTTAAATTAATATATAATTCATTTTTAAAATTCTATCCAAATTAATTAATTGAGTTTTAATAATTTTAATTTAAATTAAGTTAAATTAATTGCATTATATTCCTAGATAATTCATTTTAAAAAGTATGTCCAAATAATTTAATTTAGTTTTAATAATTTTAATTTAAATCATTAAAACTAACTTAATATTGTTTATAATAAGAAATGTACTTTCATTAAATTTAATTAAATTTATTATATTTTTAATTTTAAAAAAGTATTATCTATTTTAAAAATAATTGTTCTCATAATTCACATACCTTCTGTAGTGGCAATGGATTTGCGACAAATCCTTTTTCTTGCTACTAAAATCAGCTTTAGAAATATAAAATGTAGATATATTTAAACAAATTTTCACAATTGAATATTTATTAAACTTACTAAAATTAAAACATATAACAATAGCAATGAAAACGATGCAATCATATAAGCCGAAGGGTTATCAAAAATCTCCAAATCATCATTATCTCTCTTGTTGTTGCTATCGATATTTGTATGAAAACTTTCCCAGTTATTGTGAAATAAAATATGTGCCATCTTCTAATAATTGAATTTTCATTAATATTATATTATTAATAACTTTCTTGTTGTTTTTGTTGATAAAAATGAGTTCGTTTTAGTAATAGAAATGTTGTTCTTTTAACTTGACACAAGAAATACCAAATGTTATTCATTTTCTTATTTACTAATTTAACGAATTAGCCATGGCACTTAAAATATCATGTTGATTGTCGTACACATACAATCAAAAAGACGATTTGCAGATAAGATTGCCTTTAAATATAGTGTAGAGCAAGAGTAGGTCTCTAAAAGGTAAATATTGTGACTTTGATATGGTAGAATTGTTTTGAAGGGTATTTGAATTTTGTGCTTATATATATTTTTTGCTTTTATAAATGAGAATAAAACTTTATGTCAAATTTATGAGAAAGGGGGATGTTACAATGTAATATTTTTTTAAGGGAATTTTCTGTAGTTCATCTACTATCAGTTGTTAAATGTGTATATGTAGCTTCAAAATTTTGCGCAATGCAAAATATTTCGTGGAAACTTGGGACGTATAAACGGCAATCGAAATACGAGGGTTGTCTTTTATATTTCGAGATTAGAGAAAAAAATAAATACTTTTGGTGGGTTTGGCTAATCTTCAATACAGATGACTGCTGTTTACTTTCGGGCTCATTGACGGAGCTTCATCGCCAAAAAAATTAAATTTAAGTTCATCGATTGATCGACTGTTATGGAGTCGAAATCCAACTCGAAAGTTGTAAAAAATAATTGCACGAATATTTTTACGATTAAATTCTATTTTTGGGGCGAGATGAATCTTTTATGTTACTACTAACCATTCTCTTTGGGCTAGTGGTGTTCCAACATTTCCAACTATGTTTAGTCGAGAGTTAGAAATAATTTTATATAGAAATAAAATTTTGACAAAATTTTATATAGAAATAAAATTTTGACAAAATTTTATATAGAAATAAAATGTTGACAACATTTTCTATGGAAATAAAATGTTGACAAAATTTTCTATAGAAATAAGATTTTGACAACATTTCTATAGAAATAAAATTTTGACAAAATTTTCTATAGAAATAAAATGTTTACAAAAATTTTCTATAGAATTAAAATTTTGATAAAATTTTCTATAGAAATAAAATTTTGACAAAATTTTCTATAGAAATAAAATTTCTATAGAAAAATTTTCTATAGAAATAAAATATTGACAAAATTTTCTATAGAAATAAAATTTTGACAAAATTTTCTATAGAAATAAAATTTTGACAAAATTTTCTATAGAAATAAAATTTTGACAAAATTTTCTATAGAAATAAAATTTAGACAAAATTTTCTATAGAAATAAAATTTTAACAAAATTTTCTATAGAAATAAAATTTTGACAAAATTTTCTATAGAAATAAAATTTTGACAAAATTTTCTATAGAAATAAAACTTTGACAAAATTTTCAATAGCAATAAAATTTTGACAAAATTTTCTATAGAAATAAAATTTTGATAAAATTTTCTATAGAAATAAAATTTTGACAAAATGTTCTATAGAAATAAAATTTTGACAAAATTGTCTATAGAAACAAAATTTTGACAAAATTTTCTATAGCAATAAAATTTTGACAAAATTTTCTAGAGAAATACAATTTTGACAAAATTTTCTATAGAAATTAAATTTTGACAAAATTTTCTATAGAAATAAAATTTTGACAAAATTTTCTATACAAATAAAATTTTGACAAAATTTTCTATAGAAATAAAATTTTGACAAAATTTTCTATAGCAATAAAATTTTGACAAAATTTTCTATAGAAATAAAATTTTGATAAAATTTTCTATAGAAATAAAATGTTTACAAAATTTTCTATAGAATTAAAATTTTGATAAAATTTTCTATAGAAATAAAATTTTGACAAAATTATCTAAAGAATTAAAATTTTGATAAAATTTTCTATAGAAATAAAATTTTGACAAAATTATCTATAGAATTAAGATTTTGACAAAACTTACTATAGAAATAAAATTTTTTGACAAAATTTTCTATAGAAATAAAATTTTGACAAAATTTTCTATAGAAATAAAATGTTGACAACATTTTCTATAGAAATAAAATTTTTACAAAATTATCTATAGAAATAAGATTTTGACAAAACTTACTATAGAAATAAAATTTTGACAAAATTTTCTATAGAAAAAAAATGTTGACAAAATTTTATATAGAAATAAAATGTTGACAACATTTTCTATAGAAATAAAATTTTGACAAAATTATCTATAGAAATAAGATTTTGACAAAATTTTCTATAGAAATAAGATTTAGACAAAATTTTCTATAGAAATAAGATTTTGACAAAATTTTCTACAGAAATAAAATTTTGACAAAATTTTCTATAGAAATAAAATTTTGACCAAATTTTCTATAGAAATAAAATTTTGACCAAATTTTCTATAGAAATAAAATTTTGACAAAATTTTCTATAGAAATAAAATTTTGACAAAATTTTCTATAGAGATAAAATTTTGACAAAATGTTCTATAGAAATAAAATGTTGACAAAATTTTCTACAGAAATAAAATTTTGACAAAACTTACTATAGAAATAAAATTTTGACAAAATTTTCTACAGAAATAAAATTTTGACAAAATTTTCTATAGAAATAAAATTTTGACAAAATTTTCTATAGAATAAATTTTTAACAAAATTTTATATAGAAATAAAATGTTCACAAAATCTTCTGTAGAAGTAAACCTTTTTTCTATAGAAATAAAATATTGACAAAATTTTCTATAAAAATAAAATGTTGACAAAATTTTCTATAGAAACAAAATGTTGACAAAACTTACTAAGAAAAAATTTTGACAAAATTTTCTATAGAAATAAAATTTTGACAAAATTTTGTATAGAAATAAGATTTTGACAAAGTTTTCTATAGAAATAAAACTTTGACAAATTTTCTGTACAAATAAAATGTTGACAAAACTTACTGTAGAAATAAAATTTTGACAAAACTTATAACAGAAATAAAATTATGACAAAATCTTCTAAAATTTTAACAAAATAGAAATAAAATTTTGACAAAATTTTATATAGAAATAAAATGTTGACAACATTTTCTATGGAAATAAAATGTTGACAAAATTTTCTATAGAAATAAGATTTTGACAACATTTCTATAGAAATAAAATTTTGACAAAATTTTCTATAGAAATAAAATGTTTACAAAAATTTTCTATAGAATTAAAATTTTGATAAAATTTTCTATAGAAATAAAATTTTGACAAAATTTTCTATAGAAATAAAATTTCTATAGAAATAAAATTTTGACAAAATTTTCTATAGAAATAAAATTTTGACAAAATTTTCTATAGAAATAAAATTTAGACAAAATTTTCTATAGAAATAAAATTTTAACAAAATTTTCTATAGAAATAAAATTTTGACAAAATTTTCTATAGAAATAAAATTTTGACAAAATTTTCTATAGAAATAAAATTTTGACAAAATTTTCAATAGCAATAAAATTTTGACAAAATTTTCTATAGAAATAAAATTTTGATAAAATTTTCTATAGAAATAAAATTTTGACAAAATTTTCTATAGAAATAAAATTTTGACAAAATTGTCTATAGAAACAAAATTTTCTATAGCAATAAAATTTTGACAAAATTTTCTAGAGAAATACAATTTTGACAAAATTTTCTATAGAAATTAAATTTTGACAAAATTTTCTATAGAAATAAAATTTTGACAAAATTTTCTATAGAAATAAAATTTTGACAAAATTTTCTATAGAAATAAAATTTTGACAAAATTTTCAATAGCAATAAAATTTTGACCAAATTTTCTATAGAAATAAAATTTTGACCAAATTTTCTATAGAAATAAAATTTTGACAAAATTTTCTATAGAAATAAAATTTTGACAAAATTTTCTATAGAGATAAAATTTTGACAAAATGTTCTATAGAAATAAAATGTTGACAAAATTTTCTATAGAAATAAAATTTTGACAAAACTTACTATAGAAATAAAATTTTGACAAAATTTTCTACAGAAATAAAATTTTGACAAAATTTTCTATAGAAATAAAATTTTGACACAATTTTCTATAGAAATAAAATTTTGACAAAATTTTCTATAGAAATAAAATGTTCACAAAATCTTCTGTAGAAGTAAACCTTTTTTCTATAGAAATAAAATATTGACAAAATTTTCTATAAAAATAAAATGTTGACAAAATTTTCTATAGAAACAAAATGTTGACAAAACTTACTAAGAAAAAATTTTGACAAAATTTTCTATAGAAATAAAATTTTGACAAAATTTTGTATAGAAATAAGATTTTGACAAAGTTTTCTATAGAAATAAAACTTTGACAAATTTTCTGTACAAATAAAATGTTGACAAAACTTACTGTAGAAATAAAATTTTGACAAAACTTATAACAGAAATAAAATTTTGACAAAATCTTCTAAAATTTTAACAAAATTTTCTATAGAAATAAAAGTTGACAAAATTTTCTATAAAAATAAAATTTTGACAAAACTTACTATAGAAATAAAATTTTGACAAAAGATTCTATAGAAATAAAATTTTGACAAAATTTTCTATAGAAATAAAATGTTGACAAAATTTTCCATAGAAATAATATTTGGACAAAATGTTCTTTTTCTAGCAAAAACTGGTAGATTTTTTGCTGTGTGGTAGATTGGTAGAACTATTGTTGATTTGCTAAATTTTTCAAATTATTTCTGTAGAAACAAAGTTTCTACAGAAATACAATTTTGACAATTTTTTCTATAGAAATCAATGTAACAAAATTTTCTATAGAAATAAAATTTTGACAAAATGTTCTACGAAATAAAATTTTGACAAAATTTTCTATAGAAATAAAATTTTGACAACATTTTCTATAGAAATAAAATTTTGACACAATTTTCTATATAAATAAAATTTTGGCAAAATTTTCTATGGAAATAAAATTTTGACAAAATTTTCTATAGAAATAAAATGTTGACAAAATTTTCTATAGAAATAAAATTTTGAAAAAAAAATTATAGAAATAAATTCTTGACGAAATTTTCTATAGGAATAACATTTTGACAAAATTTTAGATTTTTTACTGTGTGGTACACAGAACAAAATTTCATGAAATTTTTTTCAAATAATAATCTTAATTGAGTTTTAAAAAATACTCAATTAAATACTTAATTGATTCAACAAATGTTTTAATTTAAACAAAAATCAATAACAAAAATTAATTATATAAATTAATTTTTTAATTGGATCAATTAATTTTTTAATTCATACCATCATTTCTGTGATTGAAGACATTTAAATTAAAAAAATAATTGGATTAATTAATTTCGTGATTGAATCAGAAAATTTTTTATGTTTAAAGTTGTAAAACTATTGATGATTTGGTAAACTTTGCAAATTATCCTTCACAAAGTTTTTATAGAAATACAATTTTGACAAATTTTTCTATACGAGTATAAATAAAATGTTAACAAAATTTTCAATAGAAATAAAATTTTGACAAAACTACTATAGAAATAAAATTTTGACAAACTTTTTTAGAGAAATAAAATTTTGATAATGTTTTCTAGAGTTTTAAAATTTTGACGAAAGTTTCTACAGAAAAAAATTTTGACAATATTTTCAATAGAAATAAAGTTTTACTAAAGTTATATAGAAGTAAAATTTTATCAAAATTTTCTTGAGAAATAAAATGTTGACAAAATTTTCTATAGTTGTAAATTTTGACCAAATTTTCTACAGTAATAAAATTTTGACAAAAGTTTCTAAAGAAAAAAATTTTTGGCAAAATTGCTTCAAGATAACATTTTAAAATTTTTTGTAGTTTTTTTTTGGCACTAGTGGCAACCGTGATTGGTACCCCCTCGTGTCATATATGTCAGTTATCCTGGTTGATGATATGTTTTGACATTATTATTTTGACATGAAAATAGATTTTGTATACAGTCATTATCAATAAAAGAAGCATCTTGTTCCAATGTGGATGCAATCCATAACGAATATTTCCATTTAGTGAATGCCACTAATTCTCGAATCTTAGATCTCTCATTATGTAAATTATTTATTTTATTTTTTAGTTCCTTTTTTGAATAAATAGTACTATGTGGTCATTCATTCATTCATTTACCTCTAGCTTGACAAGGTCGACGGCGACGGTGTTGTTGCAATTGTGGACTCCAGTATTCCAGATAGATCCACATAGAGAAACGTAAACAAAAGCAAACGACAGCACATGATAAAAATATCATAAAAAATGCCGATAAATACAATAAAACGTCTTTCATTTTTCACACTTTAAACTTTCTCAGCACGTTTAGTTCTTTCTTGTACAACTTAATTATGTTTGAATTATTAAGAAAAAAATATTGCGTTACAATTTGTTGATAAAAATAAAATTCAATAATCCAATAAAATTCTTTTAGAAATAAAATGATAATAAAAAATTCACTTTTCTTCCCACTTTTGTCTTTGATGGGGAGTTGTGCGTTATTGAAGCGATTTTTAAAATAGAATAGAGAAATATTCTTTGGTTATTATCATCAAACTGAGGTTTCGTTTTCATGTTTTTTTTTTGTTTTGTGAATTTTCTTCAAAACAAAACACATAGGCTCGCACACACCTATATCCATATAAATCACACGTTACTCAAATGTTTGTTATTTTCTTATCTTTTTATTTTATATATTTCAACAACTACCTGTTCATTTTGACTCTTGCTGTTTTTTAGTGTTGGTTGATGTTACTTTGGTGCCCCTGAGGCAAGAAGGTGGAAGACGGTAGCTATTGTGTAAAATGGTGCGCAAAAAATATTATCGCTCATACTACAGTAGGCATTAACCGGGCCCCGAATGCCAACGAAATATTATAATTAATACAAAAAGGGACTGAATTCGATTAGGCGAAAGCTCACATACACCAAATTTTTAATTGAAACATTTTAATGGAAATATGCCATCAATATTTCAATTTGAAAAAATACTAAATTCAAAAATTCTAATTCAATTATATTGAACACGGTAGCGAAAGGGCTATATAAAATGCATGACCCTCTGTATGCAAGAAGGGAATTGTAGCCATATTACGACGAGCTAAACCTGGAATCGGACAGCACTCATTGATAAGAAGTTCATCAAAAAATATATTTTGCAAAATTATATTTCTAAGAAATTTTGTCAAAATTTTATTTCTATAGAAAATATTGTCAACATTTTATTTGAATAAGAGTTTCGTCAACATTTTATTTCTGTAGAAAATTTTGTAATTTTTTTTTCTGTAGAAAATTTTGTAAAACTTTTGTTTCTATATAAAATTTTGTCAAATTTTTATTTCTATAGAAAATTTTATCAAAATTTTAATTCTATAGAAAATTTTGTCAAAATTTTATTGCTATTGAAAATTTTGTCAAAATTTTGTTTCTATAGACAATTTTGTCAAAATTTCATTTCTATAGATAATTTTGTCAAAATTTTATTTCTATAGAAAATTTTGTTAAAATTTTATTTCTATAGAAAATTTTGTCTAAATTTTATTTCTATTGTAAATTTTGTCTAAATTTTATTTCTATAGAAAATTTTGTCAACATTTTATTTCTATAGAAAATTTTGTCAACTTTTATTTCTATAGAAAATTTTGTGAACATTTTATTTCTATAGAACATTTTGTCCACATTTTATTTATATAGAACATTTTGTCAAAATTTTATTTATATAGAACATTTTGTCAACATTTTATTTCTATAGAAAATTTTGTCAAAATTTTATTTCTATAGAAAATATTGTCAAAATTTTCTTATATAGAAAATTTTGTCAAAATTTTATTTATATAGAAAATTTTGTCAAAATTTTATTTCTATAGAAAATTTTGTCAAAATTTTATTTCTATAGAAAATTTTGTCAAAATTTTATTTCTATAGAAAATTTTGTCAAAGTTTTATTTCTATAGAAAATTTTGTCAAAATTTTATTTCTATAGAAAAATTTTTCAACATTTTATTTATATAGAATATTTTGTCAAAATTTTATTTATATAGAATATTTTGTCAAAATTTTATTTATATAGAAAATTTTGTCAAAATTTTATTGCTATAGAAAATTTTGTGAAAATTTTATTTCTATAGATAATTTTGTCAAAATTTTATTTCTATAGATAATTTTGTCAAAATTTTATTTCTATAGAAAATTTTGTCAAAGTTTTATTTCTATAGAAAATTTTGTCAAAATTTTATTTATATAGAAAATTTTGTCAACATTTTATTTCTATAGAAAATTTTGTCAACTTTTATTTCTATAGAAAATTTTGTGAACATTTTATTTCTATAGAAAATTTTGTCCACATTTTATTTATATAGAAAATTTTGTCAAAATTTTATTTATATAGAACATTTTATCAACATTTTATTTCTATAGAAAATTTTGTCAAAATTTCATTTATATAGAAAATTTTGTCAAAATTTTATTTCTATAGAAAATTTTGTCAACATTTTATTTCTATAGAAAATTTTGTCAACTTTTATTTCTATAGAACATTGTGTGAACATTTTATTTCTATAGAAAATTTTGCAACATTTTATTTCTATAGAAAATTTTGTCAACTTTTATTTCTATAGAAAATTTTGTCAACATTTTATTTCTATAGAAAATTTTGTCAAAATTTTACTTCTATAGAAAATTTTGCTAACATTTTATTTATATAGAACATTTTGTCAAAATTTTATTTATATAGAACATTTTGTCAAAATTTTATTTCTATAGAAAATTTTGTCAAAATTTTAGTTCTATAGAAAATGTTGTCAAAATTTTATTTCTATTGGAAATTTTGTCTAAATTTTTTTTTATAGAAAATTTTGTCAAAATTTTATTTCTATAGAAAATTTTGTCAAAATTATATTTATATAGAAAATTTTGTCAACATTTTATTTATATAGAAAATTTTTCAACATTTTATTTATATAGAAAATTTTGTCAAAATGTAATTTCTATAGAAAATTTTGTCAAAATTTTATTGCTATAGAAAATTTTGTCAAAATTTTATTTCTATAGAAATTTTTGTCAAAATTTTATTTCTATAGAAATTTTTGTCAAAATTTTATTTCTATAGAAAATTTTGTCAAAATTTTATTTCTATAGAAAATTTTGTCAAAATTTTATTTCTATAGAAAATTTTGTCAAAATTTTATTGCTATGAAAAATTTTGTCAAAATTTTATTTATATAGAAAATATTGATTTATTTTGAGGATTTTGCATTTTTTTTTTATTTTGGAATTAAGAAAACATTGTTTACTTTGAAGTATCTGTTTTATTTCTATAGAAAATTTTGTGAAAATTTTATTTCTATAGAAAATTTTGTGAAAATTTTATTTCTATAGAAAATTTTGTCAATATTTGATTTCTATAGAAAATTTTTTCAATATTTTATTTCTATAAAAAATTTTGTCAACATTTCTAATATGTCTTTTTTTTAATCTTTAGATTTAAATTAAAAGCGCTTCAAATATTGATCTATTTTGAGGATTTTGCAATATTATTTTTTTGTTTGTTTTTGGAATAAAGAAAACATTCTTTATTTTGAAGTATCTGTTGTCAAAATTTTATTTCTATAGAAAATTTTGTCAAGATTTTATTTTTATAGAAATTTTTGTCAAAACTTTTAGTGCTATAGAATTTTTTTTCAAAATTTTAATTCTAAGGAAAATTTTGTCAAAATTTTATTTCTATTGAACATTTAAATTAATTATTTTTTTTAAGTTATAGAGGAATCTATGAGATAATGCCTTTCATTTGATTTGCAAACTCATTTCTGTACTCCAATAGCATCGAGAAATTTTACTTCTCATTTCGGGCAATTTGTTGATAAGTGCTTCGAATCGTATAAAAATGGTGTTGTAGAAACCATAGTCAAGTAGGAAGATGGGTTTATATTTGAGGACCTAAAATACCTTTAGATTTCTAACTTCAGGCAAATTGGATAAAACTGCTGGTGTTTGAAGGCTCAATAAGTCATATCGGAAGATAGGTTTATATGGGCTCTATACCAAAACTTAGACCCATACACACGTATTGAGAGTGCTAAAATACCACTTGATTTAAAACTTCGGGCAAATCGGAATAAATTACAGTGTATATAGACACTCACGAAATTTAATTGGAGGGGTCGGTGAATTTTTTGCAGACAAAACACGAATCTGTGCCAAATGTTAGAACGATAGGAGTTTGTAGCGTGCTTACAACAGACAGACGGAAATAATTCATAAATATACTTTATATAGTCGGAAATTGTTCGATGTATTACAAACGGATTGGTACTAACATATGGCGGTTGGTATAAAAATTGCTTTAAAACGCATTGAAATTATTAAAGTTCACTACAAAAATTAATATTACTTTTTATTATTAACATCATAACATTCTCTTTAATTTTCAATAAACATGCAATAATTTAAAAAAAATATATTTTTTTGAGTACCCATTTATTTGTGTAATCTGATATAAACGAATTATGGTTGCGTATTAGTTATTTGATAGGAAAAATATTACATATACGTAGGGATGACCATGAATATTACCGCATCCTTTATTTTTACATATTTAGACCCTTCTCGTAGAGGGTCTAAATATTTGAGAACTTATAATACCTCTAGATTTCTAATTGCAGCAAAATTGGATAAAAAATGGTGGTATCTAAAGGCTTAAGAAGTCAAACCGCAATATAGGAAATATTGGGGGGAAATACGAAACCATGGACCTATATACACCTTATCCGTCAAAGCTATTTAGGGACCTACAATATCTCTATTATTTTAAGAAACCAAATCGGGAGTATGCTTATATGGAGGGCTATATAAAAACGTGGGCTTTATCATAACAATAATATGTGTCAATTCTTAAACAAACGATAGGAGACTGTTGATACTATCCTATGGTTTCGGGTATAAACATTGTTTGAATCTGTGCCAAATATTAGAACGATAGGAGGGTGTAGCGGGAACAGAATATATGATCAAGAATTCATATATACTTCGTAGCATATCTTCCTCTTTAATTTGAAATAAACATTTCATAATTTTTCCCAAAATATTACATTTTTTTTTGTGTACCAAACTAACAAAACTCCCTTGGGCTATGTTCACACTAGGCAAATATTTCACCAAAATGAGTGTCTAATATTTTTCCAGAATCATTTTCCAAATATCTGGATACGATTTTTGGAAAATAATCCTACCATGATGTTATATATCCCATATGAGCTGAATATGTTTTCTGGTTTAACTGTGGCGACGTATTCTTCTTTGATTTCTGTCAAATATTTGCCCAGTATGACCTTAGTATTAGTCGCGAAATTTGATATAAACGAACCATGGTTGCGTATTATTTATATGATGGGGAAATTATTACGTATACGCGGGGATGGTCATGCATCCTTTATAGCTTTCTCTCCTCATAACTAATACACCACGACTGTGGTGTAAATGCAAAGATTTCAATAATTTTGTCTCTTAAAGGTATAAGTACACTGAAAAAATATTGTTCTGAAACACCAAAAGATTAGGTATCCATAATATTACGGTACTAAACTTCCACAACATTAAGGACATTTTTTAATTAAAATAAAAAGAAATTAAAACAAAAAAATAAATAAAATATAAATAGTTTATAAAATTTTGTTTCAAATTTTTACTTAATTGTCTTAAAAAATAAAACAGTTTCAAATATAAGATTCTGTTCTTTTTTTTAATTAATAAAGTTTTTGTAGTGCCAGTAATAGTTTAAATTTTGTTAAATCAATACCAAATCCCTTAAGTGTAGATCCAAAAGTTGTAACCCAAGTAAACTTTTTTTTTTGAAGTGTAGGGTATTCGTATTGTCTACTTCAATAATTCATTTTCCCATTTATCTTTCCTTTGCTTCTACCTACTTCAACAGGCAGTTTAACGTCCAGTCAAGTGATATGTGTGATAAGATTGCAACGATATCTACTCGAAAGCATCCACACAACTTTAACTGCAAACTAGAGATGAGCATGTGACACGAAACTGTAGTGACTCGATTGAATCACGTGAATCGGGAATAAAATTCCAAGTAACTATTGTGAATGTCCCTAAATCAAATATGTCATGCGTGAGCATGAGTGAACCAAAAAATCGATTCGTTATTTTCATGCTCACTATCCAACTCAAACTCACAAAAAAAAACTGAAGATTAAATTCTTGCCCGTATGCCAATCACATCTTTCATTTGAATAATTTACATTAATTTCGTTGGCATATTCTATGCATGCTATTTTGTTATTAAATTGTCCGATTTGCTTGAATTTTTCAGCGAAAAACTTAAACTACCCCCCATTTACTTGAAATTTGACCAAAATGAGTGTCAAATATTTTTACAGAACCATTTTCCAAATATCTGGATACGATTTTTGGAAAATAATCCTACCATGATGTTATCCAATATGAGCTAAATATGTTTTCTGGTTGGGCTGTAGCGACGGATTATTTTTTGATTTCTGTGAAATATTTGCGAAAATCTGATATTAGCGAACCATGGTTGCGTATTAGTTATATGCTGGGGAAATTATTAAATATACGCAGGGATGGTCATGCATCCTTTATATGGTGTAAATGCAAAGATTTCAATAATTTTGTCTCTTAAAGGTATAAGTACACTGAAAAAATATTGTTCTGAAACACCAAAAGATTAGGTATCCATAATATTAGGATACTAAATTTCCACAACAATAAGGACATTTTTAAATTAAAATAAATAGAAATTTAAGAAATAAAATATAAAATTTTGTTTCAAATTTTTAATTAAAAAATAAAACAGTTTCAAATATAGGATTCTGTTTTTTTTTTTTAATTAAAAAAGTGTTTGTAGTTCCTGTAATAGTTTAATTTTTGTTAAATCAATACCAAAAGTTGTAATCCAGTAAACTTTTTTTTTGAAGTGTAGGGTATTCGTATTGTCTACTTCAATAATTCATTTTTCCCATTTATCTTTCCTTTGCTTCTACCTACTTCAACAGACATTTTAACGTCCAGTCAAGTGATATGTGTGATAAGATTGCAATGATATCTACTCGAAAGCATCCATATAACTTTAACAGCAAACTAGAGATGAGCACGTGACACGAAACTGTAGTGACTCGAGTGAATCACGTGAACCGTGAATAAAATTCCAAGTAACTATTGTGAATGTCTCTAAATCAAATATGTCATGCGTGGACCATAAAATCGATTCGTTGTTTTCATGCTCACTATCCAACTCAAACTCACAAAAAAAACTCAAGATTAAATTCTTGCCCTATGTCAATCACGTCTTTCATTTGCCCTATGTCAATCACGTCTTTCATTTGAATTATTTACATTAATTTCGTTGGCATATTCTATGTTCGGTATTTTGTTATTAAATTGTCCGATTTGCTTGAAATTTTCAGCGAAGATTAGGGATGACATCTAAACAAATATTGATATTCAACTATGATTCGGATAACACGAAAGCTCTGTGACATTTATTTTTTATTTGATTATTTTCTGTAAATGTTAAAAAAATGTATTTGTCTTACGTTATGTTAGCGAATAAGAAAATCCCCCATCGAAACGCTGTATGATAAAAATGGAATAAATTAGTACCCAGCAAAAAAAGAGCTTCCAAAAGAGTAGTTTGGATCCCCAATCTGTGATCCGGAAGTAGTGCAAACTTGGATCATCTCCAACGAATTTTACATGGGCTTGTCATAGGACGGAAGTACTCCCATTTTGGATCCTTTGCATTGCTTTAGAAGTTGTGCCCTGGAAGTTAATTTGAATGAAGAAATTTAAAAAGAGAAAAAAATTTTTTTTTTCAACCAATTTCACTTTTTTTTTATCCATATGTTTTATTACAATATTATTTTCCTATTATCTAATTTCTACAATTTGAAAAACTTTTTCGCTCCGACCAGGGATTGAACCTGGGTTTGCTGGCACCATAACAGAACGCCTTAGCAAACTCAGCCACAAACGCCATTGAACACAAAGCGACGAAAGGTCAATTCAAATATGATCGTAATACGACACCAAGGAATAACATTCTAATTGCTTCTCGAGATGTTCTTTATTAGTATGAACGAAAAAATAAGAAACGCAGGTTCAAATCTCACCAGCGGCAATTTTTGTATCAAATATTTTTCTAAAAAAATATTTTTTTATGCTATGCATCGTTTTTATTTTTTATTTTCGGCATATATTTTCGTATAAATATATATTAAAAATTCTCGTAATTTGCAAAACTTTCTCAAAAGAACTTCCATGGAAGCGAAAAAGTCAAACGGCACAGGTTCAAATCCCAGCGGTGATAAAATTTTTTGTTTTATTATTATTTATTTACTTTTTTTTAATTTTCTATTTTTTTATTAGTTTTCTATTATTTTGTAAAATTTAATTGTCCAAAATTTGCACTTAAAATAGCCTGATTGCGTTCTTTCTAATACTTGTCCACAAGGACTGCATCGGAAGTAGAAAAAAAACATTGGGGGAACCCAAGATGCGCTTTAGAAGAAATGTTTGTGTACTTGTCCAAAAGGACTGCATCGGAAGTGGGAAAAAATCATTGGGGGATCCCACGATGCTCTTTAGAAGAAATGTTTGTGGACTGCATCGGAAGTTGGAAAAACTCCATGGGGGATTCTAGGATGGGCTTTAAAAGAAATGTTTGTGGAACAACTTCCAATTTTTTGCTGGGTATTTTATACGCAAATAAAATACCTGACTTTAAAAGCCAAAAAATAACAGAAGAATCTAAAAGGATCCGTTACTTTATTGTTCGATATTCTTTATTCTTTAAAGAAAATTTTGCGTCGAGGAGGTTACCAAATTTATATATATATATATATATATATATATATATATATATATATATATATATATATATATATATATATATATATATATATATATATATATATATATATATATATATATATATATATATATATATATATATATATATATATATATATATATATATATATATATATATATATATATATATATATATATATATATATATAATTTTAATTTCTATAGATAATGTTTTCGAGATATTATTTTTTATAGAACATTTTGTCGATATTTTATTTCTATGGAAAACTTTGTCAATATTTTATTTTTATAGAAAATTTTGTTAAAATTTTATTTCTATAGAAAATTTTGTCAAAATTTTATTTCTATTGAATATTTTGTCAAAATTTTATTTCTATAGAATATTTTTCAATATTTTATTTCTATAGATAATGTTTTCAATATATTATTTGTTTATAGAAAATTTTGTCGAAATTTTATTTCTATAGAAAATTTTGTCAAAATTTTATTTCTATAGAAAATTTTGTTTCTATAGAAAATTTTTTCACAATTTTATTTCTATAGAAGATTTTATCAAAATGTTAATTCTATAGAAAATTTTGTCAAAATTTTATTTCTATAGAAAATTTTGTTAAAATTTTATTTCTATAGAAAATTTTGTTAAAATTTTATTTCTACAGAAAAATTTATCAAAATTTTATTTCTATAGAAAATTTGGTCAAAATTTTATTATTTGTCAATATTTTATTTCTATACAATATTTTGTCAATATTTTATTTCTATAGATAATGTTTTCAATATATTATTTTTTATAGAACATTTTGTCGACATTTTATTTCTATAGAAAATTTTGTCAAAATTTTACTTCTATAGAAAAATTTGTCAAAATTTTGTTTCTATAGAAAATTTTGTCAAAATTTTATTTCTATAGAAAATTTTGTCAAAATTTCATTTCTATAGAAAATTTTGTCAAAATTTATTTCAAAAATTTTGTAAAAATTTTATTTCCAAAATTTTGTAAAATTATAGAAAAGTTTTTACAAAAAATATATTTCTATAGAAAAGTTTATTTCTATACGAAGTACCTCATAGTTGAAGGGAATACCTTGCAAAATCTATCAAACCATCAAAAATTCTACCAAACAGTAAAAAAATCTACCATTTTTGGTAGAATTCTACCAACCAACTGTGGCAACCGTGCTGGGGACTGATTGGAATAGTGATATATCTAAATTTCTTTTATTTGCTTGAAATTTATAGGGACCATGGAAAATGTTATGAAATGAAAATTGAAAGTTTACCGATTTTCTTGAAATTTTCACACACTGAAAACAAAAAATGTTCACATACAAAAAAGCATGTCCTGTTCCAAAGATTATACTAATGATATTGGTATTGATTCCGCGCGAAAGAAGCGGAGAATTGATAAGGATATTTTAAGATAAAATTGTCTTTTAAATTAAAGTTTTGCGTACTTGATTCTCAGGAAACAAATATTGAGGGATGCTTTTGAGATATAATTCTCTATAAAATTTAAGTTTTGTGTACTTGATTCTAGGAAAAGATATTAATTTATAGGCTTTTTCAGTTTTTTTTCTTCATGTGTTCTCAAAGTTCTTTAAAACTATGTTAACGACAAAATTAATTTCCAAATTCTACTGCAAGTAGAAATTATGCTATGTTTTAAATAAAAAAAAACATCTTAAAAAAATTTTCTGAAGTTTTATGATTTTTTCTGAATTTTTAAAGCTAATTTGACCTTAGTCAAACAATATTTTCTTTAATGTAAAGATACACAGTTTAAGTCGAAAAAGAGAACAAAACGAATTCATTGAAAAGTATATCAACTTTTGGGCAAGAAAAACACAATTTGTAGCGGAGAAATGCGTCTTCCATGCAAAATTCGGATTCGTATTTTAAAGATATAAAAGCTTTGGTCTCATGGCAATATTTTTTTCTCTGTAGGAAGGTGCTCTCTAAATGGGAACTACTTACTTATTTTTTTGATATTTGTAAGGGAGAGAAAGCTCATATTTTTATTATTATATCCTTCGAAATATTCTGTTAAGGATAGGATTGACTAGAAAATACGATAATTTTTTTTAGTCTCTTAGTTTTAAAAAGTCAGAAAGACACAGCGAAGCGTCCGGATTTGTCTAGTAGACAATAAAATGCATATACAAAAAACAAAACACGTTTTTGCGTTAGCGGCAACAACCACCCAAGGAATCGTTAAATGATAATCTTACCGGAATATTTTCATTGACCCCCAAAAAAAAAGTGTAATGTTTACTTTGTCTAGTAATTTTCTGTTTACATTAGAATTTTTAGAAGAACATTTTTTTTATCTAGAACTGAAGTAAATTGACCTTCATCCAAGTTGGTTTTATATTAAAAAAAAAAAAAACTGTAACAAACACTATGATAAGATATTTCAACCTTACCACCGACAGAAGGTCTACCAACAAAGTGTCTTCATGTATGTTCACAATAACTCTTGTAAGAATTCCATTCATTACATACCACTTTCGTTGAGTTCTCGATTGAGGCGCCAAGTTTTATACAAACGTATAGCCAGCTAAATTTGATGTATTTTAGAACAAAATATAACAAACAAAAAATTTATAATTTTTCTTTCAATGAATATTTTAACAATCGCTCACATACTATAGTTAATTGGTAAACAGCAAAAACAATAGCCAATGCTACCAAATAGATAATAATATTGGCAACAGCAGACATGTTTTTTGTTGTTCTTTTTATTTGGTAACAAAATTAAAAGTTTTTTTTACATTTATTAAATTATTTTTGTCGATTTTTCTATTAATTGCTTTTTTTAGTTTTCTATTTTTATGGAACACAAAATAAATCAAATATTCGCCGATAAAAAATGAAAAGCACACTTTTGTGTATAGCACGATTTGCCAATAGACTAGTAGCAAATTTTGTTGGCAAGGAATTAATTCTAAATGAGTTGGGCATGCCTTCAAAATCCATAAAACGCAATCGCACACACTCGCGCACTAACCTATACATACAAATCCTCACAATATTGCCATTTACAATGGAGTGTATGTGTGTGTTTGATGGTGTGGAATTTTGTGGCCTACCCTCGATAAGATAATCGAATTTTTTTAGTTATTCGTTTTAATTTTGATATCATTGCTTTTAGGGCCTCCTTTCCATCCATCCATCCATCAGTGTCGTAGGTTTTTGATGAATCCATCAAATTACCTCATGAGTGTCAATAGGTTTCTGGAAATGTGGAAGGGTTAACTCTGATAACTTCAACACATTTATCCACTTTTAAGCTATATTATATAATAGATAAAATTTTGCTTAACCATGGTACACTCAAAAAAAAAAGTTTACTTGGATCCAAAGATTTTGACATTCCATTAAGGATATTTAGTGACCTATCTGGCTTTAAATCAAGGACCAATAAAATTAAAATTAGGATACAGATCTCATTTATCAAATTTTCATTCTCTTTTCGAGGTTTATTAATAAAAGTACTCGCGTACAAACAAATGCCAGTTTAAAAATCCAAATTATAACGGAAAAAAATGTTTTCTTAATTCCAAAAAACTTTAAACCAAAGACGCTAAATCCTCAAATTAAGTCTTAGCCCATATTTAAAGCGTTTTTATCTTAAATCTAAAGATTCAATATTTCATTTAATTTAAGGATAATTTCTTTAAATCAAAAATGTGTTTCTTTACTTTAAGGAAAATTAGCCTTAGTTAAAAGACATGTGACTTTAACGAAGGAACGAAAATTTGTGTCCTAAATATAATGAAAACATTTTTGAAGCAAAGATTATAAACTTTATTTTAATTAAAACGTCATTATTTTAAAGAAATTTGTCCTTAATATTTTGTAAATCTCGCTTCCTAAACAATAGGTTGCGTAATCTTTAATATCGCGTAAATATGTTTTCAGTGTACAAAGGGCATATATCTAACTTGAGCCGATTTACTTGAAATTTTCAGGAAATTTAGAGGGATCGTATAGTGAAACAAGAGCACTTTACTATCATTGACCTACACAGAAAAAAAAATATTTTTTGTCTCCAATCACGAAATTAATTGATTAATTTTCAATTGAAATTTCTTCAATCACAGAAATAATAGTATCAATCACCAACGTCAATTAAAAAATGAATTGATCCAATTAAAAACATAATTGTTACTATTAATTTTCATGATTGAATTTTATTTCAATTAAAAAAATTTTAGACCCAATTAATTTTTTCATTGAAAATTTTTTAGAATTCAATTAAAATTTTATTTGGAAAAATGTTGATGATATTTTTTTGTATGTTGTAAACATAGAATGGAGTAGCACTCATTGTGGTTTGTGCCATTAAACCTAACCTAACCTATCCTTACTTTCTCATATTTGATTGCAGATGAGGATCTCATCCCTGCCAGACTTTATGAAAAACTATCTTACATAACTTGCAATCTACGATTTATTTGAAATTATGTATGATCTTTTGACAATTATATACCCAAACAAGTGAGTAAAGTAAAAAGTAAAAAAAGCGCCGTCTCTGGTAATGGTGTGGGCAGTGGGATCAAAATAAATGCCGAAGAGTATCGGGACAAATGTGCTAAAACAATACTGAAGGTCTGGGCAGACAAACATTTCAACTGTAGACCATGGACATTCCAACAGGACTCAGCTCCATCGTACTCGGCACAAGTCAACCATGAATGGTTTAAAACGTAGCTTCCTCGCTTCATTTCTACCGCCGAATAGCCCCAAAAATGTTCTTATCTTAATCCGTTGGACTTGTGAGCCTGGGCATTTTGAGAAGTAAGGTTGGCACTAAAAATATACGAAAGTGACGATCATCTCTAGACGGCTCTTCGCTGAGAATGGGCCTTTTGGAGAGTAAGGATGGCACCACACTGAAAAAAGCCCAGTACCAAAGATTTTGTCTTTACGCTAATGATTTTGGTATTGATTCCTATCCAAAGAAACAGGTGATTAAAGTAAGGATACATTAAAAAAAAAAAAAAAAAAAACAAGTATATACGGCCGTAAGTTGGGCCAGGCCGAATCTTATTTACCTTCCACCATGGATTGCGTAGAAACTTCTACGAAAGACTGTCATCCACAATCGAATTACTTGGGTTGTGGTATCTTAAAACTTCTTAACATCGTTTTCTAAATTGTGAGTTAGTCCATACGTGGTAGAGAGCCAGAATTGAAATAAGGGGGTCGCTTATATGGGGGCTATATACAATTATGAACTTGATATGGACCAATTTTTTGTGATTGGTGATCGATTTATCTCAGGGCTATATATAACTATAGACCGATATGGACCTAGTTAGGCATGGTTGTTAACGGCCATATACTAGCACAATGTATCAAATTTCAATTGACACGTATGAATTTTGGTCTTCCAAGAGGCTCCGGAGTTCATATATAATTATGGACCCATATGGACCATTTTTTGCATGGTCATTAAAGACCATATACTAACACCATGTACGAAATTTCAGCCGGATCGGAGGCTCCGCAAGCCAAATCGGGGGATCGGTTTATATGGGGGCTATATATAATTATTGACTGATGTGGACCAATTTTTGCACAGTTGTTAGAGACCATATACTTACACCTGTACCAAATTTCAGGCGGATCAGATGAAATTTGCTTCTCTTAGAGGCTCCGCAAGCCAAATCGGGGGATCGGTTTATATGGGGGCTATATATAATTATGGACCGATGTGGAACAATTTTTGCATGGTTGTTAGAGATCATGTGCTGACACCATGTACCAAATTTCTGCCGAATCGGATGGAATTTGCTTCTCTTAGAGTCCACGCAAGCCAAATTTGGGGGTCCGTTTATATGGGGGCTATACGTAAAAGTGGACCAACATGGCCCATTGGCAATACCATCCGACCTACATCAATAACAGCTACTTGTGCCAAGTTTCAAGTCGATAGCTTGTTTCGTTCGGAAGTTAGCGTGATTTCAACAGACGGACGAACGGACGGACATGCTCAGATCGACTCAGAATTTCACCACGACCCAGAATATATATACTTTATGGGGTCTTAGAGCAATATTTCGATGTGTTACAAATGGAATGACAAAGTTAATATACCCCCATCCTATGGTGGAGGGTATAAAAACAAGTGAGTAAAGTAGAAAATCGGGCGGAGCCGACTATATCATACCCTAAACCACCTCTATGGTCAAAATATGGTTATTAGGGCAAATTTTTCAATATCATGCAATACATATATATGGGAGCTATATCTAAATCTGTACCGATTTGGATGATTTTTTGCAGGTTTGGTTGATACCACAGAAGGTTACCTTTTGATAAATTTGAGTAAGATCGGTTATTAAATAGGGTTATTTTGGTAAAAAAAATAGTATTGTTAGGGTAAATTTTTGAAAATCGGGCGATACATATATATGGGAGGTATATCTAAATCTGAACCGATTTGGATGATATGTTGCAGGTTTAGTTGATACCACAGAAGGTTGCTTTTTTTTTACTTTACTTAATTTGAATAAGATCAGGTAATAAATAAGGGTTTCATGGCCAAATTTGGGAAAATCGGGCGATACATATATATGGGAGCTATATCTAAATTTGATCCGATTTCTTTCAAATTCAATAGCGTTCGTCCTTGTGCCCAAAAAATACCCTGTACCAAATTTCATCCAAATCGGTTAATAATTGCGACCATACATGGAGAGATGGACGGACGGACACCAAGCGCTAGATCGACTCAGGAGGTGAATCTGAGTCGATCGGTATATATTTTATGGGGTCTAAAATCAATATTTCTGGTAGGCACATTTTTTGGCAGATCAAAGTTATACCCTGACCACTATGTGGTTTAGGGTATAACAAGAGTCCTTTATACACGTGTTAACGACAACTTAAATTTCCAAATTTGGATACACAATAACAGGTTGGCTGACAAGTCACCGGTCTGACACATATATGGCGTCGCTACTATTAAATGCATATTATTCTTTTGTTATGTAGTACCAACCTTCAAATGATTCGTGTCAAAATTAGATGTAAGTCAATTAGTTTGTGAGATACAGCGTCTTTTGTGGAGCAACTTTTGTTATTGTGAAAAAAATGGAAAAAAGGAATTTCGTGTTTTGATGAAATACTGTTTTCTGAAGGGAAAAAATACGGTGGACGCAAAAACTTCGCTTGACAATGCGTTTCCGGACTCTGCCCCAGGGAAATCAACAATAATTGATTGGTATGCAAAATTCAAGCGTGGTGAAATGAGCACGGAGGACGGTGAACGCAGTGGACGCCGGAAAGAGGTGGTTACCGACGAAAACATAAAAAAACACAACATGATTTTGAATGATCGTAAAATGAAGTTGATCGAGATAGCAGAGGCCTTAAAGATATCAAAGGAACGTGTTGGTCATATCATTCATCAATATTTGGATATGCGGAAGCTCTGTGCAAAATGGGTGCCGCGCGAGCTCACATTTGACCAAAAACAACAACGTGTTGATGATTCTGAGGGGTGTTTGCAGCTGTTAACTCGTAATACACCCGAGTTTTTCCGTCGATATGTGAGAATGGATGAAACATGGCTCCATCACTACACTCCTGAGTCCAATCGACAGTCGGCTGAGTGGACAGCGACCGGTGAACCGTCTCCGAAGCGTGGAAAGACACAAAAGTCCGCTGGCAAAGTAATGGTTCCTGTTTTTTGGGATGCGCATGGAATAATTTTTATCGATTATCGTGAGAAGGGAAAAACCATCAACAGTGACTATTATATGGCGTTATTGGAGCGTTTGAAGGTCGATATCGCGGCAAAACGGCCCCATATGAAGAAGAAAAAAGTGTTGTTCCACCAAGACGACGCACCGTACCACAAGTCATTGAGAACGATGGCAAAAATTCATGAATTGGGCTTCGAATTGCTTCCCCACCCACCGTATTCTCCAGATCTGGCCTCAAAAGACCTCAAAAGGATGCTCGCAGGGAAAAAATATGGCTGCAATGAGGATGTGATCGCCGAAACTGAGGCCTATTTTGAGGCAAAACCGAAGGAGTACTGCCAAAATGGTATCAAAAAATTGGAAGGTCGTTATAATCGTTGTATCGCCCTTGAAGGGAACTATGTTGAATAATAAAAACGAATTTTGAAAAAAATGTGTTTTTCTTTGTTAGACCGGGGACTTATCAGTCAACCTGTTATATTCGGCACACTTCTTTATGCTCGAAGAATACCTCTAGATTTCCAATTTTAGGCCAATTGGGTAAACATGACGGATTCTAGAAGCCCAAGAAGTAAAATCGGGAGATAGGTCTGTATGGGGGCTATACCAAAACATGGACCGATACTCTCCATTTTCGTTACACCCCTTTATGGTTCTAGAATACCGCTAGATTTCCAATTTCAGGCAAATTGGATAAAATCTACGGTTTCTAGAAGCCCAAGAAGTAAAATCGGGAGATCGGTCTACATGGGGGCTATATCAAAACATGGTCCGATAATCACCATTTTCGGCACACCTCTTTATGATCCTAGAATACCTCCAGATTTCCAATTTCAGGCAAATTGGATAAAAACTACGGATTTTAGAAGCCCAATGAAATAAAAACGGGAGATCGGTCTATATGGGGGCTATATCAAAACATGGACCTATACTCAATATTTTCGGCACACTTCTTTATGGTCCTAAAATACCGCAAGATTTCAAATTTCAGGAAAATTGGATAAAATCTACGGATTCTAGAAGCCCAAGAAGTAAAATCGGGAGATCGGTCTGTATGGGGGCTATATCAAAACATGGACCGATACTCACCATTTTCGGTACTCTTCTTTATGGTCATAGAATACTTCTTGGTTTCCAATTTCAGGCAATTGGCCGCCCAAACCGGGCGACCGGTTTATATGGGAGCTATATCAAAATCTGGACCGATATAGCCCATCTTCGAACACAGAAAAAAATATCACCAAAATATTTCCAATTAAAAAGTTAATTGAAGTTGAAATTTTTTTCAATTAATAAATTAATTGGTACAATTAACTTTTTAATCAAGATAGAAACATTAAGTTAATTAAGTCAATGATTGAACATTTTAAATTTTTTAATTAAAAAGTTAATTGATACAATTAACTTTTAATCAAATTCGGAAGACTAAGTCAGTTTATGATGATGATGAACATTTTTTTTAAATTTTTAGTTAAAATTTTTTTTTCAAACAATCAATTGTTAATCCAAATAAAAATTCTAAGCCAATTCAGAATGTAATTGAAAATAGTTACCTTTTTTAATTAATAAATTAATTGAGTTTTGCAATCAACATCAATTAAATTTTTAATTGAATCAATTAAAAAATTAATTGAAATTTGGCAATGAAATCAATTAATTTTTTAATCAAGAATTTTTTCTATGCCCAATTAAAACTGTGATTGATACTATCATTTTCGTGATTGAAGACATTTCAATTAAAAAATTAATTGGATCAATTAATTTCGTGATTGAATCAGAAAAAAAATTTTTTGTGTGAACTTGACCTGCGAGCTGACAAAAGACGATTCTGTGCCAAATTTCAGGACGGTAGCTCCATTATTGAAGACTGTAGCGTGATTACAACAGACAGACAGACAGACGGACAGACGGAAATGCTTCTTAGAATTTCTCCCTGATCAAGTATATACTTTATATAGCCGGAAATCGATATTTCGATGTGTTACAAATGGAATGACAAACTATCACCATCCTATGGTGCACTGAAAAAAAAGCATACCCGGTTCCAAAGATTTTGTCTTTACTTTAAAAAATTTGGTATTGATTCCGAGCCAAAGAAGTGGAGAATACCAGTAAGGATACTTTTAAGACACAATTCTCTTTTAAAATCGGTTTTTGTGTACATGCTTCTAGGAAGCAAATTTTAATTTTTCGCCTTTTCAGCTTTTTTTCTTCATATGCTATCAAAGTCCTTTAAAAACAAGTTAACGACGACTTTATTTTCCAAATTAAGACTCGACTTCTAGTAGAAATTATGCTGTGTTTCAAGTAAAAAACGTCTTTAAAATAAAGTGTTGAAAAACATGTCCTATATTTGAACGATTTTTTTCTTTGTAGTCAAGATGCAAAAAGACAACAAATTTAAAGACAATTTCATTAAATTTAAAGATTTTTTCTAAATTATTAAAGTCAAGTTGACCTTAGCCCAAACATTTTTTCTTTCATTTTATGATATCCATTTTTAAATCAAATCACTTAATTATAAGGACAATACGACTTCATTGAAAAGTTTATCGACCTTTGGTCAAGGAAAAAAACTTTATACTAGAGAAATGCGTCTTCTATGCTAAGCAAAATTTGCATTCGTATTTTAAAGACATGAAATCTTTGACTTCACGACAATATTTTTTTCAGTGTGGTGGATATAAAAGAGAAACAGTTTATACACAAATGAAGTAAGAATGAGAGGTTTGCGCGTGACACGAAATTCTCTTGACATGCGTGAATCATGTGAGTCGTGAACAAAATCCAAAGCAACTCTCGTGAATGGGACTAAAATAAATATTTCATGCGTGAGCGTGCGTGAGAAATAAAATCGGTTCGTGAATGTGCGTGAATAAAATTTCTGCAAAATCACGCTCACGAAAATAATCAAGATTTAATTAACACTCGTACACACAAAAAAATGTCACGAAAATTTTTCCAATTAAAATTTTTTTATAATTTTAATTGAGTTTTAAAACATATTCAATTAAAAATTTAATTGATTCAACAATTTTTTTAGTTGAAACAAAAATCAATCACAAAAATAATAGTATCAATCCATTTTTTAATTGGATCAATCAATTAATTTTTTAATTGATACTATCATTTCTGTGATTGAAGACATTTCAATTAAAAATTTATTGGAACAATTAATTTCGTGATTGAATCAGAAAAAAATTTTTTGTGTGCATGTTAACTGAAATTAATTTGGCTCTCGAACTATATTCTATTTTTGAATTTTGTTACCTTTGCTTATTTCCGTTTGGAAAATATCGTGTCTCGTGAATTTGTCGTGAATCACGTGAATTGTCGTGAATCGTGCGTGAACGTGGGTCTTTAAAAGTAATTCGTGAGTGAGCGTGCGTGAGTACTGGTTTCATTTCGTGAATGTGCCTTAGTGGGATTGGCTACCACACGTATCGTGCGTGAGCGTGCGTGAATAAATATTTTTCTTCGTGAATGTGCGTGAGTGTGAGTGAAATTTCAGTCACGCGCACACCTCTAGTATGAATGATTTGCTAAATTCGTATATCTCACAAAGTAGTTCAAATTTTCTAAAATTTGTAAGTTTCACCAAAAGTGCGTCCATCTTGAACTTCACATGGAGCTAAAGACATTTTCCATCCCATTTTTTATACCCTCCACCATAGGATGGGGCTATATTAACTTTGTCATTCCTTTTGTAAGACATCGAAATATTGCTCTCAGACCCCATAAAGTATATATATTCTGGGTCGTGGTGAAATTCTGAGTCAATCTGAGCATGTCCGTCCGTCTGTTGAAATCATGTTAACGTCCGAACGAAACAAGGTATCGACTTGAAACTTGGCACAAGTGGTTGCTATTGATGTAGGTCGGATGGTATTGCAAATGGGCCATATCGGTCCACTTTTACGTATAGCCCCCATATAAACGGATCCCCAAACTTGGCTTGCAGACCCTCTAAGAGAAGCAAATTTCATCCTATCCGCCTGAAATTTGGTACATGATATTGGTATATGGTCTCTAACAACCATGCAAAAATTGGTCCACATCGGTCCATAATTATATATAGCCCCAATATAAACCGATCCCCCGATTTGGCTTGCGAGGCCTTTAAGAGAAGCAATTTCATCCGATCCGGCTGAAATTTGGTACATGGTGTTAGTATATGACACAAATACGCTCATATGTTACGTTCTTAGTACGTATAACCTCAAAAATGTCAAGCTTTACGATAGTGCTCTCAGTTGGCAGATTGCAACACTAGGGTTGTCCAATCCCGCTAAGTAAACGACAACCCTCGTAACGAACGTCTATTGTCCAAGTATTTGACATCGGTACTGTAAACAGTTGCAAAGTATATCAATTGAACTAAATCAGCACCTTCAGTTAACACTGAGAAAATAATATCGACTGCTGTGTCAGCTACTATATTCCTATATCTTCTATCCGGCATAAAATTCAATTAGTTTTTCATACTAACCATCATAGAAATATCCATCCACATATAATTGACGATTATGATTACCTCTATTATTGGAGCGTTGACCTCGTTGGGCAGCAGCTTGTCTACGTCGATGCTCCGTTCCAAAACCGCAATATTCCAATATAAACCACAGGATAAACTATAGTGAATGTCATGGAGGAAGGGGGGAAACAGCTTAAATGGAATACTTTTAGATGTCACAACCAAAACATTTACCCTTAATATTAGAAATACCACCGGTAGACCAAGGAAAATGACGAAAAACACCACCATATACATTGCAAGAATATTCATGTTGATTGATTTCAAAAGCCGTTTTTTTGTTTCTATGAAGCGAATACAAAATGTTACAAGAGATTTTGAGATTTTAACGTTCTATTGGAATGCATGCTCGCACTGCATATATCTGAAATATGGTTTATTTAACCCGTGCCGCGCGATTTCGTTTTTTTTTTTGTATTTTGTTTGTCTTGAGAGTTCAGTGCTGTACAAATAGACCACCAATAAAACAAGAATGTTGACAAGTCTTTGAATGGCAACGATATAATATTCGTATTCACATATCGTCTACTCTGTTTTACACCACTTCTTCTTTTTATGGGTATGTCATTCATGGATTTGGCTACAATGGAATATGTGCCTCTATCATGTATACCTAGGTCTCTATATCTATGGTCACCCGTAGATAAGATTATAAAGTAATCAGACAGGGTGACACAGTGGTGTTGATGGCATTGGTGGTGATCGGAATTTCTCTTTCTAGAAATCAAAGAAGCATGTGTAAACAATGTGACACAGTGGGAGAATATTTTCAAAAATTAGACTAGGATGGTAAAAATTTTATCATCTTGAAAATATGCTTATATGATATATACATATGTTAGGTCCAATACACCTTTTGTAGATAATGAAGGTTAGGTTAGGTGGCAGCCCGATGTATCAGGTTCACTTAGACTATTCAGTTCATTGTGATACCACATTGGTTAACTTCTCTCTTATCACTGAGTGCTGCCCGATTCCATGTTAAGCTCAATGACAAGGGAACTACTTTTTATAGCCGAGTCCGAACGGCTTTCTACATTGCAGTGAAACCACTTAGAGAAGCTTTGAAACCCTCAGAAATTTCACCAGCATTACTGAGGTGGGATAATCCACCGTTGAAAAACTTTTTGGGGTTTGGTCGAAGCAAGAATCGTACCCACGACCTTGTGTATGCAAGGCGGGCATGCTAACCATTGCACCACGGTGGCTCCCAAATGGTAATAGATAATGAAGGACTCAGATTCGTTTCCTGAAATTGCTTGTTTGTGTTCCAATTTTTTCCAATTTCTAAAAAAATCGATCTTAATAATTATACACTTCCTTTTGGCAAAGAATGTAAATGATCTTACAATCTCCTTAAGTGATGTACGCATTTGAGTGTTTACTCATGCATGGTATGCGTGTTATGACCTCAATCACTCTCGTACTCACGAACGAGTAACGACACAACATGACTCCGACATTTTCTAAAGAACACGTCTTGGGTCACTTTAGTAGGGTTACTCTCATAGACAGGACCTAATGAACCACTCTAGGACAACCGCTTAACGACCTGCCATAATTTCCACTCGTCTGACTGCTGACATATTTATTTCAGTGACAGTTCATATTATTGTTTACAAGCTTACAAAATAATTTCGATCTATTTCCTTCAGAAATAGAGTTCGTAGTGATGGAAGTGTGATTGCTTTATATTCGGTTGGTAAACCACAAGTGGCAATCGTTCGTTCCTCGTACCATTACATGTTACCGTGTTGCATCGCCTCCAAAAGTGGTAGAAAACTGTAACAACACCACAAATGATCCGTATGTGAATGTCAGGTTTGATCGGAAAAAAATGTTAGTGAGCTGAACACATTTCGAGAACAAATGCAACACATTGAAAAATGACTGAAGCCAAAGAAATTTCTAATAGCTCCCTGATGCACAAAAACAGATGGAAATGGAAAGAGCCAAGGAGTTGCTTCGCTTGTACTATAGTGATCAGTTGGCGAATGTGGTTTTCTCCTTTGCTAATTGAACAGTTTGAGAATAAATATAATCGGGTTTAGTTGTCAACGAGATCAGCTAAAAATCATCACATCAGAACTCAAGCACCGCCGATGGTAATGCGCGCTTTAAGGACCGATGGTCCGCCTATGCTCCTCCCATATTCATCAACCGTGTGATTAATATAAATGCCGAATATTTTCGGACAAATGTCTAACGATGTCCTGGGCAGACAAACACTCCTTCCGCCGACCACGGACATTCCAACTACGAGGGCAGTTCCGAAACTCCTTAGCCTAGCACAAAAAGCGCGGTATAAACAGAAAAAAGTTAAGTGTTTTGGAAACATCCATCTCTGTTATGAACACATGTTAAATTTTTTTGATCTGGCAACTCCTTCATATAGAAACAGGTGTTCAAAAAAGGCGCATCCGCAATTTTTTTTACAATGGAAAATTAGAAATGCGTGCTGTCATTAAATATTTACATAAAAAAAGGTTTATCGGGACAAGAAATTCATAATGATATGGTGAATGTGTTAGGTGAAAGTGCTCCTTCATATGCAACAGTAAAAAATTGGGTTGCTGAATTTAAACGTGGTCGTACAAGCATTGAAGATAAACCACGTAGTGGAAGTCCAAAAACAGCAACAACATAGTGCATGATATGGTATTAAATGATCGACGAATAAAAGTGCGTGAAATTGCTAATATCATGGGCATCTCAACCAGTGATGCCATGCGTAGGGAAAAATTCTTTTTTGTAGGGATTTTTTCCTAAAACTACATCTGTTGGGAAAAAAGGACAGATTTTTCATTTTTTCTACAAATGTAGGGAATTTTTCCAATTTCCAGAGTTCTCTACATTTTGCACCAAGAAGAGTACTTTTCCTTAATATTCCAGGTATTTGAAGATCCAACATATATGGTAGTCAAAGCTTCAACTAATGGAATACGCAATTCACCGCTAACGATGTTATTGATTTTATTTAGAAAAGTTCAGCGGTACCGTTAACAGATGTTTTTGCATTGGTATTTAATTACAAATGCGTAAATAGATTTCATTTGCAGGAATTAACGCTTCCATTAAGGTTCATAAAAGGTGATGGCTTCCTCAACTTGGTGCCTCTCAATATTTTCTAATACAAAGGTCACTTGCAGTGCATACGCGGATTCGTGTTCATAAATTTAAATATTATACAGGGAAAAATAAAGGGAATTTTTAGGAGCCGCGTAGGGAATTTTCAAAAAACTTCATGGCATCACTGATCTCAACTGATCGAGTCCATTTAATTTTGCATGAAGAACTACAGATGAAAAAGCTTTCTGTAAGATGGGTGCCACATTTGTTAACAGTCGATCAAAAACCCATAAGAATGAACATTTCTCAAGCTTGTTTGGATCGTTTTAAGCGAAATAAAATGGATTTTAAGCGTCGTTTCATAACTGTTGATGAGACATGGATCCACCACTATACTCCAGAGACAAAAGAACAATCCAAACAATGGACTGAAGCTGGAGGAAGTGCCCCAAAAAAGGCAAAAACAATTCAATCAGCTGGTAAGGTTATGGCAACGGTTTCTTCGGACTTCAAAGGTATTTTATTGATTGACTATCTACAAAAGGGTAAAACAATAAATTCAGAGTACTATTGCAACCTTTTGCATCAATTAAATGTACAAATTCGAGAAAAACGTTCTGGTTTACAACAAAAAAAAATACTTTTTCATCAAGACAACGCACCAGCGCACAAGAGTGTTTTAACAATGGCTAAAATCAACGAATTAAAGTACGAGTTGCTTGATCACTCACCTTATTCTCCTGATTTAGTCCCCAAATCTAAAAAAATCCTTGCTGGCAAGCGTTTTACCTCAAATGAAGCTGCAATTACAGTTGTAAACCACTATTTTGAAGACCTTGAGGAAAGCTATTTTAATCAAGGGATAGAATTGCTAGAAAAGCGTTGGACTAAGTGTATTGAAGTTTCAGGAGAATATTACTGAAAAATAAAAATATTTTTGAAAAACTAACTATTCTCTTTCATTGATAGGCTAAGAAGTTTCCGAACCGCCCTCGTAGAGGTGTGCGAGTGACGCGAAATTGTCGTGACACGCGTTCGTTCCCAAAAATCCCAAATTTTAAATTAAAATTCTTCGCAAAAATCCCCAAAACATTTTTGACAACTTTTTATGAAAAAAAAACGAATATACTATACTGGAGAAAATCCGTAATAATTTAAAGATTGGAACAAATATAAAATGTTTGTTATGCCAGTTTGCGATGTACAAAAAATGAATTTCATATAAACCATTATTCAGCGTGGGTTAACCCCTTATATTTGCTGACATTTCTGAGTATTTCAAAGGAGCCACCGTGGTGCAATGGTTAGCATGCCCGCCTTGCATATACAAGGTCGTGGGTTCGATTCTTGCTTCGACCAAACACCAAAAAGTTTTGCAGCGGTGGATTATCCCACCTCAGTAATGCTGGTGACATTCCTGAAGGTTTCAAGGCTTCTCTAAGTGGTTTCACTGCAATGTGGAACGCCGTTCGGACTCGGCTATTAAAAGGAGGTCCCTTGTCATTGCTCATTCCCGGTTGAAAAATGTCGTGAGGCACGTGAATTATCGTGAATCCTGCGTGGGTTTGTAAAAATGGTTCGTGCGTGAGCGTGCGTGAGTACAGGTTTGCATTTCGTGAATGCGCGTGAATGTGAGTCGCTACCACACGTATCGTGCGTAAGTGTGGGTGAAATTTCTCTCGCGCACACATTTCTAATTCCAACGAAGAATGATTTAAGAAAGGTTCCTCGCTTCATTTCTATCACACAATGACCAAAAATCAGTTGGATTTTTACGCCTGGGCAATTATGGAGACTAAAGTTGGCACTAAAAAATACCAAAGTGTTGACATCTCAAAGCGACGCTTCGCCAGGAATGGGTCAAAATATTGCAGAGCCACGCAGTATAGTATAGTATTTCCCTGGCTCTTGTCCACAAATTTGGATGCTTTCGTTCCCAAAAATCCCAAATTTTAAATTAAAATTCCCCGCAAAAATCCCCAAAACATTTTTGACAACTTTTTATGAAAAAAATAAACGAATATACTATACTGGAGAAAATCCGTAATAATTTAAAGATTCGAACAAATATAAAATGTTTGTTATGCCAGTTTGCGATGTACAAAAAAGGAATTTCATGTAAACCATTATTCAGCGGTGGATTATCCCCTCAGATTTGCTGATATTTCTGAGTATTTCAAAGGAGCCACCGTGGTGCAATGGTTAGCATGCCCGCCTTGCATACACAAGGTCGTGGGTTCGATTCTTGCTTCGACCGAATACCAAAAAGTTTTGCAGCGGTGGATTATCCCACCTCAGTAATGCTGGTGACATTTCTGAAGGTTTCAAGGCTTCTCTAAGTGGTTTCACTGCAATGTGGAACGCCGTTCGGACTCGGCTATAAAAAGGAGGTCCCTTGTCATTGAGCTTAAAATTTAATCGGGCAGCACTCAGTGATAAGAGAGAAGTTCACCAATGGTCAGAATAGTCTAAGTGAGCCTGATACATCGGGCTGCCACCTAACCTAACCTAAAGTTTCTCTAAGTGGTTTCGTTGCAATATAAAATGCCGTTCTCACTCGGCTATAAAAAAGTAGGTTCATTGTCATTGAGATAAATATAGAATCGGGCAGCACTAATTGATAAGAGAGAAGTTCACCACTTGTGGTATCACAATGGACCGAATAGTCTATGCGAACTTAATATAAAGGGTTGCCACTACATATATTAAAACCAACATACATAGAATGAAAACTGTATTAAAAAAAATCTATATTATAACAAGTATATACGGCCGTAAGTTCGGCCAGGCCGAATCTTATGTACCATCCACCATGGATTGCGTATAAACTTCTACTAAAGACTGTCATCCACAATCGAATTACTTGGGTTGTGGTAATACTTACCGATGGCAAGGTATCTTAAAACTTCTTAATATCGTTTTCTAAATAGTGAGCTAGTCCATTCGTGGTATATATTAAATAAAAAAGATATGTATAGGTAAGTCTACAAATAAATACGAATCGATATGGACTTTTGGACGGTACGTAGAGATTCAGAATTGAATTATGGATGTCGCTTATAAGGGGGCTACATGGTTAGGTTAGGTTAGGTGGCAGCCCGATGTATCAGGCTCACTTAAGACTATTCATTCCATTGTGTTACCACATTGGTGAACTTCTCTCTTATCACTGAGTGCTGCCCGATTCTATGTTAAGCTCAATGACAAGGGACCTCCTTTTTATAGCCGAGTCCGAACGGCGTTCCACATTGCAGTGAAACCAATTAGAGAAGCTTTGTAACCAGGGATCCGGAGCGGAGCGGAGCAAGCCCTTTTTTTGCCGGAGCGGGAGCGGAGCGGGAGCGGCATTTCTAAAATCCGGAGCGGAGCGGGAGCGGAGCGGTTTCCAAATGAAAAACCGCTCCGCTCCGAATAAAATATTACTTGAATGAAATGTGTAACTTTGAAATTACACTGTGTAGGTAATTTCAAATTTAGCTAGTACTTAGCGTAGTGTGAGTAAACGTTTAAACTGTACGATATGTATTTTTGTACGTACGTACATTGGGGAATACACAACGTGTTTTTTTAGTAATTGTTTTCAAAAACGGCAAATGTCAAAATATATCTCTAGTATGTGTTGTAAAAGTAACAACAGTACTTTCGATCAATTTCATCCCGTATTACTACAAAGATGTTTGTAATGAACGTCAAATAAATGCAATTAAACGATCTTATTTATATTTAATTTTTTAGTTTTCTACACTGAAAAAAATATTGTCGTGAAGTCAAAGATTCAATGTCCTTAGAATAAGAATGCAAATTTTGCTTAACATGGAAGACGCATTTCTCTAAAATAAAGTTTTTTTTTCTTGTCCAAAAAGCAATAAACTTTTGAATGAAGTTGTAATGTCCTTATAATTAAGTGATTTTACTTAAAAATGTGTATCATAACATGAAAGATAAAATGTTTGAGGTAAGGTCAACGTGACTTTAATAATTAAGAAAAATTCTTTAAAATTAATAAAATTGTCTTTAAATTTGTTTCCTTTTTGCATCTTGCCTACAAAGCAAAAAATCGTTAAAAATAAGACATGTTTTTCAACACTTTATTTTAAAGACGCTTTTTACTTGAAACATAGCATATTTTTTACTGGAAGTCGAGTCTTAATATGGAAAAAAAATAACTCGTTAACTCGTTTTTAAAGGATTTTGATAACAACTGACGAAAAAAATCTAAAAAAATGAAAAATTAACATTTGCTTCGTAGAAGCAATTACATAACCCCCAAATTTAAAAGAGAATTACGTCTTTAAAGTATCCTTACATGTATTCTCCGCTTCTTTGGCTCGGAATTAATACCCAAACTGTTAAAGTAAAGACAAAATCTTTGGAACCGGGCATACTTTTTTCAGTGTAAGGACATTCATATTTGCTTTACTATTGTACTATATCCTAGCATTCTCTTATTTCTGATATTAGTTCTCGAAAATTTAATTAAAATTATGGATAGTTTCAATTTTGGTTGAAAAATGTGCGCATATACATTTATTATACAATAAAGGGGAAAAAAGCGAAATTAGGTAACACTAGATCTGAGTAAGAATATTCGTAGGTATACCACGGACTGATGTCGACGGAGGTTGTTGCAAACATAAACATACACACACACACACATTACAAATATAACAAAACCTCTTCTCTACGTCTGTTGCAAAAAAAAAAAAAAAAAAACTTTCGGAGAGTAGTTACTTCTACTCTGTGTATAGACTTTCAATTCAAATCAGCGTTGCCGTTTTGGTCCGATCGGACCAAAATTGGTCCAAAAGATTTCTAATTTTTAAATTTGGTCCGATGGTCAGACCAAACAGAATTTGGTCCATTTTGGTCCATTTTCATAAATTTGGTTTCTATCACATATTAAATAGTAGATGGTGCACCGCAAAGAATATTGTCGGTAGGCCAAATATTTCACATGCTTAAAATACGAATACGAATTTTGCTTAGAATAGAAGACGTATTTCTCTGAAAAAAAGTTTTTCCTTGTCTAAAAGTCTCTAAACTTTTCAATGAAGTCTGTTTGTCCTTATAGCTAAGTGATTCGACATAAAAATGTGTATCCTAACATGAATGCAAATTTCGTTTTAATGAAGTCAAAATGGATTTAATATTTCTGAAAAAATCTTCAAAATTAATAAAATATTTCAACACATTGTTTTAAAGTCATTATACCCTAAACCACATAGTGGTTAGGGTATAATAAGTTTGATCTGCCAAAAAATGTGCCTACAAGAAATATTGATTTTAGACCCCATAAAATATATACCGATCGACTCAGAATCACCTCCTGAGTCGATCTAGCGCTTGGTGTCCGTCCGTCCATCCGTCCGTCTGTCCATGTATTCGTTGTTCACAGGATTTCGGTCGCAATTATTAACCGATTTTGATGAAATTTGGTACAGGGAGTTTTTTTGGGCACAAGGACGAACGTTATTGAATTTGGAAGAAATCGGATCAAATTTAGATATAGCTCCCATATATATGTATTGCCCGATTTCGACAAATGGGGTCACGTTGCACTTTTTTTACTAACCGATCGTCGTCAAATTTAGCACAAAATAATCTTCTGTATCACCCTTTAAGTCTGAAAATTTCATCGAAATCGGTACAGATTTAGATATAGGTCTCATATATATGTATCGCCCGATTTTGTCAAATTAGGTCATAAAACCCTTATTTATCAACTGATCGTACTCAAAGTTGGCGAAATGTAATCTTCTATAGCACTAACTATATGTGCAAAAAATCATCGAAATCGGTTCAAATTTAGCTATAGCTCCCATATATGTACCGCCCGATTTTTCTAAATAAAATAAAACTCAATTGAACAAATAATACAATGTTTGTGCTATAATTTTCTCGAAGAGGAGCGGAGCGGAGCGTGGAGCGGAGCGGAGCGATTTTTTTTTTTCTCGGAGCGGAGCGAGGAGCGGAGCGGTTTTTTTTTCTCCGGAGCGGGAGCGGAGCGGAGCGAAAAAAATGGACCGCTCCGGATCCCTGTTTGTAACCCTCAGAAATGTCACCAGCATTACTGAGGTAGGATAATCCACCGCTGAAAAACTTTTGGTGTTCGGTCGAAGCAGGAATCGAACCCACGACCTTGTGTATGCAAGGCGGGCATGCTAACCATTGCACCACGGTGGCTACCAGGGCTGTGGAGTCGAGCCAATTTTGCTCGACTCCGACTCCGACTCCGACTCCAGCATTTTTCATCAGCTCGACTCCGACTCCGACTCCGGAGTCGACTCCGGGTAATATAACTAAATCTCATTTTAATACCACTAATTTGTAGTTCTATTGTGGGGGTACCGTAAGTGGATCGATATAAAGTATCGTATTTATTTATGTGTGCAAAAAAAATGTCTTAATTTCACATTAGATGCCAATTAAACTCTATATTTCAAATTTAGAGCAATGTTTAATAAATAAAATAATGCTATAAATATCCATCATAATATGAGAAGATACCAAAAGTATATGTATTTGTGACCAAAATTATTGATACTATCTCAAATCCTTTAAATTTGTTGCGAGCTATATAAAGGTTTATATTCCCATATGCATGAATTTGAATCGATTTAGACAAAATTGTATATACTTCTACAAAATCTATGTACTTTATGTAATTTTGCAAAATTTTCTATAGAAATAAAATTTTGCAAAATAGCATATTCTATAGAAACAAAATTTCGACTAAATTTTCTATAGAAATAAAATTTTGACTAATTTTTGTATAGAAAAAAAATATTTCTATAGTAATAAAATTTCGAATACATTTTTTATAGCAGTGAGCATCAGTAAGAAAAAAATTTTGAAAAAATTTACTATGGAAATAAAATTTGACAATTTTTTCTTATAGAAATAAAATTTTGAAAAACTTATCAATAAAAATACAATTTTAGAAAAATTTTTGTGTAGCAAATAAAATTCTGCAAAATATTCTACAGAAACAACATTTTGACTAAATTTTCTATTGAAATAAAATTTTGACAAAATTTTCTATAGAAATAAAATGTTGACCAAATTTTCTAATAAAAAATCTATTACTATAAAATTTTGGCAAAATTTTCTATAGAAATAAAATTTTGACTTAAATTTTTATAGAAATAAAGTTATCAATAGAAATAAAATTAAAAAAAAAATTGTGTAACAAACAAACTTTTGCAAAATTTTCTATAGAAATAAAATTTGGCAAAATATTCTATAGAAACAAAATATTCTATAGAAATAAAATTTTGACTAAATTTTCTATAGAAAAAATATTTCTATAGTAATAAAATTTTGAATAATTTTTTTATAGAAATAAAATTTTGACAAAATTTGCTATAGAAATAAAATTTTGACAAAACTTTTTATAGAAATAACATTTTGACAAAATTTTCTATAAAAAACAACTTTGAAAAAATTTTCTGTCAATATTCCACATATGTATTTTGCCTTAAAATAAAATTAAAAAAAAAATAATTTTGGGCATTAAAATGGATCGATCCAGCCCATCTGCTAGTCTAACATTCTAGGAAACATCAAAAGATAGCCGTAATTGGAAGTTGATTTTCATTTACAATCATGCTGTACATTGATCGAATGAATAACGCAATGGAAACTAATTTGCGTAAAAACTTGCTTAGTTACAAAAATGTGAAGTGTATTAAAAAATTTGGTTTAGCCGGAGTCGGAGTCGAGCAAAATTTTCACGACTCCGACTCCGACTCCGACTCCAGCAAAATCTTCAGACTCCGACTCCAAGACTCCGACTCCGACTCCGGCTCCACAGCCCTGGTGGCTACATACAATTATGAACTTTATATGGCCCAATTTTTGTGTGATTGGGGATCGATTTATCTGAGGGCTATATATAACTATAGACCGATATGGACCTAGTCAGACATGGTTGTTAACGGCCATATACTACCATAATGTACCAAATTTCAACTGACTCGGATGAAATTTGCTCCTCCAAGAGGCTCCAAAACCAAATCTCGGAATCGGTTTATATGGGGACTATATATAATTATGGACTGATATGGACCAATTGCTGCATGGTTGTTAGATACCATATACTAACACCACGTACCAAATTTCAATCAGATCGGTTGAATTTTGCTTCTCAGAAAGGCACCGGAGGTCAAATCTGGGGATCGGTTTTTGTGGGGGCTATATAATTATGGACCAATTTTTGCATGGGTGTTTGAGGGCATATATTAACACCACGTACCAAATTTCAACTGAATCAGATTAAATTTGGTCTTCCAACACACAAAAAAAATTTTTCTGATTCAATCACGAAATTAGTTGATCCAATTAATTTTTAATTGAAATGTCTTCAATCACAGAAATGACAGTATCAATTAAAAAATTAATTGAAGGTCAATTAAAAGGTTAATTGATACAATTAAAAAATTAATTGATACTATTATTTTTGTGATTGATTTTTGTTTCAATTAAAAAATTGGTTGAATCAATTAAATTTTTAATTGAATATTTTTTAAAACTCAATTAAAATTTTAATTGGAAAAATTTTCGTGAAATTTTTTTGTGTGAAGAGGCTCCGGAAGTCAAATCTGGGGATAGGTTTATATAGGGGCTAGATATAATTATGGCCCGATATGGATCAATTCCTGCATGGACGTTAGAGACCTTATACTAACACCACGTACCAAATTTCAACGGAATCGGAAGAATTTTGCTCTTCCACGAGGGGATCGGTTAATATGGGGGCTATAACATATATAATTATGGACCGATGTGGACCAATATTTGCGTAGTTGTTAGAGACCATACAGTTACACCATGTACCAAATTTCAGCCGGATCGGATGAAATTTGCTTCTCTTAGAGGCTCCGCAAGCCAAATCTAGGGATCGGTTTATATGGGGGCTACATATAATTATGGACCGATATGAAACAATTTTCGCATGGCTATTAGAGACCGTATACTAACACGATGTACCAAATTTCAGCCGGATCGGATGAAATTTACTTTTCTTAGAGGATCCGCAAGCCAAATCTGGGGGTCCGTTTATATGGGAGCTATACGTAAAAGTGGACCGATATGACCCATTTGCTATACCATCCGACCTACATCAATAACAACTACTTGTGCCAAGTTTCAAGTCGATAGCTTGTTTCGTTCGGAAGTTAGCGTTATTTCAACAGACGGACGGACGGACGGAATTGCTTAGATCGACTTAGAATTTCACCACGACCCAGAATATATATACTTTATGGGGTCTTAGAGCAATATTTCGATGTGTTACAAACGGAATGACAAAGTTAATATACCCCCATCCTATGGTGGAGGGTATAAAAATGCATTTTTAAAATATATGTCAAGCATCTCAATAAGTGTCTAAGTTTACGGCATTTTTGACGTATGGTAACATACGTCGTAAATGTATGTCAAATACGTCATAGATTTTCGTAATTAATGCCAGTATGGATGCGCTGAAAAAGCCATTGGCAGATAAAATTCGTGCAACCCTTAGAGCAAAAGGGAATAGGTTCTCAAAGTTGTACTTCCACACATTTTGTCATTTGAATCAATAAAAAATATTTTATACAAACTTTAGTTAGTTTTCTAATCATACCATGATCCTCTAAATTATCTCTGATGTCTGAAGTCTCAGCATTTCTCCCACAATGCAGTGCAGCAAACCACGCATTGCGTCTTTGATGGTCACAATCAAGTGGACGACATAATTTCTCCAATCTGGCACTACGAATGTGACAACAAAAACAAATGATGGGTAAGATCACAAATAGGAAGATAAATCCAATAATGTAGTACACCAAGTCATTCATGTTGGATGGGTAGAATTAATAGAAAACTGCCACTTTATAAATTTTGATATCTGGATCTTCTGGATGTAAGGAAAATAATTCTCCATGCTATTCCATACTCTGAATTTTTTTGGGATATTTCGTAATTAATTTCCACTTGTATTTTTCTGCTCTCTCTGTCTCTATCCCCGTATTGTGGGTAATCTTTGATAGGAACTTAGTCTAAATATGTCTAATTTAATACTAATTGTAGGTGTATTATTGATTTGTTTGCCTATTGAATTGTTGAAGAGTATAATTTGTTCATAGTGTGTTTTTGTTTTTGTTGTTGATTTGTTTTTATTTACTTCCCTTTTTGGATTGTTTTCCATTCACCAACAAAAAAAATCTATCAATCGGTGCCATTTTCTCCCCTCGCAAATTCTTTGAGAGAGTGTAGGAGAGTTGAAGATAGTTTGCAAGATATAGAATAAGAGAGAGAGAGAGAGAGATGGAGAACACACTCGTATATTTACCTCACATAACTAAAGCCCATATCACTTTGTTATCCCCACTGATAAGATTATAATGGACATATCAGTAAATACGAACTAGTACCCTCAAATCACCCTTTTTTTTCTCTGAGAACGAAATTTTTGCGTATTTTGTTGACGAATCAAATACGGGTGTTATTATACACATCTCATTTTATGATGCGACTTCATAACTATGAGATGTCATATTTATACTGGTACATAAAGGCAGAATGAAAAAGCACTATTTTTTATTTCTGGCAGAATGTTCTTGGAAATGGTTAGCATGTAATAATACAACCCAATATCGAGACACAAACAATGGTGTTTTAACTCCTCTCAGTAATGCTGGTGACATTTCTGCATATTCGACAGATTGCAAGAAAGTGAACTCTCATTGATCTAAACAATCACATATAGTCACCTGGTGGTTGGCACTTCAACCATCATACCGTACATAAACGTTCGATCGGCGTCCTTTGTGCCAAATTCCGATGAAAGGTTGACCCACCTTAAGTTCTGAGACAGTAGGACGATGGCGAAGCTATGGGATATGAAGACACATCAATATGCTGTCCCTCATACAACGGATGAGTTACACTTAAACTAGTAAATAAAGGGCATATACCACAACTGACGAACATTACAGTTAGCATAAAGAGCTTCGTTCTGAAGATTTGTGTCAACACAGAAAAGAGGTTAAAAATGAAGTCCTCTTTGTCCCGGAGCTGCAATAAGTCTGTTTATTTACCGTGAAGGGAGCCACCGTGGTGCAATGGTTCGCATGCCCCCCTTGCATACACAAGGTCGTGGGTTCGATTCCTGCTTCGAACGAACACCAAAAAGTTTTCCAGCGGTGGATAATCCCACCTCAGTAATGCTGGTGACATTCTTGAGGGTTTCAAAGTTTCTCGAAGTGGTTTGCAATGTGGAACGCCGTTCGGACTCGGCTATAAAAAGAGGTCCCTTGTCAATGAGTTTAACATGGAATCGGGCAGCACTCAGTGATAAGAGAGAAGTTCACCAATGTAGTATCACAATGGACTGAATAGGCTCAGGCTCACTAGACGCCTGATACATCGGGCTGCCACGTAACATAACCTAACCTAACCTACCGTGAGCAAAATCAAAGGCCTGGCGTTCATCGTAAGCAATGTACCTTTTTTCAAGATTGGAAATACAAGGGTTGTCAACGAAGGAGTCAAACAGAAACCGAGGCTAAGTCGGAAGGTAGGGTTAGTTAATAAGTGAATCCTAAAAGTCTATCCTATGGGAGGGAGTATGATAAAAGTTATCCAGATCAACTTCTACAATAGAAGCCACCGTGATGTAATGGTTAGAATGCCCCCCTTTCATACACAGGGTCATGGGTTCAAACGAGCAAACACCAAAATGTTGTTTAGCTGTGGACTATTCTTTCTCTCATTACTGTTGATGACATTTCTGGGCGCTTCAAAGTGGTTCCACCGCAATGTGGAAAGCCGTTCAGACTAGGCTATAAAAAGGAGGTCCCTTGTCATTGAGCTAAACATAGAATCAGACAACACTCATTGATATTACAATGGTCTGAATAGAACCTCACATAACCTAACTTCTACAATAAGATCACAAGGTGAATAGTGAATTGCATTTGCAGGAGGTCCATAATGATGAAATTTCTCTCCAAAATCATATGTAGTCCGAGACCATTGTCGACGATATGGGGAATAGAAAGGAATCAGTTGAGGAAAGCATAAATCTCTTAATGAATACATTGTGGATCGCATGAAGTCAACATCACGATCAATATAAAGTTGGAAACTCCAAAGATAACTCTTTGTCAAAATTTCATTTCTATAAAACATTTTGTCAAAATTTCATTTCTATAGGATTTTTTTTTCAAAATTTTATTTCTATAGGAAATTTTGGTAAAATTTCATTTCTATAGGAAATTTTTGGCAAAATCTCATTTCTATATGAAAAATTGTCAAAATTTCATTTTTATAGGAAATTTGTCAAAATTTCATTTCTATAGGAAATTTTGTAAAAATTTCATTTCTATAGGAAATTTTGTCAAAATTTCATTTCTATAGGAAATTTTGTCAAAATTTCATTTCTATAGGAAATTTTGTCAAAATTTCATTTCTATAGGAAATTTTGTCAAAATGTTATTTCTATAGGATTTTTTTCAAAATTTTATTTCTATAGGAAATTTTGGAAAAATTTCATTTCTATAGGAAATTTTGTCAAAATCTCATTTCTATAGGAAATTTTATCAAAATTTCATTTTTATAGGAAATTTGTCAAAATTTTATTTCTATAGGAAATTTTGTCAAAATTTCATTTCCTTAGGAAATTTTGTCAAAATTTCATTTCTATAGGAAATTTTTGGCAAAATCTCATTTCTATAGGAAATTTTGTCAAAATGTCATTTCTATAGGATTTTTTTCAAAATTTTATTTCTATAGGAAATTTTGTCAAAATTTCATTTTTATAGGAAATTTTTGGCAAAATCTCATTTCTATAGGAAATTTTGTAAAAATTTCATTTTTATAGGAAATTTGTCAAAATTTCATTTCTATAGGAAATTTTGTCAAAATTTCATTTCTTTAGGAAATTTTGTCAAAATTTTATTTTATAGAAAATTTTGTCAAAATTTTATTTCTACAGAAAATTTTGTCAAAATTTCATTTCCATAGGACATTTTGTCAAAATTTTATTTCTATAGAAAATTTTGTCAAAATTTTATTTCTATAGAAAATTTTGTCAAAATTTCATTTCTACAGGAAATTTTGTCAAAATTTCATATCTATAGGAAATTTTGTCAAACTTTCATTTCTATGGGAAATTTTTTAAAAATTCATTTTTATAGGAAATTTTGTCAAAATCTCATTTCTATAGGAAATTTTGTCAAAATTTCATTTTTATAGGAAATTTTGTCAAAATGTCATTGCTATAGGAAATTTTGTTAAAAATTTATTTCTATAGAAAATTTTGTCAAAATTTCATTTCTATAGGATTTTTTTTTTTCAAAATTTTATTTCTATAGGAAGTTTTGGCAAAATTTCGTTTCTATAGGAAATTTTGTCAAAATCTCATTTCTATAGGAAATTTTGTCAAAATTTCATTTCTATAGGACATTTTGTCAAAATTTTAATTCTATGGAAATTTTTGTCAAAATTTCCTTTTTTTTTTGGAAGTTTTGTCACAATTTCATTTCTATAGAAAATTTTGTCAAAATTTAATTTTTATAGGAAATTTTGTCAAAATATCATTTCTATAGGAAATTTTTGGCAAAATCTCATTTCTATAGGAAATTTTGTCAAAATGTCATTTCTATAGGATTTTTTTCAAAATTTTATTTCTATAGGAAATTTTGTCAAAATTTCATTTTTATAGGAAATTTTTGGCAAAATCTCATTTCTATAGGAAATTTTGTAAAAATTTCATTTTTATAGGAAATTTGTCAAAATTTCATTTCTATAGGAAATTTTGTCAAAATTTCATTTCTTTAGGAAATTTTGTCAAAATTTTATTTTATAGAAAATTTTGTCAAAATTTTATTTCTACAGAAAATTTTGTCAAAATTTCATTTCCATAGGACATTTTGTCAAAATTTTATTTCTATAGAAAATTTTGTCAAAATTTTATTTCTATAGAAAATTTTGTCAAAATTTCATTTCTACAGGAAATTTTGTCAAAATTTCATATCTATAGGAAATTTTGTCAAACTTTCATTTCTATGGGAAATTTTTTAAAAATTCATTTTTATAGGAAATTTTGTCAAAATCTCATTTCTATAGGAAATTTTGTCAAAATTTCATTTTTATAGGAAATTTTGTCAAAATGTCATTGCTATAGGAAATTTTGTTAAAAATTTATTTCTATAGAAAATTTTGTCAAAATTTCATTTCTATAGGATTTTTTTTTTTCAAAATTTTATTTCTATAGGAAGTTTTGGCAAAATTTCGTTTCTATAGGAAATTTTGTCAAAATCTCATTTCTATAGGAAATTTTGTCAAAATTTCATTTCTATAGGACATTTTGTCAAAATTTTAATTCTATGGAAATTTTTGTCAAAATTTCCTTTTTTTTTGGAAGTTTTGTCACAATTTCATTTCTATAGAAAATTTTGTCAAAATTTAATTTTTATAGGAAATTTTGTCAAAATATCATTTCTATAGGAATTTTTGTCAAAATTTCATTTCTATAGGAAATTTGATCAAAATTTCATTTCTATAGGTAATTTTGTCAAAATTTCATTTCTATAGGAAATTTTGTCAAAATTTTATTTTATAGAAAATTTTGTCAACATTTTATTTCTACAGAAAATTTTGTCAAAATTTCATTTCCATAGGACATTTTGTCAAAATTTTATTTCTATAGAAAATTTTTTCAAAATTTCATATAAGAAATTTTCTATAAGAAATTTTGTCAAAATTTCATTTCTATGGGAATTTTTTTAAAAATTAATTTTTATAGGAAATTTTGACAAAATCTCATTTCTATAGGAAATTTTGTCAAAATTTCATTTTTATAGGAAATTTTGTCAAAATGTCAGTTCTATAGGAAATTTTGTTAAAAATTTATTTCTATAGAAAATTTTGTCACAATTTCATTTCTATAGGATTTTTTTTTCAAAATTTTATTTCTATAGGAAATTTTGGCAAAATTTCGTTTCTATAGGAAATTATGTCAAAATCTCATTTCTATAGGAAATTTTGTCAAAATTTCATTTTTATAGGAAATTTGTCAAAATTTCATTCCTATAGGAAATTTTGTCAAAATTTCATTTCTTTAGGAAATTTTGTCAAAATTTCATTTCTATAGGATTTTTTTTCTAAATTTTATTCCTATAGAAAATTTTGTCAAAATTTCATTTTTATAGGAAATTTTGTCACAATTTCATTTCTATAGGAAATTTGGTCAAAATTTCATTTCTATAGAAAATTTTGTCAAAATTTTATTTTATAGAAAATTTTGTCAAATTTTATTTTTATAGGAAATTTTGTTAAAATTTTATTTCAATAGAAAATTTTGTCAAAATCTTATTTCTATAGGAAATTTTGTCAACATTTTATTTCTATAGGAAATTTTGTTAACATTTTATTTCTATAGAAAATGTTTATGTATATAGAAGATTTTGTCAACAGTTTAATTATATAGAAAATTATGTCTAATTATGTCTAAATTGTCATCTCTAATTAAATTTTCGATCAAAAGCCGATTGACATTTCATCCACTTTGAAATGTATCAAAGTGAATATTTAAAATTACTAACAGTCGACATTGAGTTATTGATTTTTTAGCAAGAACTTGATTAAAGTTGTATATCTCTACTACGTTTGTTTTGATTTAAGATTATAGAAAATCGGATATACGATTAGTTTTTATAACGAACCATGTAAAGAAACATACCAAAGGCAAGTATAGAGGCTGGATGACTTCTTTGCTGACTAACATTCCCTCGATTTTGTGTAGACGTATCATTATTGTGATGCCTTTTTTCTTTATAGTAGGCATTAATGAACTACAAAAAAACAAGGGGAAAAATTAAAATCCTTATTATGTCTTGGAAAAATTACACAAATTCGTTTACCTTTAACAGAATACACAGTAATGGTAAGACCAAAAAAATCAGGAAAAATGCGATAAGGAATGATCCGTTTTCTCTCATTCTTACCACGGATCTAGTTAAGTTATGGAACTGCGTTAAGGAATGACTAACTTTGGCACCAAACATTTTTCGTATGTAAATTTTAAGGCTTATCTTTACTTTGTTTTAGAATTAATTGGAATTTTTCTATCAGTTATTTTTTCAATTATGTAGAGAATCAACGTAAATGACAAATTGTTCACATTCGGATCTAATAAAATCGATGTTTATGGACAAGATAAGAGTTCCGTGTTTTGGAACAATATAATTGGGTAAATTGGTAAAGTTCAATGAAATTCATTTAAACAATGAATTCATTAGGATAACATAGGGTATAGTGATCCAACAGTGGAAATGCGTTTTTAACCCGGGCAGTGTTATCATCGAAAATTTCAAAAAAGTAGCAAAGAAGTGTTATCCGCAGTAAACTATGACACCTACAAAATGGGTGCCAATTTTTATACCCTCCACCATAGGATTAACTTTGTCATTCTGATTGTAATACATCGAAATATTGCTCCAAGGCCCCATGAAGTATATATATTCTGGGTCGTGGTGAAATTCTGAGTCGATTTAAACATGTCCTTCCATTCGTCCGGCCGTCTGTTGAAATCACGCTAACTTCCGAACGAAACAAGATATCGACTTGAATCTTGGTATAAGTAGTTGTTATTGATGTAGGTCGGATGGTATTGCAAATGGGCCTTATTGAAACAATTTTACGTATAGCCCCCTTATAAACCGACCCCCAGATTTGGCGTGCGGAGTCTCTTAGAGAAGCAAATTTCATCCGATCCGGTTGAAATTTGGTACGCGTTGTTAGTATGTGGTCTCTAACAACCATGCAAGAATTGGTCCACATCGGTCAGTAATTATATATATAGCCCCCATGTAAACCTATCCCCCGATTTGGGGGATAGGTTTATATGGGGTATAGGTTGCGGATCCTCTAAGGGAAGTAAATTTCATCCGATCCGGCTGAAATTTTGTACGTAGCCTCCATATAAATCGATCACCAGATTTGACCTCCGGAGCCTCTTTGAAGATTAAAATTCATCTGATCCAGTTGAAATTTGGTACGTGGTGTTAGTATATGGTCTCTAACAACCATGCAAAAATTGGTCCATATCGGTCCATAATTATATATATAGTAACAGGTTGGCTGATAAGTCCCCGGTCTGGCACATAGATGGCGTCGCTATTATTTTTATATAGTACCAACCTTCAAATGATTCGTGTCAAAATTTGACGTCTGTAAGTCAATTAGTTTGCGAGATAGAGTGTCCTTTGTGAAGCAACTTTTGTTATTGTGAAAAAATGGATAAGAAGGAATTTCGTGTTTTGATAAAATGCTGTTTTTTGAAGGGAAAAAATACGGTAGAAGCAAAAACTTGGCTTGATAATAAGTGTCCGGACTCTGCCCCAGGGAAATCAACAATAATTGATTGGTATGCAAAATTCAAGCGTGGTGAAACGAGCACGGAGGACGGTGAACGCAGTGGACGCCCGAAAGAGGTGGTTACCGACGAAAACATAAAAAAAATCCACAAAATGATTTTGAATGACCGTAAAATGAAGTTGATCGAGATAGCAGAGGCCTTAAAGATATCAAAGGAACGTGTTGGTCATATCATTCATCAATATTTGGATATGCGGAAGCTCTGTGCAAAATGGGTGCCGCGCGAGCTCACATTTGACCAAAAACAACAACGTGTTGATGATTCTGAGCGGTGTTTGCAGCTGTTAACTCGTAATACACCCGAGTTTTTCCGTCGATATGTGACAATGGATGAAACATGGCTCCATCACTACACTCCTGAGTCCAATCGACAGTCGGCTGAGTGGACAGCGACCGGTGAACCGTCTCCGAAGCTTGAAAAGACTCAAAAGTCCGCTGGCAAAGTAATGGCCTCTGTTTTTTGGGATGCGCATGGAATAATTTTTATCGATTATCTTGAGAAGGTAAAAACCATCAACAGTGACTATTATATGACATTATTGGAGCGTTTGAAGGTCGAAATCGCAGCAAAACGGCTCCATATGAAGAAGAAAAAAGTGTTGTTCCACCAAGACAACGCATCGTGCCACAAGTCATTCAGAACGATGGCAAAAATTCATGAATTGGGCTTCGGATTGCTTCCCCACCCACCATATTCTCCAGATCTGGCCCCTAGCGACTTTTTCTTGTTCTCAGACCTCAAAAGGATGCTCGCAGGGAAAAAATTTGGCTGCAATGAAGAGGTGATCGCCGAAACTGAGGCCTATTTTGAGGCAAAACCGAAAGAGTACTACCAAAATGGTATCAAAAAATTGGAACGTCGTTATAATCGTTGTATCGCTCTTGAAGGGAACTATGTTGAATAATAAAAACGAATTTTCACAAAAAAAAATTGTTTTTCTTTGTTAGACCGGGGACTTATCAGCCAACCTGTTATATGCCCTTGATCCATATCGGTCTATCCATATCCCAGATAAACCAATCCCCAATCACCCAAAAATTGGTCCATATCGGTTCATAATTGTATATAGCCCCCACATAAAGCGACCCCCATATTTCAATTCTGGCTTTCTAATCTTCAATCCCTTTGAATAGCGTTAGCCCGCTTTGAATTCAATGCATACAATTTTAAACCGCGGCCAAAGGCTAGAGTGATCAAAACCGGTCGGTGAAAACCGGTTGACCGGTTTTTTGTTTTGCACCGATTGTCGGTTTTGTATAAAATCCCATTTTCGGTGGACCGGTGTTTTTAATATCACAAAAACCGGGTTTCGGTTTTTCTATTTTCAATGTAAACTGAAATAAGAAAACATCCCGAATGTATTTTCTGCGCTGTTCCAACTCGTTTCTGAACACTTCCAACATTGTATTCGTCCAAGATGTCAAATAAAATACGTATGAACAAGAAAAATTTTAGTTGTCGAGATTTCAGAAATGTTCACAAAAAGTAAATGGAACCAAAAAATAAAAAACAAAAATCAACATTTTAATGTTTATCTACGGTATTGTTGCCGCAACTACGGTCAAGGAATTTTATTTTTACATTAAAACATTGAAATATTTTCTCTTCATTTGTATTAAATTAAGCGTTTTTCTCCTTTTAGGTGGGTATTAAGTTCGAGCTTAGCCGCTAAAATCGTCATTTTTTCACGATTACTTTTCTTTAATAATCCATTTTAAGGAAACAAACTTTGTTAAAATTTGCTTTGGGCTATTCCCCATTAAGTTATAATGAAATATGCAACAAATATGTATAATTTTATGCCTTTTTTACTGATTTAGTTTTCACTTTAGTGAAAAAATGACGATTTTAGCGGCTAAACCCACCTTTTGGGGAAAAAACCGGTTGGACCGGTTATGCCGGTTATTTAATTTTTAAAACACCGCCCACCGGTTTTAAAAAATTTTACCATGTTTTAGAACCGAGAAAACCCGACTTAAATAAAACGGATTTTGGTCATTCTACCAAAGGCGTTCACTTTCTTTTCATTGTGGACTCTGTCCATAGGACAAAATCTTGAACGCCGGTCAAGGGCCATCCATCCTTTTCATTTTGATTTTGCGTTAATCATCTTTGGATCTATCCATAGGAGAAATTCTTAAATCTCGCCATTCATATCACTTAGCATTCAGGATAGACCACTTTGGACTCCTTCCAAAGGTAAAAGTTTGAAACCCCGGCCGAAGGCCAGCCAAGCAAAAACAAATCTGTTGTTAATTGTAACAAACGAGGGTTTCATAATGCAAACGTATAGATAAATAAATATAAATAAAACAAAATGAAGTCTTATCATACAATTTTATGGGGTTCTACTTTACTTAGCTTTGAGGCTCTTGGGGTCCATATTCATAGGACCGTGTTATGTTAGGTTAGGTTTAGGGAAAGCCCGATATATCTGGCCCACTTAGAATATTCAGTCCATTGTGATGCCACAGTGGTGAACATCTCTCTTATCACTGGATGCTGTCTGATTCTATTTTTATCTAAATGACAAGGGGCCTCTTTTTTATAGCCGAGTCCGAACGGCGATACACATTGCAGAGAAATCTTTTAGATAAGCTTTAAAACACTCTGAAATGTTTCAAAGCTTCTGGGATTGAACCCATGACCCTTTGTATGCAAGGTAGACATACTTTGTACCACGGCGGCAGTGTTGCATTGGTTCAAAAACTTCGTCAAAAAACGGTAACAATATCAGAAATGATACAAAAAAATTTGATCCAAATCCATGCCGCAATGCTAGAAAATTTGCTGGTAAGCTGAACATACCGCGAGAATTGATGTAACACTTATTAAAAAGTGAGCTTGAACTAAACCCATTGGAGTTCCAAAAAGTGTAAGACCTAACCGGTGCACCAAAAAAGTTAGGACTGGAAAGAGGCAAGAAGTTGCTTCGTTTGCATGAAAGTGAAATGTTACTGAATTTGGTTTTCTCCAATGTGAAGCCATACAAAACTGAGAATGGGGACGAAATTTTTGAGTTGCGAGCATAAGGATTTGAGGTGGGGACTTTCCAAAAATTTAAGGATTTTTGTGGGGATTTTTTTCCGAAATAGAAAATAGGGTGGAAATGGAGTATTGGGCCTAGCTTGGCTGAAACATTTTTTAAAATTGCGAAATCATTTCGTGAATACTCGCGTCTAAATGTTGCCTCTTATCAGTGTTCATAACTGATTTGGGTAACATATCCCATAAATAGAGAAATGATGAAAATGCATCAGCTTCGTATGGATATACCAAAAAATTTTATTACTTGTGTATTTATGGTCACATTCCTCGACCATTGGACGAGACGAACACCGAAATCTCGATCTTATTGCAGCTCGCAAGCTAGTATACCAAAAATTTTTTATTTTTTCTATTTTTAATTTTTAGCGGTTTTCTTTATTTTTTTCATAATAACTTGTCAAAAATTTATTGGGGATTTATGTGAGGAATTTTAATTTAAATTGGGGATTTTTGGGAACAAAAGCACCTTAATTTGGCGACAAGAGCCTGAAAAATACAGCCGACACTGACGATGGGGTCAAAAAAAAAAAACCGAATATTATCGTACAAATGTCCTAAAGACAATTCTGAAGCCCTGGGCAGACAAACTTTTCGGCGGCCGACCATGTACTTTCCAAAAGGACTCAATCAAGAATGGTTTAAAAATTTGTTTCCTCGCTTCATTTCTCCCATATAATGACCAACAAAATCTGGGAAACTCAATCCGTTGGACTTTTTCACCTGAGTCATTGCTAGATAGTAAGCATGGAATTGAAAAAGACCAAAGATCGATCATTTCAAGGAATGGGCCACAATATGGCAAAGCCACTTTCGTTCAGCTTGTGATTTTGTCGGCCATATTTCATGCTAAAGGTAGCCAATTTGAATAAATCTAAGGGTATGACCACTAGGCAAATATTTGACCAAATGTCAAACTTTTTTCCAGGACCAACTTCGAAATATTTGAATACCGGTTTTGGAAAATAATCCTAGCATGATATTATATATTCAATATGAGCTAAAACTGTTTGATGGCTTTGGCTAAGAATTCTCTTTTGATTTCTGTCAAATATTTGCTTAGTGTGACGACACCGTAGGTTAGGTTAGGTTAGGTTATGTGGCAGCCCGATGTATCAGGCTCACTTAGGCTATTCAGTCCATTGTGATACCACAGTTGTGAACTTCTCTCTTATCACTGAGTGCTGCCCGATTCCATGTTAAGCTCAATGACAAGGGACCTCCTTTTTTTATAGCCGTGTCCGAACGGCGTTCCACATTCCAGTGAAACCACTTAGAGAAGCTTGAAACCCTCAGAAATGTCACCAGCATTACTGATGTGGGATAATCAACCGCTGGAAAACCTTTTGGTGTTCGGTCGTAGCAGGAATCGAACCCACGACCTTGTGTATGCAAGGCGGGCATGCTAACCATTGCACCACGGTGGCTCCCTGACCACACCGTAACATGATTTGAAAAATGCATGTTATTTCCGACACTTTTGCTTTTAAACAATAAAATTAAAAAACACGTTAATTGGATGCGAGCTGCTTTGCATTTTTCTATGGGATATTGAAAAAATATAGCAGCACATATTTTCACAAGGAAATCTAATAAAAAAAAACACCACAAGATATAAGGCTCAAATACGTCATATAAACAACAACGAGCCAAATTAAAAAACAAAAATTACATTAAAATTGCATTGTTCAGTAGCTACCAAAAATTAAGGAGAAATATGTTAACAGACGCAAAGACGTATAGACCTATTAATGTTTGCATACTTTCAGGCGAATAAAAATACTATAGTTCTAAAGTATTCAACGCAATAGACAAAATATTGGCAGTGTTTTTTGAAGAAAAAAAAATATAAAATGTCCAAAAATATTTTCCAAAAATGTCCTTCAATAGAATTTCTTACATTTGATTATAACCACATTATGAAAAAATTTTAATCCGGACGAAGTGAAGCGTTCCACTGATAAACCGCAAACAATGGAAGTCACACGCCGTTGTTTTGATGGATCTATTTTTCACAATTAGTCGCAATTTCAAATTTAATGTCAATCAAATTTAAAGTGATTTTCTAAATCAAAACGCAATTTGCACAAATTCCTTTGCACTTTACTTACCCTCATCCGAAGGTGATGGCGATGATCCCGGTGGATCAATACGAATTTGTCGAATAATACGTCTTCTAACACCAGGTGTTCGTTGATTTTCACTGACTGCCAATGAATGGCACATGACTGAGCAACAAATCTAGGATTAATTGTGTCAGTTTTTATTTTTATGGAGATGGTAAACAAAAAAATTGTTTAACTAAAAAAAAAATCATTATGAAATTCAAAAACTTACTCGTATAATTGTAAAGGCGGCTATGACCACAAGTAACCAAAGAAAATATGTTGCCCATTCAGCCATTTTTCGAAGTATAAAATATTTTAATTTTGCTGTTTTTTTATGAAATTTATATTTAGTTAAATTATTGACCTACAACGGTCTACTTGTTTAGATTATTAGATGTTTATATCGATTTCGGCAAATTCAAATGACTGTTGTTGAATTTTCTCCCCCATTCTCTCTGTTGCTGAATTTTTCGGAAATACAATTTTATGAAAACTTAAAACAAAACGATAAAGCTTTATCAAATCACAAAGGGTGAGTTGAATATTGAAATCTAGCCGAATTATGTGTACACTATTTTCACATCGTAAATAAATACTTATTGTACCTGTAAAGAATTTTTATTCTTCATATTGGAGAAAAACAAAATCGAACTGCCGCATAACATAACCATATACCAAGACTTTACACTCAAGAAAAAACTACTTGGATCCAAAAATTTTGAATTTCTCTTAGGTTAGGTTAGGCTCACTTGAACTGTTATGTCCATTGTGATATCACATTGGCGAACTTCTTTCTTATCACTGAGTGCTGCCCGATTCCATGTTAAGCTCAATGACAAGCGACCTCCTTTTTATAACCGAGTCCGAACGGCATTCCACATTGCAGTGAAACCACTTAGAGAAGCTTTGAAACACTCAGAAATGTCACCAGCATTACTGAGGTGGGATAATTCACCGCTGAAAAATTTTTTGGTGTTCGGTCGAAGCAGGAATCGAACCCTCGACTTTGTGTATGCAAGGCTGGCATGCTAACCATTGCACCACCGTGGCTCCTTCCCTGTAGGAGTTTGGTATCGATTCCGAGCCATCTTTGGGTTCTTTAAAGATTTTTTTTTGGAAAACTACGCTCAAATAATAGTGAAGCCAACATGAATTAAATTTTTTTTTAAATTTAGAAAATTTTAACTAGCTTTATTACACTCAAAAGAGATTTGACCTTTCTTAGGGATATTGGTACATTAAAATGCATTTTTATAAACTTTAACAAGAAACGAAAAATACGAAAATTTAAGACTATTTTCGTATTATTTTCGTAAGGTCATTTGGTCACAATTCAATAATCAATTTCTCAGAACAAACTTATATAGCTCTTGAACTAATTGAGGTAGGTCCTCAAAATCATAAGTTTTTTTCTACATGCCGTAAAAGTAAACGAAAAAAAGAAGACAAATTAGAGTTTTTACCATTAGGTTTAATGAAAGGGTTAACAAAGCAATTCAATACAAATAAATACCATTCCAAATTATACACTCAAAAAACTCAACAGGAAGGAAAATTTTTGTTCCTTTTTTAAAATTTAGGTTAATTAAAAAAAAATTATTATACGTTTTTCTTCACTTGTTAAAGAAAATTTTGAAGTTTGAAGGAAAAAGTCCAAAAATTTCTTTAGTACATGAGTTCATGATGCGTAAAATATACAGATTTTATGAAATTCTGAACTATTTTGTGGGAGACACGATTTTGTAACACTCTAGGCTTATGTTGTGTATAATTACCCAAAAACTGATTAAAGTCAAGAAAACTTTCTCAAAATATTATAATTCTATGAACTAAAATATAACCAACAACTTAAACAAAAAAATATTCATATAAATAATCTCATGTGTAGAAAATTTTATTTATGCATAGGTATGTATACAATATTTTTATAATATTAAATTGAGCCGACGGGCTTTTTGGGCAGCAAATAAATCAATGACATCTTCAGTCGGCACATTTATTCGGCGATGAACCGACAATAATGCCAATCCATTGAGTCTACTCTCGCTAGTCGAATTTCTAAGATACGTCTTTAATCTCTTCATTGTTGAAAATGAGCTTTCGGATGAGCACGTAGTAACTGCAGGGATGGAAAATGCAGTACTAACGTACTTTTTTCAATACTTTTTCACCCCGGTCAGTACCGAGTACCTCCGCGAAGGATTTAGTACCTTTTGTGTAGACATTTTTGAGTCGATATCAGATTTATGGTACAATAGCTTTGACAAAATATTTTAATATTTTGAGAAAGTCTTTATCAACCTTATTTGCTAATAGTCTTTTACAAATATGGCAAAACAGACATGTTCATGTGGGAAGAAAAATCTCGATTTTGTAAAAGACATAGTCAAAAACAGGATTTTATTGAACTTCAAGAATGTTTTAGTCGAAAAACGAATGCGATTCTATATTATCGATTTTTTATTTCGGTAGAAAATGTTGTCAAAATTTTATTTCTATATAGAATTTTTGCAAAATTTTATTTTTATAGAAAATTTTGTCAACATTTTATTTCAATTGAAAATTTTGTAAAAATTTTATTTCTATAGGAAATTTTTGCAAAATGTTATTTCTATAGAAAAAAATTTTTTTCTATAGAATTTTTTTGCAAAATTTTATTTCTATAGAAAATTTTTGCAAAATTTTATATCTATAGAAAATTTTGTCAAAATTTTATTTTCTTTAAAATTCAGTCTCTTGACAATAATCTTCCAGTGAAATTTTTGTAGAAATTCAGTAAAAAGTACCTTTCCGCTCAAAAATACCTTTTTTGTACTTTCTTAAAAATTGTATTTTCCATCCCTGAGTAACTGGCAAAGTGACCAAAATTTTTAAAAGAATATGCACGTTTCGAAATATCTATTTATGCACTCTCTAAGTGCTTCCATCGCTGAATTAGGCAGGTTCTTTTCGCAGGTTTTGCGCCATTTCATTTACACATGTGTGTTTGGTTGTTTCGTTGTTGTTGCTATGGCCAAACAAAGCGAGTCATGTTCACAAAAAGAACAACAAACACACATAAAAAGCAGAAATACATTTTCCAAAAATGAAATTTTTGGTGCGAGAACAAAAACAATTTGTTTTCTTCGACCGTCGTTTGACGGGCTTTTCAACTAGTATTCTATGATTTGTGCAAGTTTTATAGGTAAGCGTTTTTCAAAATAAAACCTCCAGCTTTTCTTCAACATCTTCGATAAGATTTTTCTATGCAGCTAAAAATATATATTTATTTATAAAGGGTGATTCTTTTGAGGTTAGGATTTTCATGCATTAGTATTTGACAGATCACGTGGGATTTCAGACATGGTGTCAAAGAGAAAGATGCTCAGTATGCTTTGACATTTCATCATGAATAGACTTACGATCTGCCACAACGTCGAATTTTCAGTGAATGGGCCCTAGAAAAGTTGGCAGAAAATCCGCTTTTTTATCGACAAATTTTGTTCAGCGATGAGGCTCATTTCTGGTTGAATGGCTACGTAAATAAGCAAAATTGCCGCATTTGGAGTGAAGAGCAACCAGAAGCCGTTCAAGAACTGCCCATGCATCCCGAAAAATGCACTGTTTGGTGTGGTTTGTACGCTGGTGGAATCATTGGACCGTATTTTTTCAAAGATGCTGTTGGACGCAACGTTACGGTGAATGGCGATCGCTATCGTTCGATGCTAACAAACTTTTTGTTGCCAAAAATGGAAGAACTGAACTTGGTTGACATGTGGTTTCAACAAGATGGCGCTACATGCCACACAGCTCGCGATTCTATGGCCATTTTGAGGGAAAACTTCGGAGAACAATTCATCTCAAGAAATGGACCGGTAAGTTGGCCACCAAGATCATGCGATTTGACGTCTTTAGACTATTTTTTGTGGGGCTACGTCAAGTCTAAAGTCTACAGAAATAAGCCAGCAACTATTCCAGCTTTGGAAGACAACATTTCCGAAGAAATTCGGGCTATTCCGGCCGAAATGCTCGAAAAAGTTGCCCAAAATTGGACTTTCCGAATGGACCACCTAAGACGCAGCCGCGGTCAACATTTAAATGAAATTATCTTCAAAAAGTAAATGTCATGGACCAATCTAACGTTTCAAATAAAGAACCGATGAGATTTTGCAAATTTTATGCGTTTTTTTAAAAAAAAAAGTTATCAAGCTCTTAACAAATCACCCTTTATAAAAATATTCATTCATTTCGGGGGGGGGGGGGGGTTGATCCCCCTCATCCTCCCCCTGAATACGGCCTTGCCACAGAAGGTCACTTTGTGTAAAATTTGAGTACGATCAGTTAATAAATGAGGCCCCTATGGTCAAAAATAAGGTTATTAGGGGCAAATTTTTCAAAATCGCCCGATACATATATATGGGAGCTATATCTAAATTTGAACCGATTTCGATGAAATTTTGCCCATACAGTTAGTGCTATAGAAGATTATATTTAGCCAACCTTGGTTACGATCGGTTGATAAATAAGGGTTTTACGGCTAAATTTTTCAAAATCGGGCGATACATATATATTGAGCTATATCTAAATCTGAACCGATTTCGATGAAATTTCGCACATACAGTTAGAGCTATAGAACATTACATTTAGCCAACTTTGAGTGCGATCGGTTGACAAATAAGGGTTTTACGGCCAAATTTGACCAAATCGGACGATACATATATATGGGAGCTATATCTAAATCTGAACAGATTTCGATGAAATTGCGCACATACAGTTAGAGATATAGAAGATTGAATTTAGCCCACTTTGAGCACTATCGGTTGATAAATAAGGGTTTTACGGCCAAATTTGGCAAAATCGGGCGATACATATATATGGGAGCTATATCTAAATCTGGATCGATTTAGATGAAATTTTGCAGACTTGAAGAACGATGAAAAAGATTACGTTTTGCAAAATTTGGTGACGATCCGTTTGAAAACAAACGCAACGTGACCCCATTTGTCGAAATCGAGCGATACATATATATGGGAGCTATATCTAAATTTGATCCGATTTCTTCCAAATTCAATAGCGTTCGCCCTTGTTCCCAAAAAACTCCCTGTACCAAATTTCATAAAAATCGGTTAATAATTGCGACCGGAATCCTGTGAACAACAAATACATGGACAGACGGACGGACGGACACCAAGCGCTAGATCGACTCAGGAGGTGATTCTGAGTCGATCGGTATATATTTTATGGGGTCTAAAATCAATATTTCTGGTAGGCACATTTTTTGGCCGATCAAACTTATTATACCCTGACCACTATGTGGTTTAGGGTATAAAAATCAATTAAAAATGTATACCCTGTTTCTGTATGTCGAACGGAAACCCAGTCGACTGAAAAGCAGTCAGTCGAATTCGAATCAATTTGAGTTTATCTATTTTTGAAAGTTCATATCGTTTGTATGAGAGTACATTGATTATCAAAAATGAGTATTTTCAAATTTTTGGCCTGAGAATTGATTCAAATCTCAAAATTGTTTTTACTTTTTTCTTGACACTTATTGTATATTTTCGTTTGGTACTCGACAACAAAATATGAAGTGACTTGCCTGTCGACATAGAGAAACCCAAATATTTTTTTTCATTTGAAATACTCTCGTTCGACATACAGAAACAGGGTATTAATCTATTCAGTAAACGTTTTAATTGAAACAAAAATCAATCACAAAATGAGCTGTATCAATTAATTTTCGTGATTGAAGACAAAAAATATTTTTTATGTTCCTATCTTTAATCCAAAGATAGCTCAGTTAATTTAACGACTATTTCTTTAAATCAAAAATGTTTTTCTTTACTTTAAGGAAAATGTTCCTTATATAACATAACAGAAAATTGTTTGAAGCACAGATTATGAATATTATTTTAATTAAAATTTCTTAATTTTAAAGAAATTTGCCTTTAACATTGTATCGATTGCATGTCCTAAAACTGTAGGTTTCATAGCCTTTAAAGTAGTGAAAATGTTCTTTTTGGATCCGGAAGTAGTGCAGTATTGAAGCAGAAGCGATGAATTTAACATGGTCTTGCCATAGGATGGATTCAGAGCAACGGCTGTTGAGTTGCTATGAATTTGCATCACTTCTTAAAATGTGATCCGAATTCAGTGTTATAGATGTGAATTAAAAAATTTTGTAATATTTTGAGAAATAAATAATTTTAATTTTTTTTTTTATGATTTCTAGTGCATTCTAATGCTTGTCTGGAACGTATGACATCGAATATTTTCAAAAATTCGCAATTTTCCTAGAATGGATTTAGCATTTTTTCGGCAAAAATTAAACAATTTATACCATTTTATTAATTCTTTATCTGTTTTTAACCTATTTGAAACAAAATAAATTTATTTTTCCATTAAAAATATGAAAAAAGCGAGTTGTAAAAAAATTGGCTCAAATGAACTTTCTGTACAGTTAAGTTAAATAACATCTTTGGGAGGACATTTTTGAAAGTGTTTGTAAAGCTGTGCCTTTAGAAAAACTTCCAAATTTTTTTTTGCTGGGCCCATATTATGAAATATTTTTTTCAGTCTGTAATATATCGAGATAAATTTAATTTAAATTTAATTTTTCCATTAAAACTATGAAAAAAGCGAGTTGTACAAAATTGACTCAAATGAACTTCCTGTACAGTTAAATTAAATAACATATTTGGGAGGACATTTTTGAAAGTGCTTCTAAAGTTGTGCTTTTAGAAGAACTTCCTATTTTTTTTTGCTGGGCCCATATTATGAAATATTTTTTTCAGTCTATAATATATCGAGACACAGAGATCTTCATTCGACTATAATTTTGTTAAAAAAGAATTTTTTGTAATATTAACATTTAAAATTATTAGTTCTTGAAAAAGAATTTTTATATGACTTATTTGTTTAATGTCACCAACCTATGCCCATTATCAATATGCTTTCCGAAAGCTACAACGATTTGTCAATTTTCAAAGAAAAATTCAAATAAAAAAATTTGGCGGCGAGAGAGTATATACATAAATTTTTTTATCAGTAAAATTTATTTCGAAGATTACTTTTGTTGACAAATATCGAACAACAATTTAAGTTATTGAGTTTGATTTATAAACAATTTTATTTTGCCGTTTTGTTTTTTTTTTATTTGAGAATATTAAAAAAGAAGTAAAAGCAATAGCTAAACAAAATTTTGCAAAGTCAAAAGTAACAGTAGGAGGGAAAGTATACAACGAAAGAATTATTTTCATAAAAAAACCGACTTTTCTTTCAATGAAATTTGTTCCTCAAACTCTCAAAAAAATGTGAATCCCATATGGCACTAAAGCCAATTTAATTATATTTATACCCTGTTCCACACTGTGGAACAGGGTATTATAAGTTAGTGCATATGTTTGCAACACCCAGAAGGAGACGAGATAGACACATGGTGTCTTTGGCAAAAATGCTCAGGGTGGGCTCCTGAGTCGATATAGCCATGTCCGCACCCTCACAAAAAATCGCTTCTGTAACATATACTCCCAAACATATTTTGCTTCAAGCATATACATTTTTGGGTATTGCCCAAACATTTATATGTTTGATCTCTACCAATATATAATATGTTTGAAAGCATATTGGTCTAAACAATATATGTTTGGGTAGTCTAAGTTCCAAACATTTTGTATTTTTGCATCCAAATTCAATAATGTTGTCTTCCAAAAAACAGTATGTTATTATGTGAACATATAATATGTTTGGAAGCATTTTGCACCCAAAAATATTATATGCTTAAAAAAAATTCTCCCAAACAATATTGTGCTCAAAATTGTATTTATTTATTTATATATTTACAATCATAATGAATTATGAAAATAAACAGGTAATATAGGTGCTAACAACATAGGTTTTCGACCTGAATGCTCAAAATTTTATTTCTGCCCAATTGTATATTCCCCCACATCTTTCTCACTTCCACGAGATTTTTTAGTTCTTAGCACCTTTTTCTGTAATACAAACATTGTAGAAGAAATTATTCAATTTTATGATTTTTTTTATTTTAATTTTACCTTTTGCCGGACGGGGATTCGAACAGCGGACCACACAGTTTGTAAGGATCAAAGAAGTAGCTGATCAATTGCCCAAGGAAAAATAAAATGTTAATTTTGTAATAACAAGCAACAACCACCAACTTAATTCAATATCGCTCCCTGTTAAATAGGGCTCCAAGCTACTAAACACATATATGTTTATAGGCTATTTCTAAATTAATATATGTTTGCATCCAAGCATATTATATTTACAAACATTTTATGTCCCAAACATAATATGTTCTAACATATTAACATATATGTCCCAAACATGTTATGGTAGTTTATGAACATTATATGCTTGCACTCAAAAATATTGTGTTTAAATATTTGTGTTCCAAACATATAATGTTTATAGCCAAATATATGAAAAACAGTCTTGCGTCTGTCCGTGAACACATTTCTAAGTCTAGGTCGCAGGTCGCAATTTGGCACAAGTATTTGTTTTGGCTCAGAATAGATCCCTATTGATTTTGGAAGAAATCGGTTCAGATTTAGATACAGCTCCCATATATATATATTTCGCCCGATATGGACTTATATGGCCCCAGAAGCCAGAGTTTTACCCTAATTTGGTTGAAATTTTGCACAGGGAGTAGAATTAGCATTGTAGCTATGCGTGCAAAATTTGGTTGAAATCGGTTCAGATTTAGATATAGCTCCAATATATAGCTTTCGGCCGATTTACACTCATATGACCACAGAGGCAAATTTTTTGCTGCGATTTAGTTAAAATTTTGCACAGGGAGTAGAATTAGCATTGTAGCTATGCGTGCAAAATTTGGTTGAAATCGGTTCAGATTTAGATATAGCTCCAATATATAGCTTTCGGCCGATTTACACTCATATGACCACAGAGGCCAATTTTTTGGTCCGATTTAGTTGAAGTTTTGCACTGGGAGTAGAATTAGCATTGTTGCTATGCGTGCCAAATTTGGTTGAAATCGGTTCAGATTTAGATATATCTCCCATATATAGCTTTCGGCCGATTTACACTCATATGAACACAGAGGCCAATTTTTATCTCCGATTTAGTTGAAATTTTGCACAGGGAGTAGAATTAGCATTGTTGCTATGCGTGCCAAATTTGAAATCGGTTCAGATTTAGATATAGCTCCCATATATATGTTTTTCTGATTTCGACAAAAATGGTCAAAATACCAACATTTTCCTTGTAAAATCGCGACTGCTTAGTCGAAAAGTTGTAAAAATGACTCCAATCTTCCTACATATATATCGAGCGATAAATCATAAATAAACTTTTGCGAAGTTTCCTTAAAATTGCTTCAGATTTAAATGTTTCCCATATTTTTTTACTAACATTGTGTTCCAGCCTAGTACATTAGCCGACTTTAATTTTGAGTCTGTAGATTTTGTAGAAGTCTATCAAATTCTGCCCAGATCGAGTGATATTTAAATGTATGTATTTGGGACAAACCTTTATATATAGCACCCAACTCATTTGACGGATGTGATATGGTATCGAAAATTTAGATCTACAAAGTGGAGCAGGGTATAATATAGTCGGCCCCGCCCGACTTTAGACTTACTCCTTACTTGTTTATTTTATGAATTGTATTTTCTTTGGATCCATAAACTTAATTTGTTTGAGTTACCCAAACAACTCCATGAATCTCATAGAAAATATCAGATATAGTGGTATTATCTCTTATGTCAAAAAAAAAAAATTGGAGGTTCTTCCCAACTCATAATATTATTTTTTTGAGATAATATATATAAAAAAGCATGTGATTTGAGCGAATATCGCAATAAATTTAAATTTTCTGAATTTTATCTAATATAATGCATGATGAGGACAAATAAAGTACTAGAAATTAAAAAAAATATATATTTCAAAAGTGGTCGATCCTTTTCTTGGCACACGTAGAATTTGTGATAAAATAGCCCAGCAAAAAAACTTGGAAGCTTTTCTAAAAACACAACTTTAAAAGCACTTCCAAAAATAACTTTCCAAAGATGTTCTTTATTGTAACTACACAGAAAGGTCTTTTAATTCATTTTTTTTTATAAATCGCTTTTTTATCCATTTTAACTTTTTTATTTCGAATAGGTTAAAAACAATGTAAGAATTAAGAAAATGATACAAATTATTTAAATTTTAACGAAAACAAGTATATACGACCGTAAGTTCGTCCAGGCCGAAGCTTATGTACCCTCTCCCATGGATTGCGTAGAACATCCACAATCGAATTACTTGGGTTGCGGAAACGCTTGCCGATGGCAAGGTATCTTAAAACCTCCTAACACCGTCTTCTATATTATAAGTAAGTCCATACGTGGTATATATTAAATTAAAAAAGACCGATTAAATACGTATATAATTCAGTTTGACAAAATTTTCTATAGAAATACAATTTTGACAAAATTTTTTATAGAAATAAAATTTTGACAAAGTTTTCTATAGAAATACAATTTTAACAAAATTTTCTATAGAAATAAAATTTTGACAAAATGTTCTATAGAAATAAAATTTTGACAACATTTTCTATAGAAATAAAATTTTGGCAAAATTTTCTATAGAAAGAAAATTTCAACAAAAATTTCTATAGAAATAAAGTTTTGAAAAAATTTTCTATAGAAATAACATTTTGACAAAATTTTCTATAGAAATAAAATTTTGGTAGATTATTTTTGGCTCGAGTGGCACCCATGATTATGAACCGATATGGACCAATTTTTGTGTGATTGGGGATCGGCTATATATAACTATAGACCGATATGGACCAATTCTGGCATGGTTGTTAAAGACCCTATACCAACACCATGTACCAAATTTCAGTCGGATCGGATGAAATTTGATTCTCTTTGAGGCACCGCAAGCCAAATTGGGGAATCGGTCTATATTAGAGGTATGCACGTGAGTAATAGTTTACTCACGCTCACTCACGCACAATATTTTTTGGTAGGACTCACGCACACTCACGAAAAGAAAATTTGTCCTCACGCACGAAAACGTCGTGACTTACGAAAAATATCGTGACTCACGAAAAATATTATGAATCACGAATAATTTTCGTTAGTCACGGCAATTTCGTGTCACGTGCACACCTCTAGTTTATATGGGTGCTATATATAATTATGAACCGATGTGGACCAATTTTTGCATGCTTGTTAGAGACCATATACTAACACTACGTTCCAAATTTGAGCGGATCGGATGAATTTTGCTCCTCCAACAGGCTCCGGAGGTCAAATCTGGAGAACGGTTTATATGGGGGCTATATATAATTATGGACCGATATGGACCAATTCTGGCATGGTTGTTAGAGACCATATACCAACACCATGTACCAAATTTCAGCCGGATCGAATGAAATATGCTTCTGTTAGAGGCTCCACAAGCCAAATCTGCGTATCGGTTTATATGGGGGCTATATATAATTATGGACCGATGTGGACCAATTTTTGCATGGTTGTTAGAAACCATATACCAACTCCATGTACCAAATTTCAGCAAGATCGGATGAAATTTGCTTCTCTTTGAGGCTTCGCAAGCCAAATCTGGGGATCGGTTTATATGGGGGCTATATATAATTATGGACCGATGTGGACCAATTTTTGCATGGTTGTTAGAGACCATATACCAACACCACGAACCAAATTTCAGCCGGATCGGAAGAAATATGCTTCTGTTAGAGGCTCCACAAGCCAAATCTGGGGATCGGTTTATATGGGGGCTATATATAATTATGGACCGATGTGGACCAATTTTTGCATGGTTGTTAGAGACTATATACCAACACCATGTACCAAATTTCAGCCGGATCGGATGAAATGTGCTTCTGTTAGAGGCTCCACAAGCCAAATCTGAGGGTCCCTTTATATGGGGGCTATACGTAAAAGTGGACCGATATGGCCCATTTGCAATACCATCCGACCTACATCAATAACAACTACTTGTGCCAAGTTTCAAGTCGATAGCTTGTTTCGTTCGGAAGTTAGCGTGATTTCAACAGACGGACGGACGGACATGCTTAGATCGACTCAGAATTTCACCACGACCCAGAATATATATACTTTATGGGGTCTTAGAGCAATATTTCGATGTGTTACAAACGGAATGACAAAGTTAATATACCCCCCATCCTATGGTAGAGGGTATAAAGATGGACAATCCATTCTAGAAAAAGTGTGAATTTTTAAAAATATTTGATGTCAAATTATGCCGGCAGCATTAGAATGCATTAAAAATCACAAACAATTATAAAAATAATTTTTTGCCAAAATATCACAAAATTTTTTAATTTACATCTAAAACATTGAATTCGTATCATACCTTAGGTTAGGTTAGGTATAGTGGCATCCCGATATTTTAGACTCACTTAGACTATTTAGTCCATTGTCATACCACAGTGGTGAACTTCTCTCTTATCACTGAGCACTGTGCGATCCTATGTAATGCTCAACGATGAGGGACCTCCTTTTTATAGCCGAGTCCGAACGGCGTTCCACATTGTAGTGAAACCACTTAGAGAAGCTTTGAAACACTCAGAAATGTCACCAGCATTACTGAGGTGTGACAATCCATCGTTGAAAAACTTTTTGGTGTTTGGTCGAAAATGGATTTGAACCCACGACCACGGCGGGCATGCTAACCATTGCACCACGATGGCTCATACCTTAAGAAATGATGCAAATTCAGTGCAACGGCTGTTGAAATGGTGGACATCCATCCTATGACAAGCCCAAGTTAAATTCATCGCGTCTGGGCCAGTTTTGCACCACTTCCGAATCCAAAAAGAACGGCGACGTTTTTTTGCTGGTATACTAACACACCCCATGTCTTCACATAGAGATAGAAATCGAAAAACAAAACAACAAGATTTGATTCTTAATAATTTTCTTATTTTTCAAATAAAATCCGAAATAACACCCTTTCACTCCCTTAATAAACCTAATGTTAAAAACTTTAATTTTTATTTTGTTTTTACGTGCAATTTTTGTTCTACATGCTGTTAGAATACAAATTGTAACTTTGAGGACCTACCTCAATTACTTCAATAGCTACATGAGTTTGTTCTGAAAATGTGACTCTTGAATTGTGACCAAATGACCTTTCGAAAATATATATAAATAACTTAGAAGTGTGAGAAAAAAATACAAAAAAGAACTCGAAAAATATCTGTTATGTCCATTTACTGGAGCATAGAGTAGAAAAATGGTCTCAAACATTCGTATTTTTCGTTTATTGTTAAAGAAGTTTATAAAAATGTATTTAGTGCTCACGAATATGGAAAATATTTATAGCTTATTTATATTGAAGCCACTACTTTAAAATAACATCGAGAAATAAATCGAAACTAGGTAGGGAGATAAAGTTTGGTGACGCTTTCGAATGTCCTCATAAGTGGACATCGGTAGTCAAAGGATTAATGCATCGTATGCTTACAAAATATGACTTCCGCCCTATAATAAACCCAAGAAAAATTCATGGCTTCTGATCCGATTTTGCAACACTTCCGTTTTCCAAAAAGAACATTTTTATTCTTTACATTTGAATTTACGGTCATTTTAGCAGTGTGTTTGTGTGTGTGTGTGTGTGATGAAGACAATGTTCTCAATGATGAATTATTGATACAGTATGCAATTCTTTGGATACACATATATTCTATATTAAACAAAAATCTTCCATTGTTTGTGAACAACAAAAAAATCTTTCAGAGCGTGAATTTACACAAATAACTGTTTACAGTGCTTTAATAGCTTATCAGCTACAAAAATATCAAATTAGGATCATTTACTGCTAGCAACAAAGTTTATTCAACTCCGTGATGAGGAATGTATTAAAAGTCAGTTTAAGATATCTGCATCAATTGAACATTTCGAGCAAAAAAAAAAAAAATAATATATATTAAATATAATGACTCAGTACGGCATATGCTGAAAATATAACAAGTATATAAAGCAGTAAGTTCGGCCGGGCCGAATCTTAAATACCCACCACCATGAATCAAATATTATAGTTTCCTGTGAAAAATTCAGGGGGATTTGGTGACAAGCAGATCAGTTCAACCAGTACACTTCCCGAAGATAAATTCAAAGATTTTACCTATGAAGACTAGATCAGATTCTGGATTTATAAGAACCATATTTGTTTGAGTTTTAGAGGAATCGTAAACATCGTGTGCAAGAAAATGAAATGAAAATGAAATAACGCCTTCATTTAAAATCTAACATCTGTAGATGTTTACCCCCAATTCAGTTTCAAGCAATTTTCATTATCAGTGCACATGGACCGATATTCACCATTTTCAGCACACCTCTTTATGTTCCTAAAATACTTCTAGATTTAAAATTTCATGTAAATTTGATAAAAACTATGGTTTCTAAAAGCCCAAGAAGTAAAATCGGGAGATCGGTCTCTTTGGGAGATAAACCAAAACATGGACCAATACACGCCATTTTCGGCTCTCATATTTAAGGTCCTAAAATACCTGTAGATGTCTCATTTCAGGCAAATTGGATAAAAACTACGGATTCTAGAAGCCTAAAAAATAAAATCATTTCTTGCACACCTATTTGTATTCCTAAAAACCTCCAGATTTTCGATTTCAGGCAAAGTGGAAAACAATTACGGTTTCTAGAAGCCCAAAAAGTAATATCGGGAGTTCGGTCTATCTGGTGGCTATATCAAAACATGGACATATACTCACCATTTTCGGCATACCTTTTTATGGTCCTAAAATACCTCTAGATTTCAAATTTCAACCAAATTGGATAATAACTACGGATTCTAGAAGCCCAAGAAATAAAATCGGGAAATCGGTCTATATGGGGGCTACATAAAAACATGGTCCGATACTCATCATTTTCAGCACACCTCTTTAGGGTTTTAAAATACCTCTAGATTTCTAATTTCAGGGAAATTGGATAAACCCTACAGATTTTAGACGCCCAGAAGTAAAAACTGGAGATCGGTCTATATGGGGCCTATACCAAAACATGGACCGATACTCACCATTTTCGGCACTCCTCTTTATGGTCCTAAAATACCTCTAGACTTCAAATTTCAACCAAATTGGATAATAACTACGGATTCTAGAAGCCCAAGAAGTAAAATCGGGAAATCGGTCTATATGGGGGCTATACCTAAACATCAACCGACAGTCACCATTTTTGGCATACCTCTTTATGGTGCTAAAATACCTCTAGATTTCCAAATTCAGGCGAATTGGATAAAAACTATCGAATCTAGAAGTCCTAGAAATATAATCGGGAGATCGGTCTATATGGGGGCTATACCAAAACATAGACCGATACTAACCATTTTTGGCGCACCTCTTTGTGGTCATAAAATACCTCTAGATTTCCAATTTCAGGCAAATTGGATAGAAACTGAGGTTTTTATAAGCCCAAGACCCCAAATCGGGAGGTCGGTTTATATTTGGACTATATCAAAACCTGGACCGATATAGCCCCTCTTCGAACTTGACCTGCCTGCAGACAAAAGACGAGTGTTTGCGAAATTTCAGCACGATTGCTTTATTATTGAAGACTGTAGCGTGATTACAAAAGACAGACAGACAGACAGACAGCCAGACAGACAGACGGACATGGCTATATCGTCTTAGAATTTCTCCCTGATCAAGAATATATATACTTTATATAGTCGGAAATCGATATTTCGATGTGTTACAAACGGAATGACAAACTTATTATACCCCCGTCACCATTCTATGGTGATGGGTATAAAAAGAAACTGTTGTACGATATCATCATGAAGGAAATCATCCCTTAAAAGAAAAGTCCTAAATTTGAAAAAAAAACAACTTTACGATATTGAAAACAAAACAAGTACTTGTTTTAAGTCTGAAGGAAAAGTTCACTTAGTCTCCTCAACAAGAACTAGATCAACCCCAAGACCAGTACAGGACTAACAGGTTGGCTGATAAGTCCCCGGTCTGACACATAGATGGCATCGCTAGTATTAAATGCATATTATTTTTATATAGTACCAACCTTCAAATGATTCGTGTCAAAATTTGACGTCTGTAAGTCCATTAGTTTGTGAGATAGAGCGTCTTTTGTGAAGCAACTTTTGTTATTTTGAAAAAAATGGAAGAAAAAAAATTTGTGTTTTCATAAAATACTGTTTTCTGAAGGGAAACAAGTATATATGGCCGTAAGTTCGGCCACGCCGAAGCTTATGTACCCTCGACCATAGATTGCGTAGAAACGTCTACTGAAGCCGATGGCAAGGTATCATAAAACTTCCTAACAACGTAATATATACCACATACGTGGTATATATTAAACTACAAAAGGACCGATTAAATACGTATATAGTTAAGTTTAAAATTTCTATAGAAATAAAATTTTGACAAACTAAAATTTTGACAACATTTTCTATAGAAGTAAAATTTTGACAAAATTTTCTATAGAAATAAAATTTGGAAAAAATTTTTGACAACATTTTCTATAGAAGTAAAATTTTGACAAAATTTTCTATAGAAATAAAATTTGGAAAAAAATTTTCTATAGAAATAAAATTTTGACAAAATTTTCTATAGAAATAAAATATTGACAAAATTTTCTAAAGAAATAACATTTTGACAATGTTTTCTATAAAAATAAAATTTTGGTAGATTTTTTTTTGTCTCGAGTTGCAATCATGATTATGAACGGAAATGGACCAATTTTTGTGTGATTGGGGATCGGCTATATATAACTATAGACCGATATGGACCAATTTTGGCATGGTTATTAGCGGCCTTATACTAACACCACGTTGCACATTTCAACCGGATCGGATGAATTTTGCTCCTCCAAGAGGCTCCGGAGATCAAATCTGGGGAACGGTTTATATGGGGGCTATATATAATTATGGAGCGATATGGACCAATTCTTGCGTGTTTGTTAGAGACCACATTCTAACACCATGTTCCAAAATTCAACCGGATCGGATGAATTTTACTCCTCCAAGAGGCTCCGGAGGACAAATCTGGGGATCGATTTATATGGGGGCTATATATAATTATGGACCGATATGGACCAATTCTTGCATGGTTGTTAGAGACCATATACTAACACCACGTACCAAATTTCAACCGGATCGGATGAATTTTGCTCCTCTAAGAGGCTCCGGAGGTCAAATACGGTGATCGGCTTATATGGGGGCTATATATAATTATGGGTCGATGTGGACAAATTTTTGCATGGCCATTAGAGAACATATACCAATACCATGTACCAAATTTCAGCCGCATCGGATGAAATTTGCTTCTCTTAGAGGCTCCGCAAGCCAAATCGGGGGATCGGTTTATATGGGGGCTATATATAATTATGGACTGATGTGGTTGGTAGAGACCATATACTAACATCATGTACCAAATTTCAGCCGGATCGGATGAAATTTGCCTCTCTTAGAGCAATCGCAAGGCAAATTTGGGGGTCCGTTTATATGGGGGCTATACGTAAAAGTGGACCGATATGGACCTGTTTTTGCATGGTTTTTAGAGGCCATATAATAACACCACGTACAAAATTTCAGCCTGATCGGATGAAATTTGCTTCTTTTAGAGCAATCGCAAGCCAAATTTGGGGGTCCGTTTATATGGGGGCTATACGTGAAAGTGGACCGATATGGACCTGATTTGCATGGTTTTTAGAGACCATATAATAACACCACGTACCAAATTTCAGCCTGATCGGATGAAATTTGCTTCTTTTAGAGCAATCGCAAGCCAATTTGGGGGTCCGTTTATATGGGGGCTATTGGTAAAAGTGGACCGATATGGCCCATTTGGAATACCATCGGACCTACATCAATAACAACTACTTGTGCCAAGTTTCAAGTCGATAGCTTGTTTCGTTCGGTAGTTAGCGTGATTTCAACAGACGGACGGACGGACGGACATGCTCAGATCGACTCAGAATTTCACCACGACCCAGAATATATATACTTTATATGGTCTTAGAGCAATATTTCGATGTGTTACAAACGGAATGACAAAGTTAATATACCCCCATTTTATGGCGGATGGTATAAAAATATGGTGGAAGCAAAAACTTGGCTTAATAATGAGTTTCCGGACTCTGCCCCAGGGAAATCAAAAATAATTGATTGGTATGCAAAATTCAAGCGTGGTGGAATGACCACGGAGGACGGTGAACGCAGTGGACGCCCGAAAGAGGTGGTTACCGACGAAAACATCAAAAAAATCCATAAAATGAATTTGAATGATTGTAAAATGAAGTTGATCGAGATAGCAGAGGCCTTAAAGATATCTAAGGAACGTGTTGGTCATATCATTCATCAATATTTGGATATGCGGAAGCTCTGTGCAAAATGCAAAAGCGAGCTCACATTTGACCAAAAACAACGTGTCGATGATTCTGAGCGGTGTTTGCAGCTGTTAACTCGTAATACACCCGAGTTTTTCCGTCGATATGTGACAATGGATGAAACATGGCTCCATCACTACACTCCTGAGTCCAATCGACAATCGGCTGAGTGGACAGCGACCGGTGGACCGTCTCCGAAGCGTGGAAAGACTCAAAAGTCCGCTGGCAAAGTAATGGCCACGGGTTTTTCGGGATGCGCATGGAATAATTTTTATCGATTATCTTGAGAAGGGAAAAACCATCAACAGTGACTATTATATGGCGTTATTGGAACGTTTGAAGGTCGAAATCACGACAAAATGGCCCCACATGAAGAAGAAAAAAGTGTTGTTCCACCAAGAGAACGCACCGTGCCACAAGTCATTGAGAACGATGGCAAAAATTCATGAATTGGGCTTCGAATTGCTTCCCCACCTACCGTATTCTCCAGATCTGGCCCCAGCGACTTTTTCTTGTTCTCAGACCTCAAAAGGATGCTCGCAGGGAAAAAATTTGGCTGCAATGAAGAGGTGATCGCCGAAACTGAGGCCTATTTTGAGGCAAAACCGAAGGAGTACTACCAAAATGGTATCAAAAAAATTGGAAGGTCGTTATAATCGTTGTATCGCCCTTGAAGGGGAACTATGTTGAATAATAAAAACGAATTTTGACAAAAAAGATGTGTTTTTCTTTGTTAGACCTGTTACTCTTCACTAGTATTTATCACCTTCTTTAAATTACATTAAAAAACTGAATCAAGCTATCATAAAATTTTAGAAAAGCTAGTAGGACTCGTCCTGTTGCTAACATCATCTAACGGAATCCTATAGTGCGCATACAAAGCAAGAAATAATGGATTACTTTTTACTACATCTGATAGAATGAACCATATCTGCAAAATCTTCTGTACTACAATATTTCTCTCGAATATGATGAATACCCCAGTGCCAGAATAGTTCGGCCATCTATTTCATACTTCGATATTCCTTGGTAAATTACAGTAAATATGATTTTCTTTATTCGCTTTTATCACTTTTAAGTTATTTATTTAATTTGATATTTACTAACCTCGCATTCCTACGCCAACATAATTCGGTATCATATTATCATGGACCCATGTACAATGAAGATTACATAAAAATTTTGCCAATAACTAAAAATATTGGGTAAAGATCAAGAGTAATATTTTACTTAAACATTAAGGCATGAACAAAATTTCCGCGAGTTTTTGTTGTACTTACTTTCATTAGAAATATAGCAAATGTAAGTAAGATAAAATCAAGACAATAAACGTAAAATAAATCCATACAAAACAATTTTTAATTTTTAATAAGAAATGACAATAGAAAATCAAGCAAACAAAAATACTCCAATATAATGTCAATGTAATTGTTTTTTGTGTTTTTTTTCGTATTTGTGACAAATTAATAAACTGAGAGAAATACTTTGACATTTTCATTGCTATACATTATACAAGTGATTAACTGCAGTTTACAGTCATGTTTTCAGTTAAATTTGCCATAATTCGAATAATTTAAAAAATGTAATAAATTAAAAAAAAAATATTAAATTTTTGGTGCTATTGGAAATTGTAAAAAGTAACTAGATAAGGATATATAAACCGGTTAAAATATTAGCTTCTAAGGAGAACTTCGATATAGTAAGCGTCACTGGAAAAAACTTTAAAAAAATATTATTTTTTTTAAATAAAAATATTTTTCTTTTTAAATTGGATATGGATATAAATTGTTTAATATCTCCGATTCGCGGATTTTTGTTCAAAACCGGTTAATATTTTCGGTTCAAGGAAAATTTAGATGTAGTAAAATCTAAATATTTATGCATCTCTAGATTTTGAATTTCATGCACATTGGATAAAAAGTGTAATTTCTATAGGCCCAAGACGTCAAATCGGTAGACCGGTTTATATGGGGGCTATAGCAGTGCTGCCGCTAGTGAAAAATTGAGTGAAGTAGATTTTGGAAAAAAGTGGAGTAGATTGAATAAAATTGAAGTAGTCCGTCTGTTGAAATCACGCTAACATCCGAACGAAAGAAGCTATCGACTTGAAAATTTCATCCGATCCGGCTGAAATTTGGTACATGGTGTAAGTATATGGTCTCTAACAACTATGCAAAAATTGGTCCACATCGGTTAATAATTCAATGATTAAAACCGCTATGTTCATCGTAATTAAAGGAATAGGAAAAACAATTAGGTAATATGGGGAAAAATTTAAAAATTTGAAGCAGAACAAAAAGTGAAGCAGATTTTTGGAAGAAGGAGTGACGAAGTAAATTTTGTGAAAATGAAGCAAAATACTTCGATTGAAGTAGTAGCGGCAGCACTGGGCTATAGCAAAACATGGACCGATATACATCATATTCGGCATGCTTTTTTATGGACCTATAGTTCCTCTGGATTTCAAATTTCAGGCAAATCTGATAAAAATATTGCGGTATCTACACTGAAAAAAAATATTTACGTGATATTAAAGATTACACTACAAAGATTACGAAATTTACAAAATATTAAGGACAAAATTTCTTTAAAATAATTAAATTTTAATAAAAATAAAGTTTATAATCATTGCTTCAACAATTTTTATACACACCACCATAGAATGGTGACGGGGGTATAATAAGTTTGTCATTCCGTTTGTAACACATCGAAATATCGATTTCCGACTATATACGGTATATATATTCTTGATCAGGGAGAAATTCTTAGATGATATAGCCATGTCCGTCTGTCTGGCTGTCTGTCTGTTGTAATCACGCTACAGTCTTCAATAATAAAGCAATCGTGCTGAAATATAGCACAAACTCGTCTTTTGTCTGCAGGCAGGTCAAGTTCGAAGATAGGCTATACCGGTCCAAGTTTCGATATAGTCACCATATAAACCGACCTCCCGATTTGGGGTTTTGGGCTTATAAAAACCTTAGTTTCTATCCAATTTGCCTGAAATTGGAAATCTAGAGGTATTTTATGACCACAAAGAGGTGTGCCAAAAATGGTGAGTATCGGTCCATGTTTTGGTATAGCCCCCATATAGACCGATCTCCCGATTATATTTCTGGAGCTTCTAGAATCGATAGTTTCTATCCAATTCGTCTGAAATTGGAAATCTAGAGGTATTTTAGCACCATAAAGAGGTGTGCCAAAAATGGTGACTATCGGTTGATGTTTAGGTATAGCCCCCATATAGACCGATTTCCCGATTTTACTTATTGGGCTTCTAGAATCCGTAGTTATTATTCAATTTGGTTGAAATTTGAAATCTAGAGGTATTTTAGGACCATAAAGAGGTGTGCTAACAAATGGTGAGTATCGGTTCAGGTTTTGGTATATCCCCCATATAGACCGATCTAACGATTTGGGGTCTTGGGCTATAGAATCCGTAGTTTTTATCCCAATTGCGTAGTTCTTATCCAATTTGGTTGAAATTTGAAATCTAGAGGTATTTTAGAACAATAAAGAGGTGTGCCGAAAATGGTGAGTACCGGTCCATGTTTTGGTATAGCCCCCATATAGACCCATCTCCAGTTTTTACTTCTTGGGCGTCTAAAACCTGTAGTTTTTATCCAATTTGCCTGAAATTAGAAATCTAGAGGTATTTTAAAACCCTGAAGAGGTGTGCTGAAAATGATGAGTGTCGGACCATGTTTTTATATAGCCCTCATATAGACCGAACTCCAGATTTTATTCTTGTGCTTATAGAAACCGTAGTTTTTATCCAACTTGCCTCAAATTGGAAATCTAGAGGTATTTTAGGACCATAAAAAGGTATGCCGAAAATTGTGAGTATAGGTCCATGTTTTGATATAGCCATCAGATAGACCGATCTCCCGATATTACTTTTTGGGCTTCTAGAAACCGTAATTATTGTCCACTTTGCCTGAAATAGAAAATCTGGAGGTTTTTAGGAATACAAATAGGTGTGCAAGAAATGATTTTATTTTTTAACATAGGCTTCTAGAATCCGTAGTTTTTATCCAATTTGCCTGAAATGAGAAATTTACAGGTATTTTAGGACCTTAAATATGAGAGCCGAAAATGGAGTGTATTGGTCCATGTTTTGGTTTATCTCCCAAATAGACCGATCTCCCGACTATACTTCTTGGGCTTTTAGAAACCATGGTTTTTTATCAAATTTGCATGAAATTTTAAATCTAGAAGTATTTTAGGAACATAAAATGGTGAATATCGGTCCATGTGCACTGATAATGAAAATTGCTTGAAACTGAATTATAGTTTCCAGATTTTACTTCTGGTAATCATTTTAATAATGGGGGTAGAAATCTACAGATGTTAGATTTTAAAACAAGGCGTTATGTTATTTCATTTCATTTTCTTGCACACTTGCACACGATATTTATGATTCCTCTAAAACTCAAACAAATATGGTTCTTATAAATTCAGAATGTGATCTCGTCTTCATAGGCAAAATCTTTGAATTTATCTTCGGGAAGTGTACTGGTTGAACTGATCTGCTTGTCACCAAATCCCCCTGAAATTTTCACAGGAAACTATAATATTTGATTCATGGTGGTGGGTATTTAAGATTCGGCCCGGCCGAACTTACTGCTTTATATACTTGTTTTTATTAAATTTAGGACACAAATTTTGTAAATTTTCGTCCCTCTGTTAAAGTCGCATGTCTTTGAACTAAGGCTAATTTTCCTTAAAGTAAAGAAACACATTTTTGATTTAAAGAAAGTGTCCTTAAATTAACTGAAATATTGAAACTTTAAATTTAAGATAAAAACGCTTCAAATATAGGCGAAGACTTATTTTGAGGATTTTGCGTATTTGGTTTAAAGCTTTTTTTGGAATTAAGAAAACATTTTTTACTTTGAAGTATCCGTTATAATTTGGATTTTTAAACTGGCATTTGTTTGTACGTGAGTACCTTTATTAATAAACCGCGAAGAGAGTATGAAAATTTGATAAATGAGATCTGTATCCTGATTTTAATTTTATTTGTTCTAGATTTAAAGCCAGATAGGTCGCTAAAAAAATTCATTATTTTAAAGAAGCCGCATCTTTGGCTCGGAATCAATACCAAAATCCTTAAGGGAAGGTCGAAATCTTTGGATCCAAGTAAACTTTTTTTTTGAGTGTAGAAGCCCAAGATGTCAAACCGGGAGATCGGTCTATATGGGGCTTTACACTGAACAAAATATTGTCGTGAGGTCAAAGATTTCATGTCTTTAAAATACGAATGCAAATTTGGCTTAGCATAACCAGGGTTGGCCTGTCACAAACTGTGACTTTTGCGACATACATTTGCGACGGTATAATACGTATGTCGCAAAAGTCGTAAACCTACTGTAGAAAACCAATTTTGAATAGAAGAAATCCTGAACATTTTTTAATTTAGTTTGACAGCATTCGCTGTGAGTTTCTGCAGAAATTTGTGAAAGTTTTCCCATGGTCAAGCCTATTTTCTTAGGTGGTATCGAAATTCCCGTTGGTGAGTGTGCAAAATACCGTGGGGTTATATTGGACAGGAGACTGAACTTAAAGCTAAGAAAGGACGAGAAAATCCACGGTTACCCTGTACTCGTGCAAAAGGCAATAGGGAACTGGGGGACTAAAACCGAAAATTGTGAACATTCCTAAGAATTGAAACTTCTTCGCACATACCATCGTCTTGGATATCATCGTATTCGCTGCCTAGCTGACGCGACTAAAGTATTTTCAGTTTGCGACTTTTGTTACTTTTTCTACATTTACGACGCGTATGTGACGTTTACGACGTTTACAACTTTGCGACAGTCGCAAACCTAAAAAAGTTTGATACAGACCATCTCTGAGCATAACAGACGCATTTCTCTAATATAAAGATTTTTTCCTAGTCCATAAGTCGATAGACTTTTCAATGAAGTCGTATTGTCCTTATAATTAAGTGATTTGCTTTGAAAATGGGTATCATAACATGAAAAATTGACTTTAATAATTCAGAAAAATTCTTTAAAATTAATTAAATTGTCTTTAAATTTGTTGTCTTTTTGCATCTTGACTATAAAGCAAAAAATCGATCAAAAATATGACACGTTTTTCAACACTTTTTTAAAGACGTTTTTACTTGATACATAGCATAATTTCTACTGGAAGTTGAGTCTTAATTTGGAAAATAAAGTTGTCGTTAACTCGTTTTTAAAGGACTATGATAGCATATGAAGAAAAAAAGCTGAAAAAACCAAAAATTGAAATTTGCTTCCTAGAAGCAAGTACGCAAAACCCAAATTTAAAAGATATTTTTGTCTTAAACGTATCCTTACTTGTATTCTCCGCTTCTTTGGCTCGGAATCAATACCAAAGTTGTTAAAGTAAAGACAAAATCTTTGGAACGGAGCATGCTTATTTTTCAGTGTACCAAAACATGGACCGATTCACATCATATTCAGTACACCTATTTATAGACATACAGTACTTCTATATTTAAATTTCAAATCGGATAAAAATTAGGTGTCTAAAAGCCAAATTGGGGGAAAAAATTATTTTGCAAACATTTATTTCTTAGAAAATTTTCAAAAAACTTTATATCTATAAAAAGTTTTGTTAAATTTTTATTTCTACAGAAAATTTTGTCAAAAAATTATTTCTATAGAAAATTTTGTAAAAATTTTATTTCTATAGAAAATTTTGTCAAAATTTTATTTCTTTAGAAAATTTTGTTATAATTTTATTTCTATAGAAAATGTTGTCAAAATTTTATTTCTATAGAAAATTTTGTCAAAATTTTATTTCTACAGAAAATGTTGTCAAAATTTTATTTCTATAGAAAATTTTGTCAAAATGTTATCGAAATTTTATTTCTATAGAAAATTTTGTCAAAATTTTATTTCTATAGAAAATGTTGTCAAAATTTTATTTCTATAGAAAATGTTGTCAAAATTTTATTTCTACAGAAAATCATGTCAAAAAATTATTTCTACAGAAAATTTTGTCAAAATTGTATTTCTATAGAAAATTTTGTCAAAATTTTATTTCTATAAAAAAAATTTGTTAAAATTTTATTTCTTAGAAAATGTTGTCAACATTTTATTTCTATAGAAAATTTTGTCAAAATTTTATTTCTATAAAAAATTTTGTCAAAAAATTATTTTTACAGAAAATTTTGTCAAAAAATTATTTCTACAGAAAATTTTGTCAAAGTTTTATTACTACAGAAAATGTTGTTTTTCTACAGAAAACTTTGTCAAAATTTTATTTCTATAGAAAATGTTGTCAAAATTTTATTTCTATTGAAAATTTTGTCAAAATTTTATTTCTATAGAAAATTTTGTCAGAATTTTATTTCTTTACAAAATTTTGTCAAAATTTTCTTTCTTTAGAATATTTTGTCAAAATGTAATTTCTATAGTAAATTTTGTCAAAATTTTATTTCTTTACAAAATTTTGTCAAAATTTTCTTTCTTTAGAATATTTTGTCAAAATGTAATTTCTATAGAAAATTTTGTCAAAATTTTATTTCTTTAGAAAATTTTGTTAAAATTTTATTTCTATAGAAAATTTTGTCAAAATTTTATTTCTATAAAAAAATTTTTGTTAAAATTTTATTTCTTAGAAAATGTTGTCAAAATTTTATTTCTATTGAAAATTTTGTAAAAACTTTATTTCTATAGAAAATTTTTTCAAAATTTTCTTTCTTTAGAATATTTTGTCAAAATGTAATTTCTATAGAAAATTTTGTCAAAATTTTATTTCTTTACAAAATTTTGTCAAAATTTTCTTTCTTTAGAATATTTTGTCAAAATGTAATTTCTATAGAAAATTTTGTCAAAGTTTTATTTCTACAGAAGATATTGTTTTTCTACAGAAAACTTTGTCAATATTTTATTCTATAGAAAATTTTGTTAAAATTTTATTTCTTTAGAAAATTTTGTTAAAATTTTATTTCTATAGAAAATGTTGTCAAAATTTTATTTCTTTAGAAAATTTTGTCAAAATTTTATTTCTATAGAAAATTTTGTTAAAATTTTATTTCTTTAGAAAATTTTGTTAAAATTTTATTTCTATAGAAAATGTTGTCAAAATTTTATTTCTTTAGAAAATTTTGTCAAAATTTTATTTCTATAGAAAATTTTGTCAAAAAATTATTTCTACAGAAAATTTTGTCAAAGTTTTATTTCTACAGAAAAATATTGTTTTTCTACAGAAAACTTTGTCAATATTTTATTTCTATAGAAAATGTTGTCAAAATTTTAATTTCTTTAGAAAATGTTGTCAAAATTTTATTTCTATACAAAATTTTGTCAAAAAATTATTTCTACAGAAAATTTTGTCAGTTTTATTTCTTTAGAAAATTTGGTCAAAATTTTATTTCTATAGAAAATTTTGTCGAAATTTTATTTCTATAGAAAATTTTGTCAAAAAATTATTTCTACAGAAAATATTGTTTTTCTACAGAAAACTATGTCAATATTTTATTTCTATAGAAACTTTTGTCAAAATTTTATTTCTATAGAAAATTTTGTCAAAATTTTATTTCTATAGAAAATTTTGTAAAAATTTTATTTCTATAGAAAATTTTGTAAAAATTTTATTTCTATAGAAAATTTTGTCAAAAATTATTTCTACAGAAAATTTTGTCAAAGTTTTATTTCTACAGAAAATATTGTTTTATACAGAAAACTTTGTCAATATTTTATTTCCTCAAAAAATTTTGTCAAAATTTTATTTCTTAAGAAAATTTTGTTAAAATTTTATTTCTATAGAAAATGTTGTCAAAATTTTATTTCTATAGAAAATGTTGTCAAAATTTTATTTCTATAGAAAATTTTGTCAAAAAATTGTTTATACAGAAAATTTTGTCAAAGTTCTATGTCTACAGAAAATATTGTTTTTCTACGGAAAACTTTGTCAATATTTTATTTCCATAGAAAATTTTGTAAAAATGTTATTTCTATAGAAAATTTTGTAAAAATTTTATTTCTATAGAAAATTTTGTAAAAGTTTTATTTCTATAGGAAATTTTTTCAAAATTTTATTTTTTATGCAAAATTTTATTTCTGCAGAAAATTTTGGGCCGATATACATCATATACGGCTTACTTACACACAATTTTTTTTTTCTGATTCAATCACGAAATTAATTGATCCAATTAATTTTTTAATTGAAATATCTTTAATCACAGAAATGATAGTATCAATTAAAAAAATTAATTGACAATCAATTAAAAATTAATTGATCCAATTGAAAAATTAATTGATACTATTAATTTGTGTGATTGAGTTTTATTTCAATAAAAAAAATTGTTGAATCAATTAAATGTTTAATTGAATATCTTTTAAAACTCAATTAAGATTTTAATTGGAAAAATGTTAGTGAATTTTTTTTCTGTGTATGGACCCAAACTACCTCTGGATTTCAAATCTAATATAAATTGCGGTATCTAGAAGCCCAGGAAGTCAAAACGGGAGATCGCTCTATATGAGGCTCTACTAAAACATGCACCGATTCACACCATATTCAGCACACCTATTTATAGACATAAAGTAGCTCTGTATTTAAATTTTAAATCGTATAAAATGTAGGTGTCTAGAAGCAAAATCGGGAAAACGGTCTATTTGGAGAATCAGCCAAAAGATGGCTAGATTCACACCATATTCGGTACACCTACTTGTGGACTTACAGTGAATTTCAGGATAATCATATAAAAAATTCCGTGTTTAGAAACTAAAGAAGTCAAATTGGGAGATCGCTCTCTATATGCCAAAACATGGAGCGATTGACACCATATTCGGTATTTATTGACCTAAATTTCATGCAAATCGGATAAAAATTGTGGTGTCTAGATGCTAAAGACACCGAATCGAGAGGTCGGTTTATGTGGGATATTGTAGACAAAAAATGAGCCTGAGCAACATTTCAGCGCGATAGATTTATTATTGAAGCGTGATTACAACAGACAGCCAGACGGATATCGTTATGTCATCTTAGAATTTATCCCTGTGACGTGATAATATTCCTTCTCTTAGTGTACAAAGAATATGATCACACCCAGCAATAAAATTTGGAAGTACTTCTAAAGGCACAACTTTAAAAGCACTTCCAGAAATGTTCTTCCAAATATGTTCTTTATTTTAACTACTCAGGAAGTTCTTTTAATTCAATTTTTTATAATTCGCTTTTTTCATATTTTTAAAGGGCAATTTTACCTTTTTTGTTTCAAATATGTTAAAAACAGAGTAAGGTTTAATAAAATGGTACAAATTATTTAAATTTTGTCGAAAAAAAATTTCTAAATTCATTCTAGGAAAACTGCGAAATTTTGAAAATATTTGAGGTCAAGGGTTTCAGACAAGCGTCAGATTGCATTAAAAATCATAAAAAATTATAAAAATTAATTATTTTCCAAAATATCACAAAATTTTTTAATTCACATCCAAAACACTGAATTCGGATCACACTTAAAGAAGTGATGCATAGTCAGTGCTACGGCTGTTGAAATGGTGGACATCCGTCCTATGACAAGCCCTTGTTAAATTCATCGCTTCTGCGCCAATTTTGCACCACTTCCGGATCCAAAAAGAACATTTTCACTACTTTTTTGGCGACGCTTTTTTTGCTGGGCAGTGTTATCAAGTGTGGGAAAGAGAATTAAACTTTGATCCTTGCATGTGCTTAGATAGCTTTCATTGAACTTAATGAATCCAACTATTATTTTTTATTGCGAGCAACAGATGCCTTATATTTTTATCAGCATTCTGACGAACGTATGTGTAACAGAAAACACTCACCTGTTCTTGCGAAACAATGACGATTGTAATACAATGAATCTCGTGTGGTATTAAAATGATGACCATCTGCTTGATTTACTTCGCTACCAAATGAAAAGCCCTTATAAATAATCTATGGAGGCGGAGGGAATACGAGTCACATAATTGCGAAAATTAATCAGATTTTTTTTGTTTACTTACGATAAACAATAATACCATCAGAAATGTCAAATAGATTATGTCACTTATATACATTTTTGGTATTTTTCTATACAATTGCAACAGTTGTAAAAAAATTATTTATTTATTAACCACTCGGCAAATGTTTGGAGTGCTCCAAATTTCTGAAGAATTTTCAAAACAAAAGGAATGTTAAATAGTTTACTCGTACTCTTCTCTTCTTTAAATGCCTATTAATTATCTCTGATATTTGGTATCCAAAGATGTTTAATTCTTATCTTATCGCCGTATTGTTTGCAGCTTGGTCTCAAAGCTTTTGCCGTTTATCTCTGTACAAACAGAGATGATGACATGAAATGTTAAACTATAAATGTTAAGAGTTAACATTGGCGTTTGCATTTCAGCTTTGCTTTCTTGTACGAAATGCCTTAGAGTTCACCTAAAAAGCAATGAGCTTTAAGAAGCAATAATTGGAAAAGTTTTTTGCTTGGGAGGAAGGTAAATATTTTTGAAAATTGTATTCATTTCAAATCAATTGATTTCAAAGATAATTTAAGCGAGTGGCTATAGGCCAATTGCATGTTTTAAAGGCACTTGAAATTAACCGATAAATTTATGGTAGAAGTTACTCTTAATCGAGAAGAAAGACATACCAACAGAATATGAATGGGTATCTGTAGATCATCCTGCCCCTGAATCTATACTGAGAATAGTATAGAGTTGCTATCATATCTAAACAGCTTATTTGGAAGCTTACAGATTTATTCAAGTGACCGTTAAATTTGTTGTTTACAATCCTGTAGAAGCACGTTGATCTATTACAATCAGAAATAAAGTTATTCGTCATTGAATTCAAGGGTGATATTAGTGGCAACTCGCTATTTCCGGCTCACTTAGACTATTCAGTCCATTGTGATATCACAGGTGGTGGACTTGTCTCTTATCACTGAGTGCTATCCGATTCTATGTTTAGCTTAATGATAAGGGGTCTCCATTTATAGCCGAGTCCGAACGGTGTTTCACATTGCTGTGAAACTACTTGGAGAAGCTTTGGCAGCCTATATAATCCACCGCTGAAAATTTTCGAAACTGCAATTGAACCAATGATCACTGTTACCACTCGAGCCAAAAATAAACTACCCAAATTTGGAGAAAATGTTACCAAAAAACTACCAAACAAAAAAAAAATATTTTGCAAAATTTTATTTCTATAGAAAATGTTGGCAAAATTGTATTTCTTACAATATTTTGTCATAATTTTATTTCTATAGAAAATTTTATCAAAATTTTATTTCTATAGAAAATTTTGTGAAAAAAGTAAATTTTATTTCTATAGAAAATTTTGTCAAAATTTTAGTTCTATAGAAAATTTTGTGAAAAAAGTAAATTTCATTTCTATAGAAAATTTTGTCAAAAGTTTATTTCTACAGAAAATTTTGTCAAAATTTTATTTCTTTAGAAAAAATTGTCAAAATTTTATTTCTATAGAAAATTTTGTAAAAATTTTACCAAAAAACTACCAAACAAAAACAAATATTTTGCAAAATTTTATTTCTATAGAAAATTTTGCCAAAATTGTATTTCTTAGAAAATTTTATCATAATTTTATTTCTACAGACAATTTTATCAAAATTTTATTTCTATAGAAAATTTTGTCAAAATTGTATTTCTATCGAAAATTTTGTCAAAATTTTATTTCTATAGAAAATTTTGTCAAAATTTCATTTCTATAGAAAATTTTGTCAAAATTTTATTTCTATAGAAAGTTTTGTCATTTTTATACCATGCGCCACACTGTGGAACAGGGTATTATAAGTTAGTGCATATGTTTGTAACACCCAGAAGGAGACGAGATAGACTTATATGGCCCCAGAAGCCAGATTTTTGGCCGAATTTTGCACTAGGAGTACAATTAGTAGTATAGTCAAGTGTGCAAAATTTGATTGAAATCGGTGCAGATTTAGATATAGCTCCCATATATATCTTTCGCCCGATATGGACTAATATGGTCCTAAAAGCCAGAGTTTTGGCCCAATTTGGTTGAAATTTTGCACAGGGAGTAGATTTAGCATTGTACCTATGCGTGCCAAATTTGGTTTAGATTTAGATATAGCTCCCATATATAGCTTTTGCCCGATTTACACTCATATGACCACAGAGGCCAATTTTTTGCTCCGATTTAGTTGAAATTTTGCGCAGGGAGTAGAATTAGCATTGTAGCTATGCGTGCCAAATTTGGTTGAAATCGATTCAGATTTAGATATAGCTCCTATATATAGCTTTTGCCCGATTTACACTCATATGACCACAGAGGCCAATTTTTTGCTCCGATTTAGTTGAAATTTTGCGCAGGGAATAGAATTAGCATTGTAGCTATGCGTGCCAAATTTGGTTGAAATCGATTCAGATTTAGATATAGCTCCCATATATATCTTTCGCCCAATGTGCACTTATATGGACCCAGAAGCCAGAGTTTTGGCCCAATTTGGTTGAAATTTTGCACAAGGAGTACAGTTGGTAGTAAAGCCATGTGTGCCAAATTTGATTGAAATCGGTTCAGATTTAGATATAATTTCCATATATATTTCTCGCCCGATATGGACTTATATGGCCCCAGAAGCCAGAGTTCTGGCCCAATTTGGTTGAAATTTTGCACTAGGAGTACAATTGGTAATATAGTCATGTTTGCCAAATTTGATTGAAATCGGTTCAGATTTAGATATAGCTCCCATATATATGTTTTTCTGATTTCGAACAAAATGGTCAAAATACCAACATTTTCCTTGTAAAATCGCCACTGCTGAGTCGAAAAGTTGTAAAAATGACTCTAATTTTCCTAAACTTCTAATACATATATATCGAGCGATAAATCATAGATAAGCTTTTGCGAAGTTTCCTTAAAATTGCTTCAGATTTAAATGTTTCCCATATTTTTTTACTAAAATTGTGTTCCACCCTAGTGCATTAGCCAACTTAACTTTTGAGTCTATAGATTTTGTAAAAGTCTATCAAATTCTGTCCAGATCGAGTGGTGCAGTGTATAATATAGTCGGCACCGCCCGACTTTAGACTTTCCTTACTTGTTTTATTTCTATAGACAATTTTGTCAAAATTATACTTCTATAGAAAATATTATCAAAATTTTAATTCTATAGAAATTATGTCTAAATTTTATTTCTATAGAAAATTTTGTCAAAGTTTTATTTTGTCAAATTTTTATTTCTATAGAATATATTGTCTAAATTGTATTTCTAAAGAAAATTTTGTCAAAATTTTATTTTGATGAAAAATTTTCTCAAAATTTTATTTCTATAGAAAATTTTGTAAAAATTTTATTTTTTTATAGAAAATTTTGTAAAAATTTTATTTCTATAGAAAATTTTGTCAAAAATTTATTTTTATAAAACATTTGGATAAAATTTTATTTCTATAGAAAATTTTGTCAAAATTTTATTTTTATAGAAGATTTTGTCAAAATATTATTTCTATAGAAAATTTTGTCAAAATTTTATTTTTTATAGAAAATTTTGTTAGAATTTTATTTCCATAAAAAATTTGTTTCTAAGAAAATTTTGTCAAAAATTTATTTCTATAGAACATTTTGATAAAATTTTATTTTTATAGAAAATTTTGTCAAAATTTTTTTTCTATAGGACATTTTGTCAAAATTTTATTTTTTTCAGAAAATTTTGTCAAAATGTGATTCTATAGAAAATTTTATTCCCATCGTAAATTTGCCCAAAATTTTATTTCTATAGATAATTTTCTACAAATTTTATTTCTATAGAAAATTTTCTCAAATTTTTATTTCTTTTGAAAGTTTTGACAAAATTTTATTTCTATAGAAAATTCTAAAATTATATTTCTCTAGAAAATGTTGTCAAAATTTTATTTTTATAAAAAATTTTCTCAAAATTTTATTTCTATAGAACATTGTGTTAAAATTTATTTTTTTTATAGAAAATTTTGTCAAAATGTTATTTCTCCAAATGTTATTTCTGTAGAAAATTTTCTTCAAATTTTATTTCTATCGTAAATTTTCTCAATTTTTTTTTCTATAGACAATTTTCTTAAAATTTTATTTATATAGAAAATTTGATCAAAATTTAATTTTTATAGAAATTTTGTCAAGTTTTTTATCTACAGAAAATTTTGTCAAATTTTTATTTCTCTAGAAAATTTGTCAAAATTATATTTCTCTAGAAAATTTTGTCAAAATTTTATTTTTATAAAAAATTTTCTCAAAATTTTATTTCTATAAAACATTGTGTTAAAATTTATTTTTTTTTTATAGAAAATTTTGTCAAAATGTTATTTGCATAGAAAATTTTGTTTCTAAGAACATTTTGTCAAAAATTAATTTTTATAGAACATTTTGATAAAATTTTATTTCTATAGAAAATTTTGTCAAAATTTTATTTTTATAAAAGATTTTGTCAAAATATTATTTCTATAGAAAATTTTGTCAAAATTTTATCCCCATCGAAAATTTGCTCAAAATTTTATTTCTATAGAAAATTTTCTAAAAATTTTTTTTCTATAGAAAATTTTCTACAAATTTTATTTCTATAGAAATTTTTCTTCAATTTTTATTTCTTTCGAAAGTTTTAAAAAATTTTATTTCTTTTGAAAGTTTTGACAAAATTTTATTTCTATATAAAATTTTCTCCAAATTTTATGTCTGTAAAAAATTTTCTTCAAATTTTATTTCTATCGTAAATTTTTTCAAAATTTTTTTTTCTCTAGAAAATTTTTTTCCTTTGTTGGAGAGAAATGTTTTGCAAAATCTACCGAAACATCAATCTACCAAACACTAAAAAATCTACCATTTCTGATGGAATACGACCAACTGCGCCAACCGTGATCTCAATGTGGGATTTAAAGTTTTGCTTCTGGGGCATTTTTGAGAGTAAAGTTGACACTAAACAATACCAAAATGTCATTCATCTCAAGACGGCGCTTCACCGCGAATGAAAGACATTTTATTTTTCTTAGTACCATATTCAAAGGGCGAACGTGGAAGCGGTGAAAATGTTACATATTTATCAGAAAAAAAGACTCAATCATATTCCCATTTGCTGTTCGAATATGATTGTGACGATAATTTTTCTTCTCGAGAGAAATAGTATAAGTCATTTCACTTTTGAGGAATTATTTATTATTAGTACTTACCCCCAACACTGGATCGACGAGTTCTTGAACTTCTTCCAGTTTTCTGACATAGGATCTTTATAAATATCTAAAGGAAAAAAACAGAAAAGAACCACCATCATTCATTCGTTGATTTAAATAGTGAAGATTACATTGATACAGAAGCTGGTATGTATAAATATTTACTGCCACAATTTGTTTTAATAATTGTTGTTTACCCTTAAAATCAGGGCCATGGCAAAAACCAGAAAAATGTAATAGAATAGACTGAAAACCATGATTAACAATTTCTTTTCGCTTTTTGTTGCAATAGGATTTGATTTGTCTTTTTTTCGTGTCGGATAATTTAATTCCTTTATACACGGATATTGCAGCAAATATGTAGGTTTATTGCTCTATGAACAAAGTTTATTGTTCTTTATAAACAATTCAACAAAATTGTACTGATGTGAAAACAAATTCTCATTTTGAATCAACAATTGTTACTAGAGTTTGGCCGGTGTTTTGACGATTACTTGAAGTGCGAATAATCTTATCGATCAGTGGAAACATTATTCTTCCTACCAATACAGCACGAATATCGAGTGTATACTCGGTCGTAAACTCTCACGCATATGGTAGCTATCTATGGTCATATCAATTAGTTGCGTCCAAAGTAAACTAAGTCTAGAAGCATTTATAATTGGGTTAGGTTGGGATATAGTGGCAGTTAGATATTTTCGCCCCACTTTGACAGTTTCCACATTGTGTTAGCATATATGAGAAAATATTCGTATATGTTAACTCTTCTGTTGGAGCAACCAGATTATCAGCAATGTCATTGTTCAATAATCCAACAATACTTGTAAGCTCGCCTATCAGGCAACGATCCATTTTAATAAATACCAGCAGTGATGACTCACTTCCAGAGAACATTAGTAACTCACAACTTTGTCAAAATTGTATTTCTTTAGAAAGTTAGGTCAAATTTTTTTCTATAGAAAATTTTATCAAAATTTTATTTCTATAGAAAATTTAATCAAAATGTTATTTTTAAAGAAAATTTGGTAAAAATTTTATTTCTTTAGAAAGTTAGTTCAAATTTTTTTCTATAGAAATTTTTATCAAAATTTTATTTCTATGGAAAATTTTATCAAAATGTTATTTTTATAGAAAATTTTGTAAACATTTTATTTCTATAGAAAAATTTGTCAAAATTTTATTTCTATAGAAAAATTTGTCAAAATTTTATTTTGTTGCTTTGTTTGTTGAGGAATGTGGTAATTCCGAAACGTACGTCCATCCAACCATCTTGCAGTCTATAGGGCTTTGCCCAAATAAATTTGACAAACATTATTTTCCTCTGTTGGTTAAGCTACACTTGTAGTTTAGTAAATGCATGGTTTTAAGCTGAAATCAAAAACAACAAAATGATTCAAGAATGACTAACCTACAAGTGCAACTTAACCAACAGAGGAAAGTATGCTTGTAAAATTTATTTGGGCAAAGCCCTATAGATTGCAAGATGGTTGCATGTACAGCTGTTTCGGAATTACCACATTCCTCATCAGCATCCTCCATTTGCAGTAACACTATCAACCAATTATCAGAATAAATTCGGGTAATTCACACAACCCAAAGTGAACTACACTTGAACCATCCGAAAAAATGTTTGATAGTCGGCTACAGCCTAAACAAATTTTGTATAGAAAATTTTATCAGAATTTTATTTCTATAGAACATTTTGTCAAAATTGTATTTCTATAGGAAATTTTGTCAAAATTTTAACTCTCCCCAAATTTTGTCAACATTTTATTTCTATAGAAAATTTTGTCAAAATTTGTATTTTATAGAAAATGTTGTCAAAATTTGTTTTGTATAGAAAATGTTGTCAAAATGTAATTTCTTTAGAAAATTTAATCAAATTTTTATTTCTATATAAACTTTTGTAAACATTTTATTTTTTTTGGAAAATTCTGTCAAAATTTTATTTCTATAGACAAATTTGTCAAAAATTTTATTTCAATAGAAAATGTTGTCAAAATTTTATTTCTTTAGGAAATTTTGTCAAAATTTTATTTCTAAAGAAAATTTTTGTCAAAGTTTTATTTCTATAGAAAATTTTGTCAAAATTTTATTTCTATAGAAAATTTTGAAAAAATTTATTTCTATAGGATATTTTGCCCGCATTTTATTTTTATGGAAAACGTTTGTCAAAATTTTATACACTTGAACCTTCCGAAAAAATGTTTGATAGTCGGCTACTGCCTAAACAAATTTTGTATAGAAAATTTTATCAGAATTTTATTTCTATAGAACATTTTGTTAACATTTTATTTCTATAGAAAATTTTGTCCCAATTTTAACTCTCCACAAATTTTGTCAACATTTTATTTCTATCGAAAATTTTGTAAAAATTTGTTGTTTATAGAAAATGATGTCAAAATTTGTTTTGTATAGAAAATGTTGTCAAAATGTCATTTCTATAGAAAATTTAATCAAATGTTTATTTCTATATAAACTTTTGTAAACATTTTATTTTTGTTAGAAAATTTTGTCACAATTTTATTTCTATAGAAAAATTTGTCAAAAATTTTATTTCTATAGAAAATTTTGTCAAAATGTTATTTCCATAGAATATTTGGTCAAAGTTTTATTTCTATAGAAAATTTTGTCAACATTTTATTTCTATAGAAAGTTTTGCCAAAATTGTATTTCTGTGGAAAATTTTGTCAAAATTTTATTTCTATTGAAAATTTTGTCAAAATGTTATTTCTATAGAAAATTTTGTCAAAATTTTATTTCTATAGAAAATTTGGTCAAAATGTTATTTCTATAGAAAATTTTGTAAAATTTTTATTTCTATAGAAAGGTTTGCCCAAGTTTTAATTCTGTAGGAAATTTTGTCAAAATTGAATTTCTATAGAATATTTTATCACAATTTGATTTCTATAGAAAACTTTTGTCAAACATTTATTTCTATAGAAAATTTTCGCAAAATTTTATTTCTATAGGAAATTTTTTCAAAATTTTATTTCTATAGACAAATTTGTCAAAAATTTTATTTCAATAGAAAATTATGTCAAAAATTTATTTCTATAGAAAATGTTGTCAAAATTTTATTTCTTTAGAAAATTTCGCCAGCATTTTATTTTTATAGAAAATTTTTGTCAAAGTTTTATTTCTATAGAAAATTTTGTCACAGTTTTATTTCTATAGAAAATTTTGTCAAAATTTTATTGCTATAGAAAATTTTGTCTAAATTTTATTTCCATAGAATATTTTGTCAAAGTTTTCTTTCAATAGAAAATTGTATCAAAATTTTATTTTTATAGAAAATTTTGTCTACATTTTATTTCTATAGAAATGATTAAATGATGATTAAATTTTATTTCTATAGAAAATTTTGTCAAAATTTTATTTCCATAGAATATTTTGTCAAAGTTTTATTTTTATAGAAAATTGTATCAAAATTTTATTTCTATAGAAAAATTTGTCAAAAATTTTATTTCAATCGAAAATTATGTCATAATTTTATTTCTATAGAAAATGTTGTCAAAAATTTATTTTTATAGGAAATTTTGCCAGCATTTTATTTTTATAGAAATTTTTTGTCAAAATTTTATTTCTATAGAAAATGTTATCAAAGTTTTATTTCTATAGAAAATTTTGTCAAAGTTTTATTTCTATAAAAAATTTTGTCAAAATTTGATTGCTGTAGAAAGTTTTGCCAAAATTTTATTTCTAGAAAATTTTGTCAAAGTTTTATTTCTATAGAAAATTTTGTCAAAATTTTATTTCTATAGAAAATGTTGTCAAAGTTTTATTTCTATAGAAAATTTTGTCAAAATTTTATTTCTATAGAAAGTTTTTTCAAAATTTTATTGCTATAGAAAGTTTTGCCAAAATTTTATTTCTAGAAAGTTTTGTCAAAGTTTTATTTCTATAGAAAATTTTGTCAAGGTTAGGTGGCTCTCCGATATATCAGGCTCACTTAGACTATACAGTCCATTGTGATACCGCAGTGGTGAACTTCTCTCTTATCACTGAGTGCTGCCCGATTCCATGTTAAGCTCAATGACAAGGGACTTCCTTTTTATAGCCGAGTCCGAACGGCGTTCCACATTGCAGTGAAACCACTTAGAGAAGCTTTGAAACACTCAGAAATGTCACCAGCATTACTGAGGTGGGATAATCCACCGCTGAAAAACTTTTTGGTGTTCGGTCGAAGCAGGAATCGAACCAACGACCTTTTGTATGCAAGACGGACATGCTAACCATTGCACCACGGTGGCTCCACAAAGTCAAAGTTTTATTTCTATAGAAAATTTTGTCAAAATTTTATTTCTATAGAAAATTTTGTCAAAATTTTATTTCTATAGAAAATTTTGTAAAATTTTTATTTCTATAGAAAGGTTTGTCCAAATTTTAGTTCTATAGGAAATTTTGTTAAAATTTAATTTCTATAGAATATTTTATCAAAATTTGATTTCTGTAGAAAACTTTTGTCAAAAATTTATTTCTATAGAAATTTTTCGCAAAATTTTATTTCTACACTGTTAGAAAAATATGTTTTTCATATGTTCCGATATAAACAAAATGTGTTTCGGGCACAATTTTTAAACACAATATATTTAAGTGCAAACATGTAATGTTCCTACACTAACACTAAATGTTTGGGACATCTATATTAATATGTTAGAATATACTATGTTTGGGGCATGAATGTTTCATAAAAATCATATGTGTGAATGCAAACATATATAAATTTCCAAATTTCAACTAAACATACATAAGTTGTGATATTTTATTCAAAGCGACAGAGAGAGTATAGAGAAAGAAATAGAGATGGAAACCGGGAGAGTTGACGAAAGAAATCAACATAACACAGCGAGAGAATCAAAAGAGAACAATTTCTGTGAAACCGCTTGTATGTTGTTTCGGAAAACTGTTTTATGATAAGGCCAAAAATTTGATATGCTTAAGTCTAAATATTATTTAATTTGAATAAAGAGAATAGACATTCGGAACCAAGAGAATAGATATTTGAAAAACAAACAGCATATGTTTTCGCCTTGAGAGCAGCATTTTATGTATGTGCGGACATGTGTTTTGTTTGTCATTTGGGCACAATTTTTTTCTTGGTTCGTTAAAAGAAGTCAGGGGTCTTCATAAATATAACGAAAGGGCACTATACTCTTTTTAGAGTTGGGACAGTAAAATGAAATAAGGAGGAAATAGTGAAAAATTACACAGTAAAATGTATAAAAACAAAGTTTAGTTCCTCTTTATTAATAAGTAGTCCACGAGGAGTTGACGGACACCTTCAAATATAAAAAATGGTCCTCGGTTCGATTCTCCGTGCAGGCGAAATGTAAAATTTAAAAAAATTATAAAAGTGAATAATTTCTTCAACATTATTTGTATTACAGAAAAAGGTGCCAAGAACTAAAATATTTCGTGGAAGTGAAAATTACGAGTATGTTAGGCAATGAGCACAATCGTCTTTGGGAAACATTCTTCCAAGCATATGATATTTTTGGGCTCAAAATGCTTCCAAACATATAATATGTTCACATAAAACAAACATATTAATGTTTCGGCAGTATCCAATAATATATGTGCTTCCTGCAAAATATGTTTGGAACATATGTTAAAGAAGCGATTTTTTTTAGGGTGTATAGGAAATTATGTCAAAATTTAATTTATAGAATATTTTATCAAAATTTGATTTCTATAGAAAATTTTCTCAAAATTTTATATAGTATAGAAAATTTTGTCAAAAGTTTATTTCGGTTTAGTTAGGTTTATTAGCTTTCACTTCATTTTCTTTTAATTCCAATGTCTATCGTAAAATTACTAAATACACTTATCCCTCTTTTGAATTAGGGGTTTCACTATTTAGGTGCAAATTAGTGAATGAAATTAATGAGAGTAGGAAGCAATGAGAAACGCATTCATTTGTCCATATATCTAATTTGTCTAGTTATAATATTATGACGGTGGGTAATAAGATAAGAAGCTCTTACGTTTTTTTTTTTTGCCACGATTACCTATCAATTCAGCTAGTTAGCTTTCATTTGGATAGTCCGCGAATTGTGACAGACAAGCGACTCATTAGATTGTATTGATATTTTGATTGATAGTATATACCTAGATTACGTTACAACGATTGATGTACACAAACGTTTTCATCGAATTTCTTGTTGATGATGAGGATATACAAAGTATTGGAAATACAATGGATGCCAAAGATTGATTGCAAATTAGAATAGGTTCATGCACGAAATTGTGCACAGTTAACAAAGATATCAACATAACCATTTTTTCCAGTTTGTATGGAAATCGAAGTGAAATATGGAATCTATATGTATTAAACATTTACATCTGAAACAATTTTTATCAAATTGAAAGAGGCTTTGTTATTGCGACAAAGAAGTGTCTTGGCGAATGGGCAATACATGCGACCTGTTCTGCGATTACAATAATACTTGGAACACACAAAAAAAATTTTCTGATTCAGTCACGTAATTAATTGATCCAATTAATTTTTTAATTGAAATGTACTGAAGTATGGTAACTTCAAATCAATGCCCTTATATTGGATTTGCAGATGAATTTATGGACTGCGAGATCTTTTCTGGCCTCAATCAAACAACTTGTGGTGATTCCTCAAGGCAGAAGTTTAAGGAAACCCATACTTCAGATCATGCGATTAAAATGGACGCAAGGAATTTTTGAAGACAAAAGGTTAATATCGTCGAATGACTTGCCAACGCCTTTTACCGCAATCGACAAAGACAGCCTTCTGTGTTAACAAAGGCCATTGAACGATATAGTTCGAAATCAGAAATAGAGTCAAATTGAAGAATTCATTGTCCTATGTTAAGTGCAAGAAGCATTTCAGACCTAAGCGCCCGCAGTTAATAACCTGTTTGTTTTCTATGATCCATAGACATTAATCGAGAAGAATAAAATACAATCTAGACCACAAACACATGCACGGATATATGTTCCAAATTTGGGGGAATTTGTTTGCTCTATAGCACCACATTTGCCTTGTCTACGATCTGATCTGAGTCGTTTGAAAAATAAATATAATTTTCAGGTATTTTAGCACATTCCCGTACAAAGTGTTTCTTCATTCACTTTGATATATTTCGTAGTTCTTAGCTTGCACTCTAAAATGGTCCACAAAGGAAAGTCCATTGGATTGCAATCTAGTGAACTATACATCTTCCGTATGGACGAATGAAAGCATGGGCCATGGCTTAGTAGCCACTTTTTGCTTAAATATCCCAGCAAAATAAATGGAAGTGCTTCTAAAGGCACAACTTTAAAAGTACTTCAAAAAATATCCTCCCAAAGATGTTCTTTATTTTAACTACTCAGGAAGTTCTTTTAATCAATTTTTTGTAACTCGGTTTTTTCATATTTTTGAAATTTTAACTTTTTTTGTATCAAATAGGTTAAAAACAGAATAAGGATTAACAAAATTAAAAAAACAGAATAAGGATTAGAAAATAATGCTAAATGCATTCTAGAAAAATTGCCAATTTTTTTTAAATATTTTATGTCAAACGTTTCAGAAAAGCGGTACAATGCTTTAAAAATCATAAACAAATTATTTATTTGGCAAATTAATGCAAAATTGTTTAATTTACATCCAAAACACTGAATTCGGATTACACCTTAAGAAGTGCTACAAATTCAGTGCAACGGCATTTGAAATGGTGGACATCCGTCCTATGACTAGCCCGTTTTAAATTCATCGGTTCTGCGCCATATTTGCTCCACCTCCGGATCCAAAAAGAACATTTTCACTACTTTTTTGGCGACGCTTTTTTTGCTGGGATGCTTTATTCGCCGGTGATGAGTCTTATTGGTACATCCATGTTCTACGATTAACAATAGCAATCAAAATATTTTCGCGTTCAGTAACGCTACCAGTGACTCATGAACATTTTCGTGATTCGTGCGTGAGTCGTGAGTCACGCTCATGACAACAGCGTGAGTGTGCGTGAGCGTGATTAACAAACCAAAATGTCGTGCGTGAGCGTGAGTCACGAGAATAATATCTTCGTGAATTACGAATTACACTCACGAAAATATTCCTGCTCACCAACATAAAACGCTTAAGAGTTAAATTCAATTACAATTTTAGTGACACCTGGGATGTTAAGAGTTTAATAACACTCTCGATTTTAAAAATGCTCATGTTTTCAGTCACTTCGGTAAGGTAAATTAATCATAAAATTATTCGTGAGTCACGATATTTTTCGTGAGTCACGGTATTTTTCGTGAGTTACGGAAGTCACGTGCACACCTCTAGTTTGAACCCTATGCACGCAAGGTGGGCATGCTATCCATTGCACCACTGTGGCTCCTATTTTTATACCCTCCACCATAGGATGGGGGGTATATTAACTTTGTCATTCCGTTTGTAACACATCGAAATATTGCCCCATAAAGAAAGACCCCATAAAGTATATATATTCTGGGTCGTGGTGAAATTCTGAGTCGATCTAAGCACATCCGTCCGTCTGTTGAAATCACGCTAACTTCCGAACGAAATAAGCCATCGACTTGAAACTTGGCACAAGTAGTTGTCATTGATGTAGGTCGGATGGTATTGCCAATGGGCCATATCGGTCAACTTTTACGTATAGCCTCCATATAAACGGACCCCCGTATTTGGCTTGCGGATCCTCTAAGAGAAGCAAATTTCATCCGATCCGGCTGAAATTTGGTACATGGCGTTAGTATATGGTCTCTAACAACCATCCAAAAATTGGTCCACATCGGTCGATAATTATATATAGCCACCATATAAACCGATCTCACGATTTGGCTTGAGGATCCTCTAAGAGAAGTAAATTTCATCCGATCCGGCTGAAATTTTGTATATAGTGTAAAATCATATGGTAGTATATGGTCTCTAACAACCATGCAGGAATTGGTCCATATCCGTCCATAATTATATGTAGCCCCCATATAAACCGATCCCCAGATTTTACTTCCGGGGCCTCTTGGAAGAGCAAAATTCATCCGATTCACGAAATTTGGTACATGGTGTTAATAACAGGTTGGTTGATAAGTCCCCGGTCTAACAAAGAAAAACGATTATAACGACCTTCCAATTTTTTGATACCATTTTGGTAGTACTCCTTCGGTTTTGCCTCAAAATAGGCCTCAGTTTTGGCGATCACCTCTTCATTGCAGCCAAACTTTTTCCCTGCGAGCATCCTTTTGAAGTCTGAGAACAAGAAAAAGTCGCTGGGGCCAGATCTGGAGAATACGGAGCCTTTTGGAGAAGCAAAATTCATCCGATCTGATTGAAATTTAGTACATGGTGTTAGTATATGTTCTCTAACAACCATGCAGGTATTGGTCCATATAATTCCATAATTATATATAGCCCCCATATAAACCGGTCCCAATATTTGGTTTTGGAGCCTCTTGGAGGAGCAAATTTCATCCGAGTCAGTTGAAATTTGGTACATTGTGCTAGTATATGGCCGTTAACAACCATGCCTAACTAGGTCCATATCGGTCTATAGTTATATATAGTCTTCAGATAAATCGATCCCCTATCACACAAAAATTGGTCCATATCAAGTTCATAATTGTATATAGCCCCCATATAAGCGACCCCCATATAACAATTCTGGCTCTTTAAGTACCGTGCAAAAGTCCATATCGGTTCGTAATTATTTGTAGACTTACCTATACATAAATTTTTTGTCTAATATATAACACGTATGGACTAACTTACAAGACGATACCATAAGATACCTTACCATCGGTAAGTATTTCCACAACCCAAGTAATTCGATTGTGGATGAGTCTTTCGTAGAAGTTTCTACGCAATCCATGGTGGAGGGTACATAAGATTCGGCCTGACCGAACTTACGGCCGTATATAATTGTTCACCTTGATGTATTTGAGCTCGCAATCCCACTATTGCGAATTTGAAGAATAAGAAATACAAAACAAAGACACAGATGTAGTGGAATTACCCGAAGTGTAAAATCAAGAAAACTTGCGCCTGAGGTTTAATACCAAAAGTATTTAGTTGATATTTCACAGGAAAGCCAACATTACAGAATAGATGAATGTCCAGAGACTTACGCTCAAATAAAACTAAGAATTGATAGCGTGAAATGGATGACAATATAAAGCCTTTACAATCGATATGGGAATTTCGAATAAAAAAGGACGAACATTAACAAATGACATAACAGGTTGGCTGATAAGTTCCCGGTCTGACACATAAAGGGTGATTTGTTAAGAGCTTGATAACTTTTTTTTTTTAATAAACGCATAAAATTTGCAAAATCTCATCGGTTCTTTATTTGAAACGTTAGATTGGTCCATGACATTTACTTTTTGAAGATAATTTCATTTAAATGTTGACCGCGGCTGCGTCTTAGGTGGTCCATTCGGAAAGTCCAATTTTGGGCAACTTTTTCGAGCATTTCGGCCGGAATAGCCCGAATTTCTTCGGAAATGTTGTCTTCCAAAGCTGGAATAGTTGCTGGCTTATTTCTGTAGACTTTAGACTTGACGTAGCCCCACAAAAAATAGTCTAAAGGCGTCAAATCGCATGATCTTGGTGGCCAACTTACCGGTCCATTTCTTGAGATGAATTGTTCTCCGAAGTTTTCCCTCAAAATGGCCATAGAATCGCGAGCTGTGTGGCATGTAGCGCCATCTTGTTGAAACCACATGTCAACCAAGTTCAGTTCTTCCATTTTTGGCAACAAAAAGTTTGTTAGCATCGAACGATAGCGATCGCCATTCACCGTAACGTTGCGTCCAACAGCATCTTTGAAAAAATACGGTCCAATGATTCCACCAGCGTACAAACCACACCAAACAGTGCATTTTTCGGGATGCATGGGCAGTTCTTGAACGGCTTCTGGTTGCTCTTCACTCCAAATGCGGCAATTTTGCTTATTTACGTAGCCATTCAACCAGAAATGAGCCTCATCGCTGAACAAAATTTGTCGATAAACACATTTCGAACCGAACACTGATTTTGGTAATAAAATTCAATGATTTGCAAGCGTTGCTCGTTAGTAAGTCTATTCATGATGAAATGTCAAAGCATACTGAGCATCTTTCTCTTTGACACCATGTCTGAAATCCCACGTGATCTGTCAAATACTAATGCATGAAAATCCTAACCTCAAAAGAATCACCCTTTAGATGACGTCGCTAGTATTAAATGCATATTATTTTTATGTTATATAGTACCAACCTTCAAATGATTCGTGTCAAAATTTGACGCCTGGAAGTCAATTAGTTTGTGATATAGAGCGTCTTTTGTGAAGCAACTTATGTTATTGTGAAAAAATGAAAAAAAAAGGAATTTCGTGTTTTGATAAAATATTGTTTTCTGAAGGGAAAAAATACGATGGAAGCAAAAACTTGGCTTGATAATGAGTTTTCGGACTCTGCCCCAGGGAAATCAACAATAATTGATTGGTATGCAAAATTCAAGCGTGGTGAAATGAGCACGGAGGACGGCGAACGCAGTGGACGCCCGAAAGAGGTGGTTACCGACGAAAATATCAAAAAAATCCACAAAATGATTTTGAATGATCGTAAAATGAAGTTGATCGAGATAGCAGAGGCCTTAAAGATATCAAAGGAACGTGTTGGTCATATCATTCATCTATATTTGAATATGCGGAAGCTCTGTGCAAAATTGGTGCCGCGCGAGCTCACATTTGACCAAAAACAACAACGTGTTGATGATTCTGAGCGGTGTTTACAGCTGTTAATTCGTAATATACCCGAGTTTTTCCGTCGATATGTGACAATGGACGAAACATGGCTCCATAACTACACTCCTGAGTCCAATCAACAGTCGGCTGAGTGGACAGCGACCGGTGAACCGTCTCCGAAGCGTGGAAAGACTCAAAAGTCCACTGGCAAAGTAATGGCCTCTGTTTTTTGGGATGCGCATGGAATAATTTTTATCGATTATCTTGAGAAGGGAAAAACCATCAACAGCGAAATCGCGGCAAAACAGCCCCATATGAAGAAGAAAAAAAGTGTTGTTCCACCAAGACAACGCACCGTGCCACAAGTCACTGAGAACGATGGCAAAAATTAATGAATTGGGCTTCGAATTGCTTCCCCACCCAACGTATTCTCCAGATCTGGCCCCAGCGACTTTTTCTTGTTCTCAGACCTCAAAAGGATGCTCGCAGGGAAAAAATTTGGCTGCAATGAAGAGGTGATCGTCGAAACTGAGGCCTATTTTGAGGCAAAACCGAAGGAGCACTACCAAAATGGTATCAAACAATTGGAAGGTCGTTATATCGTTGTATCGCTCTTGAAGGGAACTATGTTGAATAATAAAAGCGAATTTTGACAAAAAAATGTGTTTTTCTTTGTTAGACCGGGGACTTATCGCATAGATTACGAAAATATTTTGCACCAATTGCAAAGCTAACAACTATAAAAACATTTTGACCGTTGGCGTACAACTGAGGTACCATTTTCATCGAATGAACGTCATACCGTCGTTTCTCGTAAATATAGTCTTTATACTGGTCCAAGCAGAGTCCAAAGTGCTGGAAGGAAAAGATGAATCTGTTTTTGTCGAATATTGGTTTTAAAAGATCTATGCACGACTAGGAATCGGATACAACATATATTCTGCTTTATGTAGATGATTTGTTAATTGCAAGTAAAAAATTAAAAGAAATCAAGAACTTAAAAATGGAACTGTCAAATCAATTTGAAATGTCCGACTGCGAAAATCTCAAGTTATTTCTAGGCACTTAAAAAAATTACATTTGTGAGGATAGTGTAATGGAGTTGTATCTAGAAAGCAACATTGACAACATTTTGAAAAAGTTTGGTATGGATGAATGCAAACCTGTTACCAACCAATGGAAAAAAGTTGTTATTTTGCCTGAATCTGAATAATGTACCTATCCGTGTAGACAACTGTTAGGGTGACTGATGTACATAATGCTATGTGTTCGTCCTGACATATGCTTTCTTAATGGATATTTGGCCCGTTTCCAGCAAGAACCAAAGGAAATACATTGCAAAATGCTGAAGAGGATTCTGAGGTACCTTAAAACACAATAAAAATAGTTTCCTTTTTGAATACATATCATGTAACTTCCATTCGGAATTGTCCACTACACCGAATTTATAGCATACTTGTCAACGGTTGTGATCTCACCCAAACTGCCGCAGAAATTTTTTTTGAACTTCTCCCGATAGTGCTAATGACCCTCAGCATTATAATAATTGTTCCAAAGGGTCCTCCCATTCTTTGTATAACTTAGCTAGTTTACAATTATAATTGGTTGATCCAACTCAATATAAAACGTATTCTTTCCAAATCACAGACACAACCTCTACAGCGAAAAGCAGCCAGATTTAATTGTCCTACCTACTGAAAGTCACAACATGAAATATTACAATAAATGACCTTCAATGCATATTATGGGTAGATTCGAATAAAACCGTTAAAATGTTTAAATTAATTTCAACTAATTATAGAGACAAAAATATCAACTATCACCGCCATAAAAATAACAACCGCAACGAGAGCAACAATTGTTGCAATGACATAAAAAACACACAGACCGAATTAATTTTGTAGTGCACAGGGAAATAATAAAATAACACATAAATTCACAGATAGAAGAAACAACAATAATAAAAAGCCACCAACAACCATCAAAACTACCAGAAACTTTTAGTACTTAGATTATAGTTGTAAACATGGTAATTTGTTCGACATAAAAATTATAACAACAAACAACGCAGTCAAAAAATTAAAAAAAGGCAACCATCGAAATACATTTTTTCGGAAATACCCCACCACAACGCATAAATGTCAATGGGATCTTAAAACAAGTGGTCACAAGCTCTAGCTTGGCAACTGATTAAAGAAAGGTTTATGTCTCCAGATTTGTATCATACAATCGTCGTTAAAGTGCCCTTAAAATAAACTAAGTTGAAATTAAACCAACACAGAAAATAATATTATAATTTTTGAGCTAACAACAATTGTTGTTACAGAAAATTTTTAAGTTCAACAAAATTTTTGTTGATATAACAAAATGTTTGTTGATATAACAAAATTGGTTGCTAAAGTGACTAAAATCGTTATTGTATTTACAAATTACGTTGTTAGCTCAAATTTAAACATAATTTTAATTGTATTGACAATCAAATTAATTGATATTTTTTTGTGTGAAGTTAAATTAATTATATTAAATTATCATTCGATGGGAAATGGGATTAGAGAACAAAAAGAAATATCAAACAAAATCATTGAAAATCACTTTATAGTTTTTCAAAATATTCTCCATTACGATCTATACACTTTTCTATGCATTTGAACCAATTGTCAAAGCACTTTTGCTACACTGATTGAGGTGTCTCCAAAACATGCATCCAGAACGCATCAACCACTTATTCAGGTATCGAAAAACAGTAACCTTTTATTCGGTGCCAAGTAAGGACTATACGGCGGATGATCCATCAAATCGATGTTTTGAGTGCTCCCAAAATGCAGCTGTTTGAGCCCATTTATGAGACATTGCATTGTCATGGAGAACATTTTACAAAAAACCAATCAAACAATAAAATCTCATTTTACAAAATTTCATTTCTATAGAAAATCTTGTCAAAATTTATTTCTATAGAAAATTTTGTCACAATTTTATTTCTGTACAAAATGTTTTCAACATTTTCTATCAATACAAAATTTTTTCAAAATTTTATTTCTATACAGAATTTTGTCAAAATTTTATTTCTATACAAAATTTTGTCAAAATATTATTTCTATAAAAAATTTTGTCAAAATTTTATTTCTATAGAAAATTTAGTCAAAATTTTATTTCTATAGAAAATTTTGTCAAAATTTTAGTTCTATAGAAAATTTTCTCAAAATTTTATTTCTATAGAAAACTTTTTCAAAATTTTATTTCTATAGACAATTTTCTCAAAATTTTATTTCTATAGAAAACTTTTTCAAAATTTTATTTCTATAGACAATTTTCTCAAAATTTTATTTCTACAGAAAATTTTGTCAAAATTTTATTTCTATAGCAAATTTGGTTAAAATTTTATTTCTATAGTAAATTTTGTCAAAATTGTATTTCTATAGAAAATTTTGTCAAAATTTTATTTCTATAGAAAAATTTTTCAAAATTTTATTTCTATAGAAAAATTTGTCAAAATTTTGAATGTATAGAAAATTTTGTCAAATTTTATTTTTACGAAAATTTTATTTCTGTAGAAAATTTTGTCAAAATTTTATTTCTATATAAAATTTTGTCAAAATTTTATTTCTATAGTAAATTTTGTCAAAATTGTACTTCTATGGAAATTTTTTTTCAAAATTTTATTTCTATAGAAAATTTTCTATAGAAAATTTTCTCAAAATTTTATTTCTATAGAAAATGTTGTCAAAATTTTATTTCTATAGAAAATGTTGTCAAGATTTTATTTCTATTTTTTCTAAAAATTTTCTCAAAATTTTTTTTCTATAGAAAATTTTCTCAAAATTTTATTTCTATAGAATTTTTTTTCAAAATTTTATTTCTATAGACAATTTTCTCAAAATTGTATTTCTATAGAAAATTTTCTCAAAATTTTATTTCTATAGACAATTTTCTCAAAATTTTTTTTCTATAGAAAGTTTTCTCAAAATTTTATTTCTATAGAAAATGTTTTCAAAATTTTATTTCTATAGAAAATGTTGTCAAGATTTTATTTCTATTTTTTCTAAAAATTTTCTCAAATTTTTTTTTTTCTATAGAAAATTTTCTCAAAATTTTATTTCTATAGAATTTTTTTTCAAAATTTTATTTCTATAGACAATTTTCTCAAAATTTTATTTCTATAGAAAATTTTCTCAAAATTTTATTTCTATAGACAATTTTCTCAAATTTTTTTTCTATAGAAAATTTTCTCAAAATGTTATTTCTATAGAAAATTTGGTCACAATTTTATTTCTTTAGAAAATTTTGTCAAAATTGTATTTCTATGGAAAATTTTTTTTTCAAAATTTTATTTCTATAGAACATTTTGTCAACATTTTATTTCTATAGAAAATTTTGTCAAAATTTTATTTCTATAGAACATTTTGTCAACATTTTATTTCTATAGAAATTTTTTCCGAATTTTATTTCTATAGAAAATTTTGTCAACATTCGATTTCTACAGAAAATTTTGTCAAAATTTTATTTCTATAGAAAATTTGGTCAAAATATTATTTCTATAGAAAATTTTGTCAACATTTTATTTCTATAGAAAATCTTGTCAAAATTTTATTTCTATAGAAAATTTTGTCAAAACTTTTTTTCTATAGAAAATTTTGTGAAAATTTTATTTGTATAGAAAATTTTGTAAAAATTTTATTTCTATAGAAAATTTTGTCAAAACTTTATTTCTATAGAAAATTTTGTGAAAATTTTATTTCTATAAAAAATTTTGTCAAAATTTTATTTCTATAGAAAATTTTCTCAAAATTTTATTTCTATAGAAAATTTTATTTCTATTTTTATGTTAGCCTGATATCAATGCAGGCTGGTTCAATGTCCAAATCATTTAAACTATAAATTATTACAATATTTATTCGAGATTATTGGACAGGAAGATTAAGGGAATTGACATCATTAAGTTACTGAAAAGAAAATGCCAGATACCCATCTCGCAAGCCTGACTATACATATATGTTTCAGTGTTGGCCCCTACACATTTCCATAGTCTTTAGCGAGATCTGGCCGGGTGAGATGACTAAATTTGGTTCTTTTATGTTAATTTCTTATGAAATTTACATACGGGAATTATTTTTCACAAATTTAACCATTTTTCAGCCGCCCTGTGCATCATCTTTTTCGTACAACTTTACAATCCCTTAATCTTATTTTTAGATTTCGATTTGTTACTACACTAATGTACCAACAAATCGAAATCTATTTTTAAAGACATTGCTGAATTCACCTGATTGGCGAACGATCACACAATGTCTTGTTTCTAGTCAACAACAATTACTGTGATAACTATATGAAACTGGTTTCTAAGGACACAACAACAATTCTAACGACAATATTAGTAATGTTTATTCCTTATTTACGACGGGCTCCTCGTAGCTTACTATTTTTATGTTAGCCTGATATCAATGCAGGCTGGTTCAATGTCCAAATCATTTAAACTATAAATTATTACAATATTTATTCGAGCTTATTGGACAGGAAGATTAAGGGAATTGACATCATTAAGTTACAGATCTTCCTGTCCAATAAGCTCGAATAAATATTGTAATAATTTAAAATTTATTTCTGTAGAAAATTTTCTCAAAATTTTATTTCTATAGAAAATTTTTCAAAATTTTATTTCTATATAAAATTTTGTAAAAACTTTATTCCAATAGAAAATTCTCTCAAAATTTTATTTCTATAGAAAATTTTTCAAAATTTTATTTCTATAGAAAATTTTGTCAAAATTTTATTCCTATAGAAAATTTTGTCAAAATTTTATTCCTATAGAAAATTTCGTCAAAATTTTATTTCTATAGAAAATTTCGTCAAAATTTTATTTCTGTAGAAAATCGTCTCAAAGTTTTATTTCTATAGAAAATTTTCTCAAAATTTTATTTATATGGAAAATTTTGTTTTTGCTGTAAGTAGAGGATCCTGATGAGGAATGAGGTTATTCCGAAACGTGTGTCCATACAACCATCTTGCAGTCTATAGGGCTTTCCCAAATAAATTTGACAAACATTATTTTCCTCTGTTGGTTAAGCTACTTTTGTAGTTTAGTCAACGTAATGGTTTTTAAGCTGAGATCAAAACAACAAACAAAATTTTATTTCTATAGAAAATTTTGTCCAAATTTTATTTCTACTGGAAATTTCGTCAAAATTTTATTTCTTTAGAAAATCTTCTCAAAATTTTATTTCTATAGAACATTTTCTTAAAATTTTTTTTCTATAGAAAATTTTCACTACATTTTTTTCTATAGATAATTTTCTCTAAATTTTATTTCTATAGCAAATTTTTTCAAAATTTTATTTCCATTGGAAATTTTCCCAAAATTTTATTTCTATAAAAATGTATAAAGTACCTCTTAGGAATATTTTGAAAAATCTACCAAAACATCAAGAATTCTACTAATCTGACAACCGTGAAAGTAATCCCTCTTCGGTGGCTGGTTTCCTGATTTCTTGTAAGACAACTGGCGAAAAAATTGTTGTGTACCACTCAGAATTGTGAAACCACCAGAAAAGAACGATTTTTTTCTTTAATTTTAGAAAATTTAGGTTAATTTTAAAAATTTTGAACTTAAATATAAACGACGAAATTGCGCCGATAACACAAAAGTAAGTAAATAAAACAAAAACAGTGACTTTTCTCAAAAAATTTCCAACACTGGCTCCACTAAGCCTAATATTGTCTCAATATCACGATAGGTTACATGTCGAAATTAGTTCACACACAGCATCGATGGTTTCCGGAACAAACACTGACTTTGGACGGCCTTCACGAAATTCGTCTTGGAGTGAACTACGACCTCTGTTGAATTCACCATACTTCACCATTCACCATAATCGATAAACACTAGTCCTTGACCGAGCTCCTTCGCCAGAACTTGAATTAAGTTCATCGATGCACTGTTGTTGTATTAAAAATTAAAAAAAAAAGATTTCCGCTACCGTGACTCGAACCTGTGTTTTCTGCACCATACGCGTTAACAGTCGCCTTAGCACATTGCACCACCGAGGGAGTTGTCATAATAACGTCTAACGATTATTTTTAGACTTTTCATGGCCAACGAATGCCATTCATGAAATCGTGAACGCCCGTGGACGAAATTGTGAACATTCCGTTTTGATTTTTTGTGAACGTTTCCGTTTCATTCACGTTCACGACTATGGAACGTAATTTTTTTATTAGTGTATAACCTCAAAAATGTCAAGTTTTACGATAAAGCTGTCAGTTGGTAAATTGCAACACTAGAACTGCCCAATCCAGAAATATAAAAGGTACTCCTCGTATTACGAAATACTCCCTAGGTTCGGTATTTGCTCTGACCTAGTTTATATATAATGTTTGTGTCTTAAGTCTTTTGTACTCACCACTACAATTTCCAATGATAACAACTGCAACCCATCTGCGTGATTAATTAAACTGAAGATGTTCACAAAGAGTGACCATCTATTTTTATGAATAGTCTTTCAAATAAACAACCCTGTGACGAATTATTTGTTATTTGCCAAAGAAATCAACTCAAGCAAAAAGTTTGCCTAATAAGCCGCCAAATGTATCCATTTCTTTACACGCTCACTACTCACTTCATTCATGTAAGCATTCATTCATGCAGGTGGCTTGTCTTTGGTCACACATTCATTTCATCGGGGTGGCTATTCCATTCATTCTTTTGTATTTTGGTCTATTTTTGTAATTTTCGCATGTATTTCAAATGGAATGGACAAAGTAGCAATTCGTCCAGCCATAATGGGCTTTATTGGTGGGGTCGGTCTTTATGTGACATAATATCAAGTTGAAGCGTGCATTATTTCCAAATCTGGCGTATTTGTTTACACTTTGTATTTTGCCTGGAGTCTATAGACCGATTTGTAATAGACGCGGTCGAAGTAGTAAATAACAAAAATTTCCAAATAATTTATTCAAAGGGATTAGGAAAAACGTTTTTCATATTAGGATAAACATCTTCAAATCTGCATTCACTGTTCTTCTTGTTTTCCGGACTGAACAAACGTGACAGCATTTCGTTTAGGACATGACCCACGCAATTCCGGAATTCCAGGGTCTCAGATATCTCATGGGCGGTCTCCCAAAGTGGTATCGTGAATTTTTGTATAAAATAAGTGATTGTCCTAAATATTATGAGGTGAAGTCAATTCTTCCGTAAGTATTACTCTGCAATTCACCCAACAGAACAAGCTAATTGACAGTTCTTTGGAACTGTGCATGTTTTTACGTTATAGTCTTAAAACTAATTTCATTCAAAAATATACGTTATGTAAAATAAATCCCATAATACGAGATCATCGAAATTAATCTGTTCACTCAAAAAATAAGCACTGAGTCTAATAAATTTCAAAATTCTAGATCATCTTCCAACCCACTCTAATAAATTAGTATATGTTTGTGTCTTAAACTACACAGATTACATGAATACCTTAGCGAATTGTGAGCACATTCGTGATCACTTGATTTCAAATGAAAATTGCTAAATATTTGTGTAGAAAATTGAAACAGTAGACCCTTTTGAGGTATAATTTTTTATATGTTAATATAAAAATCTTCTGAGTTAAAAAGAAACAGGTAAACCTTAAAAAACATGTTAAAGGTACACATGTACTTTTGGGCCTATACAACACTTAATTCCATTTGACAAGCAAATTAATTAAAAGTTTCGATTTTGTAATGATCATGACATAAATTTGGTAGATTAATCTATAATGGCATAATCGATATTGGCCATGGGTTATATTTGCAATATAGAACCTGGGATATCAACACGCAACACTTTTGTGTAAAATCTAAGGTGTTTTCCTATAAGTTGGCAAGGTTTTGGGGTTTGATGAGGGTCCTCGGACTTCTTGCCTATGGGCAATTTGAAGTTTCGGTTTACGGGAGCCACTGTAGTGCAATGATTGGCATTCCCACCGTGGATACACAGGTTCGTGAATTCAAACCCCGTTTCGACCAAACGACAAAGTTTTTCAACGGTGGAATATCCCCTCTCAGTAATGCTGAGTGTTTCAAAGTTCTTCTACGAGTAAGTAGTTTCAATGCAATGTAGAACGCCGTTCGGGCGTTCACCACTGTTGTATCGCAATGGAAGCCACCGTGGTGCAATGGTTAGCATGCCCGCCTTGCATACACAAGGTCGTGGGTTCGATTCCTGCTACGACCGAACACCAAAAAGTTTTTCAGAGGTGGACTATCCCACCTCAGTAATGCTGGTGACATTTCTGAGGGTTTCACAGCTTCTCTAAGTGGCTTCACTGGAATGTGGAACGCCGTTCGGACTCGGCTATAAAAAGCATGGAATCGGACAGCACTCAGTGATAAGAGAGAAGTTCACAACTGTGGTATCACAATGGACTGAATAGTCTAAGTGAGCCTGATACATCGGGCTGCCACATAACCTAACCTTACCGGGCTGTTACTATACATAACCTTCAGCTTTTGGAGAAATTCTTGTTTATTTTATATACTTACACCTAATTTTCTTTCGATAGTAAATCTCTTTGGAGAAATCTCATCATTATTTGAATTAGTTTCCTTTTAGCTATGATTTGAAATTAGATTTTTTGTGACGGTCTAATTCTGGCCCACTGTGTTAGTGACCCCCTACCTTGTGTCCACATTTATTTTTATAAGGGTTGCCTTTGTTATTTCGGGATTATAGAACAAAAACAATTATTAAATATCGAAAATCGCCCAATTAACCTCCCAGCAAAAATAAAATTGTTCTCCCAAAGATGTTCTTTATTTTAACTACTCAGGAAGTTCTTTTAATTCAATTTTTTGTATCTCGTTTTTTCAAATTTTTGAAAGGAAATTTAATTTTTTTTTGTTTCAACTAGGTTTAAAACTGAATAAGGAGTAATAAAATGGTACAAATTATTAAATTTTTTTCGAAAAAAAATCATAAATCCATTCTAGAAAAATTGTCAATTTTTGCAAATATTTGATTTCAAACGTTTCAGACAAGCGGTAAAATGCTTCAAAATGCATAAAAAAATATAAAAATTATTTATTTGGCAAATTATTGCAAAATTTTCTAATTTACATCCAAAACACTGAATTCGGATTACACCTTAAGAAGGGCTGCAAATTCAGAGCAACGACATTTGAAATGGTGGACATCCGTCCTATGACAAGCCCGTGTTAAATTCATTGCTTCTGCGCCAATTTTGCGTTGTTCTAGTGGTACGAATGCGAGATGTCGAATTTTTCCGATAATTTGTTTGGAAGTGCTTCATTCGCGAATAACTTTTGGTGGATGTGAGTCATCTTGAAACCACGATTGCCACTAATGTATGAACAATTTAAGAATATTTGACCAAATTTGAAAAAAAAAATATTTTTTTTTTTGAATCTTTTGATCTAATTGTTGTGATTAAAATTTAAAAAAAATGTTTTTTTCTTCGAAAGAAATCTTGTATTATTTTATTATATTTAGTTTTTTTTCAGCATTTGTAGTATTAGATATTATGATCCCTCCTTATCACAATGGACTGAATAGTCTAAGTGAGCCTGATACATTGGGCTGCCACCTAACCTAACCATGATCCCTCCTTTCAGTGACAATTTTGTGCTGTATAAATACCTTGAATTGTAACTGTGTCAAATTGTACATGTTTTAATGATTGTAGCTTGCACCATCAAGAAAATATTACTACTTCTTACAATGAACTTTTATAGTGTGACGTTACACGCAAATTGAAATTTTTAAAGATATTGTATATAAAGAAAATTTTGTCAAATTTTATTTCTATAGAAAATTTCTAGCAAAATTTTGTCGAAATTTTATATTTATAAAAAATACTAGCGTAATCCGGCCCGCTTCGCTGTGCCTCTCAAAGCATATTTTCGTTAACTTAGTTAACCATATGATTCGATCTGAAAACATATTCGAAAATATTTGAACTCTTTTAAGGAGTAGGGTCAGGGGAAGTCTGACACAAAAACTAAAGTATTGATTAATCACTCCATGGTTTCCACACACGTTTCCCGTACATTTCAAAAAAATCTGACTACTTGCTTTTTCGTTTGTATACAGAAATAGAGCGGTTATGCAGATGTAAAACGGACCGGCTTAACAAACGTCGGGTAGAGGTGGTCCCTTTCAATCAATTCTTTTTTTATTATAGTTCTGTATAAATATCGTTGGACAATATTCTACATTTCCTGTGAATTTCAAGCATGGTTTGTCAAGGGGAGGTATACTTCTCCTCAACATACCGTCCAATAAATCGGAAAAAGTAAAAGTACTTAAAAATTGACCATATTAACATTTGTTAATGTGTTGGACACGGAGAACATGCCTATCCCAAACATATACCGAAAAATGAAGCACCCTCTACGTTGCCTGTCAACTTCACGTAATTTTAAGTTTTTTACTTAAAAATGTCCGACAGAAGCCTGTGGAAAAGTCATAAAATTATGTACCGAGTTCCCATTTAGCGACAATCCTCTACTTTCTATTTAAAAAAAAATCAGGCAAAAGGGAACCCCCTTCCTTCGCTCCTCCCCGACCAGATATCGTAAATTCACGTACCCTATATTCAATTCACAGACTACCCAACTTCCCTATTACCTTTCCCCAAGCAGACATCATGTGCCCTGTATAAATGTCATTTCATCTTCTCCCAATTTCAAGTAAATCGCAGAAGGTTAGATTTTGCCTGCTACTTCCCTGCAAATTCCAAGAAAATCTATAAACTTTTCTTCAAGTTTCATAGTGTGAGGCAAGAAGAAGGTTCCCGTCCAAATACCCAAAAATCAAGAACACCATATTAATTATTTTTAGAGGAGGTCTACCTCCCCGTCCCTATATCGAAAAATGATATAGCGTATATTGTGTAGACGTCCCAGAAAATCTCAAGCAAATTATAAACCCAATTTTTACACAGCAGGGCAAGGGGAGTCCCCTCTTCACTTCCGAATATCACAAAATCAGAAATATCGAAAAATAAAGTAGCTGTTCTTTGCCTACACGGTTGAAAAAGACTGTTTTTCATATGTTTGGCTATAAACATTATATGTTTGGAACACAAATTTTTAAACACAATATTTTTGAGTGCAAGCATATAATGTTCATAAACTAGCATAACATGTTTGGGACATATATGTTAATATGTTAGAACATATTATGTTTGGGACATAAAATGTTTGTAAATATAATATGCTTGAATGCAAACATATATTAATTTAGAAATAGCCTATAAACATATATGTGTTTAGTAGCTTGGAGCGCTATTTAACAGGGAGCGATATTGAATTAAGTTGGTGGTTGTTGCTTGTTATTACAAAATTAACATTTTATTTTTCCTTGGGCAATTGATCAGCTACTTCTTTGATCCTTACAAACTGTGTGGTCCGCTGTTCGAATCCCCGTCCGGCAAAAGGTAAAATTAAAATAAAATAAAAAATCATAAAATTGAATAATTTCTTCTACAATGTTTGTATTACAGAAAAAGGTGCTAAGAACTAAAAAATCTCGTGGAAGTGAGAAAGATGTCGGGGAATATACAATTGGTCAGAAACAAAATTTTGAGCATTCAGGTCGAAAACCTATGTTGTTAGCACCTATATTACCTGTTTATTTTCATAATTCATTATGATTGTAAATATATAAATAAATAAATAAAATTTTGAGCACAGTATTGTTTGGGAGAATTTTTTTTAAGCATATAATATTTTTAGGTGCAAAATGCTTCCAAACATATTATATGGTCACATAATAACATATTGTTTTTTGGAAGATAACATTATTGAATTTGGATGCAAAAATACAAAATGTTTGGAACTTAGACTACCCAAACATATATTGTTTAGACCAATATGCTTTCAAACATATTATATATTGGTAGAGATCAAACATATAAATGTGTGGGCAATACCCAAAAATGTATATGCTTGAAGCAAAATATGTTTGGGAGTATATGTTACAGAAGCGATTTTTTGTGAGGGTGTAGACACCCCTTTCAACCTTCCGTGAAAATTTCAAGCAAATCGTATAATTTTGTTCCCATCTTCAAAAAGTCGGACAAGGGGTAGGTCCCCCTTCCCGTCCAAATATTAAAAAATCAGGTACCCCGTAATAAATGCATAACCTCACGGCATGTTCCCTGTAAATCTTAAGTAAATTAGAGAACTTTTGTTTTTTTACTGTACTTTAAACAAAAATCGTATAAAGGGGTAGTCCACCTCCGCGACCAAATATCAAAAAAAAGTCTAGACACACAACTAACCTTCCTTGGAAATTTCACCCATATCGGAGAACTTTGACCCAATTTTGAAAAAGTCGGGTAAGGAGGATGTCCCCCTCCCCGCGCCAGATGTCAAAAAAATGAGCTACCTAATTTTCACCACATGATTACCCTCTACGTTCTCCGAACATTTTTCATGTGAAAAAATAAAATTATTTTATAACAAAAGCAACTGCAATGAATTCAAATTATAAATTTTTGTAATGTGCGCTGTATGCAAAAAAAATATATTTCCCCCCTTTCCGCACAGAAAAAAAATTCTCGAAAAATTTTCCAATTAAAATCTTAATTGAATTTTAAAAAATATTCAATTAAAAAATTAATTGATTCAACAAATTTTTTAATTGAAACAAAAATCAATCACACAAATTAATAGTATCAATTAATTTTTTAATTGGTTGTCAATTAATTTTTTAATTGATACTATCATTTCTGTGATTGAAGACATTTCAATTAAAAAATTAATTGGATCAATTAATTTCGTGATTGAATCAGAAAAATTTTTTGTTGTGTGCGGTGAAATTTTTCTTGAATTTTGCATATCTATAAACCTCATAGAGCCCGAGACATTTCCAATGAATGCAAAACCGTAAAAATCGGTTCGTGCGTTCTGGAGTTATTGCGTCAGGAAAGAAAACCCGACATATTTTTATACCCTCCACCATACGATGGGGGTATATTAATTTTGTCATTCCGTTTGTAACACATCGAAATATTGCTCTAAGACCCCATAAAGTATATATATTCTTGGTCGGGGTGAAATTCTGAGTCGATCTGAGCATGTCCGTCCGTCTGTTGAAATCACGCAAACTTCCGAACGAAGCAAGCTATCGACTTGAAACTTGGCACAAGTAGTTGTTATTGATGTAGGTCGGATGGTATTGCAAATGGGCCATATCGGTCCACTTTTACGTATAGCCCCAATATAAACGGACCCCCAAATTTGGCTTGCGATTGCTTTAAGAGAAGCAAATTTCATCCGATCCGGCTGAAATTTGGTACATGGTGTTAGTATATGGTCTCTAACAACCATGCAAAAATTGGTCCATATCGGTCCACTTTTACGTATAGCCCCTATATAAACGGACCCCCAAATTTGGCTTGCGATTGCTCTAAAATAGGCAAATTTCCTCCGATCAGGCTGAAATTTGGTACACTGTGTTATTATATGGTCTCTAAAAACCATGCAAAAATTGGTCCACATCAGACCATAATTATATCTAGCCCCCATATAAACTGATCCCCCGATTTGGCTTGCGGAGCCTCTAAGAGAAGCAAATTTCATCCGATCCGGCTGAAATTTGGTACATGGTGTTGGTATATGTTCTCTAATGACCATGCAAAAATTGGTCCACATCGACCCATAATTATATATAGCCCCCTATGGATCATAAATGATTAGTTGCATTTGAATTAAAATGTGTTTTGATTTATTTTGGTAGCAGAACTCAAGGAAAACACAGATAAGCAGATTTAGCCCAACATTTCCTTCATTTTCTTCATCCCCAAAATTATTTCAAAACCTTAAGGTTTGAAATGTTGTCCTACGCTTACCTGTTCACTTGGCAATAACTGTCCACACAAGACATCATCGCTATTGTGGCACTTTTAGTTTCGGCTATGATAAATAAAGACGCGATACCATTAGCATCTGGTTTGAGATACTCCTCCACATCTGAGTAAATCATGTGGCCATCGTCGCCGTGGTCATACCAATTAAAGTGAATGCTCTGCTCTATTTATTGTAATTCCCATAAATTACTCAAAACCTACTGCCCCCTTTTTTTCTTACGCCACTACACTTTCTATCCATTGCATTTCGGCAAGGGCCGACAAGGGGTCGACCAAATCAATGTTGTAGAGACATAGAGTGAAGTAAAACAGCCTAAACGAAGCCTGCGTCCAAATGACCGAATACATGACCACTTTTCCTTAGTCGTCTGGTGATAATGTGCCCCACCTGGTTTAGTTTTTGTTTTGTGCGGTTTCTTCTCTTGCTCCTCAATATTTCAGGCAAACAGAAAGCCTGCAGTGAGCTTTATTTTTACTTCGATTAATGTCGTTGATGATGATGTGTTGACGTTTATTGAAAGGGATTTTCCGTGGGGTTAGTTTTTATGTTTCAATTGCCTGGTTTGTGTCTCTACAAAAGTGATCTTTTGCACTTTCAACTTGCACGCCTTGCTTTTAATGACTACCTTGGTTTAATGATTTTTTTGAGGGGGAAATAATATTAGCATGAACCAAGTGTATAAGCCAATGAATAAACAAGCTGATGAAATGATATTGGGAATAATATTTAATTCGAGGTAACACCATTGTCAATTGGGTTAATAATAAAAAAAACGTAGATAAAAATTTACTTTTTTCAAGGCCTTGGGTGTTTAATTTAGATTAAACTCTTTTTATTTTTCTTTTAAAATAATTTTGACAAAATATTCTATACAAATATACTTTTGACAAAATTTTCTATAGAAATAAAATTTTGACCACATTTCCTATAGAAATGAAATATTGGCAAGATTTTCTATAGAAATAAAATTTTGACAAAATTTCCTATAGAAATAAGATTTTGACAAAATTTTCAATAGAAATAAAATTTTGACAAAATTTCCTATAGAAATAAAATGTTGACAAGATTTCCTATAGAAATAAAATTTTGACAAAATATCCTATAGAAATGAAATTTTGACAAAATTTCCTATAAAAATGAAATTTTGACAAAATTTCCTATAGAAATGAAATTTTGACAAAATTTCCTATAAAAATGAAATTTTGACAAAATTTCCTATAGAAATGAAATTTTGACAAAATTTTTTATAGACATAAAATTTTGACAAATTTTCTATAGAAATGAAATTTTGACAAAATTTTCTATAGAAATAATATTTTGAAAAAAAAAAATTTTTCTTATAGAAATAAAATTTTGACAAAATTTCCTTTAGCAATCAAATGTTGACAAGATTTCCTATGGAAATAAAATTTTGACAAATTATCCTATAGAAATGAAATTTTGACAAAATTTCCTATAAAAATGAAATTTTGACAAAATTTCCTATAGAAATGAAATTTTAACAAAATTTTCTATAGAAATAAAGTTTTGACAAAGTTTCTTATGGAAATGAAATTTTGACAAAATTTCCTATAGAAATGAAATTTTGACAAAATTTTCTGTAGACATAAAATTTTGACAAATTTTTTATAGAAATGAAATTTTCTATAAAAATCAAATTTTGACAAGACTTTCTATAGAAATAAAATTTTGACAAAATGTTCTATAGAAATAAAATTTTGACAAAATTTTCTATAGAAATAAAATTTTGACAAAATTTTCTATAGAAATAAAATTTTGACAAAATTTTCTACAGAAATAAAATTTTCTACAGAAATGAAATTTTTTATTTTGTTTTGATCTCAGCTTTAAAACCATTGCGTTGACTAAACTACAAGAGTAGTTTAACCAACAGAGGAAAGAATGTTTATCAAATTTATTTGGGCAAAGCCCTATAAACTGCAATATGGTTGGATGGATGCACGTTTCGGAATTACCACACTCCTCATCACACACAAAAAAATTTCACGAAAATTTTTCCAATTAAAATTTTAATTGCGTTTTAAAAAATATTCAATTAAAAATTTAATTGATTCAACAAATTTTTTTAATTAAAACAAAAATCAATCACAAAAATATAGTATCAATTAATTTTTTAATTGGATCAATAAACTTTTTAATTGACCTTCAATTAATTTTTTAATTGATACTATCATTTCTGTGATTGAAGACATTTCAATTAAAAAGTAATTGGATCAATTAATTTCGTGATTGAATCAGAAAAAATTTTTTTTGTGTGCAGCATCCTCTACTTGCAGCAAAACTATCAACCAATTGTCAGAATAAATTCGATGAGAGATCAAAACAACAAATATGATTGAACTACAAACCAAAAATGAAAACAAAAACAAATAAAATTTTGACAAAATTTTCTATAGAAATAAAATTTGGACAAAATTTTCTACAGAAATAATATTTTGACAAAATGTTCTATAGAAATAAAATTTTGACAAACTTTTCTATAGAAATCAAATTTTGACAAAATTTTCTAAAGAAATAAAATTTTAACATAATTTTCTATAGAAATAAAATTTTGACAAAATATCCTATAGAAATGAAACTTTGACAAAAATTTTCTATAGAAATGAAATTTTGACAAAATTTTCTATAGAAATAATATAAAAAATTAAATTTGACAAAATTTCCTATAGAAATAAAATTTTAACAACATTATCTATAGAATTAAAATTTTGACAAAATTTTCTATAGAAATAAGATTTTAACAGAATTTTCTCTAAATTAAATAAATTTTGACAAAATTTTCTATAGAAATAAGATTTTGACAAAATTTCCTTTAGAAATAACATTTTGACAAAATTTCCTTTAGAAATAAAATTTTGACAAAATTTCCTTTAGAAATAACATTTTGACAAAATTTTCTATAGAAATAAAATTTTGACAAAATTTCCTTTAGAAATAACATTTTGACAAAATTTTCTATAGAAACAAAATTTTGACAAAATTTTCTATAGAAATAAAATTTTGACAAAATTTTTTATACAAATAAAATTTTGGCATAATTTTCTATAGAAATTAAATTTTGACAAAAATGTTCTATAGAATTAAAATTTTGACAAAATTTTCTATAGAAATAAGATTTTGACAAAATTTCCTTTAGAAATAAAAATTTGACAAAAATTCCTTTAGAAATAAAATTTTTACAAAATTTTCTATAGAAATAAAATTTTGACAAAATTTTCTATAGAAATAAAATTTTGACAAAATTTTCTATAGAAATTAAATTTTGACAAAATTTTCTAAAGAAATAAAATTTTGACAAAATTTTTTATAGAAAAAAAATTTGGACAAAATTTTGTATAGAACTAAAATTTTGACAAAATTTTCTATAGAAATAAAATTTTGACAAAATTTTCTATAGAAATAAAATTTTGACAAAATTTTGTATAGAAATAAAATTTTGGGAAAATTTCCTATAGAAATTAAAGTTTGGGAAAATTTCCTATAAAAATTAAATTTTGTAAAAATTTCCTATAGAAATGAAATTTTGACAGTAATGTTCTATAGAACTAAGATTTTGACATAATTTTCGATAGAACTAGAACTTTATTTATTATAGATGTATATATTTTTTTAACAATAAGTAAATTAGTTTTATAACTTGAGTATTACTATACTGTTAGAAAACATGAAATAAATAAATTAAAAAAAAAACAAGTAAGGAAAGTCTAAAGTCGGGCGGGGCCGACTATATTATACCCTGCACCACTTTGTAGATCTAAATTTTCGATACCATATCACATCCGTCAAATGTGTTGGGGGCTATATATAAAGGTTTGTCCCAAATACATACATTTAAATATCACTCGATTTGGACAGAATTTGATAGACTTCTACATATCTATAGACTCAAAATTTATGTCGGCTAATGCACTAGGGTGGAACACAATATTAGTAAAAAAAAAAAATATGTGAAACATTTAAATCTGAAGCAATTTTAAGGAAACTTCGCAAAAGTTTATTTATGATTTATCGCTCGATATATATGTATTAGAAGTTTAGGAAAATTAGCGTCATTTTTACAACTTTTGGACTAAGCAGTGGCGATTTTACAAGGAAAATGTTGGTATTTTGACCATTTTTGTCGAAATCAGAAAAACATATATATGGGACCTATATCTAAATCTGAACTGATTTCAACCAAATTTGGCACGCATAGCAACAATGCTAATTCTACTCTCTGTGCAAAATTTCAACCAAATCGAAGATAAAAATTGGCCTCTGTGGTCATATGAGTGTAAATCGGGCGAAAGCTATATATATGGGAGATATATCCAAATCTGAACCGATTTCAACCAAATTTGGCACGCACAGTTACAATGCTAATTCTACTCCCTGTGCAAAATTTCAACCAAATCGAAGATAAAAATTGGCCTCTGTGGTCATATGAGTGTAAATCGGGCGAAAGCTATATATATGGGAGATATATCCAAATCTGAACCGATTTCAACCAAATTTGACACGCATAGCTATAATGCTAATTCTACTCCCTGTGCAAAATTTCATCTAAATCGGAGTTAAAAATTGGCCTCAGTGGGTAAATGAGTGTAAATCGGGCAAAAGCTGTATATGGGAGCTATATCAATATCTGAACCGATTTGGCTGATATTTTGCAAGTTTTTCGAGACCCATAAAATATTCGGATGTACGGAATTTGAGGAAGATCGGTTGATATACACGCCAATTATGATCAGATCGGTGAAAAATATATATCTGAACCGATATATATCTGAACCGATTTTTTCAATCAATAGGGATCGTCTTTGAGCCGAAACAGGACCCTATACCAAATTTTAGGATAATCGGACTAAAACTGCGAGCTGTACTTTGCACACAAAAATACATCAACAGACAGACAGACGGACATCGCTAAATCGACTCAGAATTTAACTCTAAGCCAATCCGTATACTAAAAGGTTGGTCTATGATTACTCTTTCTTGGCGTTACATACAAATGCACAAACTAATTATACCCTGTACCACAGTAGTGGTGAAGGGTAAAAAAACTATTTTGCGAACAATATTTTTGACAGTCAAATTTCATGCAATTTATGCTGGTGCCACTAATGCCCTAATGTTCTCTCAATCTCGCTATATGCCGCATGACGATCTTGAAATATCAGTCGGCGCGTTCTGAGTACGTATAATCTCGCTGATTTCAAGCTTTACGATAGAGCTATCAGTTAGCCAATTTCAAAACTACGATTTCCCAATTCCGAAATGTAAAACGCAATCGTCGTACGAAGTCCAATCCAACGTTCCAATATAACCCTCGTAATTCTGAGTCGATTGATACCTAGAATCAGTATTTCTAGTAAATAAATAAAAGTTGTTGTATTCGTATCTTCCAAAAAAATATGTGGGAAATGGTGTAAATGGGCAACAACTATCAAAAAATGAAAGTATTTAAATTTTGTTTAATTAATTGAATTGCATATGGAATTTAAAGAAAACAATTAATTATCAACAAAACAAAAACCACAAGTGTCTATAATGAAGTGAATACCGAGAAATAAGACCAAAAACCAAAAACCGAAAATAATAAAGAAAACCCATAAAAATTGTAGCTCCAAATGAAAATAATGCAATTTCAATTAAAATTGATTAAAGTTCAAGGTTATTGGGGAATACTTCACATTTTTTCCCCTTCTCCAAACAAAAACCCAGCATTGTTCTTATATGAATCAATACAATTTGGTATAGATCTAATTAAATGTATATCAGTATAAATCGAGATTGTTAAAGAAATAATAATTGCACCATAAAAACAAAAGGCTACAGTTACTGGAAGAAACGAAATCAAATTTAAAATAATTTTGATGATAAATTTAAGAATCATTTGATACTTCATGCCACACCTAAAATTGCAGTGAATGGTAATTGTAAGTAAATGACGCAATAACATCAGGAGTTGCACTCTATTATTTCCTATTATTGATTGGAAAATTAATTGATTGTACTAAGAGGATGTTGGAAGACAATAAACACGCTTTATCGTATACTGAATAATTAACCCACATCTGCTCTCCTTTAATCTTATGAATTGTAATGATTATTAGGTTGAACCGAATTTAACTGAGTTGAGGTAAATTAAACAGAATTTGGTTTTTCCAATTCAATTGGAGTAACTTCAGATGACGTGAATAGTATGAAAAGTGACTTGAGTGGTATCTTGTCCAATGACTGCCCGATGTATAAATGTACCCCACGAGTGTGAGTGGTTGTTTACACTCGTGGCTTTCGAGGGCCGGTTCGGAAACTTCTTAGCCTATCAATGAAAGATAATAGTTACTTTTTCAAAAATATTTTTATTTTTCAATATAATCTCCTGAAACTTCAATACACTTAGTCCAACGCTTTTCTAGCAATTATATCCCTTGATTAAAATAGTTTTCCTCAAGGTCTTCAAAATAGTGGTTTACAACTGTAATTGCATCTTCATTTGAGGTAAAACGCTTGCCAGCAAGGATTTTTTTTAGATTTGGGAACAAGTAAAACTCACTAGGAGCTAAATCAGGAGAATAAGGTGGGTGGTCAAGCAACTCGTACTTTAATTCGTTGATGTTAGCCATTGTTAAAACACTCTTGTGCGCTGGTGCGTTGTCTTGATGAAAAATTATTTTTTTGTGTTGTAAGCCAGGACGTTTTTCTCGAATTTGTACATTTAATTGATCCAAAAGGTTGCGTACTATTGCATTTATTGTTTTATCCACTTGCAGATAGTCAATCAATAAAATACCTTCGAAGTCCCAAAAAACCGTTGCCATAATCTTACCAGCCGATTGAATTGTTTTTGCCTTCTTTCATTTTCATTCTTATGCGTTTTTGATCGACTGTTAACAAATGCGGCACCCAGAAAGCTTTCGTCTGCAAAATTAAATGGACTCGATCATTTGAGATTCCCATGATATTAGCAATGTCACGCACTTTTATTCGTCGATCATTTAATACCATATCATGCACTATGTTGTTGCTGTTTTTGGACGTCCACGACGTGGTCCGTCTTCAATGATTTTACGACCATGTTTAAATTCAGCAACCCAATTTTTTACTGTTGCATATGAAGGAACACTTTCACCTAACACATTCACCATATCATTATGAATTTCTTGTCCCGATAAACCTTTTTTATGTAAATATTTAATGACAGCACGCATTTCTAATTTTTCCATTGTAAAAAATTGCGGATGCGTCTTTTTTGAACACCTGTTTCTATATGAAGGAGTTGCCAGATCGAAACAAATTTTAACATGTGTTCATAACATAGATGGAAGTTTCCAAAACACTTAACTTTTTTCTGTTTATACCGCGCTTTTTGTGCAGGGCTAAGAAGTTTCCAAACTGCCCTCGTATATACTTTATGGGTTTGGAGACCAATATTTCAATTTGTTACAAACGGAATGACAAAGTTAGTATTCCACCATGCTACACTGAAAAAACAGTGAACCCACCAGGAAGAAAAATTTCGGTTAATTTTAGAAAATTTTGAATATTTTTACAAAATTTTAACTAAACAGTGTAACAAACGCTGGCATCACGCTGATGTCATAAAAATAAGTAGATAATTTTCGACAAATTCAAGAAAATTTATTAGACATAATTACGTTTTTTCACTTGTTAAAGAAAATTTTGTAGTTTGAAGGAAATAATTGGAGTTCAAAATTGCAAGAATGTCTTTAGTGACATACGAAGTTCATGATGAACGTATTTGTAGTAAAATTTACAAATTTAAAGAAATATTGAACTATTTTGCGGAAGACACGAATTTAGTTAATCTTTATCCTTCATTTGTGTATATTTTTTTCCTCGGTTTTAGTTAATTTGACTAACGTACACAAAAAATTATTAGAGTAGAGGAAACTTTCTCCAAACATAATAATTCCATGAACTAAACGAAAGTTCAATTGGCTTTAGTGAAATAGAGAGTTCACTTTTTTTTTTTGAGTGTATGGTGAAGGGTATAACAATAGCACATAGGATTTGGAAGAATTTCACTTGTATTTGAAGACGTACCAGTGATCTTACCACATGGAAAGAAGATTTTTTTTCTGAGGAACGAATTTTTAGACAAACTATTTCATTAAATGTAAATTAAAACAAGTAAGTAAAGTAGAAAGTCGGGCGGGGCCGACTATATTATACCCTAAACCACCATTACTGAATTAGTAATCATAAGCCTTTGCGGGTTAACATTGATATAGGTCTGGGAGATAAACCGCAGTTGGACATTTAAGAAAATTAAAAAAAGCGTTGCCAAGTTATAAAAAATTGAATTAAAAGAACTGGGTAGTTAAAATAAAGAACAGCATTGGGAGTGCATCTTCTGGAAGTTCTTTTACAGTTGTGCCTGTGGAAGAACATCCAAATTTTTTTGCTGGATGTTTATGGGTGCTTTGTCTCAATCTGACTATAGCTCATAGTCAGTGTTGCCAGGGAAAATGTTCGGTTTACCCTACAAGGAAAAAAAAAGTTCCCTACTTTCCCATACGTTCCCAAACAATTTTCCCTACAATATTTTTCGTTAAATTTAAACAAATTTTACAAAATAAAAATGATTTTAAGTACTTTATTACCTTAAAAAATAAAAATTCAACGTATATAACCTAAAAATAAATTTGTATTACCACCACGGTTGCCACAGTTGGTAGAATTCTACCAAACAAAAAATTTGAAAAAAAAAATTGCAAAAAGTTTCTATAAACAAAATTTTTTGAGAAATTTTTCTATAGAAATAAAATTTTGATAATAAATTCTATAGAAATAAAATTTTGAGAAAAAATTCCATAAAAATAAAATTTTGAGAAAATTTTTTATAAAAATAATATGTTGAAAAAAAATTTCTATACAAACACAATTTTGACAAAATTTTCTATAGAAATAAAATGTTGACAAAATTTTCTACAGGAATAAAGTTTTGACAAAATTTTCTATAGAAATATTTGTTTGCTAGATTTGTGGTAATTTGTGGTAATCTTAAAATTTTGTTAGATTTTTTTTGGCACGAGTGGTAACTGTTGTTACCACACATTGTTAAAGATCAAGTCTTGCCGGCTCCTAATTTCCTCCTCTAGAGCCACCAAAATGTAAAAATTATTACAAATTGTGTTGAGTGAAAATGTCCCTACATTATGGACCTACGTATTACAAGACGCTAAATATTACAAAAAACCTACATATAAGGAATTTCCCCTAGTTCTAGCAACACTGGCTGTAGTTGATATTGCACCTACGGGGTTAGTATGCCCTAATATTGAGCCCATTATTAAAAAAGAGAAAATCGCTAAATTAGTGTGGGTAATAAATCCAAATTTGTAAAAATCGAGCAATATTCTTATGTTAGAGCTACAACTACGTATAAATACGATCGCCTAGTACATCAAAATTTGAAATTTGAGTAACATTGGTTAATAAATAAGAGTAGTATGGCCAAATTTGGGAAAATCGAGCGATGCATATATATGGACGCTATATGTAAATCTGAACCAATTTACATAATATTTTGCAGGTTTGATTAATACCACAAAAGGTTACCATGTGCGAAATTTGAGTAAGATCAGTTAAGAAATAGGGCCTCTATGGTCAAACATAAGGTTATTAGGGGCAAATTTTTCAAAGTCGGGCGATACATATATGGGAGCTATATCCACATCTGAACCGATTTCGATGAAATTTTGCACATACCGTTAGTACTATAGATGACTGGATCTAGCCAACTTTGAGTAAGATCGGTTAATAAATAAGGGTTCTATGGCCAAATTTTGGAAAATCAGGCTACACATACATATGGGAGCTATATCTCAATCTGAACCGATTTCGATGAAATTTTGCACATACAGTTACTGCTATAGAGGATTACATTTGGCCAACTTTGAGTACTATCGGTTGATAAATAAGGGTTTTATAGCCAAATTTAGAAAAATCGGGCGGTACATATATAGGGGAGCTATAGCTAAATCGGAACCGATTTCGATGATTTGTTGCACATATAGTTAGTGCTATAGAAGATTACATTTATACAACTTTGAGTAAGATCGGTTGATAAATAAGGGTTTTGTGGTCAACTTTGGGAAAATCGGGCGATACATATATATGAGAGCTATATCTAAATCTGAACCGATTTGGATGAAATTTTGCAGACTTGAAGGGCGATGAGAAAGATTATTTTCTGCCAAATTTGGTGACGATCCCTTTGTAGAAAAACGCAACGTAACCCCATTTGTCAAAATCGGGCGATACATATATATGGGAGCTATATCTAAATTTGATCCAAATTCAATAGCATTCGTCCTTGTGCCCAAGAAATTACCTGTATCAAATTTCATCAAAATCGGTTAATAATTGCGACCGGAATCCTGTGAACAACAAATACATGGACAGACGGACGGACACCAAGCGCTAGATCGACTCAGGAGGTGATTCTGAGTCGATCGGTATATATTTTATAGGCTCTAAAATCAATATTTCTGGTAGTCACATTTTTGGCAGATCAAACTTATTATACCCTGACCACTATGTGGTTTAGGGTATAAAGATCAGAGAGGGCGCACTATGTTGATAGAACTTAAAAGATAGGCTATTGCACTCTCAATCTTCGATAATCATTGATTTTATCGAATTCGTTGTAGAAATTTGAAATGTTGAAGATTTTAGGAATACAACGCAAATGCTGGAAAGGAGATCATAACGAAAAAGTCGGAACTAAAATTAAAAATTTATACTGACTGTATTACACAATTAGTAGGACAAACCCACATTCCCTTAATGCCATGTTACATCTATTGCTTTTATACATATTGGGCAAACAGTTAGCTTGAATAGCCGTTATAAGACCATGCGAGCCAACCCTGTGATCAAATCATTGGGACATTGCTGTCACAATAATGCCCCAACTGCCTATCATAGTGGATGATACTCTGGCGAAAATCCTTTTAGAAAAGTAATTCGAATTTGAAATGCACAATAGTAAAGTATAGTTTTCAGGGACTTCTGGGAGTAGAAATTACATGGATTTCTATACCTATCGTTCCAGATTATATGGCGAAGTAGATTTTCGTGACTACTGAAAGGATTTGGATTTTTTTGTTACTTATGTTTTCCAATGTCACATCTCCGATTGTTTTTATACGCTTCACCACTACTGTGGTACAGGGTATAATAACTTTGTGCATTTGTATGTAACGCCAAGAAGGAAAAGTCTAAGACCCATCGTTTAGTATACCGATCGTCTTAGAATTACATTCTGAGTCGATTTAGCGATGTCTGTCTGTCTGTCTGTCCGTCTGTCTGTTGATGTATTTTTGTTTGGAAAGTATAGCTCGCAGTTTCAGTCCGATTGTCCTAAAATTTGGTATAGGGTCCTGTTTCGACTTAAAGACGATCCCTATTGATTTTGGAAAAATCGGTTCAGATTTAGATATAGCTGCCATATATATTTTTCACCGATCTGGTCATAATTGGCGTGTATATCAACCGATCTTCCTCAAATTCCGTACATCCGAATATTTTATGTGTCTCAAAAAACTTGCAAAATATCAGCCAAATCGGTTCAGATTTAGGTATAGCTCCCATATATAGCTTTCGCCCGATTTACACTCATTTGCCCACAGAGGCCAATTTTTTGCTCCGATTTAGTTGAAATTTTGCACAGGGAGTAGAATTAGCATTGTAGCTATGCGTGTCAAATTTGGTTGAAATCGGTTCAGATTTAGATATAGCTCCCATATATAGCTTTCGCCCGATTTACACTCATTTGCCCACAGAGGCCAATTTTTAACTCCGATTTAGTTGAAATTTTGCACAGGGAGTAGAATTAGCATTGTTGCTATGCGTGCCAAATTTGGTTGAAATCGGTTCAGATTTAGATATAGCTCCCATATATAGCTTTCGCCCGATTTACACTCATATGACCACAGAGGCCAATTTTTAACTCCGATTTAGTTGAAATTTTGCACAGGGAGTAGAATTAGCATTGTTGCTATGCGTGACTAATTTGGTTGAAATCGGTTCAGATTTAGATATAGCTCCCATATATATGTATTTCCGATTTCGACAAAAATGGTCAAAATACCAATATTTTCCTTGTAAAATCGCCACAGCTTAGTCGAAAAGTTGTAAAAATGACTCCAATCTTCCTAAACTTCTAATACATATATATCGAGCGATAAATCATAAATAAACTTTTGCGAAGTTTCCTTAAAATTGCTTCAGATTTAAATGTTTCCCATTTTTTTTAATAACATTGTGTTCCAGCCTATTACATTAGCCGACTTTAATTTTGAGTCTGTAGATTTTGTAGAGGTCTATCAAATTCTGCCCAGATCGAGTGATATTTAAATGTATGTATTTGGGACAAACCTTTATATATAGCACCCAACACATTTGACGGATGTGATATGGTGTCGAAAATTTAGATCTACAAAGTGGAGCAGGGTATAATATAGTCGGCCCCGCCCGACTTTAGACTTTCCTTACTTGTTTCTTTTTACAAAAGCCTATGATTTACCCAAATCTTACATATATATTAAGCACTTGTCATAGTAGAAAATATTGCTGGTGTTTAATTTTTGTCTTAACGCATTCCAAATTTTAGTCTTGCTTTATGGACTATAAATATCAAAGTTCATAAAAACAATTCATGTCTATGCAAATGTTGTAAATGAAGATTTTCTTATCTTTCAAATCAAACGTATATGACTGGTATTTAAAATTTTCATTCAACCACAAAATCACAATGAAAATTCTTAGTTTATTGTTCGGAGAACGTAGTATTTTTAACTTCCTATATCCGGCGCTAAGAAACATTTTTTTCATTTACTCCAGAAAAATTATCATATTTGTTGGTTAAAAGATATTATCGATATGACTGTGCTTCACGAAATGCTTGGGTTCTAATGCGTGATACGGAAGCTTAAGAACACCATTAAAATTTAATTTAATCTAAAACAGTCACTCACAATTCTACGGTCATTTAAGCAAGCGTATCACAATTATAAGATCACAATTTCAAGATAATTCATCATCAATGGCATCACCAGCAACAGGTAGCTGATTCAGACTAAACCTTTTGCTCGTAGTAAATAATCTCTGTGTGAATTCATAACAAGATTATGATTGACACAGGTCTTGCGTTTTAGGAATTAAATCAAACCTATACTCACGGAAAATTATAGAATGGATTATTAAAAATAAAAAAAAAAATTAAATGCTGTTTGATTTAGGTTTAGCGTTTTTTACTTTTTGTTTGTAAGAATTCTTCTCACAACTTTTATAACTGGCCGCTAACGGACAGTGGTAATATTAGTCCATGTTTGAAATGTTTTTTTCGCTTTAATTAATTGTTTTTTGTTTTGTTTTTTTTTTTTTAACATGGGATAGGTTTAACATTTTGCAGTGAAATATTAAAACTTGTTTTGGTGTACATACTGGTAATATTGTACAAATTTAATAAATGTTCATATCTAGAAAAATAGATTTTAGATTGGCGCTTGTTATGTTTTTACTGGAGGTGTGAGTGCACATCTTATTTACGCAAACTGGTTATTTTTTGTAATTAGTTAAAATTATTGTCAATATGAGATTTAAGAAAATATGACTACTAAGCGAATAACTACTAAAAGTTTCCTTTCACATTGATGAAATTAAGGGATTTTTTGTGATTCCATCAATTATTATAAATAATAGAAATAAAATATTAATATATAACAGAAAGAGTAATAATAATAGAAACGTATCATTTAAATTAACAGGTTGGCTGATAAGTCCCCGGTCTAACAAAGAAAAACACATTTTTTGTCAAAATTCGTTTTTATTATTCAACATAGTTCCCTTCAAGAGCGATACAACGATTATAACCACTTTCCAATTTTTTGATACCATTTTGGTAGTGTACTCCTTCGGTTTTGCCTCAAAATAGGCCTCAGTTTCGGCGATCACCTCTTCATTGCAGCCAAATTTTTTCCCTGCGAGCATCCTTTTGAGGTCTGAGAACAAGAAAAATTCGCTGGGGGCCAGATCTGGAGAATACGGTGGGTGGGGAAGCAATTCGAAGCCCAATTAATGAATTTTTGCCATCGTTCTCTATGACTTGTGGCAAGGTGCGTTGTCTTGGTGGAACAACACTGTTTTATTCTTCATATGGGACCGTTTTGCCGCGATTTTGACCTTCAAACGCTCCAATAACGCCATATAGTAGTCACTGTTGATGGTTTTTCCCTTCTCAAGATAATCGATAAAAATTATTCCATGCGCATTCCAAAAAATAGAGGCTATTACTTTGCCAGCGGACTTTTGAGTCTTTCCACGCTTCGGAGACGGTTCACCGGCCGCTGTCCACTCAGCCAACTGTCGATTGGACTCAGGAGTGTAGTGATGGAGCCATGTTTCATCCATTGTCACATATCGACGGAAAAACTCGGGTGTATGACGAGTTAACAGCTGCAAACACCGCTCAGAATCATCAACACGTTGTTGTTTTTGGTCAAATGTGAGCTCGCGCGGCACCCATTTTGTACAGAGCTTCCGCATATCCAAATATTGATGAATGATATGACCAACACGTTCCTTTGATATCTTTAAGACCTCTGCTATCTCGATCAACTTCATTTTACGGTCATTCAAACTCATTTTGTGGATTTTTTTGATGTTTTCGTCGGTAACCACCTCTTTCGGGCGTCCACTGCGTTCACCGTCCTCCGTGCTCATTTCACCACTCTTGAATTTTGCATACCAATCAATTATTGTTGATTTCCCTGGGGCAGAGTCCGGAAACTCATTATCAAGCCAAGTTTTTGCTTCCACCGTATTTTTCCCTTCAGAAAACAGTATTTTATCAAAACACGAAATTCCTTTTTTTCCATTTTTTTTTGCACAATCACAAAAGTTGCTTCACAAAAGATGCTCTATCTCACAAACTAATTGACTTACAGACGTCAAATTTTGACACGAATCATTTGAAGGGTATAAAAATAATATGCATTTAATACAAGCGACGCCATCTATGTGTTAGACCGGGGACTTATCAGCCAACCAGTTAAGTTGTAAAAAATATGTTAATATAAATAGATTTAAAATAAAATAAAACATTAATAGAATCATATCATATTATTAATTTGAATTTAACTATAAAATATTACTACCCTCCCTCTATGAATTGCGTACAATGTTCTACTAAAGACTGTCATCCAAAGTCGAATTGCTTCGCTTATGGTTGGCAGTTCCTTTGGAAAGTTGTCTTAAACTTCTTAACATTGTCTTCTAAACTGTCCAATTTATATGGTGGCTAATTATATACACCCAGAGAAGGAATAACATATGATCACAGCAAACATGTTTCAAGAGCACCATGTTACTTTTTCACAGTGACCATGTAGCATTTCGGTCGCAAAAATATTCATTTCTCGTCAAACATAACATGCTTTCCGAAATCAGATACATAATCTCAGAAAAGAGAACATGGTTTCAACAAACATGCTACATGTTGTCCGTGAAAAAGTAACATTTTGCTCTTGAAACAGGGTTGGAGTGATCATATTCCTTATCTGCGTGTATATATGGACCGATATGAACCAATTAATAGCGAACATTTACAGACATTACTTACCAATTTGTAACCGGGCAGGATGACATTTTCTCCTCCAAGGGGCTCTGGCAGTCAATTCTGGGGATTTATTGGCCGATGTGGACCAATTTTTATATGGTGATTAGAAGACATATAATAACATCAAGTACAAAACCGGATCCTCAAGGAGGCTCAAGAAGTGGGTATCGCGGGTATATGGGGGTCTATATATGGACCGATACACAGAGGCTCCAAATCGCTTTTTTTGGAAATAATTCTGCAACTTTTGAAAGGATAAAGATATCAACATCAGAGATGGTCTGTATCAAACTTTTTTAGGTTTGCGACTGTCGCAAAGTTGTAAACGTCGTAAACGTCACATACGCGTCGTAAATGTAGAAAAAGTAACAAAAGTCGTAAACTCAAAATATTTTAGTCGCGTCAGCTAGGCAGCGAATTCGATGATATCCAAGACGATGGTATGTTCGAAGAAGTTTCAATTCTTAGGAATGTTCACAATTTTCGGTTTTAGTCCCCACATTTTCCCTATTGCATTTTGCACAAGTACCGTGGATTTTCTCGTCCTTTCTTAGCTTTAAGTTCAGTCTCCTGTCCAATATAACCCCACGGTATTTTGCACACTCACCAACGGGAATTTCGATACCACCTAAGAAAATAGGCTTGACCGTGGGAAAACTTTCACAAATTTCTGCAGAAACTCACAGCGAATGCTGTCAAACTAAATTAAAAAATGTTCAGGATTTCTTCTATTCAAAATTAGGTTTTCTACAGTAGGATTACGACTTTTGCGACATACGTATTATACCGTCGCAAATGTATGTCGCAAAAGTCACAGTTTGTGACAGGCCAACCCTGATCAACATAATTTTTCTTTATTTTCTTTGTGTGAAAGCTGAGGTGTTTTCTTCTAAGTTTGCCATTTTGCAGGTCCCTAGTGCGTCCACGGGCTGACCTGTTGAAAGTTGGTCACCTCGGAGGTATGAAATTTTGTTTTAGCTGTCAACTCCGCAATTTTGAACCGATTTCGACGATTTTTCTTTGCTGGGTAGAACTTGTAAAGATCTACCGTTCGATTTCCACCGAACACATGCACAGAAAAAAACATGTTTAGACATGGTTGCCGCATCCATTTAATGCTTATTTAGAGTATATAATTGTCGTGAAAACTATGTCTTGTGTATTTGTAAAAATAAATTTCGAGCGGAGAAAAATATATGTTGGCAATAAGCATTTAAATGGTTCTCAAATGCCGCAAAAATGTTCTATTATTTAAATGATAGAATTTGAGACCATTACAGGGTCGAAAAAATCATGTACCTGACCACTCAATTTTTTTACTTTTCTGCAGGGAAAAAAGTATTTTTATAGGTTACGTATAGACATGTCTAGAACCATTACATGGCCATAAAGACCATGTACATTGTTTTCGTGACCATTTACTTTTTTAATTTTTTTTGCATCGAAAAGAATTTTATATAAAAACATTGAGCAGGTACACACGATTTTCATTTTGCGCATCAGTAGTGTATTGATTACTTCTTGGAATGAACGGAGAATTCGGAATTACTGTGTTTTGTATTCATTTATTTATTCAGAAGTGGCACGTGGTTTTATGTGAACACAAAAAAGGAAGCGTAATTTTGATATATGGTATAAAGTATTTTTATTTGCAGTTCCATGATATCTGCGTTGGTACATTTGATGGGCACGAAGTAAATATGGAATGATCACTCAAAATAGAGTGTGTAAAAATATGTGATGTTTGCTTGCACGACATTATAAATACAAATAAACAATGAATTAGTTTATAAATAAATAAAAACAAATAAATAAAGTTAATTTTGTGTTTTCTCAAGTGGCGTCCTTTTTTCGACGACGAAAAAAGTTTTTTTTATAAGGATCAAAACATTTTAGGTTGTGATCATGTTCTTTTAACTGTAAGAAAAACATTTTTGACGAATACCATAACATTTTAGATAGTGAACATTGTATTTTGATTCAAACAAAATTCTTTTTATCAATATAATAACATTTTAGATGCGGACAATTTTATTTTTCTTAGAACCATGTTCACTGAGCCAACATGTGAAAATGTTACATGGTCGCCGCAAAAATAGCTCCTATCATATTATTTTGCTCTTCGAATATGATTGTGACAATCATGTTTCTGCTCTGCGTGCACTTGACTGTACTACTAACAAGACTCCTCGTGCAAAATTTCCATAGGCAGTTATTAGCATGGATACCACGTCTGGTGGACACGGTTGTCACAGTTGCTAGGATTGTACCAAATAGGGTAGATTTTTTTATGGTTTGGTAAATTGGTAGAATTCTTGATGTTTTGGTAGATTTTGCAAAATATTCCTCTCCAACTAAGAAATACTTCCATTTTCTATAGAAATAAAATTTTGGGAACAAAATTTTGACAAAATTTTCTATAGAAATAAAATTTTGACAAAATTTTCTATAGAAATAAAATTTTGACAAAATATTTTATACAAATAAAATTTTGACAAAATTTTCAATAAAAATAAAATTTTGACGAAATTTTCTATAGAATTAAAATTTTGACAAAATTTTCTATAGAAAATAAATTTTGACAAACTTTTCTATAGAAACAATATTGTGACAAAATTTCCTATAGAAATGAAATTTTAACAAAATTTCCTATAGAAAACAAAACTTGTAATAAAATTTTGACAATATTTTCTATAAAAATAAAATAATTTTCTAAAGAAATACAATTTGGCAAAATTTATAGAATTATAGAACTATAGAAATAAAATTTTGACAATATTTTCTATAGAAATAACAAAATTTCCTACAGAAATGAAATTTTGACAAAATTTTCTATAGAAATAAAATTTTCTATAGAATTAAAATTTTGAGAAATTTTCTATAGAAGTACAATTTTGCCAAAATTTTCAATAGAAATAAAATGTTGACAAAATTTTCTATAGAAATGAAATTTTGACAACATTTTCTATACAAATAAAATTTTGACAAAATTTTCTATAGAATTAAAATTTTGACAAAATTTCTATAAAAATAAGATTTTGGCAAACTTTTCTATAGAAATACAATTTTGACAAAATTTTCTATAGATATAAAATTTTGACAAAATTTTCTATAGACATAAAATTTTGACAAAATTTCTATAGAAATTAGATTTTGACAAACTTTTCTATATAAATAAAATTTTGACAAACTTTTCTATATAAATAAAATTTTGACAAAATTTTCTATAGATATAAAATGTTGACAAAATTTTCTATAGATATAAAATTTTGACAAAATTTTCTATAGATATAAAATTTTGACAAAATTTTCTATAGAAATAAAATTTTGACAACATTTTCTATGGAAATAAAATTTTGACAAAATATTCTATAGAAAAAAAATTTTGACAAAATTTTCTATAAAAATAAAATTTTGACGAAATTCTCTATATACATGAAATTTTGACAAATTTTCTATAGTAAATAAATTTTGACAAACTTTTCTATAGAAACAATATTGTGACAAAATTTCCTAAAGAAATTAAATTTTGACAAAATTTCCTATAGAAAACAAAACTTGTAATAAAATATTGACAATATTTTCTATAAAAACAACATAATTTTCTAAAGAAATAAAATTTGGCAAAATTTATAGAATTATAGAACTATAGAAATAAAATTTTGACAATATTTTCTATAGAAATAACATAATTTCCTATAGAAATGACAAAATTTCCTATAGAAATAAAATTTTCTATAGAATTAAAATTTTCACAAAATTTTCTATAGAAATAAAATTTTGACAAAATTTTCTATAGAAATAAAATTTTGACAAAATTTTCTATAGAATTAAAATTTTGACAAAATTTCTATAGAAATAAGATTTTGACAAACTTTTCTATAGAAATAAAATTTTGACAAAATTTTCTATAGAAATAAAATTTTGACAAAATTTTCTTTAAAAAAAAATTGACAAAATTTTCTATAGAAATAAAATTTTGACAAAATTTTCTATAGAAATAAAATTTTGACAAAATTTTCTATAGAATTAAAATTTTGAGAAATTTTCTATAGAATTAAAATATTGAGAAATTTTCTATAGAAATAAAATTTTGACAAAATTGTCTATAGAAATAAAATTTTGACAAAATTTTCTATAGAAATAAAATTTTGACAAAATTTTCTATAGATATAAAATTTTGACAAAATTTTCTATAGATATAAAATCTTGACAAAATTTTCTATAGAAATAAAATTTTGACAAAATTTTCTATAGAATTAAAATTTTGAGAAATTTTCTATAGAATTAAAATTTTGAGAAATTTTCTATAGAAATAAAATTTTGACAAAATTTTCTATAGAAATAAAATTTTGACAAAATTTTCAATAGATATAAAATTTTGACAAAAATTTCTATAGATATAAAATTTTGACAAAATTTTCTATAAAAATAAAATTTTGACAAAATTTTCTATAGAAATAAAATTTTGACAAAATTTTCTATAGATATAAAATTTTGACAAATTTTTCTATAGAAATAAAATTTTGACAAAATTTTCTATAGAATTAAAATTTCGACAAAATTTTCCATAGAAATAAAATTTTGACAAAATTTTCTATAGAAATAAAATTTTGACAATGGCACTAGTGGCGACCGTGCTGGTGAACC